>NC_054872.1:51938918-52538918 GCF_018320785.1 Cheilinus undulatus
TGACGTAATAACGCCGGAAATACTGATGCGACGGCTTCAAAATAAAGTAAAAAAAAATATGGTCACGTCATGGTTTCTACATTAGACACACTTTCAAGAATTAAGAACAATGATTAGCTGTAGCATCGTGTTATATTCAGTGGTAAATATAATTATTTAAAGTAATTGTCATCTTAAACTAAAGTAAGTATATTTATTTGTTCTTGTTTATTCTTTTTTCTATTTTTATGTTCTTTTTTGCATGCTTATGCTTATATCATTCCACTTTATATTTCAGAGATTGAGATTGTTGGTTGGATAAAATTCTTTCTCCTTCAAAAATCAATAAATCAATCAAACAATCAATGAAAGAAATGATCAGTCGGTGAGACAAGCAACAAATGTTGAGTCTTTTTTACAAAAATGCATTTCAATATATTTTTGAAACAAAATTTCCCCATTTGTGAGTAACATTTTTACTATGGCTAAATTAAATTTACTTGCAATATTTGGCAGCACTGGACTATACCATTTGGACATATTTAAGGGTGGAGAGGTATTAAAATTTATTCTATTTAATGCGGATTTCATTTAGTCCAGTGTTACTCAACCAAAGAGCCAAATTGTTGAAAATTGCATTTACAAGAGCCACAATCTAAGTGGTGAAAAGTGGCGATTAAGATAGGTTAAAGGTAAAAATGGGCTAGAAGCAGCAAACACTGAGAGAAAAAGTGGCAAAAATGGGAAGAAAAGTGGCATAAAAGGGCAGAAAGTGCCAAAAACGGGTGGGAAGTGACCAAAAAATGGGTTGACAGTGGCAAAAATGGTCCCAACATGACAAAACTTGGCAAAAAAAAATGAGTAAAAGGTGACTTAAATGGGCAAAAATCAGAAAAAAATGTGTGGGGAAAAATGGGCAAAAAGTGGCATTTAATTGCAAAAGGCAAGAAGAAGATAGGCAAGAAGTGGCAAAAAAAAGGCAAAAAGGGGAAAAAATTAGCGAAAAAATCTGGATAAAAGTGTCAAAAATGGGTGAGAAGTGACACAAAGAAGTGGCAAAAATGGTCTAGAAGCAGCAAACACTGGGAGGGAAATGGCAAGAAAGGGCAGAAAGTGGCAAAAACATGGCAAAAAAATGAGTGAAAAGTGACTAAACTGGGCAAATATCAGAAAAAAAGTGGGGAAAATGGGCAGAAAGCAGCAAACACTGAGAGAAAAAGTGGAAAATATGGGAAGAAAAAGGGGCATAAAAGGGCAGAAGGTGGCAAAAATGGGTAGGGTGAC
This sequence comes from Cheilinus undulatus, assembly GCF_018320785.1. Classification (NCBI taxonomy): domain Eukaryota; kingdom Metazoa; phylum Chordata; class Actinopteri; order Labriformes; family Labridae; genus Cheilinus; species Cheilinus undulatus. The sequence goes on from NC_054872.1 coordinate 51,940,182, forward strand.
CAAAAAATGGGTTAACAGTGGCTAAAATGGTCCCAAAGTGGCAAAAAAAGAGTGAAAAGTGACTTAAATGGCCAAAACGCATCAAAGAGTGGCAAAACAGGAAATAAGTGGCATTTGCGCGTTCAGGATCACTGCTTCAGTCACTTTTGATTTAATAATGTCTCTAATTACTAAGAAAAAATCTATCAAAATACACTGCATGCTTCCCCAGGCCCCCTCCCTACTGTTGGCCCGGGTAATCAGTACCCTCTCCCCCCTGTGCTACACCCCTGTGCTCAATAATATAGCAGACTAACTAAACAAACCATCCTGACACTTCTTCCAGGCTTTTGTATAACTGGTGCTCTATTTCTAAAGCTGCCTTCCCTTGTCTATCATTTTGGTAAGGGAAATTGCCTGGTGAAAAAAGTCATATCGAAAAGTACCAGTTTGGTGTATATTTTCATTCTTTTTTTAACTTCTTGTACGGTACTTAGGTTTGGTAATCATTATTCACACATTTATAATAGGCCAAATATACTTGGTTAAAAAAGAAGTTTTGATCAGAATACAAGAGAAAAATAAATATATAGGAATGAAATAAAGTAGAAAACAATTTGAAATAAAATATTAGATTATAATCGTTAGAAGAATTTTTTTATTATTTTTGTAAATGTGCTTCGTTGTTACTCTTCATCTTAACGCAAATCGTTCTTTTGCTTCGACGTTCTTTTATTTTGAAGGTTGTAGCCGGAAGCAGTAGGAGTTGTAGTTTTAAACTTGACGCGCTGCCGCGGTTCCATAGAGCGACAGCAAACATGGACGTCACATGTGAGAGAATGACCTAAACATGATCCTTCCAGCTCTGTGTGGGAAAAACCAACAGCGACAACAAGGTAGGAACAAAACAGCGCACTCGAATATCGAGTTTATTCACGTTACGCGGACACACGGTGACGTTAACGTCTGAAATTAGCCGTCTGGTCAGCTAGCTAACGCGGGGAGCTAGCAGACGTTATAAGACATATCGTTTAACGGGAACCTCCGTGCGCCCATTATCGGACACGCCTCCCAGCGGAGCGGTTCTCCGTTCTCTCTCGGATATATTTTGCCGTCAAAGAGCAGCGTTAAATCCTTAGAGTCAGGCATAAATTTCTTTTTTTAAACTCGAGTACTAGCGGTGTTTCTGACTACACTTTGCTCTGTAAGGCAGAGTAAAATGAATTTCTTCCTCGTTGTTTTTAACAAAAAACGTACATGAAACGCGAACAGGCTGTCCCGGATGTTGAATCAAAATCAGTTTTTGGATTCTATAACAAAAATCCGGAAACAAACATGCAGAAGACACGAAGTACTAAGAGGGTCCAGGCGGGTCTGCGTCCGATAATGGAACCACATGGCTTCAGGCTCCGGGGGTTTAAATTGCGCTGCAGCTGCAGGCGACCATCGTCCGTCTGTCACAGCGTGGAAGGACGCAAAGCGCAGGAATACTCCTAGACATTCACAGTTTTAATTCAAAGCTGGATTTGATTTGATTTCATTACAGGAAGAAAGACGGTAAAGCTTTGAGCTTTGTCCGATAATGGAAACACGCTAGTGAAAGGGGGTTTGGGTTTAAATCTCCAGCAGCTGCTCGGGCCTGTTAGTGAAGCTCCATCCGTCAGCTCTGAAGGATTCCTGCAGACTGTGGAGGTTAACAGGAGGCTCTGGGTCTGTTTATTTACTCTGCTGTCTCCTGTTGTCTGCTGAGGGACCAGAATGTTTCACTTTGTTCTAATTCTAGTAAAAAAAAACTAATTATATCCATGCTTGTTTTGACGCTGTGGCAACTAGAATACAAGTCCTAGCGATCTGATATGGCTTTAACTATTATTTTCAGTTACCTAAAGTTGCTAAAGTGCACTGACATTTGTTTTTTTTCAATGCATGATAGTTCCTCTGATGTCTTGCCTTCACTTTGAAGGCTCAAAGGGGTACAGAGGATCCCCCCTCTTCTGTCTTTGGAGGTAATAACAGAGACATTACAGAGAAACAGGATCAGTGGGACCAGCAGGGAAGCACACCAGCTGTGCTGTGCTCTCTCATGCTTCCACAACCCCGTAATGCGATGTGAAACAGTCACTAGTACTACAGTGCTGCAGAACTGTTGCACTGTTGCAGAGCTCTGTGCTGCATCATGCTGCATCGCTCATGTCTGTCAGGACAAAATGCACAGGATGGTGCAGTAGAAATCAGATGAGGTTCACAGAACCTCGCTCTAGTAGGGTGTGGCTCGGACACGCCGTTAGACACCAGGATGGAGTAATGTCTATTTTTCAAGCAAAGTCCTGCACGCTGTCTAAACCAGGGGTTCTAAACCTTTTCAGGCCCCAAAAATAAAGGTGCCAGAGACCGGGGACCCCCACTGTACCTGAAGATGGCTGAACACAGCCAGGAACATTCAGGAATAGTCATGTTCAGACTCATTCTTGTGTGGTAGAAAGACTTCTGAAAATGGGTTCAAATCCCTTTTGTTAAAAACAGAACTAAAATGGGTTAAAATGGCTAGAATAGGTTAATAATGGCAAAAAAAAATGTAGAAAACATGGTGAAATTGGATTTTAAAAGTAGCAGAAATTGGTTAGAAGTGGCAAAAGTTTTATAAAATAGGGGCAATAATAGGTGTAATAGGTGTAAAGTGGCAAGACTTGGTTTAGAAGTGGCAAAAACAGGCAGAAAAAAGTGTTGGAAAGGGTTTGAAATGGGAAAAAAATGGGTGTTAAGTAGCTAAAATGTGTTAAAATTGGTGGGAAAAAGTCATAAAAATGGGTTAAAATTTAGCAAAATTGGTGTGAAATGGCAACAGTGTCATTTAAAAAACATTCATAGTTTTTTGGGGCATGTTGCAACCCCCTCTCAGTGTCTCACGACCCCCATGGGGGTCCCGACCCCAGTGTTGAGAACCGCGGGGTTAGAAAATGGCAAAAATTGGTTAAAGTGGCAAAACGTGGTAAAGTTGGTGAAATGGGATTTAAAAGTGGAAAAATGGTTTGAACTGGCAAAAATAGGTTACCTGGGACAGAAAAATATGCAAAATTTGGCAGAAATGGGTCAAACTGGCAAAAATAGCCATCACAGATAGTGAAAAGTGGTTAAAATGGGCGTTGAATGTGGTAAAAAGGGGCTAATAGTGCTAATATTAGGTCAACAGAAGCAACGATAGGCAAAAAATAGACAATAAAGTGTAAACAGTGTGTTAAAGTTGGTGGGAAAAAGGGAGAAAAACTGGTTAAAATCAGCCTAAACTGATGTCAAGTGGCAAAAAAGTTTCCAAATTGTGCAAAACTTGATGAAAGTTGTCAATGATAGTAGCAAAACTGGGTAGACAAAGTGGTTAAAAAGGGGCACAAATAGATATTTTCAATATAAAAGTTTAAAAAGCTCTTCAGCTTTAAATGAGGGAACAGTTATTCAGGATGCTAGCACCAAAGCTTCTGATAACCCGCTTTGTTTTTTATTTAACTCAGTTCATGCTCATATTTCATTAAATGGCTTAAATATACAGTTCGATATGATTAAAAAAATATTCTCTATTTTTGAAGGCATCTGGTGACCCCCTCTCAGTGTCTCACGACCTCCACGGGGGTCCCGACCCCAACGTTGAGAACCCCTGGTCCAAACTGCCAGTGTCACTACAAGCAGCATTTCAGTACTGAAACACTGGCTTCGTGTTTAGACGATGTGTGGTCATTTGTCGTTGGTTTTTGATGGGTTCATTCCCTTCTAACACATCCGTCTCAAATAAAAGATGATTTTCTATAAAGCTGAGTTAGCTACTGACGCGGAAATGCTGCCTTCCAGGTATTCTTGGAATTTCCAAGATGGCAGTTGGATATGTCGTCTGAATGTGGCGTGAACTTGGAATTCCTTCAGTACCCCGTCACCAGCCTGAACACAGAGAGCAGGATAAGACACGGGGAGGAAGTTGGCATGTTTTTGGATCATTTAGATCAGCGATACTCAACATGTGGCTCATTTGTGAATATTTATGGCTCTTTTATGGCTTCATTTTAAACATTGTTCCCCCAGAAAACCTTAAAAAGGGAAACTTTTTGCTATTTTCTCAATTTTTGCTGCTTTTCACCCATTTAAGCTACCTTTGCCATTAAACACCCCTTTTTTCTTGTTTTTCTGGCCATTTTGCAACTTCTTTTGAAGAAGAAGAAGAACTTTATTTATTGTCCCCAGTAAGGGCGATTCAGTGTGCAAAGTTTGCCACTTTTGTCCAATTTTTGCCACTTTTATCCAATTTTTGCCCTTTTTCACAATTTTTGTTGCCACTTTTTACCCATTTAAGCTACCTTTTGCCATTAAAAACCATTTTTTTTTCCCTATTTTTGCAACTTTTTTTTGCCCCTTTTTCCATTTGTTGCCACTTTTTGTCCAAACAAGCTACCTTTTGCCATTAAATACTACTGGTTTCCTTTTGTGCTAAATTTTTGCCCCTTTCTTTTTGCCACTTTTTTTCCCATTTTTGCATTTTTTCCCATTTTTTTGCCACTTTTTGCCCATTTTAGCTACCTTTTGCCATTGAATACCACTTGTTTCCTATTTTTTTTGCCACTCTTGACTGAATTTTGCCCATTTTAGTCACTTTTCACTCATTTTTTTGCCACATTCTTTTTTTTTTTAAGGTTTATTTTGGGCATTTTTGTGCCTTTATTTGACAGAGGAGGACAGTGGATAGAGTTGGAAACAGGGATGAGAGTGGGGGAGAGACATGCGGTAAAGGGCCTCAGGCCGGATTCGAACCCGGGCCGTCCACGTACATGGGGCGCGCCTTAACCACTTGGCCACCTGCGCCCCTTTTTGCCACATTTTTGACCATTTTTTGCCACCTGTAACTCTTTTTTCTTGCCCCTTCTTACTCAATTTTGCTACTTTCTGACATTCTTTTCACTTATCTCCCCATTTTCACCTCTTTTCACCTGTTTTTGCTGCTTTTTGACCATCTTTAACCACCTGTAACATATTTTTATTGCTACTTCAAGCTGTTTTTGACACTTTTCACCACTTAGATTGTGGCTCTTGCAAAGGTATTTTTCAACAGTTTGTCTCTTTGTTTGAGTAACGCTGATTTAAACCCAGAAGTGTTCTGTATTGGGTGTCTTGGACTTCTCTAGTTGTTCCTGCAGAATCAAAACAATATCATTTTGATTTTTCCCGAGAATCCTGTTAAAAGTTGGAGATCTGAAACCGACCCTATCATGATGTGAGTCGTGTTCCTGTTTGATTTTATTTAGATAGAAAAACTCAGCTATAGTTGGTTCCAGCTGGAGTCACAAGCAGAGATCTTCCAACTGCATTTTTCATCCCAAACTTACAAACAGCGACTTCTCGACGAGTGTGACGGTCAAACTGAGCGGTCTGATGATAAACTGTCTGGTTTCTGCATGTGTTAAAGGCCTGTGTGTGTGTTTCTGTGTCAGTGTGTTAAACTGACTGTAAAAATCAGTTTTCAGCCTCGTAGTTGTGCCGGATCAGCTGTTACTGATGGACCAGAGCACTTATGTAATCCTTCTTTTATCCCTGGGGAAGATTTCTAACGATGCTCTCTGCAAAAATAGACCATGTAGTAAATGTGCTGCACTTTAATTTTGTTAAAGATAATCGAGGCTGAGATTGTTGGGCCGTTTTTTGTTCAGTTTTCTCTGAAATGTTTCATTTTTTGTTTGGATAGCGATGTTTAATTTCCATGTTTAGCAGCAGTTGATTTTAAGGTGACATGCATGATGATATACAAGCTCAGATTTTAAAGCTGGGACTACAGGATTCAAAGCTGCTGAGCTATGCACGCAAGTGAAACTACTTTTTCTCTGTTTAGGTCTAAAAACTGTCTTCAAAAGTCTGAAAGTGTGCATCAGCCCTTTTATAAGAGAAGAGGAAAAAACCAAACATTCATTTACAGCAGAGCGTCGGTATTTGAGAGATTTGTTGGTCTTAAAGAAAACTACTGCTCTGTTTCCTTAACAACATGAATTAAAACCCTCCAGTCACTCTGCAGATCCTGATTCATGAACCCTGATGTTGGATACTGGTTGTGGTAAACGTTATTGATCATTGATGTGGGATGTCGCCATCTTCCCAGCAGTTTCCAGCTTTACCAGCCGTGAGGTCGGCAGCCGCGGTGTGTTGCCTCTATGAATTGTGGGATATGAGCGTGCAGTTTATTTTCCTCTGGGGGCTTTTAAACTGCAGGAGGAGTCAACTGCCTCACTTGCAGCGTTTAACGCATCAGACATCATGGAGAATATTTAAACAACAGCTGAACCTCTGTTCTCTCACAGCTGGATGGAGGATGCTCTTCATGCGTTGCTGCATGGATCGTCTTTATGGTGATTTTACCGCCAGCTTCGTGAGCGTGGGACTGCTCAGTTTTCCTACTTTAACAGAAACATTTCCTAAATCATTCTCATCTTCTGCTGATCATCTTTGATTCAACTTCCGCCCAGGCAGGAGACGTTTTTCTGTTCTGTTCTGTGGAAATAGTGATTTATGGCTATTTATGTCTTAATTTGAAATATTACTCCCCAAGAAAACCTTTAAAAAAAGAAACTTTTCTGCCCTTTTTCACCATTTTTTCCACTTTTTGCTTATTTTGTCACTTTTTTGCAACTTTTTACCTTTTTTCCACTTTTATCCAATTTTTGCTCTTTTTCACCCTTTTTCTCCCCTTTCCAACCATTTAAGCTAGCTTTTTTCATTAAATACCACTTTCTTCCTTGTTTTTGCCCATTTTAGCCACTTACTTTTGCCACTCTTATCCCATTTTTGCCCTTTGTCACCAATTTCTCTTCACTTTTCACCCATTTCATCTACCTTATGCCACTAAATTCCACTAAATTTTCCTATTTTTTTGCCCATTTTTGCCACTCTAGACTGATTTTGCCCATTTTAGTCACTTTTCACTCATTTTTTAGCCACTTCTTTGCCACTTTTGAACCATTTTTTGCCAGCTGTAACTAATTTTTTTGTCACTTCAAACTCATTTTTGCTACTTTCTGACCCTTTTTCCACTTTTCTTCCCTATTTTCACCCCTTTTCACCCAATATGTTACTTTTTGACAATTTTTGTCACCTTTAACTTATTTTTATTGCTACTTCAAGCTGTTTTTGCCACTTTTCACCTCTTAGATTGTGGCTCTAGCAAAGGTATTTTTCAATAATTTGGCTCTTTGGTTTAGCAGGGTTGAGTAACACTGATCTAGAGGTACAGTCAGGGGGGAAGAGAGTTTCCAGTCTGGGGAGTTCCATCCCTGCTGTTCGCAGATGATGTGGTTCTTTTGGCTTCCTTAGCTAGGACCTCCAGCAGGCGCTGGGACCTCCAGCAGGCGCTGGGACCTCCAGCAGGCGCTGGACCTCCAGCAGGCGCTGGGACCTCCAGCAGGCGCTGGGACGGTTTGCAGCTGAGTGCAAAGTGGCTGTGACTTACTTTTACGTGCGTTCTGGCCTGTTATAAAAATGCAAACAGGTTTTAAGTCACTGAAAATGCACTTTTAGGAAAAGTCCTTACAGCTTGAGCTCTGAAATTTAGGCTGTGATTGCTACCAGCAAAAAAAGTGCCATTAATAAACCCAGACCATTACAGACAACAAAAGAACTATTCGCATGGGATTAGTATTACCTGTGGACCTCTGATAATTTGTGAATTACCCCCTGATGTCAGTGTTTGTTGTGGTTATTTCACAGGGAGTAAGGGAAGTCTGTATTATAATCAAATTTACTGACATTTCTGCAGGAAAACATGGAGGTTCTGCAAGACAGTAAATGTTTATTTTTCCAATCCTTTACTAAACTACAGTGTTTTGCACATTGCATGTGGCAGGTGATGTTTCCTCCATGTAGCCTATCTTGCACAAACCAAAGTTTACCATTGATAACATGGGCTGAAGTGTTTTTTTGTGTTCTCCCATAAAGCTTCAAGGTCACGTCTGTCACCGGTAGGTACGTGCAGCTGATCAGACGGAGAAAAGAGGATGAAAGGAGCAATTTAAAGTCCAACCCGTTAATGTATGAGAGGGAGAGGTCTCGTAAACGCACGGACGGTATGGCTTACGATCAGGCACAGGTGAAGTGAAGCTGTAGAAGGCAGAGCACCTCTTCGTGTGGAGAGCAGAGGTGCACACATGCACTTGGAAAGTAGAGTTTAAATCAAACAAAATAAAGTCACTTTTTTCAATCAGAAAAAGCCAGACAAACTGCAAAAAACACAAATACCACCCTAAATTACAGAGATGCTGATTCGCACAGGATTAGTATCACCTGTGGACCTCTGTGTGTGCTGAAATATGGTCGGGAATTCACCCTGGAAGTTTTATTCTGCAGAGTACAGATATGGATCAGTTTACACATTACCAGAGGTCCTATAGGTAAAACTAATCCTGTGTGAATAGGGCTAAAGACTAGCTAATCCAGTGTAACTCAACCCTACTCAACCAAAGAGCCAAATTGTTGAAAAATACCTTTGCAAGAGCCACAATCTAAGAGGTGAAAAGTGGCAAAAACCACTTGTATAAATAAATTTGGATTTGGATTTGAAGTAGCAATAAAAATAAGTTAAAAGTGACAAAAATGGTCAAAAAGCAACAAAAATGGGTGAAAAGGGGAAAAATGGGGGCAAAAACTAGGAAAAAGGGTCAGGAAGTGGCAAAAATGGGTGAGAAGTGACAAAAAAAGTAGTCACAGGTGGCATAGAATGGTGCCAAAGTGGCAAAAACGTAGCAAAAAAAATGAGTGAAAAGTAACTAAAAAGGACAAAAAGCAGACAAGAATGGCAAAAATGGGCAAAAAATAGGAAACAAGTGATATTTAATGGAAAAAGGTAGCTTAAATGGGTGAAAAGGGATGACATAGGGCAAAAATGGGATAAGAGTGGCAAAAAGAAGTGGCAAAAACTGGCACAAAAAGAGGAAAGCAAAAAGTGAAAAACAAGTGGTATTTAGTGGTAAAATGTTGCTTAAATGAGCTAAAAGTGGCAAAAAAAAAATGGTGAAAAAGGGCAAAAATGGTATAAAATTGCCAAAAAGAAGTGGCTAAAATGGGTAAAAATGAGGAAGAAAGTGGTACTTAATGACAAAGGGCAGCCTAAATGATTTGAAATGGGGAGAAAAAATGATGAAAAAGGGCAAAAATGGGGTAGAAGTGTCAAAAATAGGGAAAAAAAATGGTGTTTAATGGCAAAGTGTAGCTTAAATGAATGAAAAGTGGCAAAAAAATGGTGAAAAAGGGCCAAATGTGGCTCCAGAGCCACATGTTGAGTATCACTGAGCTAATATCATACTTTACCCTGTCGATAATATTATGTGATGTTTATTTAAACCGCAGTACTTCTGCTGAAGTTAAGCGTTGCTGTGGTCAGAATGCCCTGGTTATTTGGGGATTGTTGTTCCTCTTCCTTTGTGATGATGCTGAAATATTTCCCTGATTCATTCGTGTGTGATGGACTGACTCAGGGAATAAAAGACGGCGTTTTCTCAGCCTGTAGATCATGAACATGTAAACTCTGTGTGTGCACACAGCAGATCCCTCAGATAGCAGGCGGACGTGTCGCCTCTTGTAAAGAATTTGTCGCTGCAGAGTGAGACTGTGATATCTGAGGATACTTCAGGGTCTGTAGGGAAATCTGAGCACTGAGGCAGGCAGAGAAACTGTTTGGCTTTAGTGTGATTCTCTTTAGAACAGGCCTTCTCCTCCAGAGGACTTGTTGAAACCACTGCAATAACCTCGACCAGGGTTTGGATAGTGTGAAAACATACAATTTTGATCCTTGAGTTAAGTGTGTGGATATTTGAAAATCATGCCCCATCCTTAGTTATGAATGTTTAAATACAAGGCTTGCTCTGTTATTTTTAAAAAAAATCCTATTTTTTAACTTTTATGGAAGTCTAAAGTTGAATTTTTTGTTTAATTTTTTTACACTGAATTTTTTTTCAATGTTGAATTTTTAAAAACGTAATATTTTTGAGACTTTGAATTTTTTTTTACACTGAATTTATTTTCGCATTGGATAAAAATTCAGTGGCAAAAAAAAATGGTGCTAATTTGATGGTTTTTCAAATTCAAAATCCAATTTTGGTGCTAAAAAAATTCAGTTTTAGAAATTCAAATTCAAACTCAGATGGCACTGATTTACTTCCATGACTTTTAAATAAGTGAAGAATCTGAATATGTGAGTAAATTTAGTCTGATTCTTGTGTTTTAAAATCTAGAAAAAAAACAAGTTTCCTCCTTCAGCTCTTCCTTGAATCATACAGAATCAGTACCAGATGGTTGTTTCCAGGGTCTCGGGGTCTGCAGCATGTCCCAGCATGCACTGGGACGGAGGCCTCACAGACAAACATGTTTCCAGTCCCATTCGTCTGCATGTCTGCGTTCAGTGAGAGGAAACAGCGACTGTAAAATCAACGTTTAAATCTACAGACTCGCTCCTCAACATTCCTGCTGCGATGCTTTCACTGACACAGATTTTTAGAGGATTACGCAACGTCAACGAGCAGCAGCGTGATCCATAGGACACGCGGGGGCGGGGGCGAGGGGTGTCCTCTGCTCTCTGAGGACCACAACACACCCTGTACACATTTCTCCTGTTTTATGTCATGAATATTTTCTGCAGGGCGTTCACAGTCAGACTCAGTTTCCTCTGCTTTCTTCTCTAAAGATGAAATGTTCTGTTTTAAAGGTTTATATTTAGCTTTGTTATACTGCAGTCATTTAAATCAGGCTGCTTTGAATTTGAGAGTCTTTGCCACCGTTGGATAGTTTTGCCTCCTCGTTAACAAAGGTCAAAGTTCACCGTCTCATTCATGGATGTCAACAATGCGCCACCATCTCCACCTCACAGAGCAAGCTAACAGGAAAATCTAGAAAATCTTTTTCTAAGACACTCCAAGCACAGTGGTGAGAGTACAATCACAGTTCCAAAAAAGCTGGGACACTGTGTGAATAAAACAGAGGTCAATGACTGAGACATTTTACCATTTCAGGAAAAATAAAAGCTCATTCTGAATTTAAGGCAGCAACACATCTCAATAAAGCAGAGACAGGGCCAGGTTTACCATTGTGTAGCATCCCCTCTTCTTTCCTGCAGTTTTGGGAGAGGAATGTTGTCCCATTCTTGTCTGATGTATGATTCTAGCTGGGTTTTCTTTGCTGGAATTTTCCTTTCCTGATGCTCCAAATGTTTTCTATCGGTGAAAGGTCTGGACTGCAAGCAGACCAGCTCAGGACCTAGACTCTTCTCCTGTGAAGCCATGCTGTTGTGATGGATGCAGCTGTATTTAATTCAGCCCCAAATGGCGCTAGTTTGGTGATAAAAACAGACTGTTCCTTTGGATTTTTGTTAAAATTGTTTGCAGGAAGTAAAAATCAATATAAAGTCAAATTTAGCAGTTTTATTTTGAAAAGGACTTTACTCAATCTTTTGCTAATAAATCAAAAATGTATAAATCATGAAATACTTGGTATTTTACAGCGTGTAGACAGTTCTGAAATGTTTTCTGTTATGTTTACTATTGATGATTATAAAATAATTATTTTCCTCATTGAGGGTGAAGCAAACCTACACAAAACTCACCAATTCTGCATGCAGTAAATGGTGAAAACCCTGCAGTCTAGTCCTTTTGTCCATTCAGGCTCACAGCTGTGATTACATTAGTCCGTTATCTGAGCTGATGAACGCTGGACCAGTTTCTGACAAGTTCATAACATGAAAGCGTCTTTAGACCTTATTCAATAAACTCTCCTGTGTGATCATGGGGGGATAAAGCTTGTCTGGAGGCAGGAACATTTTAACTCTGTGTTGTCGGTGTTTTGAACTGTTAGGCTGAGATAAGGCTCCGTTGTTGTGGAGAAGTGGATCACATCTGTCCTGTGCTGGGCCATCTTCTCTCTCACATGTACGACTCTGGCAGGGAGTTTTCAGCAAAATGCTCGCGCCCAGGCAAATCTTGTATTCTGGGTTAAGTGTCTTTTCAACAACACTGGACTCATGTCTTTAGTGACGTGTTGTGTTACTGCCGCCATTATCTCGGAGTCATCTTGTGGCGTATTTTAACAAATACCACGTGAGTTAGACCTCATCCTTTTCAAAGTTGAACGGCTGCTCAATGCTGCAGATCCAGCGTTTTCTCGTTGTCCGTCTCAAAAGGCAGCCAACTAGCCTAAAGCCTGGCTCGCCATGCTGCTCTGTTTACCTTTCTCTCCCATGCTTCTATCGCCGCTGATACAAAAACGTGCATGTGCAGGACTTTTCTGGATGGGCGGGGGAGAGGGAGAGCTCTCTGCTGTGAGAGATGCGTTCAGGGACAATGGGAGAAGTGAAACTCCAGCAAGAAATGCACACTGACGGCTCAAAATTTCCACAGAATTTATACTCGGATATTTGCGATATAGTCATTTTATACATCGTGGGTGGCAAAAGCCGGGATACATCAAGTATACTCGATGTATCGCCCAGCCCTACATGTGGTATGTGGTTTAGCATGTGCTGAAATAGTCAAGGCCTTCCCTGACAGAGACGTTGTCTGGATGGGAGCATATGTTGCTCTAAAAGTTCTCTCTACTTTTCAGCATTGATAGTTCCTTTTCAGATGTTAGAGCTGCCCACGCCATAGGCACTAATGCAACCCCATACCATCAGAGATGCAGGCTTTAGACCTGAGCCAGGAGAACAAGCTGGATGCTCCCTCTCCTCTTTAGTCCACAGGACATGGCGTCTGTGCTTTCCTCTGACCACAGAACAGTTTTCCATGTTTCCTCAGTCCATGTTAAATGAGCTTTGGTCCAGAGAAGACGGCGGTGTTTCTGGATCCTGTTCACATATGGCTTCTTCTCTCCATGATCCAGTTTAACTGTCATTGGTGGATGGCACGGCCAACTGTGTTGACAGACGATGATTTCTGGAATGTTCCTGAGCCCATGCAGTGATTTCACTACAGAATCATGCCTGTTTTTAATGCAGTGGCCCCTGAGGGCCCATTCAGCCTTGTCCCTTGCTCCCAGAGATTTCTCCACATTCTCTGAATCTGTTGATGATATTATGGACTGTAGATGGAGGGAGATTCAAAGATTGGTGAACCTCTGCCCATCTTTACTGCTGAGAGACACTACCTCTCTAAAATGCTCCTTTTATACCCAGTCATGTGACTGACCTGTTGCCAATTAACCTCATTAGTTGCAGCTGCTTTTCACTAGTACCACTTACTTTTCCAGCCTTTTGTTGCCCTGTCCCTACTTTTTTGAGATGTGTTACTGCCATTAAATTCAAAATGAGTCAATGTTCTTCATCAACTGTTAAAATGTCAAAGAAATTTTTGGTTTATGAGATTTGACAATCATTGACTCCTGTTTGTATTTACATTTTAAACAGCGCCCCAATTTTTCTGAAATGAGGGAAGCCTTACCGAAAAACTAGATCGAACTTTGACTTTGAAATTCATCCTGGAAGTGCAGCTCATACCTCACAGTCCCTCACTCATAACATGCAGATTTAACAGTTTCTGCAGATGGCCCCTAGTGGGCACGCAGGAAACTGCAGCTTTTTTGCATTTCTGCTTCATTTTTCAACATTGGAGGTTTCTGCCTGATTTTAACAGAAGCTGCTGAAAGGGAACAGGAGAGAAGACTTTCTAAACTGAACTAATACACTGGCTAATGTTTTAGTACAGAAGCCAGCGTGTTTGTGTTTAAAAATCTCATTTTTTCAGTATTTTTTTCCTGAGTTAGAAACTTCAAAAAGAGAACATAAACCCTCAGTTTGGATCCTCTGACCCTTGACCCATCCTGCCAGATTCCCGAGCTGTTGTTGATAAAACATTGTTGACGTCGACCTCATCACCTTGTCATCCTCACCGCGGATGATCTCATCTGCGAATTACCGTGAAAGTGAAAGCTGTGTGTGTCAGTAGCCCTCGGCCATGTTGGCGAGCAGCCGGCCTCCCCGCTCAGTCGCCATCTGTGTCAGAGAAAAGCTTGGCGTCTTCCTCCTGCTCTGCTGAAACACTCTCAAACAAAATGTCTTTTATTTTTACAACATAATCTGGAAGCTAAACTGCTTTTACAGCACACAAATACGGTCGTCTTTACAGAAATGTTGTGTCAGTTTGTTCTCAGTTGCACAAAAAAGACAGTTAAAAACATGAAACAGTCGAAAACTGATGCAGTTATAAAGCTACTGCTTTAAGATGGAGTTTAGATACAAATAAGGACCCTGCTGCTCTGATATGTTTATCCCTGCTAACGGTTAAACCTACTATCCCAACAAATTAAATGATTATATGTGACTATTGGTGCATAATATCCCAGAACACAAACAGGGCTCAGAATAGACTTGAATCCAGTCCAAACTGTCTGATCCAATGGCCCAGTATGAAAGACTAGAACCAGCATCTTTACTTGCAGCCAGCATGGTGAGCATTTGTGCAGAAACCAAGTGTCTGTGCAGGAAAAGGGATTCATCACTGAGAGGGAGAGAAAAGGTCCTGAACATGGCTGCATTTTAAAACTATCTCATGCAACATTATAACCGCCTACAGTTTGCTGAAACATCTTAGAATTGTGAACTAAATCAACTAAATACCATATTCTTTATATAGTTTCTTCTACATGACCATTCTAACGTGAAGTAATGCTCGGTCCGCCCTGCCGTCTTCTCTAATGTTCTATTGACGGTTTAATTCTCCACAAAGCTAAAGCTGATCGCCTTGTAGCTGACGTGACTCTAACGTCTGAGGCCTTTACCGTCTCCTCCCTCATGTTCCTGTGAATAATGTGTATTAAAGGTCTCTCTCAGAGTACACTTCCTGACCGTCACTCATCGTTTTCATCCTCTCTGCTCTCCGTCTCTCTGCATCAACCTCAGACTGACTGCTGAGCCTGCAAACACCATGCAGACACCATGCCCCGCATGCTGATGCAAACTCACTCTCTGAGATCCAGCTTTAGAACAGGATTAGATCTCTCTGCATTCACATGCATGCATCAGTCTTTGTGCATAACTCATCATTGGTTATGTTCTTTATATAGACGATATCTTTAAACATAAACTGTTGACTGTATTTACTCTGTTTGATCAGCATTATGGTGATGAAAATGTGATGTGCAACAAGAACAGAACCTGCATTTATTGATGGAATCTTTCCTCCATTCCTGATATAGTTATGATCACTAAGAATAGGTTGCCTTGTCTCTAATTATCTCTTATCCTGCAGGTTTCACCAGGGATTACTGCATTGAAATATTATTGTTATTAATTGCTATCAAATGTGCTGCATTTCAGTTTAATTTAGCTACAGTGCTGATGAGCTGTATGTCAACCCTGTGACTGAAGGGCGACCAGTCCAGGGACCAGTCCAGGGTGTACCCAGTGACAGCTGGGATTGGCCTCAGCACCTGTGATCTATAATGGGATAAGCTGCATAAATAATGACTGGATGGAATACGTCTTATGATACTTAGCAACAGAAGTATAAATACTGGATTATTTCTCACTTTTAAATATCAAAAAATTTAGGGCAAACTCCTGCACATTGTCTAATTTGCATTAAACAGCAACATGTTTCAGTATTAACATTGCAAGTGTTTTGGTGGCATTTAGGCAGTCTGCTGGAGTTTACAAACAATTTTTGACATTTCTCTCCTGTTGTTCCTTATTTTCCACATACTCCGTCTGCCCAGTGATCCACACGCAACATGCACAGCAGAGCACATTGCTCCCCCTTTAGTAAGTCTTTGCAATTACACCACATGCACTGGGAGGTAGGGATGTTCTAAGCATCTTTTTCCTCATTCGGTTAGACCACTGTTACTCAACCCTGCTCAACCAAAGAGCCAAATTGTCGAAAATCCTTTTGCGAGAGCCACAATCTAAGTGGTGAAGGGTGGCAAAAGTGGTCAAATAGCGGCAAAAATGGGTGAAGAGGGTCAAAATAGGCATAAAATGGTTGAAAACGGGATGAAAGTAGGCAAAAATTGGGAGAAGAAAGGGAAAAGTGTCAAAAATGAGTTACAGTTTGCATAAAATGGTCAAAAGTGGCAAAAACGTTGCACAAAATGATTGAAAAGTGACTAAAAAGGGCCAAAAATCAGCAAAGAGTGGCAAACTGTCAAAAAGTTAGCATTTAGTGGCAAAAGCAAAAGGCAGCCAAAGTGGGCAAAAGTGGCCAAAAAAAGAAATGGCCAGATCGGGGCAAAAATTGCAAAAAGCAAAAATCAGGATAAAAGTGGCAAAAATGGGCAGAAAAGTCATTAAAAAAAGGGCAGAAAGTGGCAAACCTGGGTGAGAAGTGACAAAAAAATGAGTTTTAGGTGGGAAAAATGGGTAAAAAGCAGCAAAAATAACCAAATAGGAGCAAAAAATAGCAAAAACTGGGTGAGAGTGGCAAAGAGAAGTGGCAAAATGAGCTTAAAGCAGAAAAAAAATGATTAAAAAAGGGGAAAAAGGGGCAAAAATGCAAATAAGGGCAATGGAAATATGCAGACTAAAAATAAAGGTTGACAGTTAAAGCATGCTGTCTAAGTGTGGAAACAAACTGATTAATGTGACACGCAATGGATAATTTCTGAGGTCAAAGTTTCCCTTTTTTAAGGTTTTCTGGGGAAATAATTTTTAACAACAAAACACAGAAGAGCCAGGCGTTGAGTATCACTGGGTTAGACACTCATTTAAATTCCATTTAACCGACTAGTCTGAAGAGAAGAAAATACTTAGAAAACAGTTAAATTCCCCACAGGAACATTGTGTTAGCGGGTGTAATGTTAGCCTGATGTACTGTGTAGAGCGTAGCTAACATTAGCAGCTAGCTCCGTCATCCTTCATTCCTAAGTAGTTATACGTGAGTTCAACCCTCGACACCATACATACCTCTTTATTTTATTTATTATTTTAAAAACCTGTCATACCACGCTGTTCCTGCTACACGCTAACTGCTAAGCTTCTCATGTTTACATATTGGGCTAACTCCCCACATGACATCATGAGGGGAAAATCTGAGAACGGCTTGTTTCAGCACACATTCTCTGAAAGGTGGAGAAAGAGAGAGGAGGAGGGAATGGATTTTTCTGGTATTTGAGGGGATTGTGGACAGGCCAGGGGCATAAATTTTTGTTAGAAAAGCCAGAAAAAGTGATTTTTGCATAATATGTCCCCTTTAATATGCATTATAGACCTGGATTTCCAACCCAGTTTATAAAAAAATTACAGGTAATTAGTTTAACTGACTTGTAAATCTAACACCAGCTAATTCAGTAGCTGAATTTAACCATTTAAACGCGGTTGTCTGTTGTTTGGCTGCTGCCAAAATCAATCCATGTAGAGCAGACCTGCCCAAACAGGAGGAGGAGCGTGGAAACATCCAGTCAGTCTCCAAATATGACACATAACATGGATAAAACATGGAGTCCTGATAGTAAAACTTCACTATATTAACATTATACGTTTCATCTTGTAGGTCATTGGGGGGTCAGTAGGTCACTATTGTTGAGAAAAAGCAGTAATGTCATGGAATAATGGATAAACAATCCACTGTTGACATACACCTCCTGCATAAACACGTGGCTCCTTCTTGATCTCTGCCCTTTTGTCTTAAGCTGATCAGGTCTGTGGGTGCTAAAGACACGCTTCCAGTGTGAGAGGCCTCTCGTCTTTGCTGCTGTGGAGTAGAGGTGGGCTGTAAACAGGTATTAAAACCTTCACCGGTAAAATTTTTGCCAGGGAATGGATTTCTGCAACACCGTCATCACCGGTTTTAATGCCTACGTTGTTCTGTGATGCATGCGCGAGGGATATCTGCTCCCACAGCTGGCGGAGAGAGTGATTTGTGACAGACAGCTCAGATTGAGTCCAGTCAATAGCACGTTTAGCGCTAGTATTACGTGTAGCCAGGTAACTAACGAATGTCACCCGCTCTTGCTGTTGAAAATAAGCACAGTTAGCAGGCAAACGTGTTTTTCCTCTCAAAGTTTGATGACTGTACCACAACAAAGTCAGTGTGCCTGGGACTTTAACACAAGCTAAGTGCTGCTTTGGCTGGTCTCAGTTTGCCGACAGCCCAGCGCTGCAGTAATGCATCTTACAACGGCTTAAACAACCGTTTAAAAGTCTATTTTAACTTTTGACTTTCTTTTCTAAGTCCACAGTAAGTCAAAGATCCAGGCTGCGATGCTAAATGAGGTCAGAAAAGCTGCTGTAAACTGCAAAAATTCTCCAGTATGGGAGCCAAAGCTAAGCTAACTCAAAGGTAAACACAATACTTCAGTCAAGCCCTTCACAATAAAAGTCCGCGGCTGTTATTGTTCTGAAGCGCTTTTATTGTGAAAGCCTTCACCAGGAAACGTGTTCAAGTCATTAGCAGCTCAACTTACCTCATCAGGTTAGAGATGAAATGTGAAACTTGGGGTGCAGTTAGACAGAAGTAAACCTAGAGAGACTTAAAAAAACAAAAACAATAACAAAAAGCATGTTTTCTGTGGTCCTATGCTTAGAGAGAAATTGAGTATGCCATCAAAAGCTTGTTTTACGGGGAGACTGGGGTTAATAACACTTGAATTTGGATTGAAAAACATTTTCTCCTATTAATTTTGTAATACCGTGATATAAAACTGTTACCGTCAAAGGCAAGAAAAATACTGTGATATAATTTTTAGGCTATATCACCCAGGCCTACTGTGGAGCATGGTGCAGTCGGAGTATGTGGAAATTAAGGGTAACTTTCACTAAAACATTTAAAATCAAAACTTTGTTAGCAGGGCTGTCAAGCACGTAAAATCTTTAAAGGTGTTTAATCCCCCAATTTATTTAAAATTCCACTCTTTTGTGTTTAAAATTGTTGATTGCATTATCTTCTATTTTGCTACTGGGTAACTGACTTCCTGTTTGGATACAGACCTGCTTTTATTTTCAAGGAAAATAGGAAACTTTGGTAGGCCGAAGATAGTGACGTGAACTTAACCACAGAAAAAGGAGGCTGTTAAGGATTAAACAGGAAAAAGACTGACAGTAAAAAGGTAAATATTTGATAACCCATGGTTCAGATGTGTTCTGACTCATCCTCTGAGCTGTCTGTGACTTTTTAAAGTGAAATGAGACATGAAGGAGCAGTAGAACTGATTTTACATCACTGTTGCTGCAGGGAGACGCTGACGTGACTTAAACTAAGCGTGCTGAAAGGAAGAATGAGGTATGAGATTAAAAAAAAAAAAATGCACAAATTTTGACCGTACTTAATTGCAATTCATGCTTTGAAGCCTACAGTCCTAGTTGCTGGTGCTTCGGTGCAGTTTAGACAGTGTGCAGGAGTTCGCCTGCAGTTTCTGACCCATTCCTTCCTCTCCTCGGTTCCTGTCTTAAGAAACAGATGCAGTTTTCTGTAGTTTTGGTATTCATGACATTATCAATCAGTAAAATAACTTTAATTTGTTTAACAGTTTTTATTTTCTTGCAGAAACAGCAGTGAAACGGTGCATACGAAGGCAGCTCCCAGCATTAAAAACTCTGGATTAGAACATGTTAAAGTCTGGTTAGATGTCAGGTGTTGGATCTATAAATGTCCCAGTGTTGGCCTGTTCATCTGCCTCTCTCGGCGTGTTGTCGTCTGTTTATTTCTCTGGTTGTTGTTGACATCATGCACGTTGCATCATCATGTATCTGTCTGTATTTTGGAGACGCTCTCCGTGTCCTCCCAGTCCTCCTGATGTTCATAAAGTGAGCCGGCGCTCTGTGGACGCTCTAAATTTAGACTCCAGATATTTAAATCTCCTTCAGGAGTCTGCAGCCGCCTCAGCTGCTCCTCTTTCAGCTCCTCTTTCTGTGTCTGTGTGGAATAATCCAGCTCTGTCCTCTGCCCGCTCGCTGCTCTGTGATAATTACTGTTTACTGCTCACACAGACCCAGCGGCTCGTCCACACGTTTGGGTTTCCACGATTCACAAACCGTCCCAGAGGTCTGAGGATGTTTTAAATAGCGAGACTTGAGTTTAGGAAAACCCCACAGCCTTTAGATATGGAAGAATAATCACCAGCAAACATGCTGCATTACTCTGCTATTTGTTTATTAGTGATAGTTTTTTTCCAAGGGTTATTACCATACTATATTCCACCAGTGCAACATCAATACTTTAATTGTAATTGTTAAAATTAAACATTAAATAAAAGGGAATGCATGGTGTGGAATTCCCCGGAGACAGTTATTGTCTTCATGCAACATGCAACAGCTCGCTGCGTTTCCTGCAGACATTTAACGCCTCGCCAAACACACATGTGGTGAGAGGAATCGAAAGTAAAAGATGTTAGCCTGGAGGAGGGTTTGTTCATACATTCCAGAGGTTTATTTTTCCCCTCAATTAGAGAATGATCAAATCAGCTAGGTTTATGATAACTCACCTGAGGTTTCCAGGAACAGCTGCAGCGTTAGGTTAGCCTGCTTATGAATGCATGGTATAAAAGCATGATTAATGCTGAAGGTTAACTCTCAGGGCCTTCCTTTCCTGGCTTTTCTCACACCTAATTTATCTGCCCTCCTGCTGACGTTTGCACAGGTTGACTGGCTCAGTAGGTAGAGTCTGTAGTCTCTCAGCTCAGCCGTAGTTTCAACTGACCCCCACACATGCCGACATCTAATGGCAGTCTAACCATTTTGTTTCTATGCTATGCGGTGTGCAGCGAGATGACGATCTCAGCTGTCTGATCCGAGCTGTCTCAGCGTGAATCAGGAAGTCGGAGGATGCTGCCTTTAAATCAGTTTATCAAGTCGCAGACAGCTGTTTTCAGAACGCTGCAAGCAGAGAAACAGGAAAATGGGGAAGAGAAATCTCATTTAAAAATAAGGAGGTACCAGTTTGGTTCAGTGCTTCACCAGTTGTTGGATTGGTTCCTGATCCTGGTGCAATTTGGTCCACGTCTTCCCTGCACACTCTTTAGCTGTCGTATCCAAAGAAAGGCAATAACTACAAAAATAATCTTTAAAAAGGCTTTAAAGGCCAAAAAAAAATTTGTTTAAAGTGGAACATTATGAAAAAACTGTTGTGGATAAAAAAAAATCTCAAAGAACTAGGGACAGGACAACAAAAGGCTGGAAAAGTAAGTGGTACTAATGAAAAACAGCTGGAGGAGCATTTTCAACTAATTAGGTCAATTAGCAATAGGTCAGTCACATGACTGGGTGTAAAAGGAGCATTTTAGAGAGGCAGAGTCTCTTAGAAGTAAAGATGGGAAGAGGTTCACCAATCTGAATCTAGAGAATCTGGAGAAATCTCTGAGAACAAGGGACAAGGCTGAATGGGCCCTCAGGGGCCACTGCATTAAAAAAAGGCATGATTCTGTAGTGAAATCACTGCATGGGCTCAGGAACATTCCAGAAATCATCGTCTGTCAACATAGTTGGACGTGCCATCCACCAATGACAGTTAAAGCTGGATCATGGAGAGAAGAAGCCATATGTGAACAGGATCCAGAAACACCGCCGTCTTCTCTGGACCAAACATGGACTTAACATGGACTGAGGAAACATGGAAAACTAACCCTAGTTCTAAAGCCTGCATCTCTGATGGTATGGGGTTGCATTAGTGCCTATGGCATGGGCAGCTCTAACATCTGGAAAGGAACTATCAATGCTAAAAAAAAGAAGAGAGAGCTTTTAGAGCAGCATTACTCAACCCTGTTCAACCAAAGAGCCAAATTGTTGAAAAATACCTTTGCAAGAGCCACAATCTAAGTGGTGAAAAATGGCAAAAACAGCTTGAAGTAACAATAAAAATAAGTTAAAGGTGGCAACAATGGTCAAAAAGCAACAAAAATGGGTGAAAAAGGGTCAGAAAGTAGCAAAAATGGGCAAGAAGTGACAATAAAGGAGTGAAAAGTTACTAAACTGGGCAAAAAGCAGTCAGGAGTGGCAAAAATGGGCAAAAAATAGGAAACAAGTGGTATTTAGCAAAAGTTGGCTGAAATGGATGAAAATTGGTGGAAATATGGTGGAAAGGGGCAAAAATGGGATAAAAGTGGCAAAAAGAAGTGGTAAAATTGGGAAAAAAGTAGGGAAAAAGTGGTATTTAATGGCAAAAGATAGCTTAAATAGATAAAAGGTGGAAAAAATGGTGAAAAAGAGCCACATTTTGAGTAACACTGTTTTAGAGCAACATATGCTCCCATCCAGGCAGCGTCTCTGTCAGGGAAGGCCTTGACTATTTCACCAAGACCATGCTAAACCACATACCACATCCATCACAACAGCATGGCTTCACAGGACGAGAGTCCGGGTCCTGAACTGGTCTGCCTGCAGTCCAGACCTTTCACCAACAGAAAACAAAGACGAGGAGATGCTACACCATGGCAAACATGTCCCTGTCCCTACTTTTTTGAGATGTGTTGCTGCCATCAGATTCAAAATGAGCTAATATTTTTCATCATTGACTCCTGTTTGTGTTTACATTCATGCAGCGACCCAGCTTTTTTGGAATTGGGTTTTATGCTCAGTCTCTATTGGTCAGCCACAGAGCAGAAGTTCGCACCTGAAATTAAAGATGTTGCAGAGCTGTTGTGTTGAGTCACATGACTTCATTCTGCTGCTCTGCCAACTTCTCTGCAGTGTAACGTGGTCATGTGACTCTCCTGGCAGTGACATCACTGATAATGTGCTCATTGAACGTGTTGAGACGATGTCAGTCAGAGACAAAGAGCCGTTGTGATCTCTCTGTACCAGCTCACACACAGCTCTGACACACTGATAACACACTCACACACATGCACACTCAGATAAACACACACTCTTCAGTGTCTCTGTGGTGGAGATGTCACCTCAGAAAAAAACCCTCTCTTCAAACCGCCGTCCTCTTCAGCGGCGTCTCTCTTCACTCGCTGACAAGCTGAAAATATGAACGCTCTTTTCTTCTTCTCCCTCCCAGCTCTGCTCACTTCCTGTGGCAGCCTTTCAAAATAACTGTCAAACCCAGACCTGGAGGCTCTGACAGCTGCAGCGCCGAGGCGGCGAGAGACAAGAGCAACAACACAAGAAGGGCCGTTTTTTGGAGAGGATGACGTGAAATAACAGAGGCGTCAGTGTGGAGGATTTAGAGAGCGATACTATCAGAATCAAGGACAAAAAAGCTCTCAAAACCATGATGTAAATAAATGACTTTAAAGCCTGACAAGAAATACAAAGCCTAGTTCCAGAAAAGCTGGGACGTTGTGTAAAATGTGAATAGGACAGAACACGGTGATTTGCAAATCCATTCACACCTTTTTCTGCGTAATACGGCACAAAGAGATAGACCTATTCAATGCTCAAAGTTAGCTAATGTATTGTTTGAGGAAATATGTACACATTCTAAATTTGTTGACTGCAAATTGTTCCAGAAAAGTTGGTACAGGAGCCTGTTTGTCAGTATTTTAAATCCTGGCTTTTGGTGATGTTACTGCTGCTTTAATCTTGTGGCACAATACTGTGTTTGTTCGACAGCTTCCTTTTGCCAGCTGTTTCTCCTAGTCCGTGTCTAAACACAGCTAACTCACCTTGGTGGCCTGTTTACTTCCTTCACTCTCCCATGCTTCTCTCTCCTCTGCTGATAGGAAAACACACATGCGTGGAGGAGAGTTTTCCAGATAGGCCCAGAGTGTGTGGTATGCCATGAAGGAGGTGTTAGGAGACGGTGGGAGAAGCAAAACTTCAGAGAGAATTGCACGCTAACGGCTTAAAACTTCCTCATAATTTCTACTTGATGATCACTATAAAGTCCTCTGGTCCATCTTACATGGCAAAAGCTGCAATACATCGAGTGTACTCCATAAATCGCCCCCAGCATAAAACCTGTACCTCAGTATCAATGGTGTCTTCACAGATGTGAAAGTTACTCATGCCATTGTCGCTGGTACACCCACACACCATCATAGATGCTGAATTGTGAACTTTAATAACAGTCAATCTACTTTAGGTCAGTCCAGCTCAGGTGAGCTTAAAGGGATACTTCAAAATTTTGGCAAATTTGCCCATTGCCATAATTCCTGTAGTCTTAGTAATAGGTTCGTTACCTTCAGTTGTCGGTGCAAGCTTTTTTTAGATCGCAGCTGCCGAGAGGGGACCTGCTGTGCCAACTCAATGTAAGCAGACGGTATTCCGGCTTTCCTTCATCAAACTCATCAAATACACAATCCAACAACTCCAAAACGCTCTCGTGGACAAGTTGTGACCTGCACATTCACCATGCTATGAAATAATCATGGAACATTACGAGACGGAGATGTTTAAAAGCTAAATGCAAAGTCGAAACTACACTCCAGACATGGCTGCTGCACTGTGTCACTCCGCCCAGTGGTTCACTCAAGAAATAGTTCCAGTATTTGCTTCATGTTTTGTAATGTTACATAATTATATGTTATTATTTCCTTTTGCAGTTAAATTCCACTTAATTCTCATTTTTCCACCTTTTTTTCAGATTTTTGCCAAGTTTAGTCACTTTTTACTAGTTTTTTGCCACCTGTAACTCATTTTTTTGCCATTTCTCTCCCATTTTTGCTATTTTCTTCCCTTTTTGCCACTTTACCCCCAGAGTTTGCCCCTTTTTGCCAATTTTTGCCACTTCTTGCCCATTCAAGATGCCTTTTGCAATTTAACACCACTTTTTTTTACCCATTTTCCAACCTTTTTTCAGATTTTTGCCAATTTGTGACATTTTTTTGCCACCTTCATCTTATTTTTGGTCACTTCCCACCCATTTTTGCCATTTTTCTCCTAGCATTTGCTACTTTTTGACCACTTTTGCCACCTTTAACTTATTTTAATTGCCACTTTTCACCACTTAGATTGTGACTATTGCAAGTTTATTTTTCAACAGTTTGGCTCTTTGGTTGAGCAGGGTTAAGTTACACTGCTCTTGATGATATTTCGGACTGTAGGTGGTCAAAGTTCCTTGCTGTGACATATCAAGGAAAGGTGTTCCTAGCTGTTTGAATATTGCCCATGCAGTCTTTTACAAGGTGGAGTATGTTAGACACATTTATGATATAAAATATAATACTGCTGCTGGGAGATGGCTAGTGTTGGAAGCATGACAAGAGCCAGGACTGACACCCAGCTGTATCGATATTCCACAGAAGCACCATGAAAGTAGGACTTCTGTACTGATACAGCGTCTTAGGATCTGGGGATGAACCCCACCCCAGTGACAGCTGTTTAATGGAAATCATGACAGTGTGTTGGGTTAGTAATGAGCTTTAAGGAGGTTATGTTTTGGTGGTTAAATGCTGCATCAACTGAAGAGTAATCTTGACCTTTTTGACAACAAGCTTTCAAAATCTTGAGGGAATTTCTTCCTTCTTGCTCACATTTTTCAGAGACATTTTTGGGAGATTTTTGCACTTTGACCTTCCTAAATTCTAAGGTCTCACAGATCTGATCCCCCCTTTAGGGCAGTGTTTCTAAAGGGTCAAAAGAACAGATCTTGTAGATAAAAATGCAGCTCTAGACTGTGCTTTTGTCTGAATTCATCCCTGCAGATGTGCTGGTTTTCATGCAGGCTGGTCAGAAGCTTTGGTTAGTTTTAATTAGGCTGCACCTGAACGTCTGCTGCCTCGTTTCCTTATTTAACTATGCGATGCAGTCACCCATGACCTTTATTGTATATGTATTATAGTGTTATTTTTTGAAGAAAGGTTCCAGCTGTGAAGGAACTTCTAATTCTCAGAGAAACCAAGCTGTGAGGCCGCAGAGATAGAAACTGAAACTTTAAAAAGCAGACATGCTTGAAGGGAAGCCGCAGCTTAAACCGGATGAGCTGCAGGTTTGAGCAGCTGTGCGCAGAATTAATAAATTCATTTGACAAAGTTTTGAAAGACTTCCTCTGTCAGGCCTCTTTCACTTCCTCTTTGTTTTAACAAAGGAACTACTTCAGTGCTTCTGCTCTTCTTTAGGTTCTATTTGAATAAAAAACTACCTGAAACCTCATGCAATTTCCCCCAGCAACACCCCAGTATATTTAAAAAGCTCTTATATGGAAATACACTGAGCACCGTGAGCATAGAGAGATGTTTCAGAGTTTAGCGAAATGAAAACACTCCTAAAAAGGACAAAAAACTTAAGTAGGAGTTAAAAGAGAGGCGTCATGACATCTTTAAAAAGTCTGTCTTATTATAACACTTCTGCAGATTTACATTTTTCAAATATTGTCAACATATTTGTGCAGTTGAGACATCCTAGTCTTGCCACTTCCTCCCACTTAACCACACCTTGTCAAGGCCTTTGCACAATTTATACCCCTTTCTCACTGGCTGAAAAAAACATTTAAACATGCCAACAGTCACTCCTGTCAGCAGTGGGAAAGGCTCTGATCGGCATTCAGACCTGCGTCGACTGACCCTGCAGTGGAAACGGGTTTTTATTGGCTCGCCTCCGATCAGCTCCAGCGGGAGCAACACACCCGGGTGAACGCGGGATGACTTTGGCGTAACGTGCCTACATCATAATATCGTGCATGTAACTTGGGGAAACAAAAGGATGCCGGCAGCTGAGGGACGAGCATTGTTGTTTTTTGACTCAGCGTGTGTTGCCATCTCAGCAACAAATTCCATCCGCCTTCGTATCATCAGCGCTCGAATGTCGTTCAGTCTGCACTGAGTTTGTATAAATTTTGAAAGAGGGACAAAAGTACAAAGTACCGAAAACAGTTGACCACCGTGTCCATGGCTTTCATGCCCCTTTCCGTTGTTTACCTAGCTGTGTGTCTGTGTGCTGATGATGATGTCATCAACGTGATGACATCAGCTTGATGCACCAGAGGAAAAAACAAACAGCCACGCAGCTCGTCTGCTGGCGATCAGATCCGGGTCTGCTGGCAATGGAAAAGGAGTCACTTGCCGATTGTTAGCAGGTTTAACCCCCCCCCCCCCACATTCACCCACCTCTCCACATGTTGCCAACATATTTGTGCAATATAAACATCCCAGCTCCGTGTCTGTTCCACTCACTTTTTCAAGTATTGTGAATTAATTCATGCAATTTTAGCGCCTCTTGCTCCAAAGTTTCTAAATGTTGCCAGTATTTCTCTGACTGTGCCACTTCTAATAACTTTTCCAAATGTTGTAAATGTATTTGTGCAATTTTGACCCATGCACTGGTTACCAGTTCCCACCCCTTTTCCAAATGTTATCAATGCACCTGTGCAGTATAATCTCCCCTGGGTCTCTGACATTTCCACCCACTTTTCCACATTTTGTGAACATGTTTTTGCCCCTGCAGTTTAGAAACTCTTTACTCCTTGTAACTTCTGGCCACTTTTACAGATGATGCATATTTTTACATATTGGTGCAATTTTGACACCCTTAGTTTCTTTCCACTTCTTCATATCTTGTCAACTAGGGCTGAGTAATTAATCGCATATTAGATTAAATTACAATTTGGCATGCTGCAATTTTCAGTGTCCAAACAACCAGTTTGATACAATCTTTTTATGCTTTACACATTATTCAAACATTCAAGTGCCTTTTTAATTTTAAAATTTTTTTTGACAAAAATCCTACTTTCCTTGCTCAGGTATTTATTTTTCTTCATCAAAATGAGAATAATATGAGAAATTATCATCCCTTCAATATTGCAATTGATATCAAATTGGCTATACGAGCCCGTACGGGACGATACTCACTTCCTCTTGGGTGAGAGCCATAACATTAATCAAAAGCCTGATAATTATTGTCATTATTAAGGCAGTGTTGGGTGTGTAGGGTGTCTAAGTTGTCATATCAGACAGGTTTCAGTGCGGTATAATGTTTACTAGAATAATATCAAAGATTAGCTAATATTCTGGTTCTGTGATCATCGTTTGTTTTGCATATTTCCATTCATCAGTAAAATATCAAGGTGTCATTTTTGGTCATTGTCGATCATCTCTAATTGTGGTTGAAGTGGTTTTAATTTTTTGGTTTTGTGTCCTTGATCACGTGAGTTTCAGGGCCTGATTGCAGCAGACCTGACTGATGTGTCACCACATTTCCTCCACTAAAAGCTGCACTTGAACTCACCACAAAGATAAGAGTGAAGAGACAGACGACGGGCAGATGAACAAGTTTACTCTGAAGGAAAGAAGTCTTCCTAAACAAGCCTCAGAGGCTCTGAATTCAAAAGTGAAACTAAAAAAACCCACAAAGAGTCTGACGTTACATCATGGCGGTTATCAGTGACGGCACAGCTCAGCGTCACATTTGAATTTCCCTTTCATTAAGAACCATGTTGTCTGACATGCTGTAGTAAGTCAGTAATAGTTATAATAGGTTTGAATTGTCAGACACATTAAGGTCTATCTGTGAGAAGAAGAAGGAGGAATCATCTCAGGTCTGTCTCTGAATACTCTCATACCAGCGTCTCTGTAATCAGTCATCTTTCAGTGTTGGATTATAGGTGTTTTTAGTCTTTTCGGGGGAATTTTTGCATCTCTTTGTTGTATGGAACAGTACATTTATTAGATAAACTGTTAGCCTGTTAACACTCCTGCCTCCTCTTCCTCAGCCTCACACGTAAGCAGGACACAGGGCGCTATCTAAGTTAATACATGAGGAATTCAAGGCTGTAGACGCTAGATTTGTCCATGGAAAGTTGAGTATTCTCAGCAGATATCTTAGTCAAAACAAGACCGAGCATTTCTGTGTTTACTTGAGCAAATCCCAGCTGGCATTGGGAGAGAGAAGTAGGGTACACCCTGGACTCGGCCAATCACAGGGCTGACATATAGAGAGAAACCAGGCATGCTCACACTCACACCTACGGGCAATTTAGAGTCACCAGTTAACCTAATGAGCAGTTTTTGGCGGTGGGAGGAAGACAAGGAACACGCAAACTTCACACAGAAAGGCCCTGACCAGGAACCGAACCAGGAACCTTCTTGCTGTGAGGCTAGCCTCTTAGCTCACGGCTAATTCACTCCCATTTATTTAGCACACCTAGCAGTTGGTATTGTGATGCTAATTCTCCAATTTTTTTGTCTACTTAGGTTTCATGTTCGAAAAAATCCACAGCCTAAGCTGAAGCGTAAAGGCTGAAGCGTGCTGGACGGCTTATTTCTCCATCCTGATGAGCATCTCCTGATGTTTTTGTCAAATCAAAGCCAGTAGTTGCAGAAAATAAACATTAAGAATAGAATTTTCTGCATAGAGAGGCATCTTCCTGTGCTTTTTAGACTGAAATATCAGTGGAAAATTAAATCATGCATGGACAATAGTGTTTGGTTTTTAGAGGGTTTTCTGTCCCTGTATGAATGGTCCTTTAATTCAGAGGAAGGCTGCTAAATAGAGAAGTACAGCATGTATTTTTGTGCTGTAGTTAACTCTATCAGTGAGGAAATCTGGTGCATTTCTGTGGACTTTCCATTATGTATTTAAAGCTGAGTGTGTGTGAGCTTTCCATTGTTGCTCCACTGAAAAGGGAAGTGATTGTGATGAAATCAGCTAGAATTTCTGTTGTTACTTTTAGTATGAGTGGACCCCTCCCTCTGCCTCAGACCAACGCTGTCACAGAAGCATTAGCAGCTAACGTTCACCGGCATAAATCAAGCTGATTGATACTCAGAGTGGAGGATCTGATGGTAACGTCCAGCATCTATAGAGTCTGTTCACTCTGTGAGGCTGTTTACTGTTAGAGGAGCTGAAACTTAACAGTGGAGGAAAAATTGCTTCATCAGACTTTTTCTGTCACATCAGCTGTCCTAGAAGAACAGCCGGGCGTTGATCTTTGACCTTCTTATTTTCAAACTTCACATGAAACTGAACTTTTATGCCATTTCATCCACTTTGAGTCACTTTGGACGGCAGCATCAGGAACAGAAACTTTATAAAGACATCTCACTGAGAAAACACGTGTATGCACAGTCTGGTACAGTAGGGGGGTAAGCCTGGGACTGCTTTACTGATGCACTGAGAAGAAGAAAGAATTAACATTTCTGTCCTGCTGCTATGGATGTTTTTGTTGTTTTAGACTCATTAACAGCCCTCCTCCTACTTCCACATCTACTCAGAGCATGAAATAGACTGTGCTGCTTGGATATGACGGTGTTTTAAAGACAGGAGGTTTGCCTTTATGACTCTTTATGTGTTCATTACTTGGTTTCATTCTCCTGACCCCTTATGAATCAATATAGGGAGTCTGAGAGGTCTATTTACTGCTTGATTCACATCAAACCGATAAGAATGGTGTAAATATGATGATGAATAGTAGATTAGACCCGTGGTTCTCAACATGGGGGTCGGGATGCCCTTTGGGGTTGCAAGACACTGAGAGGGGGTCAACAGATGCCTCTAAAAAAAACTAAGAATATTTTTAAAATTACACTGTATCAACTTTACACCAAATGTTAACAAATTTTCATCACATTTTAACACCAATTTTGCCAATTTAGCACATTTTTTGCCACTTAAAACACATTTTTGTCCATTTTAAACCCTTTCCATCACTTTTTACTTCCGCCAAGGAGGTTATGTGATTGGGTGGGTTTGTTCGTTGGTTAGTTAGTTTGTTTGTTAGTTTGTTAGTTTGTTAGCAATATAACTCAAAAGTTATAGACAGATTTTGATGAAATTTTTAGGAAATGTCAGAAATGGCATAAGAAAGGACTGATTAGATTTTGGGACTGATCCGGATCACCATCTGGATCCAGGAATTTTTCTAAGGATTCCGTACTATTGGGAGATAGGGCTAATGGTGGAGGTCTGCACTGTTACCACTTTACACCAGGAGATGGCGGACATGAGTAACTTCAATCCCAGCAGCATTTTTGGGTGTGTTTCTATTCAAAGATTTGGAGTTTATAGAGTTTGAAAGACGCACGCCCGGTCAAGGAGCCGAGTCAGAGCATAACAGAGAGAAAGACAGCGAATTATAGCAAGAATACTCACAATGCTGGGAGGAAGAGAGGAATATTCACCCTCTGACATGACTTCCAATCGTCTGGTGAGACCATGGGTGAGACTGTCAGTGCATCTGTTGGCACCATCAGGCAATGCTTCCACCATGACAGTTAGTGATGCATGATAAGTATATTTTTGAACCGATTACCGATAACCAATAATTTCCTACTCCTGATGGCCGATAACTGATAATAACTGATTTTTTTTTTCAATTGTTGATTTAACAAAAGAAGTTTATTTGATGTATTTATGCACATCTGGGGGTAAGCAGGGGTTAATATGTAGTGAGCAAAGATATTTATAACTAATTTGAACTAATATCACTCGTGTTTTTCAAAAAACAGAACTATTCTGACTTTATAACTGTTATCATAGTTCACTTTTTTAGTTAAACATTTGTGTACACAACTGACAGGTTTTCCCCCCATAAAACCAAATGATAACAGGCTGTTATGCTTAACAAATGGAGATATTTTATTATATATATATATATATATATATATATATCTCCTTGGTCTGTGGCACCTTTATTTCAGGGGTCCCGGTCTCTCCCACCTTTATTTTGGGGGTCCCCGGTCTCTGGCACCTTTGTTTTGGGGTCGTTGAGAACCCTTGGATTAGACTGAGCTTCAAACGTGCTGAGTTGTGTCTGTGGTGCAGAGATGATGTTGTGTTTTATCAGTGTGTCACCAGGAAGTCATCGACGAACAGGAAGCAGGCTGCCCGTCTTCTTCCTGTTTGCCATCAGACCTCTGATCTCCTTCTCTGTTTCCACTTCCTCCTCTTTGTCCTTTTTATCATTTTCTCTCACTTTCACCTTCTGGCGACCGTCCTCCCTCTGGATGAAATATCTCCTGTTTAAAGGAAGAGAGGGAAATTAAAAGTTTGACAAGAAAAAGTCCTCTTTTTAAAAGTTATCAACACCGGGAATATTCCTCGATGACTAATTTCACTTTAAAGACTGTTCAGATGAAGGAGCCTATGCAAAGTTAAGAAAACAATCAGGAAACAGTCAAAATTGGGCAAAAGTCCTAAAGTATGTGCTTTCAGTGGTCTTATTTTACTGCTGCTGATCCGTCTGATTCAGTCCCCCTTCACTGTTCTCAGTTCTTCTGCTACAGCCTGATGATTCAGTCAGAAATTCATTTTTATTCTCATTAATCTACACTCAGTACCCCATCAGGACAAGGGGAAACAGCATTTTGGAAATTTTTGCATATTTAAAGTGACATTTTTTTAGAATAGTTTGCAAAAATAATCCTACTCTCTTCATTTGTGCACATTTTTCTTATTTAGCATGAGAATGACAGAAAATGTATCACTCCTTCAACACAACAATTCATATTCAATTTGCAATATGGGTCAAAATCATCGCAATTAGATATTTTTTCAAAATTCTTTAATCTAATCCTGTCCTGGTTGTAGTAAAGAATGATTTATAGATTGTGTTTCTTGGAAAATACATAAGATGAGGAACTTAGGGAGTAATTTCATATTAAATTGGAATATTGGGGGAACTGCAATTCGATTATTTTCCCAAATGGTTCAGCCCTAGTCCCTAATCCACTCCTGTGTAGTCCTGACTCTGGTCTTAGGGTCATTGTCATGATAGAAGGTGAACCTTCGGTCCAGTCTGAGGTCCTGTAGAACCAGTTTTCATTGAGGATATCTCTGCGGTTGCTCTGTTCAGCTTTCCCTCAACCCTGACCAGTCTGCCAGTCCCTAGTGCTGAGAAACACCCCCACAGCATGATGCTGCCACCACCATGATTCACTGTTGGGATTGCATTGGACAGGTAATGAGTGGTGCTTGGTTTCCTCCAGATGCTCCTTCAGGTGCTTTTTCGCAAATTCCGAGTGGGATTCCCACTGAGGAGAAGCTTCCGTCTCTAAGTCACTAATAAGCAAACTGTGGTCCAGATCTGGACACAAGTGCTGTCTTATGTGGACTTGTGCATACCCCAGAGTCACTTATAAGCAAACCGTGGTCCAGATCTGGACCCAAGTGCTGTCTTATGTGGACTTGTGCATACCCCAGAGTCACTTATAAGCAAACTGTGGTCTGGATCTGGACCCAAGTACTGTCTTATGTGGACTTGTGCGTACCCCAGAGTCACTTATAAGCAAACCATGGTCCAGATCTGGACACAAGTGCTGTCTTATGTGGACTTGTGCGTACCCCAGAGTCACTTATAAGCAAACCATGGTCCAGATCTGGACACAAGTGCTGTCTTATGTGGACTTGTGCATACCTGTAATATTCTGACAAGCGCTTCTATCACCACCTGTGTATTTACGGTGATTTATCTTGACCAGGTTCTCTTGTCTTAATGGTAGCGATGTGTGACACTATTCAGCCAATTTCAGCTCAGATTTAAACTTTAAAGTTCACAGTTTTATTTAATTTTTCTAAAATCAGACCTTTTTATTTGAATCAAGTCATTTTCATGAGCTGTCAGGTTACCTAAAGCTGATTTTAACTGCAAGGTAAAAATATCTTTAATCAGTATTTTCATTATGATTATATGATCACCTCCTGTTCATGAACTATTGTTGTTTTCAGTGTCTTTAATGAACTACTCACTTATTTTGTGGAACCAGACCTCTGAGACCTTTAATTGCTGACCTCTGGTCTAACCACTCTGCCTTAAAGTCCAAAAAGCCCCTTTTTTATTATTTATTCATTTTTATTAAGAACAGAGCCGGAACATTCCTCATCAAAACTTGGCCACAAGACTTCCTGTTCCTTTTTTTTTTTTTTTTTTCAGAAAAACAAAACAAAAAAGGATGTATACAACATAATAATAATAATAATAATAGTAATGATAAATAAATAAATAATAAATAATCAGATCCAAGTCGTCAACCCTATTTTTGAAACCCTTTTTCACATATAGCACACCAAATAAAGATATATATTAAAAAATAAAATATAATAATGATAATAAAAATATAAAAAATAAATATGTACAAAAAAAAATTTAATTCAGAAAGCCCTTTTTTTAAAACCTTTTCAATACTTGTATCATTGAAATAATAAAGATTGTATAATTTTTAGACATGTGGTAAAGAGAAATATGAAAGTATTAAAATTTAGAGGTCATATTTTGTGCAGGATGGCCTCAGATTTTGTGATTTTTGCATCCTCTCCTCTCTACCCTTCTCTCTCTCTCTCTTTCTCTCTATCTCTCTATCTCTCTCTCTCTTGCTCTTGCTCTCGCTCTCTCTCTCTCTCTCTCTCTCTCTCTCTTTCTCTCTCTCTCTCTCTCTCCCTCTCCCTCTCGCTCGCTCTCTCTCTCTCTCTCTCTCTCCCTCTCTCTCTCCCTCTCCCTCTCCCTCTCCCTCTCCCTCTCCCTCTCTCTCTCTCTCTCTGGTCGTGTTTCCCCCTCGGCCTCGGTGTTTGAGGATGGAGGGTGAGAGAGGGCAAGGGACACTCACGCTTACATAAGAGCGCTTTCAGCATCTCCCAGCATCCTATTTTTGTAACACACGCTGCAAACACAACTCGGCTCACTCACACCGCGGCGTCCTCTCAGAGTTTAATCACATATTGATTTTTGTAAATAGACTCCACCACGACCGCTCTATCCCCATGTGACTTTATTCATCCCTCTGTGGTTTCTCCCTCACAATACGATTTTTTTAAGCAGCGAAATCAGCAGGAACACGACTTTTGAGGAAGCTTAATTTAGAGAGAACATTTCCAAACTGGACAACAAGAAATGCAGGATTTTGAAATAGAACAGGTATTTGAAGCTCTAAATGCAGTGGCAAAAACCATAAAGGAGTGTCGAACTAAAACAGAAAAACGTGATGTTTCTGCTTTTCTCTTTCGCTGACAAGATTCCGAGCTCTGACTCATCCGTCCCACCCTCTGGGGTCTCTGCATGTGTGGATCTTTCTGGAACCATCAGTATGTCTCCTCTCCTTTATCTGCATGAAACCGGCTATTATGACAAGAAGATTAGGGAATGTAACGCCATGTTCTGTGCGTTAAAATGTATAAGATGCTCTGTTAATACCTGTTTCAGTGACTGACAGGCATGTTGATGCAGCATCAGCAGTATTACATCTGTTATAGTGGAGCGTTAGCTGAGCTGCAGGGCAAAGCTTTCAGTATTTGTCCCAGCCCTCACCTGTCATCATGAGCTCTGGGACTTCAAAGTCCCACAAAAGACACCAGTGGTTGAAATGAACCCCCCACAGGATATCTAGGCTCAGCTATAGAGGTGAGATGAGCAGTTCAGACATCTGGGGGGATCTCAGGTGATCTGCAGGTGCATCTATAAAAATATGCGCATCAATAATATCATGTAAAAGTTTTTTTTTTTTTTCCGTGCGATTTACTTCAGAAAGTTAAATTTTCACATATTCAAGATTCACCTCATGCAAAGTGACATATTTATTTTTCTTTATCTTGATAATTACAGTTTCCAGCTCATTAAAATAATTTTTAAAAATCCACTATCTCAAAATATGACGATATTGAGAAAAAGTTAGAGATGCATGATATTATCTGTCTGGTATCAATTTCAGCAGATATCAAAATTTCTACCGATATTTACATCAGATATTTTGCCTGTTTATTTCAGGATATACTGACTGTAAATTTTGTCCATATATACAAACAAATTCATGGAGTTTTAGGCTGAACCAACTAGGGCTGGGCAATTAATCCAAAATTAGTTAAAATCCCAATATGGCCTGCTGCAGTTTTCAAAGTGCAGTATTTCCTTGACCTAAAATTTGTGTCCAAATACCAGTTTTAAACTTTTTTTTTTTTTTTTTTGCAACAGAGATGTTGAGCATGACGTATGCAGTCAGACAGGTACCGTTTTTTAAAATAGTCTACAAAAAGACCTACTTTCTTCATTTTTTAAAACTTTTTTCTTAATAAATATGAGAATGACAAAAACCCTTCAATGCAATAATTCATATCCAATTTGCAATACAAGTCAAAATCATCAGAATTTGACACTTTTAAAGAATTGTTCAGTCCTTGTTTGGGAATAAAAGAGAGTTAAAGAATAATCGCATTTCAAATCGCAATATTGGGGTAAAAAAATCGCAATTGTATTATTTTCCAAAATCGTTCAGCCCTAGAACTAACAGACCTGTCAGTTGAGATGTTTCATTATTTATCCACATTCTTTAAACTTTAAAGTTGGTTTCTGTGGTCATCCTCAAACCTTGAAGTGTGTCCTAAAGGACTGAAATTCATTTCTTTTTCTAAAAATATGGCACTTGATTGACTGCATATGCATATGTAATGCATAATATCTCTGCTGCAAAAAAGGGTTTTAAACTGGTATATTGACACGAATTTCAGGTTAAAGAAATTTTGCACCTTCTGTGATTTGAAAGTTGCAGCAGGCCATGTTGCGATTTAATCTAATTTGTGAGGAATTGCCCAGCCCTATTTTTAGCTAGAGCTAATTTGCAATGCCCGTCCCTAGCTGAGCTTTTCCCAAATGCACACAAAACAAATGCAACATTACAAAGACAAAATGCAGAATAATAAAATACATCATCACACAATGGCAGAGAGTTAGAAAGGAAGTGCACGATCACCCATGACTACTAGACTGCCTATGGAAAAACAGCACAGTAATCTGGGAACCTTGATGGTGCTGTTTTCATGAGAATCGAAGACAAAGTTGATGTTGAAACTGAATAAACTGCCCTGCACTAGTGCACACACCTACTCCGTAAATACTTTCAGAGATGATGCTGCTGCTGGGTCGGTCTGTTTCTCAGCTGCAGGCTAAAACATCTCCTGGACCGGCTCCAAAACTTTCTGATGCTGTTTGATATTTTAAACCTGTGTGTTGTGAAAGTTGCTTCAAGTCAGACAAGTTTTCAGAAAAGGCAAAGGGTATTTTCCCTTTGTCATAAACAGTGTTCAAGGACAGTGTTGCTCTGCTTCACTTGGTGATGCATGTGTTGCTTACTTTCACTTTTATTCTGAGTAAAACCAAATAATCATGCAGCAGGTTAGCCTCCTGTCTCCATCAGCCTGTGTCTGATATTACAGGTTGTGCAGGTATTTGTTTGTTGAGTCTCATTTGTTTAAGGCAGAAGTTTCTAACAAACAGGCCCAGTTACCAGAATCAGTTAGTTGGGATTTCTGCAGGATTTCGCTCCTTTTATTTCTATCTAAATGCCATGTAGGATGTGCAGATTTTACTTTCTGTGAGCAGTATGAAAATCAGTCTGTAACCCAGTGTTAGCCCTGCTCAACCAAAGAGACAAACTGTTGAAAAACAACTTTTGCAAGAGCCGCAATCTAAGTGGTGAAAAGTGGCAAAAATGGGAAAGAAGTGACAAAAAAATAAGCTACAGGTGGCAAAAA
Source organism: Cheilinus undulatus (assembly GCF_018320785.1). Taxonomy (NCBI): domain Eukaryota; kingdom Metazoa; phylum Chordata; class Actinopteri; order Labriformes; family Labridae; genus Cheilinus; species Cheilinus undulatus. The sequence goes on from NC_054872.1 coordinate 51,977,419, forward strand.
CGTGGCAAAAAATTAATGAAAAGTGACTAAAATGGGCAAAAAACAGTCTAGAGTGGCAAAAAAATGGGATAAAAGTGGCGAAAAAAGGGAAAAAGTGTCAAAATGAAGTTGCAAAAAGGGGCAAAAAAGGGGTGTTTAATGGCAAATGATAGCTTAAATGGGTGAAAAGTGGCAAAAAAAATGATAAAGGGCAAAAATGGGATAAAAATGGCAACAAGGGGAAAAAGTTTCAAAAAGAAAGTGCAAAATGGCCAAAAAAATAAGAAAAATGGGTGTTTCATGGCAGTTGATAGCTTATTTGGATAAAAAGTGGCAAAATGGGGAAAAAGTGGCAAAAGGAAGTTGCAAAATAGCCAAAAAATAAGAAAAAATGGGTGTTTAATGGCAAATGAAAGCTTATTTTGACAAAAAGTGGCAAAAAAGGGCAAAAATGGGATGAAAGTGGCAAAAAAAGCGAACAAGTGTCAAAAGAAGTTGCAAAATGGCCAAAACCATAAGAAAAAAATGGATGTTTATTATCAATTGAAAGCTTAAATGGGATAAAGGTGGCAAAAAAATGGTTAAAAAAAAACAAAGGGGGCAAAAATTGGAAAAGGGGGAAAAAGGGTGTCTATGGCAAAAGGTAGCTTAAATGGGTGAAAAGTGGCAAAAAAAATAGTGAAAATGGAAGTTTCCCCTTTAATGTTTTGTGGGGGAATAATATTTAAAATGAAGACATAAAAGATCCACATGTGGCTGTAGAGCCACACGTTGAGTATCACTGCTGTAACCTTTAAAGTCCCTCATCCTTTGGCCCACATTTTGATCCTCTTTCTTCTCCTTCATTGTTTTAAATGAGCCAAAGTTGTTGCATTGCTGCCTTCTGCTGGATTTGAAATAAACTTTTCTTACTACTTCATCTTAGAAAATAAAAAAACAAATACTGGCATCCTTCCCTGTTCCTCATCCATCCCCATCCGTACTTCTCTGTGTATTTATTTACATGTGACCTTTAGAGAATTAACCCCACCTCTCTCTCTGTTTTTTTCCCTGCAGTGGAGGGCAGACAGGCGGCATGACAGAGGAGAAATGTCCCCAGCTGGTGGACTACTTTGTAGTGGCAGGTCTGGACCCTGCTGGGCCCTGGAGGCCCCTGGACGAGGATGGAAAGACCTCCACCACCTCCTCTTCGTCCTCCTCCTCCTCGTCATCGTCTGGCCGGGCGGTGGAGTCGGTGACAGACCTGGCGGTGATTGCCCGGGGCCTCGGAGAGGAGGTGCCGGAGGGCTTCACCTGCATCGAGAGGACGCTGGGCGGGCACTCGGCCGAGCTGAGCGCCGGACTCATCAACAACCCTCACCTGTATCTGTGCTACCGCCGAGGACGGGACAAGCCGCCCATACTGGACCTGGGGTGAGAAGGACTGTTCACTCTCACAGCTGCTGCTCATTTTCATTGCTGCTTTGCATGCTGGGAGCAGGAAGTCTGCACACGAAGAAAGGTGTTTACAAAAGAGAGAAGGCCTGATGTAGCTTTTCAGGTCCATCCACTTACTAGAAGTTTGCTTTTTAAGAGTGGTGTTTGCAGAATCAGGTGTAAATTGATCCACATAAGCAGTAAAATGTGCATCATCACATTTAATTTGCTGATAATGTTTTGTTTTTTGTTGAAGTTTGTTACCGGTCCCAGGTCTGTTTGTTTAGAGAGGAGCAGATGTTTCTGGATAATCTGGCTGCTATTGAAAGATTTTTTGAATGACCACCAGAGAATCTGCACCTAAAAAGGCTGAACACTTTGTTCACCCAAAATTAGCTCAATTTGAATAGCTGATTTTTATTATAAACCCCCTTTTTTGTTGATTTACACTTTTGATAATCAAGGCCATAATGAAGTAAGTTCTATTACCTGGTCTGTTTTTCCCCTGTAGTCCTCTATGACATAGGTTATCAGAAAAGCTTTTTACAGCCTATTTTTTTTTAGCTTTGGTGCAAGTGTGCACATCAGATAGGTCTCAATTTATTACAGTAAATATAAAGAGTTTTTTTTTTCACTCAGTATATGTATATAATGAATGAAGCCACAGCATTTTCATGCAGTCAGATTCAACTGAGGTTAGTGACACTATGTGGATTTGTTGCAGATTAAGTAGAGAAAAATGCTTGATTTAAAGGTCACTATTATGCAAAGAACACTTTTTCAGGCTTTTCTAGCAGAAATATGTGCCCCTGTCCTGTCCACAATCCCCCCAAGAACCAGAAAAATCCCCCTCCCACCCCCTCTCTTTCTCCACCTTTCAGAAAATGTGTGCTGAAACAAGCCGTTCTCAGATTTTCCCCTCATGATGTCATGTGGCGAGTTAGCCCCGCCCCCAGGTCTGGTTGGTGCTCCCCGCTTAGAAGAAAGTTCGCCCTCCTCTCCTGATCCTCTTCGCACCTGAGGTTTAGGAGAGCCACATCCTTTTCCTGAGAGGGGCGGAGTCAGACATTTAAAGCCGCAGACACAGAAACAGCTCGTTCTGAGCAGGGCTAAAACAGAGGGGTTTACAGACATGGAGAAATCAATACTGGAGTGTTTTTTCAGCAACAAACTTCACAGACATGTTTCAGGGACCTCTGAGACCAAAATAAACCTGTCTTAAAGGGGGTAAAATATGTCCCCTTTAAGAAGGATTCATAAGAAACGTGTGTAATAGCTTGTGTAATAATGCAAATGTGCTTTAAATACTAGAAAGCCCATCCAGCAATGCATTATAAGGTTTTTATCTTTAACTCTAATAAAATAACTCAAACAAGAAAAGGTTAAAAAAAAAAAAAAAAAAAAAAAAAAGTTTTAGTAAACTGAGCCTTGGCGTAAAAATGAGGCTTTGCTAGTGTCACAGCATTCTGGGTTTAGGTCGAACCTGAGGGCCTAACAGGGTCAACATTTAACCAGAAACTGTCAACCTCATTTTTACCAGTTATAAAATATGAAGAAAAAAACAGCACTGATGATAAATGATTTGGAAATTCAAAAAAAATTAAAAATGATAAGTTTAAAGGCTCAAATCTGAGATAAAAATTCCAATTTATTAGTTCAAAAGATCAGAACACGATATTAAAAACAGAAACGTATTGTTTTTAAAGAGCAAATATATGAGGAGAAAGTTGAAATAAAATGTTTGAAAGGTATGAGATCAAATTTGAAATCATGAGTTTAAAAGTCAAAATATGTCTTATAATTGTAAATTGTGAGTCTGATAGGTCAAAATATGGGACTAAAAAGCCAAAAATTAGGAGTTGAAGATGTAAAAATCTGTGCTAGAATTAAAAATCATGACTAAAAAAGTAAAAAACTTGACTTATAATTTTAAATTGTGAGTCTGATAGGTCAAAATATTGGACTAAAAAGCCAAAAATTAGGAGTTGAAGATGTAAAAATATGAGCTAGAATTCAAAATGATGACTGAAAATTTAAAAATATGACTTATAATTTAAAATTGGGAGTCTAAAAGTTCAAAATATGATATAAATGTAAACATAATTAATTCAAAATGTCAAAATATGAGAAAAAAATTGAAATCTTGAGTTTAAAAGTCAAATGGGATTAAAAGCCAACGTAAGGAGTTGAAAAGGTCAAAATATGACTTGAAATTTAAAATTGTGAATCTAAAAGATAAAAATGTGATATACAAAGTCCAAATTATGAGTTGAAAAGGTCAAAGAATGAAATGAAAAGGCAACATCATTAGTTTGAGATGCAAAACTGAAAATATGAAATAATAACACAAATTGATTTTTGTCCCCACATTCTTGACTTTTATGAAATCTTTCTTACTCTTTACTTTTTCAGAGTTCTTTGGTTTAACAAGAATATTTAACATAATCAAGTTGAAATATACACATTTTTTTACTGGAGGAAATCTGGTGGGCCAGTTAGAATACAGATATGATATGATCTTGTGGACCGGACATAGTCGATCCACGGGCCGGATTTGGCCCCTGGGCCTTGAGTTTGACACCCCTGCTGTATAGACTGATATGTCCTTATTGGTTTCTCCAGGCATGGCAAGTCACATTTTTGATACGCTTGTTCTTTGCAGGAGTTAGAAATGGATTCTTGTCTTAAACAATATTTAACTATTTTTAAAGAAAAAAGGTAAAATCCTGCAGAGTCTCTTTGGTCTGCAGTCTCAGCTCTGAGTCTGTGTGGATAGGTCTCAATCAGGCTCAACATCTGGACTCTGGAATTTTACTCCATTCTTCTTTGATAAACTGCTCAAGCTCTGTCAGGATGTACAGGGATCAGGTTTGAACAGCCCTTTTCAGGTCCAGCTATAAACTCTTTATTGGATTAAGGCCTGGGCTTTGACTCAGTCACTCCCAAACATTCTCCTTGGTGTCTTTAAACCATTTCTGTGTAGCTTTCTCTGGATGCTTCGGCTCATTGTCTGACTGGAAAATTAATCTCCAGCCAAGCAGTAGTCATCCTCCAGGATTTTTTCTATCTTGTGCAACATTCATTTTCCCCTCTACCTTCACAAGCCTTCCAGGGCTGGCTGCTGAGAAGCATCACCACAGCATGATGTTGCCACCACCGTGCTCCACAGTGGAGATGGTGTGTTTGTGGTGATGTCCGTGTTTGGCGTCTTGACCATGGAGTCTCCCACATGTCTTTTGGTGAACTCTAGTCCAGATTGAATCTGAGTTTTCTTCAACAGTGTCTTTCTCTTTGCCACTCTCGCCAGCAGTTGTTGTCTGCAGAGTCTCTCCCGTCTCAGCTGCTGAAGCTTGGAACTCCTTCAGAGTAGTCATAGGTGTCTTGGTGGCCTCTCTCACTAGTCTCCTTCTTGCACGCCCACTCAGCCCACGCCCACAATCTGATCTAGGCAGATTTACACATGTGACATATTCCTTCATTTATTCAGGATGGATTTAACTGAACTCTGGGGGATGTTCAGACTTGGAAATGTTTTTGTCTCCATCCTCTGAATTATACATTTCAATAACCTTTTCTCTGAGTTGCTTGGAGTGTTCTTTTGTCTTTCTGGTGCAATGGTAGCCAGGAATACTGGTGAACCAGTGACTCTAAAGTTTAAAATCCCCCTATGTTGATACTTATTTTAAAGGAATGCTCCCATTATCTAAGTAGATATCAACATTAAGGAAGCTGGAACCACTGAAACAAATTTTTGGATGTTTTTAAAAGTTAAGATTCAGTTGCATGGGTACAAATGCGTCTTTAACAGAGCTGGCTGTGCAGATCTGCAGAGGAGTGAACTCAGACAGCAGAGGCTCAGTGTCTGACATTCAGCCTTTAACTTGGCCGATGTGACGATGATGTGATGCTCCGAGAATAATCCTCCTCCCTCTGTCTCCACCCTCGCCGTCTGCTGCAGAAATTAAAGCAGAAATAGGAGTTTGAAACGTTACCAATAGTTGAGATTTTTGAACGTGAATATAAAGACTGAACATCTCCGGCCTGCTGCCTGTCGCTCATGTGGAGTGTATTAAAGCTTTAATCTTATATAATACAGAGGATTATGTAACGCTGTCAGTGGTGGGCAGACTGTGTCGTGTTTTGGACTCTCATCACACATATTTCTCTTCTTTTGTCTCTTTATATTCACACGTTTAATTACTCTGGATTACGCTCCGGTTAGCCGATAATGAGGCAAATCCTCTTAGAGCAGCAGACATCAGATTACATCCTTTTTTTCTGTCGTTTTAGGAGAGTCGCTGACAGGAGGAGAGCAGGTAGAGAGGCACACAATGGGTTTCCTGAGGGCAGTTTAACAAGACCGGAGTCTAAATGTCTGATTGGGTTCGTCATAGTTCATCCTTCAGGGTCAGGAGAGAGAGGGAGATGTGCGGAAGGAGTCCGGAAAAACCTGCAGCACCGAAACAGCAAAAACCCAGCAGAGGTTTGATAGTGATGTCATTTAAACTGCAAACAGGACAAAGAGTTTGGCCCAGAGAGCTCCACAGTTTCTGTTATAACAGTCTCATTACTGTGGGTGTCAAACATGAGAGTTTTGCCTGTTTTCTACACTTTTACAAGCCCAATTCCAAAAAAGTTGGGACACCGACTCATCTTATAAACCCATATTTATTCACAACAGAACATAAACAGCATATCAGATGTTAAACTAAGACATTTGACCATTTTATGAAAAAAAAATGCTCATTTTGAATTTGATGGCAGCAACACATCTCAGAAGAGTAGGGGCAGGGAAACAAAAGGCTGGAAAAGTAAGTGGTAGTATCGAAAAAACAGGTGGAGGGGCATTTTGCAAATAATTAGCCTAATTATCAACAGGTGAGTCACATGACTGGGTATGAAAGGAGCATTTTAGAGAGGCAGAGTCTCTCAGAAGTAAAGATGGGCAGAGGTTCACCAATCTGTGAAAAGCAGAGTCTAAAGTTTATGGAACAATTTCAGAAAGACTTTGAGTCTCCCTCCATCTATAGTCCATAATATCATCAACAGATTCAGAGAATCTGGAGAAATCTCTGAGAGAAGGGACAAGGCTGAAGGGGCCCTCAGGGGCCACTGCATCAAAAACAGGCATGATTCTGTACTGAAATCACTGCATGGGCTCAGGAACATTCCAGAAATCATCGTCTGTCAACACAGTTGGCCGTGCCATCCACCAATGACAGTTGGACAGCTGGATCATGGAGAGAAGAAGCCATATGTGAACAGGATCCAGAAACACCATGGTCCGTCTTCTCTGGACCAAAGCTCATTTAACATGGACTGAGGAAACATGGACAACTGTTCTGTGGTCAGAGGAAACCACAGACGCCATGTCCTGTGGACTAAAGAGGAGAGTATTCAGTTTGTTCTCCTGGTTCAGTTCTAAAGCCTACATCTCTGATGGTATGGAACCACATCCATCACAACAGCATGGCTTCACAGGGGAAGAGTCCAGGTCCTGAACTGGTCTTCCTGTGGTCCAGAACTTTAACCGATAGAAAACAGAAGACCCAGGACTGTTGAGTAGCTAGAATCATACATCAGACAAGAGAGGGGAAGCTACACACTTGTAAACATGGTCCTGTTCCTACTTTTTTGAGATGTGTTGCTGCCATCAAATTCAAAATGCGCTAATATTTTTCCAGAAATGGTAAAATGTCTCAGTTTCAACGTCTGATATGTTATTTATGTCCTATTGTGAATAAATCTGGGTTTATGAGATTTGACAGTCATTGACTTCTGTTTTCTTTACATTTTACACAGCATTCAAACTTTTTTGGAATTGTGGTAGAATTTAATGTTATTTCACATAACTACAGAGACCATAAAGTGTCTTCAGTTGTGGAATAAACTTTGTATGACAGCGATTATTGGAAGGTAGATGTGGAGTTAAAGAATGACGTAAAAGGCCGACAAAGCAGCTAATGAGAGTATTTTCCTTTTTTCCTCTTTATTTTTAAAGTTTACTTTTTGGCTTTTTATGCTTTTTTCAGAGGAGAGGGTTAGAGTCAGAAATGCGGTCAGTTAGAGAAGGAGGGTAATGAGACTGTCACAGGCCAGATCTGAACCTCAAGGACAACATCCTCTGCCTGTCTGGTCCAAGGATATGACCACTGAGCCTCTGCCAGCTTGGCTCCTCCCTCCCTCTCTCACTTTCTCTGGGGCAAATACTTCACCTGACAGTGATTTTTGTCTTTATTCCTGTATTTCTCTCAGCTTTATTCTGTGTAATAACAGTAAGATAAACCAGATTTTCCTTCAGGATCAGTACAGCATTGATAATCATGATTCTGTCCCTGCAGGGTTCTGTATGAGGGGAAGGAGCAGCTGAAGCAGGGATGGTACGTCATCGAGACGACGCCGTACAGCCGCTCGGCCAGCCTCAGCTCGGGCGGCGCTCCCACGGCTCACCGGGTGTTTCTGACGTACCGGAGGGCTCTGGACTCTCAGGGCCTCCACACGCTGGGCGTCACTGACATTGCCCTGCTGCTGCCGAGTAAAGGAGAGGTGGCACCTCACACCTTCTGCAGGGTGGACAAGAACCTCAACACAGGGATGGTGAGGACACAGGGGTGTTTGATTTTAGTCGTGGGTTTTCCTGAACAATGAAACGGAGAGAATCTGGGGCATTTTAGATCATTTATCCCAGCACTTACATTTAACAGATCAAAATCTGGAGCATCCTTTAAGCTCAGTCTGTTCTTGCAAAATTAGTTAACCTAAGATGATTGTTTTATAAACCACATTCTGCAGCTTTTCCTGTTTATTTTTGCATTAAATGTCTTTGTGTGTAATAAAAGGAGTCAAGCAGGATTTTAAATCAACAACAATGAGTAAACAAGATTTTATCTTAGAGAACAGAGACATAAAAACATGAAAGCTTCTTTAAAATTCAAACATTTTGCCAAAGGAGTGCATTTGAATATCGACAAGTGAGTTTTCATAATTGTGCCAGTTTTTTTTTTTTAAGTGTAAAGATGTAGAGATTTCTGTTAGAGAGAACATGACAAGATTCCTTTCTTCATCTCCGTTCTTTCTTTGCAGTTATATAACTTTGTTCTTCTAAGGAAACAAACCTATACAGTATGGTATTATCTTTATTATTGGCAGGATCTGCAGATCAGGTCCTAACAGTTGTTGTGTGTTTGTTTTTCTGCAGTGGGGTCCAGCTCTGTATGTTTGCTACAAGAGAGCCGTGGCTAAAGCGAACGCTCTCGTATACAAGGCCGGTGAGTGTCCCTTATTCTCCTGCAAACACTCAAATATATCTGAACCCGATGAGAAGGACAAAAATATAGAGATATACTATAAATGTATGCATAGATAGATAAATTATACAATCAAGATTAATCAGACGGTGCGTTTCATGCTGCAGGTCTGCTGAGTCGGTACCCAGAGGAGGACCTGGAGGCGTTTCCTCTGCCAGAGTCGGTGCCGGTCTTCTGTCTGCCGATGGGCGTCACCGTGGAGAGCTGGCCTCTGAACGCAAAATACCAACTGCCCGTCTTCTCCACCTTCGTCCTCACCTCTGCCTCAGGGGATAAGGTAGGAGAACATAAACACAGATGTCTTCTTCAGTAAAGAGAGAGAATTCATTTGCCTTATATCATAATTAGTGTGGTACAGAATTACAAAACGACATCATGGGAATTACTGTCCAGACAGTTAAATGTTAAAAGCATTTCTAAATGTTTCATGCTTCTTTAAAAAACAGGAGCTCTTTTCATCCTCTGAGCTGCAGTAGATGTTAAAGTAGGAAGAGAGTCTTTACTGGCATCTCAGAAATAATCAAAACAGCCAAAGTTGCAGGATGGACTCCACTGTCTGGAAAAATGTCAATGCAAGTGCACGCCATAGACGTCCTGTTTGATATGCACACAGCTACATGCATACTGCCACCTGCTGCAGCACTGAATGGGACAAGGCTGTCTGTTATATATTTTGTGTCAGCAGTGATGCAAAACAGCTAAAAAAAAGCTAGAACAGGATGTTTCACGTTTGAGTCAAAGGTAAAACTTCTCTGGTTGTGAATTCTCTCCCTGCAGGTTTACGGAGCAGCCATCCAGTTCTACGAGTCGTTCCCTCGGGAGCTGCTGTCGGAGCGGCAGAGCGTGAGGCTCGGCCTGCTCAGTGTGGTCGACCGGCGGCCAATCACAAACCGAAGCCTGCAGGTGAAGAAGAGCATCTGCGTCCTCTCCCACTGGCCTTTCTTCACCGTCTTTCAAAAGTTCCTCACCTTCGTCTACAGATACTCCATCTCTGGACCCCACGTCCTGCCGCTTGAAAAGTCAGTGCAGCGCTTTTACCCTCCGTCTGTCATTTAAGGGCTTTATTTCAGAGCTGAAGGTGTCTGATGGTTTTATCACCAGACTTCTTTATTTGCATGTTTTTGAACCTTCATGGACAGTTTTTTGATTCTGTATTTGTTTGGTGTTTCTCTCTGCAGACACATCTCCAGCTTCATGCACAATGTCCCTTTCCCCTCCCCGCAGCGACCTCGCATCCTTGTCCAGGTAAAACCAGACTTAAACCAGCAGAAGGTGATACCTGATGTTGGTCAGATCATCATATATAGCTTAGGAATTGGGTAGGAGGCTAATTAGGAGGAAAAGGAGTACTTTAGCTTATATGTAATGTTACAACCAGGTGTTCAACCTGTAGGTGCATTTGGCTTCTGAAGTTTCCAGGTCTTGTTTGCATGGAGCAAAAAAGTCAGTGCTAATTACAGGATCCCAGCGGTAGTGCAGGGGTGTACATCATCCACTTCTGCACAGGAGCTTGGAGGTTTGAACCCTGGTCATTTTTGCCCAATCAGAAACAATCATTTTATTAATCAATAGGAAGTGAATCCATTGACATAATTCTTCCAGTGGTAAATAAATGATTGATGATCCTAAGAGTTCAAATGTGATTTCACTGAGCTGCATGCAGGCAGATTTTATCACCACAGATTGGGGAGGAGTTAAGCAGGAAATTTATGTTTCTGCAAGTTAATGTCACAGCACTGCTTTCAAAATATGTTGGCATGAAGTGTAAAATTTGCAGGTAACTTTCGGAATGATTGCATATATTAACAAAACAAGTATTACATTTTGAAAGGTATGTGTCTTTTTTTGAAAACATCAAAAAAAGACACGTCTTTTTTTGACTTTGTGCATTCTCAACTGAATGCATGCTTACAAGGAGGAATGTGTGTGTGTTATTCACATTTTGAATGGAATCACAACATTTTATGGTAAATCTAAAAATTCCTGATATTTTATGCATTCTGGACATCATTTAGGTCTGATAAAACAAGATTTTACTCACCTACCAAGGGTTTAAAACAACCCTTCTTTATGCTCTGAAGTCTCCTGGCCTTCACTTCCATGTTTTTGATGCACAGCTGTTAACCTCCTCAGTTTAAAAGTCCTGCGCTGTTTTTTTGTGGTAAACTTAATTTGCTGTGGGATCCTTTTCTCGGCCCTGTTGCTTTTAGTTGTTTTAACGTTGGTATAACTCCGTGAAATTTGGTATTAAAAAGTCTGCAGTGGCTCTGAATGCATAGAAATGTGTGCAGCACTAAAATACATCAGAAAATAGATGTCTTACCATCAGATCACTCTCAAATTCAGAAATTTTAATCAAATATCAAACCAATTTTACAAATGGAAACATTCCAGCTAAACTATCAGCCATGACATTTAACATTTGATAGATTTATTTTAATGGAAAGCAGACTTGAAACCTTCAACTCCCTGAGAAGTGGTTTGTCTCATCTGTAGATTTGAATAAAAGGAAAGATAGACTTCTGGTGTTTGACACCCTGTTTAAACCCTTAGAGCTCACACAGCGTGGATCCAGAACTCCTTATATGGACATCCTGGGGGCGTGTGTTTATAGGTCACATTTTAAGGCTTTGCAAAATGCATTTTTTTGTCGTCTTATGTGTTACTGAGTCAACACATTGTCGTACACGGCATGAAGCGACACGTGTTATTTGAAGTAAAATAACTTTTGAGCCATAAATTGTGGGCACTTACTTGTTTTTCCTCTGAAAGCTCTCTATTGTGCTGTTCTAATGACGTGTTTGCAGCTCTTACAGAACGTTTTCTAGCAAGCCTGGAACTTGTCTAACTTTCTGGGGCTTTTATAGATTAACCCCTTAAAGCCTGTTGTATCATATTTGATACATACTTTTATGATACCTCTATGTAATCAATATGATCACTAAAGTACTAAAAAAACATTCTGTATACAATCTGATGAATGATAAAAATGCCCTCAAGTGGATTATCAGTTACCAAAAACACCTAATGTATCAATTCAGATACAAGAAATATATATATATGTCAAATGTTATGGAAATTTGTTTTTTTTTTAATTATTATTATTATTTCGGTAGAAAATGAAATATACATTTCAGTTCCAAAAAATGGAGAACTTTCTGGCTATAATTTGTGTTTTCAGGCTTTAATGGGTTAAATCCACAGCAGTAACCCCAATATTGGACATCTTTTAACCATTTACAATTCATTTTTCTGTCGTTCCTGCAGTTAGGCGGTTAACCCACCGCCAGATTGTCTGTTTATATCCCAGAATGCATTGCAACTGGGCTGTGACAACCAATGGCAGGCTGATCCGTTGTCACATCACACTTTGCTGAACAGCGCATGTGCAGACTGGAGAAGAGAGCCTGAATAACTCATAATAGAGAGAAAATGACATAGAGAGGCCGAGTACAGAGTTTCTTTACTTAAAATAAAGATGAGAATTTCTAAAAGCACAAGGACTTTTTTTGTGAAAATGTGAATATTTTGATAACTTTTCATCACAGAATGATTATTTTTTAATTGGTTGATCCCAAAGAGATGATAGAACAAGTGTGCAAACAAACCCTATGCCATTAATGTTAACTGTTTTAATTTCCCATTAGTTTTTTCTTTTGTCTTTATAGTACCAATTTTTTTTTTTAATTCAAGTGGTCTTGCTGCAGCACACATGTTCTTAAAAACCAGGTTGTCCTGAAGAGAAGAGTGTTAGAGTGTGACTGTGCACCACAGGATTGATGTTTTACAGGCTTTTAAAACCAAAAGTCCAGGAGAGACTCAGGTTAAGTAATAGCTGTGAGCTCTGAGGATGAAGTGATAAATTTGTTACAAGATTTGGAGCAAGTAAACATGAAAGTTTTGGAGGTGGAGGCCAGGGTGAGTGAACTGGAAGATGAAAAACACCAGAAAACATCAGCAGCAGCTGCATCGCAGAAACAGGAGATCAGGTAGACTGTTTAGAAAATAAATCTAAGTCTCAAGTCTGGACTTGGTAAGTAAAATGGTGTCATAACTGAATGAGAGCAAGTAGTAAATTTCCTCTGAATCATTAGAAGGTTAAAAAACAGACCCTAACCTTGTACCTTTATTCTGAATAACACTGTGTCTTTATCCTGCAGCTCTCTCCGTACGATAACCTGCTGCTCTGCCAGCCCGTCTCCTCTCCACTCCCACTCAGGTCAGTTCATGTCTGCTGCAAACAACAGAACATGTCTGATCATATTTTGGCTCCAAGTGAGTCACTATGAAAACAATCAACCCCTAAAGGAAGCACATCATGTTTCAGCTGTTAAACATTCATATTCCCTTAAATATTAAAAAGAGTGCTGCAGACCATTTTGATTTACAGAACTGGATGATAGCAGTTTTTTCTGTACATGTGTTGAATTTTAGCCTCCCTATGTTCAGCCTGTGTAATGTGTGTGTTTGTGTGTTTGTGTGACAGTGGTGCAAGCTTCCTGAAGCTGCTGCAGAACCTCGGTCCAGAGAACGCCTGCACGCTGCTGCTTGCCGTCCTCACCGAACACAAACTGCTGCTGCACTCGCTCCGCCCCGACGTCCTCACCTCCGTCAGCGAAGCCCTCGTCTCTGTAAGATATAAAACATCCAGACAGCATCATGGTTAAAACCATGGTTAACTAAATTAGACAGTTTGCAGGATGACTCTATGGATGATTAATGAGCCTCTCATCTAGATGTGTCTGCCTTTAAAGATGGCGTTTATTTAAACTGATTTTATTTTCTTCTAATGTAAATTTTCAGCTATAAAGGACTTAAACTGAGGAAAATGTAGTGCAGCTAAAAGTACATGCTTTATCTAAAATAAAGGGGATAATATGTGTCTAAATGTTAAGTTTAAAGCAATGTAAGATGGAAACTCTCCACAGAACCTCAGGAAAATATTCCTGACCAGAGACCTTCACGTGCTAAGCCCCCAGTATAATCACGCCTTGTCTGTGTGTCTACAGATGAGCTTCCCGCTGCGCTGGCTCTGCCCCTACATCCCTCTGTGTCCGCTGCAGATGGCCGACGTGCTGCTGGCACCGATGCCGTTCATTGTTGGCGTCCACTCCAGCTACTTTGACCTCTACGACCCTCCCACCGACGTGGTGTGTGTCGACCTGGACACAAACACCATCTTTCAGTGAGTCAAGCACTACAGTACGCGTCCTGCTCTTCTCTTCTCCTGACCGGCTTCAGCAAGAGTTTGATTTATTTATGAAGAGAAGGAAAGACTTTAAAAACAAGTATGACCTTAAAACAACTTACATCTGTTTGTTCTGAGTGTTTTTTGTTTAATTTTTCAGGTCGGAGGACAAGAAGCCTCTGTCTTGGAGATCTTTACCCAGGAAGCAGGGGAAGATGCTTTTCAACACGCTCACCAACCTCCACAAGACCCTCGAAAAGAGTGAGGCAGCTGATATGAGCTATTAAGTCTTAAAAATTTCCCCCCTTATTCTGGCATTTAGCAAATATAAACAATTTAGACGATCTTAACTGAGCTAAAACAGGAGAAGAAATGTAGGATGTGCTGAGGGGTTGTGAGTTTGTCAGAGGGTGTTTATGTATATGTAGACATTGTTATGGAATAGCTGCATTAACTGGCTGTGTTATTATGTTTTATCGTTTTTATTTATATAGTTTTATTCTTCATTTAACCACAGTGTAGAGTCCATGACACATTTCCCTCCTGGGCATAAAGTTGATCTTATCTTACCCGATATAAATCTTTGATTCTTGGTCAACACCACTTTTCTCTTTGCAGAGCATGTTATGAGATGATTCAGATCAATAGGCCTCATCTATATTCTTCCATTTTCCTGCTTGTTGCTGCAGTTTGCACTCCAGGCCAGGAGGAGGCAACGTTGGAGTTCCTACTGACCGACTACGATCAGATCTACCGGAGTCAGAAACAGCTGGAGCTGGAGATCCAGGAAGCGTTTCTCCGCTTCATGAGCTGCCTGCTGAAAGGCTACAGAGCTTTTCTACTGCCCATCACACAGGCTCCATCAGACACCACCACAGACTGCAGCTCTCTCTTCAACCTGCTGGGTGAGCACCACTGAGGGTTTTACTCTACAAACGTATTTATTCACATGCTTTCTGCTGTGATTTAGGGTAAAGGAGGTTGCCTTAATGGCACACTCTTCCTGCAGGTTTCCTAAAGTCTCGGGATCGAACGCAGCAGAAGTTTTACAGCCAGCTGACGAGGACTCAGATGTTCACCCAGTTCATCGAGGAGTGTTCCTTCGTCAGCGACCGCCACGCCTGCCTCGAGTTCTTCGACGAGTGCGTCCAGAAGGTAAAGAAATACAGCTGACAGTAACTATCAGATCTTTCATTCATGCAGTTTTCTACAACTTAAATCTTTTAGATATGATGTAGCTTAAAATAAGAGTTTAGGTAAGTAGCATCCATGGAAAAACATGCAGTTAGCTCCACTTCATCTGCTCTGTGTGTATTTGAAATGAGATGTTTGAATAATGATGAAGACTTTTTATTTAATGAAACTTCCTAAGAAATGTTTTCTTCCTGCGACGGCATATTTAAGACACCACAGCTATTAAAGTTGCATATTTCGCTTTGCCTGGTTATCAGTATGACTGCTAAAGGAACAACAATTACCAGAACTCTGCAGGGAAAACTGTAATTTACAGCCTGTGATAGATTCAGTAGGATGTTTTGGATGTTTGCTCAATTGAGGATATATTCCTTTCAAAAGCAACCACCGTTGCTGGTTAGCCACTGTGGTTAGCCACTGGGAGAAATGCGTTTTATTTCCTTCTGCTGTATCACCAGAATTCCCACAAATCATCCGATCTACAGTAGAGCCCCCAATAATAAGGTGAATATCTTTGAATCAGATAAATGAAGCTGTAAGCAAACTGAAATATCCATTTGCATTTGATAAGATTTGAGGTTTTGTGGTGTTGAATATTTTTGCTCCAAATGAAAGATTTATGTCACATGATTTCCAGCTGGGGATGTTTATATTAAAACATTTTTAGGTTTTCCATAAGGTTCCCTGTAGGGTATCATCATTGAGGGGTGAAACGTGATGGAATTCACTCTTTTGTGCCCTCCTAATAGGTCAAATTTATTGACTTCTAAGATGCCCTCTAGGGGAGCAAAATTTGATAAAGTGCCCTCTTTGGTTCCTCTAAA
Source organism: Cheilinus undulatus (assembly GCF_018320785.1). Classification (NCBI taxonomy): domain Eukaryota; kingdom Metazoa; phylum Chordata; class Actinopteri; order Labriformes; family Labridae; genus Cheilinus; species Cheilinus undulatus. The sequence continues at coordinate 51,993,327 of NC_054872.1, forward strand.
TGAAAAAATGAAAAAATAATATAAAAAAATAAAACCCTTTCATTGGATAAAAGTGACAAAGTACCATCAAGATCTTTTTAGTGGGCAAAATGTGACAAAGTATCATTAATGATCCTCTCAAAGTGGGCGAAATTTGACAAAATATAATTAAGGATCGCTTCTTAGTGGGCAAAATGTGACAAAGTACCCTTCTTGGTACCGTTTAGTTGGACAAAATTTAATTCCTTGCTATTTAGGTTCTATTTAAAATGACCACATTTGACAATTTTTATCCCTTTGCAGCCTTTAAAAAGGCAAAATTTGACAGTGCTCCCTTAGTGGATATAACCTGACAGTGCCACCTAGAGGCCGCATATGCAATAGTGGAGAAAATGCTATTTAATGCCATGAAGTTCGTTTTCAGTGTCATCCCCTCCTTTTCATCTTTATGAAATAAAGAGTAAAATAGTTCATAACCTCTGACCTTTATATTTTAGAGGAATTGTGGATATAATAATAAATCATTTTAATCTAAAGCAGGATGTCTGACTTTTTAATAACATTTTTGTAACACTGGTGCTCCACCACCTAAAACAGGTTTCCTTTTATTATTTTCACCCCCACCCCTCAGACATCCTGAGAATCACACTAACTTTTTCTTTTTAGCAGAAATAAAGAAATCATTCTGAGTGTCTCTATCGAGTCGAGCTGGAGCAAAGAAAAAAAACAGAGCCTTTATTAACATAAAGGAGAAACACATTTTAATGATGTTTGATGGGTGAATTTATTGTTTTTGGTGACCAGGTGGACGTGGAGAAGCCTGAGGAGGTGCGACTAGTCGATCTAGACGAGACTCACAGCGGAGAGCACACCGTCTTCATCATGCCTCCTGAAGAACCGCAGGAACCAGACGGCTCTGAGTGTCCCGCCCCCTACAGGTGAAGTCAGAAACATAACACAGTACTTTATAATTGATCTGACTGTAAAGCGTGCTAATTACATGTTCACTTTTATATTCTAAGTTATGAAACGTTCCCCACGCTGAAGCCCGAGCTCTTTGACAGACCTCAGGACCAACTCAGAGTCCCGACTAAAGGGAGTGCCCCCAGTAGCCCCGCCCCCCGACGCACAAAACAGGTACAACATCACACACATAAACAGTGTTCTCTCTTTGTGATTGGAGGCAGTCTGGAGCCTTTCATGAAACTCTCATGACAGTTTTAGAGTAAAAAGCCCCCTCTCCTCTCCTCATCTTTGATGCGATGCACCGTGCAGAGTGAAGCTGCAAACCGCTCCTCTCCACATTCAGACACAAACAAGAGCAAACTGCATGCAGCAACGAAACTCTCTGGATGGGCTTCTGCCTTAGAGTAATTAGAGCTATTGCACCTTCAGATGGAGCAGACGGTGGAACCAAACAATGTGAGATTTCTGTAGCTGACTCTTAATGAATCAAACCCTGAGGTTTTTAGTATGAAGCATTTCCACTCCTCCCTCTGTCTCTGTGGTTTTACTCTCTGACCCAGTTTTCGCTGAATGAAAAGCCTTGTTAACAGTCTTACTGTGTAAAATCATTTTATTTTAATGATGCTTTATTAATATTTCACTGCTCATCTAATATTCAGAAGACAGACTGTAAGAGAGTGAGAGTGTTTGGGCTCAGAACGTCACGAGTTAAATTCAAATCTACAGAACCGTGGTCATTCTGGCAGCTATTCTCGATTGAATTTTAGTCTTTAGATTAAAAAGCCTTTTAGCTTTAGTCACATCTTAATGTTTTCTGTATTTGAGTAAACTAATAAGGACACATGTGGCTCTTTTATGTCTAAATTTGAAATATTATTCCCTTTGGAAAACCATTGAAAAGGGAAACTTTGACCTCAGAAGTATCTGTTGCAATTTGTTTCCACACTTACACAGTAGGCTTTGATTGTCAGACTTAATTTTCAACCTTTATTTTTTAGTCTGTATATTTCCATTGCCCTTATTTGCATTTTTTTGCCTTTTTTTTTTACCCTTTCTGCCACTTTTATCCTGCTTTTCCCAAATTGCATTTTTTTCCATTTTTGCCACTTTTTGCCCATTTAAAGTGCCGCTTGCCATCACATGTCACTTTTTCCCATTTCTTGCACCTTTTTGCTGCTTTTTGCCAATTTTAGTTATCTTTCACTCATTTTCCCCATCTTTATACTGCCTTTTGCCAATATCAGTCACTTTTCACACATTTTTTTTGCCACATTTTTGCCGCTTTTAACCATTGTTGCTAGCTTTTAGTTATTTTTTAGTTATTGCCACATCTCGTCCATTTCTGCCACTTTTCTCCACATTTTTTGTCACTTTTCATCCAGTTTTAGCCATATTCTCCTATTGTCCACCCATTTTTGGCCACTTTTTTGTAACTTTTTCACCTATTTTGCAAGCTATAACTTATGTTTGTTGCCACTTTCGCCCACTTTTCACCACTTAGATTGTGGCTCTTTCAACAGTTTGGTGCTTTGGTTGAGTAGCAGAGGATGGAGAAAAGGAAACTGGCACTCAAACAGGAGCTAGCTACTGTGGCTCACATTAAAGAGCCGTTTAGTAGAAGAGGATCGTTCGTAATCGGCTCATCAACACTGTCTCTTATCCTACAAAGTTTAATCTGTTGGTAGAACATCACTGTTTCAGTCAAAAGTATGGTTGTGGAAAAATGAGGATTTTTTTTATGTTACGGGTAGGGATGCACGGTATAGGATTTTTGTCAATATCTGATATTTACAGATTAATTTTTGCTGATACCGATATTGGTACTGATATTGATATCAATATTTAAATATTCTTTTGGGGCAACAAATGTCAGTCCTTTTGGACACTTTAAGGTTTAACAAACTATAGTCCTTAAAAAACACTTTCAAGTTTAAAGAATGAGGATAAAGAAAGAAAAAGACCTGACCTGGCATAGGTCTGTTGGTTCAGATTAAAACTCCATTAATTTATTAGTATATATGGACAGAATTTACAGTCGATATATGCTGAAATACACAGGTAAAATATCTGTTTAAATATCGGCAGAAATTTTGATATCTGCCAATACCAGACCGATAATATCGTGCATCCCTAGTTACGTGGGCTGGCCTCTTAGCTTAGGACTAGACTCCTCTGTAGACTCTTTTCTCCTTTCATCTGGATGACACTAGGAGGTCTGCAGGACTGACTAACTTGTGATACTGATCACCTCCACACCAGGTAAATCTGTTAAACAGTGGTAAAAAAAAAACACTTTTTTGTAAAGTTTAAGGACCGACTCAGTGTATGTGGAATGTTTCTGATGATAATCGCAGCGTAGAGGTCTAACCTTTTTCTGTTTCCAGCACGCATACCTTTCACTGCATCATCTTCTCTCTCCTTTATGATTTTCACACATTGTGTCATCTTCATCACCTGTCACGTTACAGTAACAGTGACTGCAGGTGCATAGTGCCGCACAAATAACCGTCTATGCAAAACACAACACGCCATGTGACACACATTTAATTACAGCTCTAGGCAGATACTTCTCTGTACGGAATTTTTGTAATCAGATTACTCCAGTTGCTTGAGGAATCACTCCAGCCCTTCTTAAAATTTAGTCACAGCAAAGATTTTCTATGGTGAGAGAAGGGGTTAGAAATGGGTTAAATTTGGTGAAAAAGTGGCCAAGATTTGTTAAAATTGGGTTAAAATGGGTAGATATGGTGATAAAAGGGCTTAGAAATGAGTTAAATTTGGTGAAAAGGTAGCCAAGATTTGTTAAAATTGGTAGATATGGTGAGAAAATGGGTTAGAAATGGCTTAAATTTGGTGAAAAAGTGGCCATGATTTGTTAAATTTTGGTTAAAATGGGTAGATATGGTGAGAAAGGGGTTAGAAATTGGTGGTGGTGGTTCTAGCTTTACATTATTTTCGAGAGAGAATGTTTAGAAAAGACAGCATGTAAGAGCTTGACTGCATTTTTGCAATTAAAAAACAAGAAATTGCCCAGTATTGGATTCCTGGTATTTAGTTTTGTTTTCATGGTACCATTACAAGTATAAATGCAGTTTAGTTTTCACTACAGTCATCTTGAAGTTTAAAGGTGGTCGTCCTCCTAGTGTACTTTTAAAAGATCATGACATCCACTAAGAGAGGTGAAGGTTATGAAACCTCCAGTATCTGATGTGATGTTTCTGTCTCTCAGGAGATCAAGTTGGCCCAGAAAAAGGCTCAGAAGTACTCAGCGGTTCCTGACATGTGGTCCAAGTGTCTGCTGGGTCATTGTTACGGCCTCTGGTTTATCTACCTGCCCACCTTCGTACGAGCAGAGAGCGCAAAGGTCCGAACGCTGCACACAGCGTACGACGTCCTCAAACACATGGAGAACCGCAAAGTGGTGCTGCCAGACGAGGTGAGAGGAAGACCTGGTCTGAGATTACTTTTTTGGAGTTTGCCTTTATTTGATAGGACAGCTGAGAGACAGAAAATATGAGGAGAGAGAGTGGGGTAAGGACATTCACGGGATGGGAATCGACCCTAGAACAAGTGCGCTGAGGACTGCAGCCTTAGTATTTGGGTGCCTGTAGAACCAATGTAGAACCATAGTGACCTAAAGAAAGGTTTGTTGTCTTTAAGCAATAAACAGTTGTTGAGTTCTGGGGCAGTCATTCTCAACTGGTTGGACATCAGGACCCATCACTTCCTCCTTATCAGAGAGCAACACAGATTTTTAAAAAATTCCAACCACTCAAATTTAACCTTAAGTGGAACAAAACACGAATCATTGTTGCTGTATTTTTACATTGCAAACATTACAGATGTATGTTCTGATTTCTGCATTTATAAAAAGATGACAGTGGTGCTACCCTTATGCCAAAGCCGGCCCATATGAGCGGAGAAACGCACGCATGCAGTTAAACTCTGACATGAAATAAAGATTAGAGAGCTGCACAGAGGTAAGAGAGAGAGACCACAGAACCGTAGTGTGAAAGTGTGTTGTTGTGGTGTGTGTTTCAGGTGTGTTACAGGATCCTGATGCAGCTGTGCGGTCAGTACGGTCAGCCTGTCCTCGCCGTTCGAGTCCTGCTGGAGATGAAGAAGGCGGGAATAACGCCAAACACCATCACCTATGGATACTACAACAAGGTAGACACCAGAAACACCAGACCAGACCCTGACCTAGACTAAAACTACCAGAACAATAATGTTTTAATATCATTACACCCTACAAGAATAAAACTGAAATATTCTGTAATGAAGTAGAAGCTAATAATGAAGTTAAATTTTTACCAGACATATAGTAGAGTAAATGTGATACAGCACAGGTGTTTTGATGTTGTAGCTCGTTGAAAAATACCACCTGAGAGACATAGAGGTATCGTTGGGCTTTAAGTGTGTGTTTTCTGTCCCCAGGCCGTCCTGGAGAGCAAGTGGCCGTCCACGAGTCAAGGTGGGCGTCTCCGCTGGGCCAAACTGAGGAACGTCCTGCTGGCTGTGGCTCAGTTCAGACAGCCAATCAAACGGCGGCAGAAGAGCGGCTCCTTAGGCTCGCGGGGAGGTCAGAAAATATTCACCCGTGTTTTTACTGCACCATAAATACCCGTCTTTCAGTGCTTCACATACATGTTTCTGATGAGACGTATTCACTTTTATGAAGCTTTTAAACTCTCACATGCATTTGACTGTTTTTTTTTTTACTTTAAGTATTTTACTGTGAAAACCCTCTGAGGTCTGAGCACTCGCCAACTTGTTTTTTTTTTTCTCTGTTTTTATTTATATCTTTGTCATTTTACATCGTAGAAATGCGGTTCAAACACTTCCATGAACAGGAGAATCTCATCTTTCACTTCCGTCCTCTCTTTCCATCCCACATGATTCACAGCCAGAGTTACAGGGCCAATAAGAGAGCTATGGCACATATCACCTCACTGCAAAAAAGGGGGGTTTAATATAAGATTAAAACACTAAATCTGAAAAGAAAGGTACTCAAAACTAGTGAAATGATCTGTCCATGCAGCAAGATAGTTTGACTTAATAAGATATCTTGAAATAAGATTGTTAAATTTAGAAATAAGTAAGTCAGCAGAACCTTTCATAAGGATTCATATAAGCAAAAAATGCTGGTTTTAAGCTGAGATTGCTTAAACTCAACTTCCTACAGCCTAAAAACAAGTGAACTATACTAAATATGAGCAAATTAATTTTTTTAATTTCTTGCTTTTAGAAAATTAAGCTGAAAAATTATGTTAATATAATAAAATATCAAATTTAGTTGAAAAAATACTTAATTTTAGTAAAGTATGATTAAGCTGTGTTTTAAAATAAGTTGGTTCATCTTGAAATAAGTCTAAATCCTGTTAAACCTAAACCATAAAACTTAAACCACTCCATATTTTTAGACCATACATCTTAATGTTTTTACTGAAATCAGGCTATATCATTTCTTTCCAACCTTGTTTTAACGTGTTTGAAGTCAGAAGTATTCTGCTAAATAAATTGCATTTTTTTATTGATGCTTTTTGTCTGATTCTTAAATCAAGCAGCTTGAGTTTGTTGCTGAATCTTGAAACCAGATCTATTTTGATGCGACTGTGGGTGAGAGAACTAATGAAGCTTATTTTAACGGTTATTTACTTAACTTAAGGACTTCCTGAATAATCGGGACAAAAAAGATATGATCAAGCTTGATTTAAGATTATACTTTAAAGTTACACGCTAAAAATAAGAAATTAACTTTTAAAACAAGATAGATTATCTAACACTTCTTAATCTAAGTTTCTTTTTTTTTAAGATTTATTTTTGGGCCTTTCATGCCTTTATGTCAAAAATAAACATAAACTTTAATCGTTCCACTGATAGAACCCTCAAAAAGGTCAATGCATGCTTTTCTTATCCAAAGATCTCTGTATGAACTATTTAATAGCTGCTTTATCATGGTTTTAGTCAATATTTGCAAAACTAAATCACCCCATCGTAGCTCTTTGGCGCCCTCCTGTGGGTTCCTGGACCCTGGGTTGGACAAAAATGGGCTGCAGTACCAATAAAGCTGAGACTGTCCTGAACATTTTAATATAAACCCTTGGGTATTGTGTTATCTGCAAGTACCTTAAAAAGCTGAATTTAAAATCAGGTAAAAATGGAGGAAATTCCCTCAGACCCCAGAGTCAGGGTCCTTCAGAGTTATTGATTTTCCTAATTGAGTTTTTTGTCTAATTTTTCTTGTTCACAGAAACATCCATCGACCCTGACCAGAGGCTCCGCCCCCAGTCTGCTCTGATTCGTCAGTCTAGTTGGAGCGGTCTCTCTGAGAGCTCCAGTCACGAGTCTCTGACGGGTTCGATGGTGAAGAGCAACAGTCTGAGCAGCATGAAGATGCCCAACGACAGTAAGACACAGATCTACTTAGATTCTCGCCTCACTCACACTCAAACTGGGGTAGATGGGGAGACACGAGGGGGAGACACGGTGGCCATGAGGGACAGAGTTGGTCAAAAGTAAGTCGAGGTTATAATAACTCAAGGCCAGCTTAGGATGGGCTGCGACTTTGCACCAGGTCCAAAATCTGTCTGAATTTGTGCAGCCTGAGCTGGCCTTAAGGCCAAGTTATGATGCTGATTTTGATTATATTCATGAGGGGTTCTCTCCAGCTTCCTCCCACAGTCCAACAACATGCTCGGTTTATTAGGAGATCTGGCATGTGAATCCTAGCGTTCTTTACTAGTTTAGAAACTGTCCAGTGATTGTTTTTTAATTCTGTCTTGTTTCTTCTTTCTGTCCCACAGAGGTCAAGCTCTGCAAGAAGACAATTCTCCGAAACACGGGTACGAACGGCTGCACCGACGCCCGTAAACCTCCGATGGGCCGCAGAGACACCTCCACACCTCCTCCGGCGCCCTCCAGTGGTGTCGTGGTTCGTCGAAGTCAGGTCTGCCTCTCCACCTTCTACAAAGACTGTGCAGAGACGGCCGACTCTGAACCGGATTGCTGCCAGCCTGCAGAGAGAGACGGCAGGTCAGGAGGGACAAAAATCCCAGCAGAATGAGATCTGCCTCTCATGCTTTTATATTTAACCCTTTTGTTTAAGATTTTTACCTTTATTCTGCTTTTTGATGAGCTGATTTCTCTGATTTTAAAGTCAGCTTTAGCTTTGAAAAGATTTTAGTCACTCTTTTTATGCATTCGTTCATCTCTGGAAGGTTAAAAGTATAAAAACAACGGATTTCTTCCTACACAGATGAAGGATATTATGTAAAAAAGTCTATGATAGAATCCTCAAGTGAATACTTTTTATAATATTTAGGTAAAATTGGTAACCTAATTGATAAATTGACTCCAGTCTTCATCCTCCTCTTAGCTTACAGCGCTCACTTTTTCTCACTTTTTTCACTTTGACCTGCAGACCTGCCGGGACTCGAGACTCAGCCGGCAGAAACAAAGCTGTCGATGAGAACTCCAACAACGTCTCGTCCCCGAGCAGAGGAGGTCTGGCAGGAAAACTCCAGCAGCTCTTAACTCCAACGAGACATCGAGTGCAGGTCAGACGAGCCGCCAGCGTGGACGACAGGAGGCCAGGAGGAGGAGGAGGAGGAGTGGGACGAAGAGTGGCCGAGCAGAGGCAGTCGAGGAAAGCTCAAGTGGCTGAAACGCTGCTGAAGGCCAAGGAGAGACTGGTCAGCGCTACCTCAGAGGTTTGAGTCTTTGTGACTTTTACAAAAAAGGGATTTTTATCACAGAATTACCTCTGAAGAAAGTCAAAATGAATTAAAAAAAACATCCTGTTTTTAGAAACCTCCACCTTCATCTGGACAAAGACATCGACCACAATGTTTAAACTATTTCTTTGGTTAAAAAATGGCTGAATTACCCTTTAATGGACAAAACTGGAGATTTTCTCTCCCTAAGCCCTGGCATTTGTAGGATAAATTATGCCTATTAATGTTGTAATGTGATGATGTTTTGCTTAGTCTGGCTCTGTCATGTGTCTTCTCAGAGTTCCTTGTCGGTAGGAAGTGACCTGGACCTGACGGATACGCCGAGTCCAGCCTATCCTCTACGGAGGTCCTGGGACGCCAACCAAGAGGGGGCAGGACTGGAGGTACTGAAGGAGTCATTGTTATAGAAACTTAAGTGCCTTCTTTGGTGCCTTTATTGTTGATGTTGTTTACCCTCACCTGCCCAGGTGTTGATGTCCAGCTGCTCTCTGTGTCGGAGCTGTAACTCGCTCGTTTACGACGAGGAGATCATGGCGGGCTGGACGTCAGACGACTCTAACCTGAACTCATCCTGTCCGTTCTGCAACGCGTCCTTTGTCCCTTTCCTAAACGCAGAGATCTGTGACCCTGGACCCCTCAACAGGTAGACATTCATGACCATTAAAACGCTTCCAGGCTGTGATATATGGAGCTATTTTTGTCACAAAACTGTTTTTCTAAACTCTTTAGAAAAGCATTCATAGATCATCAAATGTGAATTTATGGCTGTATTTTCAGATAAGTTCTGTTCTGTCATTGCTCTTTGTCTTCTTCTCTCAGTGCGGAGCGCTGTAACTGGAACGTGGAGGACGAGGTTGAGAGCGCAGTGAGGCCCCCTAGTGTTCACGAACCCTCGGTGCGACATCAGTGTAACGGCCTGAGTGACGACTCGAGTTCAGAGACGAGCAGCTACTCAGAGAACAGCAGAACCACCACGGTAGATAATAAATTCTTCTAAATGTTTGGTTGTTTTTCCTCTTCTCTCACTGATGGTCTCTCTCCTCCTCATCCTTCAGGGCTCCTCAGTGGGCGGGACCCCCCAGGTGACGGTGGCGTACCTGAGCCCCCTCGTCCTGAGGAAGGAGCTGGAGAGTCTACTGGAGAATGAAGGCGAGTCGGTCCTGGCTCAGCACCAGTTCCTGGAGAACCACTCCATCATTTTCTGGAACCTGGTCTGGTACTTCCAGCGTCTCGGTCTGCCCAGTAACCTGCTGCAGCTGGTCCGGACATCACCACTGGTCAGCCAGCTCACACAGGTAACAGAGAGGCGCTTTTTAACACCTGAGGAGGGTTTAAAGAGGACATCAAGCCGTCTCTGTCTCTGCAGAGTTAAGGCCTTAAAGGCCGATGCAAATAAAAAGCACAAAAATGCAAATCAAATGGGGGGGGGGGGTATTTTGATGCACCTCTTCACATCAGAAGCAAGCATCTTAAAGTTATGAGAAATATACCAGGTGTGAAAATCAGGACTAATTTGCTTTTCCTGAATACATGAAGGCAGTACAGAAAATCTGTTGCATTGAGTCAGAGGTGTCAAACTCAAGGTCCGCGGGACAAATCTGGCCCGCGGTACAGTTATAACTGGCCCGCAAGATCATACTTTCATTATAACTGGCCCACCAGTATTAGGTCTGCAGATTTCCTCCAGTGTAAAGACTAAAATGTTTCCTTGATAATTTAAAATATCCTTGTTAAGTCAGAAAAGTCAGAAAACATAAAGGGTAAAATATTTAGATATTAGTCAGCAATGTGGGAAAGAAATTAATTTGGGTTTTTATTTCATATATTTAATTTTACATCTCACCATTACAACTTAAACTCATAATTATGACTTTTTATTTCATATCTTGACCTTTTAGTTTCACAGTTTAAATACTAATTCTTATTTTGACCTATAAAACTCATGATTTCACTATTTTTTCCTATTTTTTTTACCTTTAAACTCATGAATTTTATCCAATATTTTGACCTTTAAAACTCATGATTTTGATTTTTACCACCAATTTTGACCTTTTAGACCCATAATTTAAAATTTGATGACATATTTCAGCCATCTTAATTGATGATTTTGAATTTTTTTTCTTCACATTTTGACCTTTAAAACTCAGTATTTCATAATTTTACCTTTTAAATTCATAATTTTGACTTTTTATTTCTCATTTTGACCTTATAGATTCACAGTTTAAATACTTATACCTATTTTGACCTATAAAACTCATTATTTGAATTTTTTTTCTGATTTTTTTTTACCTTTAAACTCATGAATTTTATCACATATTTTGACCTTTAAAACTCAATTTTTCATATTTTGACCTTTGAAACTCATGATTTTGATTTTTTTAATTACAAATTTTGACCTTTCAGACACATAATTTAAAATTCGATCACATATTTCGACCATCTTAATTCATGATTTTGAATTTTTTCTTACATTTTTACCTTTAAAACTCAATCTTTTATAATTTTACCTTTTAAATTCATCATATTGACTTTGTATTTCATATTTTGACCTTTCAGATTATCCATTTAAAATTTTGATTTATATTTTGACCTTTAAACTCAAACCTTTGACTTTTAATCCCTAACTTTTTACACTCATAAAAGAAAAATGTATCTCATATTTTGTCTTTTAAATTCACAATTTGACTTCTGACATTTTAAACTCCTAACCTTGACTTTTTATCCCTTATTTTGAACTTTGAGAATTATAATTTAACATTTTATCTCATATTTATAACTTTAACTCATGGTTTCAGATTTTATCTCATATTTTGACCTGTAAAAAGGAAGATTTCATATTTTGACCTATATTTTTTACTTTCTATCTCATATATCTGCCTTTTGAAAGCATAATTTCATCAGATTTTGAGCCTTTGAACTGATCATTTGACTGTTTTAATTCACAACATCATGTATCATCAGTGCTGAGTGTTTTTTTCCCATAATTCATCTGTGGTGAAAATGAGGTTTACAGTTTAATGTTGACCCTGTTAGGCTCTCAGGTAAGGCCTAAAATCAGATTCTGGCTCTGCTGTGATTGAGTTTGACACCGCTGCATTGAGTCCTCATACATTGATCCACATTCTGTCTCTGGATCCAGTCGGAGAACTCAGCGGTGAGGGTCCGGCTTCTTTGGGACACGCTGGCCCCAGACATAGACCAGTGGCCCCCCCTCTACGTCCTCTGGAGGATCCACAGTAAGAGAAAAGCTCTCTCAAACTCTCAGCTATTATACATTTGCTGTAGGGTTGTTAAGATACCAGAATTTAAACTCTGATGATGTTCTAGTAAAAATAAAAAAAACATGTTGATTTCTCATACTGGGCCATTTCTTGTTTGTAGTTATCAAATAGTGCATGCAAACTCCTGCACACTGTCTTTAAAGCATTATAACCTTGGAAACTTGTCAGTGATTTGCTTTCTATTGATTGACCCTGTCCGCCTTCTCTCATGGCAGCTTTTGCTTAATACTCTGACTGTCATCTGTAGTTTTTCAAAAGTTTTGTCTTCTTGAATGCAATCACACATCGTAAATTTTAAAAGAATTCAACAATTCTAAGTTAAAACCCCTCTTCTATCCGTCCACCAGGTGGCGTCCCGATGAGGAGCTACAGCTGGCGGAGACACAACCACCCGTTCTCGCTCTCCTTCCTGGAGGAGGTGCTGCGCTGGGTCGGCATGAATGAGGTGCACAAAGCTGTCACGCTGTTTCTCGACACGCTCGCCAAGCAGCCCGGCACGGCCTGGACGCAGAGGTGGGAGGGGCGTAATTATTTCTATGGTTTATACGTGCATGTTATCCCGGTGACGCTGACTCTGATTTTGTTTTGTGTTTGTCAGGAGTTTGTACAGAGAGTTCCTCTTCCTCACTCTGGCAGCTATGGGCAAAGACCACGTCGGTAAGAATCACTCAGTCAGGGATGCACGCTGTTCGAATTTTGCAGAAATCTCCAAATTTACTTTTTCTGACACCAATGTATGCACACATTTTTCTATTGTATGAAAACACAAAGTGTCTCCTGTCCTAGAATGTGTCTGTTCCTCTTATTGTGAAAGTCTGCTTGTTTTAGAAACAGACAAAAAACAAGAAAAACAATATTTTTATTTTACTATAAATGAGTGATGCATTTTTTAAATGCATTTTTAAAATAGTAATTTCTTAGGATTTCATGTGCATTATATTTAAAATTATTTTTAGCATCCTGCATAGGAGGCTAGGCCAGTTGAGATTTAAAGCATTATTTTTGGTCTGAATTATGCCATCTTCAACAATAGCTTGCTTTACATTAAAAGAATTAAGGCAGGGGTGTCAAACACAAGGTCCGTGGGACAAATCCGGCCCGCGGTGCAGTTATAACTGGCCCGCAAGATTATATCATACTTTTATCATCACCGGCCCACCAGTATGAGGTCTGCAGATTTCCTCCAGTGTAAAAATGAAAATTTAACCTTGATAATTTAAAATATCAGTAAGTCAGAAAAATCAGAAAACATAAAGGGTAAAAATATTTAGATATTAGTCAGCAATATGGGAAAGAAATTAATATGTGATTTTATTTTATATTCAATTTTGCATCTCACAATTACGACTTAAACTCATAATTATGACTTTTAATGTCATATTTTCGCCTTTTAGTTTCACAGTTTTAAATCTTAATTCCTATTTTGACTTCAAAAACTCATGATTTCTAATTTTATCAGATTTTTTTTACCTTTAAATTCATGAATTTTATCCCATATTTTGACTTTTACAAATCAATATTTCATATTTTGACCTTTAAAACTCATGAATTTGATTTTTATCACCAGTTTTTACCTTTTTGACTCATAATTTAAAATTTGATCCCATATTTCGACCATCTTAATTCATGATTTTGAATTTTATTCTCACATTTGGACTTTTAAAACTCAATATTTCATAATTTTACCTTTCAGATTATCAATTTTAAAATCTCTAACTGTTTACACTCAGAAAAATGTATCTAATATTTTGTCCTTTATATTCATAATTTTGAATTTAATGACAAATTTAAAGCTTTTAAACTCATTATTTCATATTTTATTTTATATTTTCACCTTTTAAAGTCAAAATTTGAATACAAATTTATATTCTGACATTTTAAACTCCTAACCTTGACTTTTTATCCCTTATTTTAAGCTTTTAGAATTATAATTTAACATTGTATCTTGTATTTTGACATTTGAAATGCAAGAGCTCATATTTTGACAGATATTTTTAACTTTCTGTCTCATATATCTGCCTTTGGAAAGCATAATTTCGTCAGATTTTGAGGCTTTAAACTGATCATTTGACCTTTTTAATTCACGACATCATGTATCATCAGTGCTTAGTGTTTTTTTCCCATAATTCATCTGTGGTGAAAATGAATTTACGGTTTAATTACGGTTTAATGTTGACCCCGTTAGGCTCTCAGGTAAGGCCTAAAATCAGATTCTGGCTCTGCTGTGATTGAGTTTGACACCGCTGGGTTAAAAAGTTGGTGGAAAGATCATTAAAACATCCATGCATAAATGTGCTTCTTGAGGGTTTGTCTGATAAAAGGAGGTGGATTTTTGCAGGAATTCTGTGCCTGGAGTTCTTGTAATTGTTTCCTTTGTTTCCACTGAAAAGAAAAGCTTTTTCAGAGCTTTGATTGACGTAAATGATAGAGAACAACAGGGACAAATTCAGACAATAGATAATCATCGTCTTTCTCTTTCTTTCTGCAGCTGCGTTCGATAAGAAGTACAAGGCGGCGTACTCTCGCCTCAGTGGCACTCTAGGTCGAGAGGAGCTCCGTAAGAAACGAGCTCAGCCTCCCAGCCCCAAAGCCGTCGACTGCAGACGCAGCTTCCACCCGCCGCTCGAGTGCTGATGATCAAGGAGACAAACTCCTGCAGCTTCGTCCCTCTAAGAGGAGGAGCAGAAACATGGGATCGCTGCTGCCTCCGCCTGCTTGTATTCTTCACCTCTCTGCAGCCTCCTGGTGGATGTGGGAGTGACGCGCTCCCTCCTGTCCTCTGTTCCTCTGTCCGCCTCGTCGATTGATGTGAATCCAGCAGCTTTATGTCTCCTTTAAGTCGATCCGGCTGCAGCAGAGACAGACTGAAGAGACTTTTTTACTCCACGAGGTAAAAAAACTGAGCCGAGATGTCTGCATCAGAGCGTAAGGAGGAGTCGAGCATCGTCTGAAGGAAAGGAAAGTGAAAGGAAACTTGAGATTCCTGCATGTCCAGAGCCATCAGATGTGTCTGTTTTCACTTACATTTTTCTGTTTGTAAAATACACACCTAGATGTTTGGAACTGGATCTGAAAGGCACTGCAAAAGCTCATCTGAGCGCTTCTAAAGGACTGAAAGTGTGTGAATGTTTTAACCATAGAGGCAGATTTTAGTTCTCACAGTACAACCAAGGTGGATTTAATACTTAAAATGTGAAATAAAGACAACGCAGCAGGTCAAACGAGGGTCGTCACATTGCTAGAACTTTTAAACTCGTAATAAACGAACAATATCAATACAACAGCAACAAAAATACAAGTCCTAGACTCCCAGAATTGGGTGACTGTTCTCTTTATCATTGCTCAAAACTGTAGGAAACACCTCCATATGTTCTAAAATGGATTGGGAGCATATCAGACCATGCACTATTTCTACAGTTCTTGCTCTCTTTTAGTAAATTATGTGACTGAAGATCCGTAGATTTACAAGGCTTCAGTATTTCTTGGTACCATAGAGCTTCTGTTCTCCTCTGATCCATCCTCAGGACCCGCTACCACCTCCTCCATGAGAAGTCATGACCATAAATCACTGGAACTTATTTAGTTACAAAGTTCTTCATAACCACGTGATGGATTGGCTAGATTCCATGTCTGCTATTCATGTTACAAAGCTACTAGCTGATTCGCTCGTTCCTGGTTGGAGAATAACCAGACCAATCAGCATCATTTGATAATAAAGAGGTGGTAACTAGAGGCATGGTTTAGTTGAAGTGATTGCAAGCCTGTAAACAATGGTGGCCGTTTAAGATTTTAGCATGGATGCAGATGTAGCAGCAGTTTGATCAGAAATGGACATTTCTTCAAGAGAAGAGTAAAGAACCACACTCAAAGATTTTTATCGGAGGAAAAGATGTTTTTGCTCGTTCCGTTTACTCCCCAGAACGCACGCCTCCCACACAATATGCTTTGTTGCTCTGATTGGCCCGTAAAGACTGACAGTCAACCTCTGAGTGTTTTTTTTTGAGGTTCTGCCCTTCCCAAACATTATCTATGGCAGTGATACTCAACGTGTGGCTCTAGAGCCACATGTGGCTCTTTTATGTCTTAATTTTAAATATTATTTCCCTAGAAAACCTTACAAAACAAAAACTTTTGACCTCAGAAATGATCCATGGAAAGTCACATTAATCAGTTTGTATAACACACTGTTACTGTAGGCTTCAACTGTGAACCTTTAGTTTTGTCTATATATTTCCATTGCCCTTATTTGCCATTTTTTGCCCCTTTATTCCATTTTTGCCACTTTTAGTCCATTTTTCTGCTTTAAGCCCACTTTTTCCACTTGTTTTTGTAACTTTTTGCCCATTTTTGCCACTTTTATCCAGTTTTTGACTCTTTTATTCTTTTTGCTATTTTTGCCACTTTTCACCCATTTAAGCCACCTTTAAATGACACCTTTTCCCAATTTTTGCCACTCTGCTTTTTGCCCATTCTGCCTAACCTTGCAAAGCAGATGGATGCACCCGTTTCCGTGTTTCTCACTGGTGAATCCATCTGTCCAAGCTCCGGTCTGAACCGTTTGGGCCCGGTTAGAAAGTCAGAGGACCAATCAATGTCGAGGGGCAGTACTTTTGGGCGCGGCTGGGTCATGACGTAAGCAAGTAGCAACAAGAGATGACGACATTTCTTCATTAAAAGAAGAACACAGAACAGCAGTGAGTTGTTTTCTTTTCAAAAACAACAAAAGTCGTGTACTGACATGTCTACAGTCGCCATGGTTCGCGTTATTCCTCGGTAGCTGCGCATGCGCACCTTGGTTGCGGCTATGTTTAGGCTATGTTTTGTTGCTCTGTTTGGCCCGCAAAGAAGCAACGACAGAATGTTCATCCAATCACCCTCCGAGTTTTTTCAAATCCTCTGCCTTTTCCCAAACATTGTGTATTGAAGGTTTTCCATCTGGTGTGTCAGGTTACACTCTACCACCTTTTGCTGCCTTTTGCCCATTTTAGTCTCAGTCTTGGGGTTCACCTCTAGAATGAGATGAGGATTCCATCATTTTAAACCACGCATTACTGATTAAGTACCAAACATTTTGATTGAGAGGCGTCAGACATCTGCGGGACCTCTAATTGTCCCTCTACGTCTTTTGAGTGCTGCAGCTCAGTCAGGCAAAGGGAAATATTACAATTGAAATATGATGTAGTCATGGAAATAACCAAACAGGAGACAGACAAGTTTTAAATGCATCCCAGCTATTTTGAAAAAGTATTAAAGTCACATCCATATGTCTTTTGCAGTTTCAGGAAACTCAGCTTGCAGAGATTCTTACACTCCCTTCAGGTCATGTTCGTCTCCCGCAGTAGAAAGACTCCTGACAGTTTGGATGCAAAGATATAACAAAAGTTTAAGTTTTTTTAATTGTGCCCATGGTGGCTTTTCTGTTTTCCCACTTTTTAAAGACACCTTGGTTAATCCTCAGATCAGGAAACACCCAAACATGTAGCATCATCAGGCTTCTTCCTGCTGAATTTGAACTCTCTGAGTTGTCAAGGATGTCAGCTGTGGAGCAGTAATAACTCCATTTTCCTACAAGATCATAAACCCTGTCATTGTGATGTTCTATGGATGGTTGATCTGAATCTCCTCCCATGTGTCCGAGCTCTGCTGTCGGCTTAATTGATGGCTGTCAGGCTCCATCAGAGCGCTGTAGGCGTGACGAAGACAAATCCTTTCAAAGTGCCAGAGCCGTGAAACAGAGAGACGGAGATCTGTCTGCAGCCAAGAAATTTAGAAAAAAGAATAATTAGCCTGCCCAGGATTTCCCTCCAGAAGCTCACTGATTGGTCAGCTTCTTCTGATTTAATTGCCCACTTTTGCTTTTTACTGTGCATTTGTCTTGCACGCTTTTATTTTGAAAAAACAAACCAGTAAGGGCAGAGTTAGGCTCACTAATCCAACATTTCCGTCTCTGCCCTGACTCTGTATCATCTCTGTGCTTCCAGTATAGCTCAGAGGATTCCTCCCAGTATCTCAATAGGAAATTAAAATGTCAGTCAGCTGAAGAAATCAAGAGGTAGAAACTGTACAGGGATTTTAAAGCAAAGAAAAATGATCAGATATTCTCTCCTGGATCAAAAACAAACATCCAGAATAAAGCTTAAGAAGTGAAACTTTACTCTTAAAAATGTTAAAGTAGAGATTACGAGGGTTAAAGGTCGTGAATGAAGCTGTTCTGTTCCCTCATGTCACAGAGATGAAACATGCACTGTATATTTTAATGCACCGGACTGCAGTTTATTCAGAGGTAAACCTAAAGGGACATTGACTTGACTTTATGTTGACGATGTTTTATTAAAATAATTACAGTAAGCTCAGTGCAGAGGAGTGTATTTAAAATAGAAACGTTGTGTTTGCTGTTTGTTGTAATTTATATCTGGCTGTGATTTCAGTTGTAAATGTTTGTTTTTATAAGATAAGACAAAAATAAAAGGCCGGGATGAGCCTGAAACGTCTCAATTGTGTTGATTCATTCTTTATGAATTACATCTTTACATGGTATTTTACTATTTTTTACCATTAAAGGATAAATCTTCAGCAACAACAAAGACTATCAATGCTGAAAAGCAGAGAGAGCTTTTCGAGCAACATATGCTCCCATCCAGACAACGTCTCTGTCAGGAACAATGCTAAACCACATACCACATCCATCACAACAGCATGGCTTCACGGAATAAGAGTCCAGGTCCTGAACTGGTCTTCCTGCAGTCAAGACCTTTCACTAATAGAAAACATTTGGAGCATCAGAAAAGAAGACCCAGGACTGTTGAGTAGTTAGAATCCTACATCAGACAAGAATGGGACAACATTCCTCTCCCAAAACTCCATCAGCTTGTCTCCTCACTTCCCAGAGGAAGAGGGGATGCTGCACAATGGCCCTGTCCCTTCTTTTTTGAGAAGTGTTGCTGCCATCAAATTGAAAATGAGCTGATATTTTTAATGAAATGATAACATTTCTCAGTTTCATCATCTGATATGTTGTTTATGTTCCATTGTGAAAAAAAAATATGGGTTTATGAAATTTGCAGATGATTACGTTCAGTTTTATCAACGTTTTTCACAGCGCCCCAACTTTTTTGGAATTTAGGTTGTAGTTCTAGTTAACTGATGAGACTCAAAAGCGCTAAATTCTTACTGTTAAGTTTAAATGAGTCACAACTAACTAAAGGAGGTGAATGGAAAGCAATTATTGCATTCTGTATTTAATACTATGAAAACAATAAAAGGCTAGGCCATTAGTGATATTAGTTATTGAAGATAAACAAGATACAGATTAAGAAATATCCAAACCAGAATTGGCTAGTTGTTTAGTAAGTTTCATCTCCAGTTACAATTAAATTAGTGGGCAAATACAAACATTGATTTATGGCAGTGATCCTCAACATGTGGCTCTGGAGCCACATGCGGCTCTTTAGTGATGATTTGTGGCTCTTTTATGTCTTAATTTGAAATATTATTCCCAAGAAAACCTTTAAAATGGGAAAACTTTTTTCACCAGTTTTTGCCCCCTTTACCCATTAAAGCTACCTTTTGCCATTAAAAAACACTTTTTTCCTACTTTTTTCCCCATGTTGACACTTTTGTTGTAACTTTTTACCCATTTTTTTGCCACTTTTATCCCATTTTTGCCCCTTTTTACCATTTTTCTTCCAATTTTCACCAATTTAAGCCACCTTTTTTCATTAAATACCAAATTTTTTCTAGTTTTTGCCCATTTTAACCATGTCTTTTACCACTTTTATCCAATTTTTCTCTTTTTCACAATTTTTTTTTGCCACTTTTCACCCATTTAAGCTACCCTTTGCCACTAATACCACTTGTTTCCTTTTTTTTCCCGTTTTTGCCACTTCTTTTTGCCACTTTATCCCATTTTTGCCTTTTTTCACCAGTTTTTGCCACTTTTCACCCATTTAAGTTATCTTTTGCCAGTAAATACCACTTTTTCCGACTTTTAAACCTATTTTGACACTTTTTTGCAACTATTTACCCTTTTTTGCCCCCTTTCACCATTTTTCACCACTTTTCACCCATTTAAGCTACCTTTCGTCATTAAATACTACTTTTTTCCTAGTTTTTGCCCATTTTAGCCACTACCTTTTGCCATTTTCATCCCATTTAGCCCTTTTTCACCATTTTTTGAAACTTTTCACCCACTTTTCACCCAAATTTTTGTTACTTTCTGTCCCTTTTTCCACTTTTCCCCTCCATTCTCACCCCTTTTCGCCCATTTATTTTGCCTTTTGACCATTTTTGCCACCTTTAACTTTTTTTTTATTGCTTCCTCAAGCTGTTTTTGCTTCACCACTTGGAATGTGGCTCTTGCAAAGGTATTTTTCAACAGTTTTGCTCTTTGGTTGAGCAGGGTTGAGTAACACTGCTCTAGAGCCACATGTGGCTCTTAAGTGTTGATTTGTGGCTCTTTTATGTCTTAATTTAAAATATTATTCTTTTAAACTTTGATTTAGACTTTGATTTTAATTTATCATTGCAAGTAACATTAACCAGTTTGTTTCCCACACTTATACAGTAGGTTTTTAATGGTCAAACTTAATTGTCAACTTTTATTTTTTCCCATTTTTACATTTTTCCCCCCACTTTTAATCAATTTCTGCTGCTTTTAGCCCATTTTCACCACTTCTTTTAGCAACTTTTCAATCATTTTTTTGCCAAATTTATTCTATTTTTGCCTGTTTTCATCAGTTTTAGCCACTTTTATCCTGCTCCTTTGCAATTTTTCGCCCTTTTCAGCTGCCTTTTGTAATTAAATGCAATTTTCACCAATTTTTCCCAGCTTTTTAGCCAATCTTAGTCACTTATCACCACTTAGATTGTGGCTCTTGCGATGGCATTTTTCAACAATTTGGCTCTTTGATTGAGCAGGCTTGAGTAAAACTGATTTATGATGTTATTGTGATTTATGATGTTATTGTGTACCAGTAAGGGTCTTATTTTGAAGGTGAAGACCGGATGTGGTGCATCTGTGTTACGCGCGGAATCGTCACTTTTCGGGATTTTTCGGCCGCTGTTTCAGCACCAGCGTGAAACCAATTAACCCCACCCAGTGAGCTTCCAGTATGGGACCTGCAGGGATAACTGGATCCACTGAGGAGCACCAGTGAGGACATACTGGGAGAACTGGGGCTAACGGGCCACAACCAGGTGGGTTAAATTTAGCTAGCGCGAGCCTTCAGGCGTTTGTAGCGGTTAAAGAGAATGACAGCGCGTGCAGGGAAGGAGGCGGTTTAGGATGCTGACACGTCGTCACCTTTCGGGATCACATTAGACAAAGAGGTACAGCATTATGGCGACGTTTGTTGATGTTGATTAGCTTGTTGTCTCTTCAGCTGTTAGCCTGTGTCACATTCACCAAACTCCATCTGCAAATAGACCAGTTTAACGTCTACTTGACTGTTAAAGATACCGAGTAGAAAAAACAATACACTAGGATTTTAAAAAACATTAGTTGGCGCCTTTTAGCGCCGAATATAACGATATCTAAAACATTAAAAGGCTGGATCTGATTTAAACTAAAAACAGAATAAAAACAGTATACACTGTTGATATTATCAACGAGGAAGGCCAGTCGACAGTGCCATATTTTTACATGAAAAAGTACGAAATTTAAGTCAAAATGGTGTTAGAGACTGCTTTGAATTAAAGCCGGAGTTTAAATCACTAATTATAGACTCAGAAACCGTTTAGGTTGATTTCTTTTCTCAATAAAACTGCGTTAAAATAGCCAATAAAGTTTTAATTTTCATATTTGTTAATGGAGTTTGGTGTAAATTTCTCAAAACCAAAATATATTTGCCATTTTTGGGGCATATCTGACATTAAAGCATTGATTATTTACTTTCCTTGTAAACTAATAAATACTAGCAGTAAATTGATGATTTTTTTACGATGTCAGAGGGATAAAGGTGCGTTTATTTTCGGTCACTGAGCAGCGGGTTGTTTCCTGCTGGGCGGGGTTTGTGGTGGCGCTGTCCGGCAACGTGGTGCTGAAACTGTTCCGGAACCAAAATACAAGAAACAAGGTGTACTTTAAATGCCTGTAACTTTTAAAAAATAGTATGTTGCTTTTATTTTACTGGATTTTTTCCACTATGAGCATATTTCAGCACCACCTGGACATTATATTATGTAAAATTCTCACGCACGTCATCTCTATTTTTTCTGTGAACGCATCTTTATTATTTAAATCTCCTTTAATTCTTTAAATGCTTAATGTGCTTTAATTTTTAAAGTGCTTTTCAAATCTTCTGACTGCTTAAAGTGCTTTTACACCGCAGATCATACTATCTGTTCACAGTGGAAGCTGCTGTGTAAAGGGTCATGGGCTAATCCCAGTCACAGCCACTTCCACAGCAGTGGGAGCAATTCAGGGTTCAGTGTTTTGGCTGAGTTACACAGTTAATGAACAGAGTAGTCACATTATGAGGCCTATTCAACAGGCTTAACAGTGCAAATACCGGTAGTCTAGTCTCTGGCCCTTTCCATTCATAGGCCCGTAGTTTTGAGAGACGGCTGTTTTTACAACTTCTACAGGTGAACACCAAGAATATAATGAAAAGGTTTTCTTTCCTGTGACTTCATTCAAAAAATGAAAATACTATACGTTTAATATATTCCTGATCCACCATTCCAAGCTTATATATTTTAAAACTTTCTCTGGTTTAATCTTGATGATTACTGCTTACAGCTCACACAAATTTAAAATCCACCGTCTCTAAATATTGGAATATCACAAAACATCAGTCCAAAAGAAGGATTGATCCGACAGAAATGTTGACCTTCTGTAAAATTCTGCACATTTATGCCCTCAATGATAAGTTGGAGCTCCTTTTGCACAAATGACTGCGTATGTGCAATGTGTCATGGAGCCAATCAGGTTCAGCCAATCAGGGTTCAGGTCTGACTAATTGGCTGGCCAATCAAACACAGTGATCCCATGGTCAGTGAAACAGTTTCTGTAAGTTTTAGCTTCACTGGCAGGTGAAAAAGAAATCAGTATTTCCATAAAGCTTCTCAGCAGATGGAAGCATGAAGGGCTCTAAAATCTCTACCGTGGAGACCCTACTAGACTTCAAGACCTGAAGGATTCTGAACCTCTCTGGTCTTCTTCCAGACTCTGGGATTTTGATTTACTAATGAAATTCTAAATTTATATCCATCTAGAAACAGAACTTCAGACCACTGAGACCACAACAGTCTAGTTCTTTTTCTCCTTAGCCCAGGTGAGATTGATGATGTCTGTGGTTCAGGAGTGGCTCGACACTAGGAATACTACACTTGTATTTCATTTCCTGGACGTTTCTGTTTAAGAGAATATCACATCATCAGTAAAAGATCAGAAAAGTCCCAGTCAGAACTTAGCTTACAGCTGTAGGAAGCTGTCCCACGTCTTTCTTGGTGCATTACTTCCATGGTGCCAACAGTTTGACCACAAAAACAAATCAGATTTTGTCCTGAATGTGAGTTCTTTTGCCCAGTAAAAAATTTTTATTTGATTTATCAGCTGAATCAGCTGGACACAGCAGATAAACATGGCTACTGAGATCTGTTCGTGCGACAGGGCTGTTACCATCCAGTCCTAAAGTTAAACTGGTGAATCTGTCTACCTCTAAAGTCTACAGTAAATATCTGTGCTGCTTCTTTCTATTTTAGATCTCAGGCTGAATGACAATGTGGGAGAGAACGTTCCTGTTGCTGCTTTATGGTGTGGAAGGTACAGCATTCATGTTTCTTTTGTTAGTTTGTTTTGTGATTAAAGCTAGAGATGCATCAGACTGGATTTTTGATTCCCATTGCTGGAGTTAACTCTCTGTATTTTGCTGTTCCAGTTGTTGTAGCATCCCAATGCTGGCAGGGGGCGACCTTCTCCGAGGCCGTGGTGTCTCCAGCTGTAGAGACCAGCGGTATTTTGCGTGTTCCAGGCGTGACTTCTCTGTCCCAGTGCGTGGCGGCGTGCTGCGACCTACCAGGCTATGACCTGGCGTGGCTGTTTGAGGGTCGCTGCTACGTCCTGAGCTGCCAGCAGAGGGAGAACTGCTCGCCCAGAGAGAGACCAGGGGCCGACTCTGTCCTCGCCTTCCTGCGCAGAGCGTCACCTCAAACGCTGGTGCTGCAGTCCCTGGTGAGAGGAGAGCCGTATGGAGGTCGCTGGAGGCCCCCGTCACGGTCCTCTGAGGCCCCGGGAGACATTGAGGCCCTGAAGGATCTTGCTTTGTTTGACGGGGTCCGGAGGGACTTTTCCGACCCTGGGATGCTGGATTTTGAGTATCCAGAGGGGAGCCAGGAGGAGAGGGGAGCGCCAGGCTCAGAGGTGGAGACGAGGACAGAAGAGACGGCCTTAAAGGGACAAGAAGGGTTAAACCAATCAGAGACGGAGGATGGAGCAGGGAGGGGGGTGACTGACAGCAACGGAGCTCAAAATAGAGCCTCCTCTGAGGGGGAGACGAGGAGAGGAGAGGAGGACAGAACCAGGAGACCAACTGAGTCAGCTGCTGAGGAGAAAAGAGTGAGTGACCGAGTTAATCAGGTTAAAGAGGGTTTCAACATTTCACACCAAAACCTCAGCAGTATAAGGGTAGACCTCTTTTTTAATTATTAAGCACCTTTGTAACCAGAGACAGACATCACGTTGCTCTTTTCAAAGCCTTCAAAGACAAAAACAGTACATTTCTCTTGTAGAAAACAGGACTTATTAGTCATCCTCTCCCATGGTTAATTATTTGATGTTATTGTGTAAGAAAAAAAGCTTATTTCAGCCACCACTGAGTGTGTTTACATGGACTATTTCAGGTTTAGCACGGTTCAATAATGCAGATGTGGTGTATCCATAGAGAGGACTCTGAAAATTTCGGTCCTAATGAATACATTTCAATAATTTAGACACATTACACACTCTTAATTTTTCAGGCTGTTGTCATATCTGTTCAGAAGTTATTAGGGTTGTTATACAGAAACTTATTTACTTTTTAAAAAGTACGCACATCTAATAACACAGGTGAGAAAGGCAGATAGGTAAAGAGTGAGAGGGCGGCCTCAAGGTAGTTTATAAAACTAAATTTTTTCATTATTAGGTTTTCGTTACCCCCGCCAAGGAGGTTATGTGATTGGCAGGGTTTATTAGTTTGTCTGTTAGTTTGTTAGCAACATCACTCAAAAAGTTATGGATGGATTTTGATGAAATTGTCAGGAAATGTCAGAAATGGCATAAGGAAGAACTGATTACATTTTGGGACTGATCCGGATCACCGTCTGGATCCAGGAATTTTTAAAGGATTCTTTACTATTGGGAATTAGGGCTAATGGCAGAGGTCTGCTCTCTCCTTGTGCTTTTCTAGTTTTTATTAATGCTATTGAGCTAAAATTGCCATAAATTATTAGGAACATCATTTAGGGATCCAGGAGGAGCTTAACACACTTGCAAAGGACTTTATTCACTGAATAACTGTTCCAGAAACAATTTCAAAGTTAAAGCATTTTGTGAACTTGTGGGTAGCTTATTGTAGCAGAAAAGAGTAAGCTTTTATTTTGAAAAGACTACTGGAAATGCTTTTGTATTTGCATTTCAGGCTTGAAAAGTAGGGATGCAGGATTTTGAATTTTTGTCCATATCTGATATGTTGAGACTAGAGCTGAATGATTTAAGAAATGAACTAATTGTTATTTTTACCCATTATTATGATTGTGGTTTAATATCAGTTTATTTTTAAGTTCCTTTACTTGTGTATTTTCAACAAACACAAGGGGGCTGGGTGATTCTGAAAGAAAGAACATATTTACTGTAGGGATGCACGATATTATCGGCAGATATTAGCAAAAATGACAAATATCAGTATCAGCAGATATCAAAATTTTTGCAGATATTTACATCTGATATTTTGGCCATGCATATCAGCAGATATCAACTGTTAAATTTGGTCATATACAGTCACTAGAAAAAGTATGTGAACCCTTTGAGATTTCTTGGATTTCTGCATCAATTGGTCATCAAATGTGCTCCAATCTTCATCTAATTCACAACAATAGACAAACACAGTCTGCTTAAACTAATACTGCACAAAAATGATATGTTTTCATGTTTTTATTGAACAAAACATGTAAACATTCACAGTGCAGGGTGGAAAAAGTATGTGAACCCTTAGGCTAATGACTTCTCCAAGAGCTAATTGGAGCCAGGAGTCATCCAACCTGGAGTCCAATCAATGTGATGAGATTGGACGTGTTGGCTAAAGCTGCCCTGCCCTTTAAAAAACACACACCAGTTTTGAATTTGCTGTTCTCAAGAAGCATTGCCTGATGTGAACCATGCCTGGCACAAAAGAGCTCTCAGAAGACCTACGATCAAGAATTGTTGACTTGCATTTGGCTGGAAAGGGTTACAAAAGTATCTCTAAAAGCCTTGATGTTCATGTGTCCACGGTAAGACAGACTGTCTACAAATGGAGAAGGTTCAGCACTGTTGCTACTCTCCTTAGGCGTGGTCGTCCTGTAAAGATGACTGCAAGAGCACAGCGCAGAATGCTCAATGAGGTGAAGAAGAATCCTAGAGTGTCAGCTAAAGACTTACAGAAATCTCTGGCACATGCCAACATTTGTGTTGACAAATCTACAATAAGTAAAACATTAAACAAGAATGGAGTTCATGGGAGGACACCACGGAGGAAGCCACTGCTGTCCAAAAAAAACATTGCTGCAGGTTTTAAGTTTACAAAAGAGCACCTGGATGTTCCACAGCACTACTGGAAAAATATTCTGTCCATAGATGAAACCAAAATTGAGTTGTTTGGAAGGAACACACAACGCTATGTGTGGAGAAAAAAAGGCACAGCACACCAACATCAAAACTTCATCCCAACTGTGAAATATGGTGGAGGGGCCATCATGGTTTGGGGCTTTTTTGCTGCCTCAGGGCCTGGATGGATTGCTGTCATTGATGGAAAAATGAATTTTATCGAGACATTTTACAGGAAAACTTAAGACCATCTGTCCACCAACTGAAGCTCAACAGAGGATGGGTGATGCAACAGGATGACCCAAAGCATAGAAGTAAATCAACAGAATGGCTTCAACAGAAGAAAATACGCCTTCTGGAGTGGTCCAGTCAGAGTCCTGACCTCAACTCGATTGAGATGCTGTGGCATGACCTCAAGAGAGCGATGCACACCAGACATCCCAAGAATATTGCTGAACTGAAACAGTTTTGTAAAGAGGAATGGTCCAAAATTCCTCCTGACCGCTGTGCAGGTCTGATCTGCAACTACAGGAAACGTTTGGTTGAGGTTATTGCTGCCAAAGGAGGGTCAACCAGTTATTAGCCTAGGGGTTCACATACTTTTTCCACCCTGCACTGTGAATGTTTACATGTTTTGTTCAATAAAAACATGAAAATATATCATTTTTTGTGCAGTATTAGTTTAAGCAGACTGTGCTTGTCTATTGTTGTGAATTAGATGAAGATCGGAGCACATTTGATGACCAATTGATGCAGAAATCCAAGAAATCTCAAAGGGTTCACATACTTTTTCTAGCGACTGTATACTAATATTTTTTATTCATTCTCATTCTTTAAACTTTAAAGTGTTTTAAGAAAAATGTTTGTTGCTTTTTTCATCCTCAAACCTAAAATTGTGTTCAATGGACTCAATTTTTAGTTATGTGAGACATATCTAAATATTGGTATCGATATCGGCTAAAATGAATCTGTAAATATCGGCACATCAGATATCGGCAATTATGCAATATCGTGCATCCCTAATTTTT
Source organism: Cheilinus undulatus (assembly GCF_018320785.1). NCBI lineage: Eukaryota > Metazoa > Chordata > Actinopteri > Labriformes > Labridae > Cheilinus > Cheilinus undulatus. Next base: position 52,021,096 of record NC_054872.1, read on the forward strand.
TGTGTTATAGGGAATGATCTTTTTTTCAGACTATTCTAAAAAAATTTACTCTTTAATGTTTGCACGATGTGTAGCGCATAACATCTCTGCTGGGGAAAAATGTATTAAACTGGAATTTTTACACATTTCAGGTTAAAGAAATATTGGACCTAATTTAATTTGAAAATTAAAGTAGGACATCGCATTTTAATCTAAATTTTGATGAACTGCCCAGCCCTAGCTGATACCGATATTAAAATGTTAGGTTAGTCCTAAAACTTTGGTCATTAAAATTCACTATTTAAAGGTAGAGGACGAACAAATTCACACATTTCAGTCCTTAAAAGTGTTAAGAATGATTAAGAATAAAGAAAAGACTTCAGCTGATGTAGGTCTGGTGGTCCAGCCTAAATTCCACTAGCTTCCTCCACTAACTTATTTGTTCATACAGCTGATTTAGGCAGATTTGTAAAGCTAAAATATTAGCAGAAATTCTGATATCTGCAGATACTGATAATTCATTTTAAGCTAATATCTGTTGATTATATATTAGATATCATGCTGATAATATAGTGCAAAAGTCTGACAGATGTAGTAGGATACTGACTGAGTGCCGTCTCTCTGACACACAGATCTCTGAAATCTTGGTGACTCATAGTGTGACCGGTCATTCTATATTTCCAGGGTCAACTGTGCTCATGTTTCCTTCATGACTTGAAACTGATCTGTTCATCCTGACCTGTATTCAAAATCTGAGTGCTTTTAGGCACAACAAATCTCACACAGGCGGCTCTGTTGCAGACACAGCAGCTTTGGACAGGGAGGACTAGCTGTCCCTCCTCCAGACATCCAAACATTTCAAAGTGAAATTAACATGAAATCAAAGCCATGCCTGTGCAGGTAGTCTGAAATCAGGATAAGGTGTTTACATGCCACAGTATTCCATTTGCATTCTGGAAGGAAAAAAAAACAGAGAAATATACTAAAATATACTGAAGTCCATCTAAACCCAGTCCAGCCAAGTCCTATTTGCAGTGTAGTCAGATATTAGCATTACAGGACTTACAGGTCAAATGTCCTTTTCTGTTTGCCATAGACCTCTGTAATGCTGTCATTTGTTAGCGCGTAACATCCTGAAAGAGCGCCAGATCGTCTGTTGAGTCTCAGCTTAACAGTACACACATAGTATAAAGCCCACATATATATAAAAAAATCTTATTTACTTGTAGTTAGCAGTGATTAAAGTGGCCAGAAAAACACATCATGATGCAAATTTATTGGAGTCAAGCTTCAGTGGGGTCTGTCCTCAAGAGGAGGAGAAAACTATTTTTAAAAATCTCTGCACTCAATCCTGCAGCTCACCCTGAGAATTTTAGGATTTATTTGGGAGGTTTGTCAATGTGTAAACTGGGTTTTGGATTAACAGTCTGCAACCTTTAATGATAAAAACAACTTTTAGTGGATGTACAGTGATCCATCAAGGGTTGCAGCCTGCTTCACTGCTGCAGGATGGAGAAAACCAGTGGAGCAATTAGAAGATGTTTTTGTTTGACATTTAGACTAAAATGTTTAAAAATGGAGCATAGAAGCTGATTATTCTGTGACAATAAAAATTAGTCCGACTGCACACTAATAAAAATGTCTGCTAATCAACAGTCTTGTATTTACAGGCTAATACAGAAAGCATCACCGCTTCATCAGCGCCTTCAGAGAAACCAACAACTGACTCCTCCCAAAATGACCATATAAGGACTTCCCTTCCCACAGCTGGCTCACCTCAACAGCATATCAGCACGTCTGCACAGCCAGGTAAAACTAAGAACATTCATTTTTGAACAACTGCATCCAAAACTTTAACAATTCTGTTTTTTTAATGTTCTGAATCCTTGGCTCAGTTTTACTCCAAATAAGTAAAATCATGAAAAACAGATAACCCTGCCTGCATGGCTGAATTACCTCGCTGCTGTTATTCTTCTCTGGCTTGTCTCGAGGAGAGCATCCCTTGTGGTTCATGTACTTATGTATGAATATATATGTATATACTTGTGTATATGAATCAACATGAGAATGCTTATCTAAACCAAATAAATCCAGCGTTTTATAGATCATTTTAACCTTCTTTTTTGGCAGATCAGCCCCTGACTGCGTCCAGTGAAAACCCTGTCATTCAGACGTTGCTGCCCACTGTTAAATCTGATGCTTCAGTTTCCCCTCTGCCCACTGGTAAGACATACACAGATAAGGTTTAATTCAGAACATGATTATTTAAATGACAAGTTGGGCGTTTCTTGTTTATTGCCTCTGTTTCTTTAATATTTTGTCATGGTACTGATGTATTTCTTTAATGGAATCTTGTGTTCAAAGTGAAATTTAGAACTTTGAGTGAAAGTCTAAAACAGAGATGAGACCTGAGCTTGTACTTCATCCTTGCTAGAAGATCCTTTATGAGTTACTGAAGTAGTAAAGACACTCCCTGTCATTTTTGATGCTCAACAGACTTGTTGAAGTTGCTCCAGTCAGCAGCTTCAGTTCCATCGACTTCCACTCGACCCTCAGCCAGAGCCTTAACGTCGGAGCCCACCACCACCTCACCTCCCAGTACCCACCCTCCAACCGTCACCACATCCTCTGCTACAACTGCAGAGTCCGGTAAGATCTGATATAGCACGGTAAAAGGCTGGTAAATGTTTGAGAGTCCCTGATTATCCATTCAGAGTCGGAGTAAAGGACCTAAATATTGTATGTGGCTGTGTCTGAAATAATTAGAACAGACAGAAGAAAATGTGCCTAATAATAAATGAACACAGATTACACTGGGAGATCACACACCACTGATCATTTGACTAAGCCTCTTCTAACAACAGTCTGTAAACGTCTGGGAAGTAAGGAGACCAGCTGATGGAGTTTTGGGTGAGGAATGTTGTCCCATTCTTGTCTAATGTAGGATTCTAGCGGGGTCTTCTTTGCTGTATTTTTCCTTTTCTGATGCTCCAAATGTTTTCTATCGGTGATTGATGCTGTTGTGATGGATGTGGTATGTGGTTTAGCATGGTCTTGCTGACAGAGACGTTGTCTGGATGGGAGCATATGTTGCTCTAAAAGCTCTCTCTACTTTTCAGCATTGATAGTTCCTTTCTATATGTTAGAGCTGCCCACGCCATAGGCACTAATGCAACCCCATACCATCAGAGATGCAGGCTTTAGACCTGAGCCAGGAGAACAAGCTGGATGCTCCCTCTCCTCTTTAGTCCACAGGACATGGCGTCTGTGCTTTCCTCTGACCACAGAACAGTTTTCCATGTTTCCTCAGTCCATGTTAAATGAGCTTTGGTCCAGAGAAGACGGCGGTGTTTCTGGATCCTGTTCACATATGGCTTCTTCTCTCCATGATCCAGCTTTAACTGTCATTTGTGGATGGCATGGCCAACTGCGTTGACAGATGATGATTTCTGGAATGTTCCTGAGCCCATGCAGTGATTTCACTACAGAATCATGCCTGTTTTAATGCAGTGGCCCCTGAAGGCCCCTTCAGCCTTGTCCCTTGTTCAAAAAGGTTTCTCCAGATTCTCTGAATCTGTTGATGATATTATGGACTGTAGATGGAGGAGAGTCTTTCTGAAATTGTTCAAAATTTTTAGTCAGTTTTTCACAGATTGGTGAACCTCTGCACATCTTTACTTCTGAGAGACTCTGCCCATCTAAAATGCTCCTTTTATACCCAGCCATGTGACTGACCTGTTGCCAATTAACCTAATTTGTTGCAAAATTCTACTCCTACTGTTTTTCATTAGTACCACTTACTTTTCCAGCCTTTTGGTGCCCTGTCCTTACTTTCTGATGTTTTAGTTTCAACATCTGATATGTTGTTTATGTTCTCTTGTGAATTAAATCTGGGTTTATGAGATTTGACAATCATTGATTCTGTTTTTTATTTACAGTTTACACAGTGTCCCAACTTTTTTGGAATGCAGGCTGTACTTAATGCTATAAAATATTTTAATGTGTATTGTGAACAGCAGAGGGGGCTAAAGGGACGTAACATCTGCTGTAACAACCTCAAAACCCTCCAGCTGTGGCAGAAGCGCTGCAGTAATTTTGTTTTACTAACAAACCATGATCCCTCTTTTCTGGTTCCCTCTCCTCTTCCTCCAGTCTCATCAGTCGGGGGGTCAAACTGTGGTCCAGTGGCCATAGTGGGTCAAGACAGGACATTGTCTCTCCCTGTGAGCAGCCTGACACTCGATGGCAGGGCAAGCACAGACGACCATGGCATCGTCAGCTATCACTGGGACGCTGTGAGGTAGGGAAGGTTTGATGGATGATTTATTTCTCGTTCTTAAAGACCTTTTCCTCACACTTGTTATCTTTCTGTCTCAGTGGTCCTCCAGGGTTAAAGCTGGAGGGAGGAGACGAGGCTGTAGCCACGGTAACGGGCCTCCGGGTGGGACGCTACACCTTCAGACTGACGGTCTCTGACCAGGAGGGGGCAACAGACAGCGCTTCACTCACCGTCAGAGTTCAGGAAGGTCTGTCGGTGTGATTCATACCTGATGAGAGAACTCCATAAAGTTTCAGCAGCTTGATTTCATCATCTTTTCTTCTCCTGCAGCCAGAAGTCTTCCTCCAGTCGCTCACGCCAGCGGCAGCCACACTCTCACGCTCCCCAACAACTCCCTGATCCTGAGAGGATCTGTGACTGACGGTGACCAGAGCGAGGTCCACTTCCTGTGGGTCAGAGACAGCCAGAGTCCTGCTGCTGGGGTCAGTACACAACACTGATACAAGAGACTTGAGCCCAGTGATACTCGCGTGGCTCTTTGATGTCTTCATTTTCAATATTATTCCCCCAGAAAATCTTTTTGCCCTATTTTCACCATTTTTTGCCACTTTTCACCCACTAAAGCTACCTTTTTTCATTAAACACCATCTTTTTCTTACTTCTTTACCCATTTTGACAATTTTTTTTGCAACTTTTAACCCATTTTTTGCCTCTTTTATACCATTTTTACCCCCAGTTTTCACCTATTTAAGATACCTTTTGTCATTAAATACCACTTTTTTTTCTACTTTTTGCCCATTTTAGCCACTTCTTGTTCCAATTTTTACCCCTTTTTTCCCCTTTTCACCATTTTTGTTGCCATTTTTCACCCATTTGAGCTACCTGTTGCCATTAAATACCACTTGCTTCCTCTTTTTTTGCCCGTTTTTGCCACTTCTTTTTGCCACTATATCCCATTTTTGCCCTTTTTCACCATTTTTCACCCATTTTAGCTACCTTTTGCTACTAAATACCACTTGCTTCCTATTTTTTGCCCATTTTTGCCACTCTTGTCTGCTTTTTGCCCATTTTAGTCACTTTTCACTAATTTTTTGCCACATTTGGACCATTTTGTCACCTATAACTCATTTTTTGTCTCTTCTCACCTATTTTTTTGCTACTTTCTGACCCCTTTTCCACTTTTCCTCCCCATTCTCACCCCTTTTCACCCATTACTGTTGCTTTTTGACCATTTTTGCCACCTTTAACTTTTTGTTATTGCTACTTCAAGCTGTTTTGCTACTTTTCACCACTTAGATTGTGGCTCTTGCAAAGGTATTTTTCAACAATTTGGCTATTTGGTTGAGCAGGATTGAGTAAAACTGCTTTAGAAATTTGTACAAATGTTTGTCTTTGCGTATACCTGATTAAGTTTGAACAATTTTTCTATAGAGATATTTGTAGGAGGACTGAGCAGTTTCTGATTTTTAATACTTTTACACCTTCCTCAGATATACAGGGGTATACATTATTATCACCATGTGATAAAAAATAAAGAACTTACTGGCATTTGTAAACCTCTACACATGTTCCATTCAAACCTTTAGCTCAGATGGTAGAGCATGCTCCCAGATACTGAGGCTAAAGATCAAATCCCAGGTGCTGTTTGGTGCATGTCTTCCCCATTTTCTCTCTCTGTATATCTACTATCTCTCTTCAGCTGTCCTATTTACATAAAGGCAAAAAACAAATCTATTATATTTAGAAATTTAAACATTCCAACATGAATCCTCTGCTGATGAACTCATGTTGATTCAGGACGTCCTGTACGGCTCAGACACTCAGGCCTCCCTCTACCTGGCCAACCTGGTTGAAGGTACCTACCTGTTCCAGCTGAGGGTGACCGACGCTCAGGGACGATCCTGTGCTGCCATGGCGACTGTGGAGGTCCGACCAGGTAAGACAAGGACAGAACTTATTCCTGAAAGAGATCTGAGATTTGATTTGGCAAAAATGAATGCTTTTAAAAAGTCTAAATTCAAGCTCAAAGGGTCTTGATTTTTTACATTCGTCACTAGACACTGTGGGCTGGTTTTTCTACTTTTGTTTTTACATTCAGTTCTCAGATTCTGATGGAACTCCACCACATCTGCCTTCAGTCTGCACAGTTGTTTCTGTTCTGGCCCATTAAACAATCAATGCATCCATAAAGCTTTGCTGTCTCCCTAGCAAGTCAACTATGTGATGTAGTGATGTGTGTCAGCTCGTTTTAGGCTCTGGTTTAATTTACGTGGCATTTTGGTTATAATCCACCTTGTGGGAAGAATAAATATATAACAGTCTGACCACTCTGGATAAAAAGAAGCCCCTATTTTTCTTATTTCAAAGCTCAGCGTCTTGTCTCTCTTTCAGCTCGGTTCTTCAGTGTGTATTTAAAACTTTCCTGATTGGTTTGTAGTGTCACATGTAGCTACCGTAAAAGCAAAGGCTGCACAGGTCAGAACTGAAGCACCAATCAGAATGTGCACAGGTGTGCACAGTTCCAGACAGGATGGCACCTGAGTCCACAAACATATACAGAATTTTCATGTCTGCTGATATAGATAATACTGTGTGTCTCTGTTTAATACAGTGAATTATGTTCCTGCTGTGTCTCCGTAGAGCCTGGTGGGGGTGAGGAGGTGGAGCTGGAGATGTTGGTGTCGGTGTCTCAGGTGAGCGTGTCTCAGAGGGACACGGTGGTCCGACAGCTCGCCGCTCTGCTGCACGTCCTTGACGGAGACATTCAGGTCCGAGCGCTGCAGGGACACTCCCACCTCAGGTAACACGGCTGCTGGCCGGCTGTTTATTTACTGAGTGGTTCAGTCTAAGCAGACGTACAGCTGTCACACAGATCATCTCGAGTTCTTTACATTTTAATGCCTCTGCACTGGCGACAGACATTAGCTCAGTTCAAATACACCCCTTGTCCCGGCCATGTAGCCTTACGTTTTGTACATTTACTTCTAGGGGTAGGGTGGACACTGGTCGTCTTGTTTCATAGCGGAAGATTTCCATGTACCCCTCTGTAATTCTGTTTTTAAAAAAGAATAGGGCCACTTGAAATTGACGGGAAGGTTTAATAATTAGAAATGAGCAGGAGGTCTGAACATCTGTTGATCTGTCTGCTCGTCTTGTGAACACAAAATAAAGACAGCTGAGAGGGACTTTTCCAAACTTTGCACAAATATCTTCTCTGACTAAAGGATGAACTGATCACTTTTGGAGGTTAAAAGTCACGGTCCAGGACTTCATTTTCATCCCTTTTCTTAAAGATTTCGAAAAGTCAGACTACCGCCTCCCTCACCACTGTACTGTTCCAGTTTATTCTGTGCATAAACAGTGTTGTTATTTTTATATCTGTTTGTTTTGCAGCACCGTGTTGCGGTTCTCTGTGCTGGGCCCCTCGGGGCCGCTCTCTGGCTCCAGGATCGTGAGTTTGCTGAGAAGCCAGCTACTGAGAGAGAAGAGCGACTACCTGCTGTTCAGAGTGCTGAGAGTCGACACAGTCTGTGAGTACAAACACTGCAGAGATTAGAAGGTTAGATTTATGAAGCTGTGTGCTGCTAACAACTGAAAATGATTGATAAAAGACAAAAAAACGTGGATGCATTGTGCATTTTATAAAACATACGTGTTAAAATGCAAACAGATGTTTTTCTTGGCATTTCTACAGCCTCTTCCTGCCTTATGTCTGCATACGCTTTGTGGTTTCAGGAGGATTCTGACCTGATTTTAGAGGCACAAAACTTATTTTCAAGTCAGAATTTCTGATGCCCAATCATGGCCGGATCAGTGAATCCCACCTGATCAGATGAATATCTGGCATGTTTAAGATTATAGTTGTTGTGCTGCTTAAACTTGTACAATCAAAGCAGGATCACCAGCTGATTCTGCAGCTTGGGCTTTGTTTCTTGATTGCACCTGTTAATATCAGTCGTGTCAAAGGCACTGAAATGTTGCCAATGTTCAGTGCCATTTAGACATTGAACAGGAGTTCGCCTGAAATTTTTGGTTATAAAAAACAAGAAATTGTTCCATAATGGTTGCCATGGCATTTTTTTTCTTTTGCCATTTTATAAAAAAATGTGATTTTGTTTTATATTTATGTTACGGCCTCAGGACTGACACAACCCAGGTGGTTCTCTAGATGTCCTTGCATATTATCAGGGGGATGGGAAAATAATTTGTTGAAAAAAATCAAGGCCTCACCTTTAGGGTGGAGTAAAAGGTGGATGTAGCAAGTAAGCACAACCTCGGATATCGTCTAGGCCAGGGGTGTCCAGACTTTTTCCGCTGAGGGCCACATACTGACATGTATAAGAACAGTGGGGCCACTTTCATATACTTCAGATTATTAAAGTTATAAACCAGTCTAATGTAGATTAAGATATTCTTAGTGATTGGGTGTGATTGGGCTAGTTAGTGGTTGGCAAGGCAAATAGCTGGTCAATTGAAGGATTTTGGGGAGGCCAGTCTGACCTGGTTGACCCTGGCTACACACCTAGAACACGATTGGTGCTGCTATTGTGGGTTTATTATGTTATCTGTCCTCACATAGCCTTTGACTTCTGTTCTGGAAAAGGATACTGAAACAATGCTGAGAAGACAGATGCCTAGTGATTCGTGTGATAACCTGGGAGAAGTAACCTTAGACTGATTTTAGGACATTCCAGTAAGTGTTTTGATAGGTACCAAGAAATGTGTGTGTGGTGAACATTCAGAAGTGTGTAGTTAGGTGCACGTGGACACGTATGTGCACACGTGGACTGAGAGTCGGGGTCTCACTCTTATGCTTGTGTAACTCTGCATATATGTGCTTATTGAAAAGATCACCTGAGGTTGCATTTAACTTGTTTGTCTCCTGACATGTCTTTTTGTATAACTTCTGTGCATTAGCTCAAGCCACGACATATTTGACGCGCAACGTGGGGCAATTAGTGGGGTTATTAACTAGGTTGTTATAAATCAAGGTAACGTTGGTACTGTGGTTGCCAATATGTTTACCATTTACAGTGTCATCTTAGAGTGGTCACAAATAAATAGAAACATCAATAAAATCTTCTTGTCAAAATATTTGTTTACAGAATTAGATGTTAGCATGCCTTGTGCTGAAACTCAGAAGAACAATACAGTCAAGAAAAAGTTTCACGTTCTAATGTGGGCCATATTTCATTTTATTTTTCAAATTTGCTGCGGGCCAATCAAAAGTGGTCCACGGGCCACATTTGGCCCCCAATAGGGCTGGGCAGTAAATCAAAAATTAGATAAAATCGCAATATGGCCTGCTGCAATTTTCAAATCGCAAAAGGTGCAATATTTCTTTGACCTGAAATTTGCAGCAGAGATGTTCTGCATGACATATGCAGTCATTCAGGTGCCATTTATTTTAGAATAGTCTAGAAAATTTTAAAAAATATAAGAATGACAAAAATCCTTCAATGCAACAATTCATATCAAATTTGCAATACGAGTCAAATCATAAGAATTAGACACTTAAAAAATTGTTCAGCCCTTGTTTAGGAATAAAATAAAGTTAAGAAATAATTGCATATCAAATCACAATTGCAATATTGGGGACAAAAATTTCAATTAGATTATTTTCTCAAATCATTCAGCCCTTGCCCCCAGGCCATTATTTGGACACCCTTGGTCTAGGCAGTAGGTTGGGGTTGCTGCAAGCCCCTAGTCGTGCTGTGCTGCAGTCTCCAGGTGTATTTCCAGGGGAGAAAAAGCCCAGACACATGGGTCCAGCTTGACAACAGTGATAAATATCCTTGAAAAGCAGTCAACTGGCCAAAAAACATCTTTGGCATCTAGTAGGCTCTGGTGGTTCAGCACTGGACAGCTTCCTGACTTCCTTAAAAGTCTGTTACCATGACGACAACATGAGTTACAGTCCTACCTTTATTCTGCATTTAGTGATCATTTGTATGTTTTGTCAGAGATGCTTTTAGTGTCATTTTTAACTTCCTGTCTTCTTATTTTCCTGTCAGTGTGTCAGCTTCACTGCTCGGGGCGTGGCCAGTGTGATCCAATCACAAAGGAGTGCTTATGCGACCCCTTCTGGACGGAGAACCTGGTTCGTCGTTACCTCGGCGATGGAGAGAGCAACTGTGGTGAGTTTCAAATCAAATATACTGATGAATTTCTTTCTGAAAATTTCTGCTTACTATCATGCTGGTTGATCTTAGAGTCATTGCTTGATTCTACTTCCTGTTTCTTGCCGCCAGAGTGGAGAGTCCTCTATGTCATCCTGACCAGCTTCATGCTCATGATCATCATCCTGACAGTCAGCTGGACCTTCATCTGCTGCTGCAAGAGGTCAGACCTGTACCCCACTGTTTTTCACTTTAAAGGTCACATATTTGACCCCTTTGACCCCTGACGAGTTTATATCGGTCTCAGAGGTCACCAAAATATGCCTGCGAAGTTTGTTGCTGTGAAAACGCTCCAGTATAGGATTTCTGCATGTCTAAAAACCCCTTTGTTTCAGAACGAGCTGTTTCTGTGTCTGTGGCTTTAAACGTTAAAGAGCTGTCTGACTCCGCCCCTGACCACGCCTCTTTCAGGAAATGGACGTGGCTCTCCTGATCCTCCTCTCAGCTGAGAAGAGGATCAGTAGAGGAGGGCAGAACTTTCTTCCAAGCAGGGAGGGCCAACCAAACCTGGGGGTGGAGCTAACTCCCAACATGACATCATGAGGGGAAACTATGAGAACGGCTTGTTTCAGCACACATTTTCTGAAATGTGGAGAAAGAGAGAGCGGGAAGGGAATGGAGGTGGAATATGTGACCTTTAAATTTGACACATTATCATTTAAATCTCTGTGTTTGTGTACGGTATGCAGGAGGAGACAAACCAAAGTGAGGAAGAAAACTAAATACACCATCCTGGACAACATGGACGAGCAGGAGAGGGTGGAGCTCAGACCCAAATTCAGTAAGTCAGAGATAATAAGCCTAATGAAAACCCACTGAACTAGTGACTACACCCTAAAATGTTCTCATTGTGTAAAGAAAGGGCTGAAAGTTTTATTCCCAATGTGGAGACAGAACCACAAAGCAAACCTGGTTGGTGTTAAATACCCAGCATTAGAGAGATGAAGAATTTTACGTTCGTCGCAGTAAAGCAGCGGATATAAAGGATGTTTCCTGTGTCCAGGTATCAAACACCGCAGCACAGAGCACAACTCCAGCCTGATGATGTCGGAGTCGGAGCTTGACAGCGACCAGGACACCATCTTCAGCCGGGACCGACCCGTCCGCAGCAGGAACCGGCTCCAGAATGCACGCAATGGAAACGCCTTTGGCTGACGGGACGGTCGGCTTCGTGGGGCACTCCAGGACTCGTCTCCGGGATGTTTGCGCTCTGAAAGCCTCTCTGTTGCTGTGAGAGACTTTACTTCTTATGATGATGGACTTTTATTGCTCAGAAATCCAACGCTGTGAGGTCAAGCCTTCAACAGATGTGGGGGTTTACCACCAGGAGGACAAACCTGCTAAACCTGACTGGATTATGTGGATTTGAATGATGAAATGTGGAGAAAAGGAACTATTTTATATCGCAGAACCTCCTTGGATCGTGTTGGCACTTTAGGACTTTACAACGGGGATGTCACTGGGAGAATTTCAAGAAGAGTCAGACCTTTTAGGGAGAAAATCCTCCCTACTTGCACTGAGAGATCCAGGAAGAAGTTAAGCTCAAAGACTGGACACATGGGAAGCTGCTAGCCTTGCTTCAACAACAAGAAGGAGCAAAAACATCCTGTTTTAACAATTTTAGGTACAGTTTGTTGTAATTTTGTTAAGCTTAGAAGCTAACTTATTTATCCATCAACCCTAAAAAAAGCAGAATAAATCCCAAAACAACTCTAAACTGGGAAAGATGAAGCAGAAATGTCAGTCATCAGTTATTCTCCTTAAAAAAGATCACTCCACAAGATGTGATATTACAATTTAAATTTATTCTCAGTTTATATCTCTAGACAGTCATAGAAAAGTTATTCTCTTTAAATTCTAACTACAACAGTATTTTACAATTAGGACAGATTTCACTTCATATTAGAAACACAACGAGCTGTACAATCATGGAAACAGAAATAGCTCCATAACACCTGGTTATTATCATTCAACAATAATAAAACATCTTCAGATTAATTTTATTAAACTGTTTCAACATTATCAGGATTTAGGGGGAGGAATTTAATCTCTAGTGATTGCAGAAATAGCTGAACGTGGTTCTAACCACCAGAGGGCAGCAAAGATGAGAGTTTCAGCTCATGTCAAACACCAAAAAATAAAAAAGGACTATTCTGTTATGAAAAATTGCTTTAAAAAATAATTATATGGCACATCTGCAAGCCTTCTTTTACTTTTATGGTGGCTCAGATGAAAAGCTTCCTGTTTTAACTGCATAAGGAATCCACACTAACACTGTTTTTAAAGGACATCTGTTTATGGTGGCTGTTTGAATCCACATGAATCTGAATTTGAATTTCCTCTTTCAGTATTCATAAGTCAAGCAAAAGTGATTATTTTGTCTGATTTTCATGCTCAGATCAAAGAAGAGGAATTAAACAAACTGGTATCGGCAGATTTTCTGCTGATATTTACAGCCGATAAACCAGCTGTAAATATTGAATCATAATATTATTTTCCAAAAGCTGTAGTTTGGAAGTATCTAGCGATGAAAACCCCTGACCCATAAACAAACTGCTGATATCAGATATGCTGATATTTATATTTTACTTTTAGCTGACACTAATATTTAAATGTTCAGACCTTAAAACATCAGCCTTTAAAAGCGTAAGGAATGACAATGAATAAAAAGAAGACTTCTGCTGTTGTAGGACTGTTGGTCCAGACTAAAACTAACGGCCAATATTTACTTCTGATAAAGGCCGGTTTTTATAGACAAAATATTGGTTGTAAATATTGGCAAAAATTTAAACAAATGCTCATGTGATAACTCATTTTTTCAGCTAATATCTGCCTATACAGATATACCAATAATATCTAACATCTTTAAAAGTATCGTCATATCAGATAAAATCTAATAAAAAAGGAGGCAATGTGTTTATAAAGTAGTCATTTGTCATCATTGATGAACCCTCAGAAAGGAGATTTATACATATTACTGTTGTTCAGATTCCTAAACTACTATCAGAAATGTCAGATTCTGCTGCAAATGTTGGTTTTGGTATCGGCGAGTACACGTGACCATAAATCATAGCTTCTTACTTTTTCTCCCTCTTGAAGCTGATGTGCCGTTTGATTGATGCTATCCATGGCATGGGACTCTCCAGAGACTTAAATACACTCTGGTAGATCTGATACAGAATGTATTTTTGTCATTTTTTGAACCCTTTTCAATCATTTATTGCTGCTAGCTTGAATGCTAAGGGCCATATTTTTTTCCCATAATGCTTTTTGAGAGGCTGCCTGTTGCTACCCGATCCGTCCCGGAAACCGGGAAACATGCGTCTACATCTGCTTTAGGTTAGGTTTAGCATTTAAATTCCACTGGTTAGGGTTAGAATTAATTTATTGTATGGATCGATGGGGCGTGTTTTGTAGCGGCTGCAGCTAGACCATTCTCTGCCGAGCGGATGAAAACGCGTTTGCGCATGCGCAGTACGAATTGGGTTTCCGAGACGGATCAGGTAGCGACACTGTCAACCAATGGCAGACTGTATTACAATCATGTCAAACTGCACATGCTTTAGGTCGGATCAGACTACAGGAATTCAGCCAGATTTTGGCCTGACTGCAACGTCACAACTCATCATCAAACGTCACACCAGATTACGAGCGCTGGGAATGAAATAGTTTTGTAGTGCACCATAATTAATGATGCATCCAAGACGTGCCACGACCACGATTCAACAACACGACTAGCAAGACTTTTTCTCCCTGAGGGGGTTACAGTGTCCATACAGTGCTTTTCTTGACATTCTAACACATCTGTACCTCAAGTTCTATTTGAAGTAGAGCAAATCCATACTGTCGTCCTCTCTTTGCCTCCCCCACCTCACCCTGAGCTGTGAACTCGCAGAGACAGAGGTGTCATCAGCACACGATGAGCAGTCGGGATCTCTCTCATAGAGCGGCCAGGCTGTCGACCAAGACGGGACAAGATTTTAGTTGCATAGTTTGACATGGCGCCGCCAAGAACAACCAAAATAATCATGAAGTCTGAGCCGCCCATAAACACGCAGATCATTATGGAGGTGGCCTGAATAGAGAGAGAATAGAGAGCCTGTGATGTGACCCTCTGTGTTACTGTTATGCTAATATTTATCAGTCAAACATCTTGAAGTGTCACAGAGAGGCTGGACATTTCAGCTCAGTATCAGCATAAGGAAGAAAAAATAGCATTGGAACGTCTCTAGATTACAGATTTGTCCCTGAAGCCACATTACAAGAGCGATGTGTGCATCATCAACGTACATGTGATTACTAGAGCATTTCTCTGCAACAACACTTACATTTCCCCTTTATTGATCTGAGCATTAAATCATCATAACAGTCTGTTTTTAGTCATTTTGTTGTTAATGGATAAGTTTTATTTTTGTTTACCATTTTTGCATTCTCTGTTGAAACTGAAAGAGCAGATGCTGCACAGACGGGTCTGATTCTTTTTCTCTATACAGAAAAATACTGAGAGGGTTCTTCCAAGAATTAGGGGCATGCAAACATTCATGTTTACATCAGGCATGTTATGCTACATCAATATTTGTTTATGTATTTATTAACAGTCATACTGATCTCTAACGTGTTCACTGAAACGAGTCCAACATTACACTACGTTCTGCAGAAATGGCACAAGCCTTCAGTTATTAATGGGACATCTGCTCTGGTGTTCAGTATTTTTAGACCCACTGTGAACACGCCTAACAGCATTCAGTAATTTAATTTTCACATTACCATTGGACATTAACAAAGGACATCAGGATATCAACACAAACAAGGAATTTATAAAAATCTAGAAAAGTTTACGTGCATTTTTTTAAGGTTCATTTAATCAGAGATCTCCCTTCTTCACCTCTTCATTGTGTGCGTTTTTAAGCTTCTTTTTGTGCTCCAGGATTCATTTATTTGAGTATTCTTCTGATGTGTGATGGATAATTTCAGGTGTTTTTTAAAGTAATTTTTGCATAATGCATCAGTTTAATGTAAATTATTCTGCAGCAGTTCAAACTTTACTGTAAATTCTGCCAAATAAACGGAGAGAAAAATCCACACCCAGGTCTTATCTGTGTGGAACACAACACTGGGTGTAACCGCCCTTTAATTTCAGAATAAAAGATCCTGATGAGTTAATAATGCTCCTGTTTAACTCGAAAGCTCCTGTGAGTTTTTAGACCATTATTAAACAGACTTGAATCCACACTGAAGCTTCACTTACAAAAGCAAGAACTCCAAAACGACAAAGAAAAGACGGCCTTTGTTTACATTTTCACAGGAAGTGATATGACTGACATTAAAATACTGTATGGATTCATTATTTTTGGACAAATATGTTCTATTTCCTGTTTCAGAACTTGATTTAAACGAAGACTGACGCCATCAAACATGCAGTTATTGCCTGAATAGTTGTATTTTTCTCCATTCTATTGTTAGATAATAAAAGGCAGAGTAAAGAAAAGGACCCTGTTTCATCAGTGCTGGCAGCTCAAGCCAAATATCAATATCACATTATCAAATTACTTTACTAGTTTTCTGAGTGACCTCCCACAAAGTCAGCTTTTTTAATTTTGATTTTATGTGTTTTTAAGACGAGTCAACCTCTAAATTAAACGCCTCCAGCGTGAGCTCCTTTAGTAATTACTGCATCTATGTGGGTATAGTACCACTGGATCTGTGGCGTCGCTCCGTCCTCTTCAGGGTTTCAGACCTCCAAAGCACATGTACTTCACCTCCAGGTACTCGTCGATGCCGTACTTGGAGCCTTCCCGGCCCAATCCGGACTGTTTGACCCCCCCAAACGTGGCCTCCGGGGTGGACAGGAGACCTTCGTTTACTCCGACGATGCCCACCTCCAACGCCTCGGCCACCCGCCAGATCTGACTCACGTCCTGGGAGTACATGTAGCCTAGAAATAACAATAGAAAGATGAATGGTTTCAGAGCTTATTTCTCAGGTTATGCAACCTATAAAGATCCAATTAAAAACAACCTGAACGGTTTAAGAGGAAAGAAAAAGAAAAGGGAAGGTTTTACCAGCAGGAGTGAAAAAGGATGAACTCACCTGCCAGCCCAACATTCGATGCGTTAGCGATAGCCAGAGCCTCCTCCTCCGTGTTAAACCTGCAGAACAGAAACAAAAGTCTTCAGTAAAACCAGCTGACTCATAACGTTCATCTTATTTCCACAGTTTCTGATGTAAAAATCCTCTTTCTTTAGTTTACATTTTCTATAAGGAATATTCTTAGAGGAATTTCTATACCAGCAAATCTCATCTGTCTTGAGAAACTGATGCAGATTTTAAAAAGTTTCGGCACATTTCAACAAACTCTATAATTAAAATATGATATTATATCATTTTACACATGTTGAATCTAAAAGTATTAAAATATTAATATTAAAAGTATTCCAATTGTTACATTTGAACATTTTAACATGCTTAGAACCCAATAGAACATGGAATTGTGAGGAGGGCTGAATGATTTGCAAAAATAATTGATTTGCGATTTTTTTTTTCTAAGTATTGCGATTAGCTTAAGTTCTTTGTTGTGTGAATTTTTCAACAAATTCAAGCAATAAATCCTTCTGTATTACAACCTACATTTAGTCAGGAACATGCTTATCATACATTTAACCATTTTATTGCAAAATGAATATACAGTTTTACTCAAAAAGGCTCTGCTCAGAGATGGTCCCTGGGTTAGTCAGCAGCTGCTTTGACTTTCCAGGGAATGCATGGCTAGAAACCCCCATATGGATAGATGCATTTATGACAATGTACACTCTAAAACAATGGAATTATTTAGACCCAATGAATCCATAGTAGCATGAATCTGAAGAGGAGGGAGAAACAAGCTTTAGTCTATAGAGGAGGAGGCTGGGGTGGAGGAGGTGAAGCTTTAGTCTATAAAGGGGGAGGCTGGGGTGGAGGAGGTGAAGCTTTAGTCTATAAAGGAGGAGGCTGGGGTGGAGGAGGTGAAGCTTTATGTTATAAAGGAAGAGGCTGGGGTGGAGGAGGTGAAGCTTTGCAGGGAGCAGGGATTAGTGACAGGTACATCATCTTTGAATGGACCGCTGTGTTGAGAGAAAGAGCTGTGATTGGCTGTGGGAGCTGGGAGGAACCTGTCTATCAGCCAATCCAGGCTAGGGGTGTCACTTACGTGAACTAATGCTAAGCTTCATCAACATTAGACAGAATGAACTAGGGTAGAACGATTAAAAAAATATATTTAATTACAATAATTGTTGCTCAAATTGCAAATTTGATATCAATAACATTATTTAATAGGATTATTGGTTTTATTTCACTCGGTTTAATTAAGAAAAATGTACATAAAACATGAAAAGGACAAACTTTGTAAACCATTTTTAAAAAAAAAAGCACTTGAATGTTTGCAAAATGTGCATAAAATCTCTGCTGCTGCTTAAAATGAATGTATTAAACAGGTATTTTGACATTTTTCAAGTCAAAGCAATACTGCAACATCTGAAAATTGTAAATTGCAGCGTGCCATGTTGCGATTTAAAGGGACAATGTGTAGAATTTGGCATTTTAGCGACATCTAGCATTCAGATTTCAGAATGAGCCGATCTGTTACCAAAACGTCACATCACTAGGCGACGAGAGCATGTGAAGACCAAAAAGGATCGTGAGCCGGACATCATTTACAGCAGTGACGAGGTGAGGGTTTATTCATTAATTTTTGTAACCATTATTTTAATAGATTATAGGTCAGTCTTCTTCTCCACCTGCCTTCCAGGTAGCTTTCAGGACCGGCGGGCAGGTTTGTATTTAAAAATCGCGTTTCGCTCTTTCTGTCCCCAAAACGTTGCTGTAGACAACATGGCGGTTCAATATGGCAGCCTCCGTGGGGGCGACCCGCGGTAATGTAAATTTATAAAGCTTTTTTCTAATTTTGTAAAAAGAAAACGAAAGTTTAAAGGGGATGATTGTGCACTTATTTTAACATACTTCACATAGATATATAAACATTATATCCCATGTACACCGTTTCTGTTTGGCGAAATGCAGCCAAATTCTACACATTGTACCTTTAACCTGAAGTGGGATTAACTTCCCAGTCCTAGTTGTGATGTACCGACCTGATGACGGGCAGCAGTGGGCCGAACGTCTCCTCTCTCGTACACAGCATGTCTGTGGTGACGTCGGCCAGCAGGGTTGGCTCCATGAAGGAACCTTCCAGACGATTCCCGCCCTTCAACACCTTCGCTCCTCTGGACACAGCGTCTGAAACCTGATGAGCAACCTGGGAGACAGAGGGAGTGTTGAATTCATTTTACTCAGCAGACTGACACCAATCCATTTATATTATAACAAAATCATGTGAATTCCTTCACATAGTTTAAGATCTTTTCACTCTACCAGGAGCTAAAAACATCTACACGGTTTCTAAAGGTTATGTTTCTACTACCTATGGTTTATTAGAGGTGTTCTAATGGCAAATGTCCCTGAATGCACACGAGCCCGCTGGATAAATAAATGCATATGATTTTTTTGCACATTCTACATTTTATTCATAGAACAGAATCTAGGATGTTTTCTATCCTCTCCTGATAAATGTGACCCCCAAAGGTGGTTTACCTTCTCTGCAGCTCTGGTGTTGATGAGCGGGCCCTGTGTGGTGTTGGGCTCCAAGCCGTGTCCCAGGCGGAGCTCAGCGTCCATCGCCTGACCAAGCTTCTCCATGAAACGATCGTGAATGCCGCTCTGAACCAGGAAGCGGTTCGAACACACGCACGTCTGCAAGAGAAGACAACAAGGAGGATGATTAGGAGGAACCAGAAAAAGGAAGTAGAGAAGGAGGAGAAGAAAGAATTAGAAGAAAGAGGCAGCAGCAGAAGAGGAAAGGAGGAAGTGGATGATTACAGAAGAAGAGGAAGTGGAGAAGAAGTAGAGGAAGAAGAAGAAAAACAGGAGAGGGAAAAAGAAGAGGAGACAAAAGAAGGAGAACAGGAAGAAGAAGATGGAGAGGAGGGAAAAGAAAAGGAAGCAGAAGAAGAGGAGGTGGAAGAAAAAGAGGAGAAAGGGAATTAGGAGGAAGAAGCAGAGAAGGAAAAGGAGGAAGAGGATGAATGCAGAAGAAGAGGAAGTGGAGAAGAGGTAGAGGAAGAAGAACAAGAGAGGGAAGAAGAAGAGAAGACAAAAGAAGCAGAAGAGGATGAGGAGGAAGATTAAGAAGACTAGAGGAAAGAAGAAGAGGAGAAAAGAAGATGAAGAGGGAAAAGAATAGGAAGCAGAAGAAGGGGAGGTGAAAGAAAAAGAGGACGAAGAGGAGGAAGATGGTGGAAAAGAGGAGGAGGAAAAGAAGAGGAAAAAGATGTAGAGGGAGAAGAAGAGGGAAAAGAGGAAGAAGAGACAGAACAAGAAGATGTATATGAAGAAGAGGAAGAAGAGGAGTTGGAAAGAAAGGAGAACGAAGAGGAGGAGGGAGGAAAAGGAGGTGCAAGACGTAGTGGAAGAGGAGGAGGAAGCAGAAGCAAAAGGGAGGAGAAGAAGACGAAGTGGTAAACAAAGAGAAAGAAGAGGAAGAGGAGAAAGAAGAAGCAGAAGAGGAAGATGAGGAAGAAGTAGAGGAGGAGAAAAAGGAGAAGAGAAGAGTGAACAGAGGCAGGTGAAGTGGAAAACAAAAAGGAAGATGAGGAGATGGAGAAGAGGAAGACTAGGAAGACGTAGAAGAAGGGGGATGAGACAGAAGAAGCAGAAGAGATAGAAATATAGGAATAAGGAGGAAAAGGAAAAGAAATTTGTGGGAAGAAGAAAGAAAGAAAGAAGAAATGAAGAAGGGATGTTTATTTACTTTAATTTAGTTGTTCATCTCACCTGTCCAGAGTTCCTGAATTTGGACCCCATGGCTCCGCCCACCGCCTTGTCCACATCAGCGCTGTCGAACACTATGAAGGGGGCGTGGCCTCCCAGCTCCATGGATGCCTTCTTCACAGTGTCAGCAGCCATTCTGAGCAGCACCTGACAGGAAATGCACCGTTTCACTGCATATTCTTAGTACAATATCAACCATGATGATGTTCTAACATAATCCATAATAACTAGAGTAGGGTCCAGCAGGGGGTGCTGCAGACCGTCTGATCAGGACCTAACTTTTCCAGTGGCAGTGGAGCCGGTGAAGGAGATTTTAGCTACCAGCGGGTCGGTGCAGAGAACCTCCCCGACTGAGGGAGTCTTCTCCCTGGAGCACGGGACCACGTTAAAGACCCCCGCCGGGATCCCTGCCTGCTCCGCCAGCTGTAGAACAACGAGAGAAAGAAATTTAGAGGAAACAGAAACTCACAGAAGGATAAATCTACTGTGGATTTAATTCTCTGACCTCAGCTAGAGCGAGCGCTGACAGGGGCGTGTCCTCGGCGGGTTTCACCACCACCGTGCAGCCGACAGCCAGAGCAGCTCCGACCTTCCTGGTGATCATCGCGCTCGGGAAGTTCCACTTTGGAAAAAAATGTCTGTTAACTGCAGAGTTTAACACTTTCAGCTCTTCCCTCTCTCCAAACTAAAGCACACACTTTCTGGTATCGACTATACAGACAGTCATGTTTTACTGACAGCACGTGGGAATTTCTGCAAGCATCTCTGGGGCAAACAAGCCTGTTATTGGCTGCTTACTGGTGTGATGATAGAGGCCACGCCCACAGGCTGTTTGAGGAGAAGGATCTTTCTGTCTTTGGCGGGCGACGGGACGATGTCGCCGTAAACTCGGCGAGCCTCCTCAGAGAACCACTCCAGGAAGGAGGCAGAGTACGCGATCTCGCCAAGAGACTCCTTCAGGGGCTTACCCTGAAACACACAAAATCACACATGAACTTCCAGGAAGAGGACGTTTGATTTTTTTAGAGGAGAAAGTGACAGACAAGGACATGGAACTGATTCTAATGATGGGAAATGTACACTTACAAGGGAAGAAATGGATGGACCCTAAATCCAGTCTCACATCCATCTGAGAAACCTTCCACTGAAAGTGTTTGGGAGAGGCAGAACCTGAGAATAACCTCAGTGGGTGACTGAATGAAAATCCTGTCAGTCTCAGTCATTACAGGCCAATCAGGGCGACAAAGCAGATGATGCAGTGGGCATGGTCCGCTCTGGAGTGAACTCACCACAGTAGCTTACAAATGCTGGCTGGTCCGGTCTGCTCTTAAATTCAGAATTGACAAGATGGATCTGCTTAAGGACAGACATGGAATCTGGACAGCCCACCAGCTTTGCAAGGTGCTACCCTACCTGAGAACACATAAGACACACCAAAGACCTCCTCTTTAAATGGGCTAGGGCAGAACCCCAAAATAAAGGTGAAATGTGATTAAAGTGGCAAAACTGGCTGGAAAATTTGGTGAAACTGGATTTTAGAGCGGGAGAAAAAGCGTTTAAATGAACAAAAATGGGTTAACTGAGGCAGAAACATGCCCAGAAATGGGCAGAAATGGGTTAAATTGCCAAGGAAAGGTGTAACAAATAGTGAAAGGGATGCACAATATTATCAGCCAGATATCCGTAATAGCAGATATCAAAATTTTTGCCGATATTTACATCCCATATTTTGGCCATGCATATCAGCAGTTATCAACTATAACATTTGTCCATTTAAACTAATAAAATAGGAGTTTTAGGCTGGACCAACAGACCTATGTCAGCTGAGATCTTTTCTTTATTCATCCTCATTCTTTAAACTTAAAAGTATGTTTTAAGAAAAAGTTTTCTCTCCGTTTCTTTTTTCATCCTCAAGCATTAAAATTGCATTCAAAGGACTGAAATTTAGTTATGGAAAACATATTTAAATATCGGTATTGATATCGCTATCGGCTAAAATGAATCTGTCAATATTGGCAAAAATCCGATACTGTGCATCTCTAGTTAAAACGGGCGTAAGATGGTGTTCATAGTGGCAATAATGGGTCAACAGAGGCATCAATAGGTGGAGAGTGGAAAGAATTGGTTTAGAAACAGAAAAACAGGCAGAAAAAAGTGGTGGGAAGGGTTTATAAAGGACAAAAAAATGTCCTAAAATGGAAGAAATGGACAGTAGAGGTGGTTAAATTGGATTAAAGTGGAAAAAAATGTGTTAAAGTGTCAAAAAAAGTGAGAAAAAAATGTGTGAAAACACGTTACAATTTGGCAAAATTAGTATAATGTGGCAAAAATGGCCACAAATAATTCAAAATTGGTGAAAACTGTAAAAAAAAAAAATGCAGAATTGGGTGGGAATAGTGATAAAAAAAATGGCACAAATAAATATTTTAAACATTGGACAAACTTTTCAGCTCCAAATGACGAAATTGTTATTCAGGATGCTCAATAAATAATTAATAAATCCCAGCTAGGCAGGACCCATTCTCTGGTTTATCGGGGGTCCATTCTCTGGTTTATCGGGGGTCCATTCTCTGGTTTATCGGGGGTCCATTCTCTGGTTTATCGGGGGTCCATTCTCTGGTTTATCAGGGGTCCATTCTCTGGTTTATCATGGGGTCCATTCTCTGGTTTATCGGGGGTCCATTTTCTGGTTTATCAGGGGTCCATTCTCTGGTTTATCAGGGGTCCATTCTCTGGTTTATCAGGGGTCCATTCTCTGGTTTATCGGGGGTCCATTCTCTGGTTTATCGGGGGTCCATTCTCTGGTTTATCAGGGGTCCAGCCAAATCCGTGTATAGACTTACTTTTCACAGCTTTTCTGATTACGCTGATTTCAGTATAAATTTTACTAAATGACCATGTTTTTATTTTACATTTAACTAATTTCATGCACATATCTTCTTGAAAATGGGTAAAATATACAATCCAGAATCATTAAAAAAAATTATCTTAGCTTGTTAAAGACATCTGGCGACCCCAAAGGGGGTCCCGACCCCCACATCAAGAGTTCCTGGACCAGGGTATGGTACTCTGGTATGGCGTTCACACTGATCAGATGAACCAGGCTCTGGGGTCAGGAGTACTCAGACTCAGGTTAAGCCAGGGTCTCTACTGCTACACCATCCTAAGATTTACAAACTTCCTGTCCTCCCTCCAGGTTTTAACCCTCTTCAAACTGTTACTGCTGTTTAAACTTAAGACATCATAGTCCAGAAACACACTCTGCAGTCAGCATCACACCTCATGTGTTTACTCCGTCATACTCACGCTCTCAAAGGTGATCAGCTTGGCCAGGTCTTCTTTGTGCAGCGTCACCAGGTCAAACCACTTCCTCAGGAGGATGCTCCTTTCCTGCAGAACAACCAATCAGATCATTTCAGGACACAAACCAAGGCTCTTACAACGTTTACTGATCATTGCTGTTTTTATTCAGAGTTAATCTTTGGGCAAATCTTGGCATGAAGCAGCAGCAGCTTCCTGTGAACAGTGATAGATTATGGTGAAGGCTCTGGAAAACATTAGTGACATCTCCAGCTGCAAACAGAGGGTCTTTTGGGGTCATATTCAGCCATGGCAGCAAACCAGGGATTCATGAGAACATACAAAGTACGGCGCAATGCCAAATCTGTCATATAATATTTAAATGAAAAACAAATTAAACTGATACACCAACAAAAACAGAAGCCCTAGACACTCAGAATTAGTTAAAATCTTGCAGGTAAACTCCTGCAAACTGTCTAAAAAGTCCAAATCCATTCCCAACGTTTAGGTGCTGACATGTTACAGATATATTTTTGATGGATTCATTCCTCTTCAGAGCACCTGCCTTGTGAAATAGATGTCTTTTTTAAGATTATTTTGGTAGATTTAGCCTTTATTTTGACAGGACAGCTGAAGAGAGACAGGAAATGTGGGGAGAGAGTGGGGGAAGACAAGCACTAAACAGCGCTGAAATTAGGACTCGATAGAGTGACCAGTGGGTTAATCGCCCTAGCCTCTGTGTCTGGGTGCTATGAGGTTCAGCTTTATCAAACGGAGGTAAACCAGAGCCCAGACATCACCTTACTACTATAATTGGTGGCGTGTGTGTGTCTGTCTCGATTTGCACGCCACACTGTTGCACCAACTGCCCTCGATCCCTCTCAGAAGACATCTCAGGTATACTGGTTCTAAACTCGTACATATGTACACATTTTCTATAGATCCCCAAACGTTGAGCCGAGTCATCATTCAGAGATTTCAGCTGGAGCTGGGAATGGCGTCACATCCAAGCTGAATGTGTTCCATTTTCTATGAGCTTAAAGAGTGAGTGACAGAGCCGGAAAACACCTGGACTTTGTTGAAATACGCCCACAAGGAAACATATCTGGATGTTATGACACCTGCTGCAAAGTAAGCTCTCTCTAAAGCACACCTCTGAGCTCATATTAAACCAAATCACACAGGAGATGCATCACCGAGGGTGTTAGAAATCACAGTTTAATTGCTGTTTTCAGCTGCAGTCACTGGTGCTGAGTAAGCATGTTTGAATCTGGGTCTATCTCCATGTTGCCAGCATCACATCACATCACATCACATCAGGAGGGCTGTGTGATGCTTTTTTAAAGCTCCACAAAGAAGTATGTGCACTAAAACTTTGTGAATCAGTCTAAAGGCACAGCTCTAATGTTCCTCTTATTGTGTTGTTGGCCTATTTCGCACCTGCGTACAGAGACGCTGAGCCATTATACAGTTATTCTGGGAAAAACAGCCCTTTCCATGCAAACTGGCCTTATTGCATTAAGCATCAATGATGAGGATGGTAACGGCAGGCATGATGATGAATGATAAGGTTGGGAAATATGACTTTGACATTGCTAAACCATAAGCAGCAGTTAAATCAGTCTGAGACCCCCTGCTGCATCACCGTTAGCATGAGCAGGACGTAGTTAAAGTTTCCTTCATGCAGAGGAAACTTTATCTAAGTGGCCATATCAATATCACCTTTATTCAAACAGACTGCTATTCTGAAAATGGATTGTCAGAATCTGTACAGGATGCAGGTGGGAGATTAGACACACCTGTTGCAGGTGTAGGTGGGAGTGGACGGCACACGCTGCAGGAGTGGGCGGTAACGGGCAGAAATCCAGCTGGAGCAGGATCAAGAAAAGGTCCCGCACAAGGCTCTAGGTTTTTTTTCTTTAAAGCTTCTTTGCTGTTTTATATCAGTGCTTCTCAGCTCTGTAATAACGAATGACAACCCAAATTTCTCACTTTTTTAACCATTAAAATGCATTTTATGAAAAACGTTGCAGTTGCAAACAAAACATCAGAACTACGCAAAGAAACAGGACCAAATAAAAAGCACATCACTGATGGAGCATCATGAATACTGGAATAAATATGATATTTTAGTCTGCTAAAGCAGTAATTAATACTGAGCAGAAGCCCTAGATAGACATGCAAGCTTGAGTTAGACTTTACAACACAACATGTGCATTTAGGATATTTTCTAGAGCTCTAGATCGTCAGAGAACAGCGTTTATTAGTCGAACAATGCAATGACACTATTGGGATGTGACCTCTGACCAAATAAAACACAGAGTGCTCTGCACAAATAATCTAATCACAATCGTAGTATTGTCAGGCTGTGCAATTATATAACCCCATAAAAGGCTGCAATCTTTTTCTATTCAGTTATACTTTTAAGGTTTACAAAAGCGCCTGCAGAGAGAGCTTTAAGTTTACAATAATGCCACTGTGACACTTCATAGAAGAA
Source organism: Cheilinus undulatus (assembly GCF_018320785.1). Classification (NCBI taxonomy): domain Eukaryota; kingdom Metazoa; phylum Chordata; class Actinopteri; order Labriformes; family Labridae; genus Cheilinus; species Cheilinus undulatus. The sequence goes on from NC_054872.1 coordinate 52,047,194, forward strand.
GCTTTCATAATCAAAAAACATGCTAACCTTTTATTTTTGTTATTCTGAAAGCAGTACTGTAAAAACTTGATATGTTTTTATTCTGCTTAATATTTGTATGACTCTTATGCCATCTTACCAGCTTAAATAACTGAAGGCTTCTTAAGGACCTGTGGGAACCCTAAAAAAAACTTTTTTTTTTTTGAGAAGTCACTGAAGTCTGACGGTAGTAAACAAGATGATTATTCCAAACAAAGTTGGACTTTATCTGTAGTGAATGAAAAATTAACCCATGAGTGTGCTGATGTTGAACAGGACGGATTATAATCACTAAACACAAGCTTTAAGGTCAAACTCACACATTTGTGCAGCAGCAAATACTTCATCTCTACATGATGGGTTAATGTTTTAGACTACACACTCTTTATTCTGCTCTCCTTATATCTTTTTTGTTCACTCACACATCCTGCAGAAATGCTTTTCATGCTGCATCAGGTTACTCTGGCTTGCAGGGCTTAACAAATTTATTAGACCACCCTAACCCTAACCAAAGTAAGGTTTATGCCACATCTGTCCTAAATTAACAGCATTGGTAATTACCAAACTCATTTTTTTATGGTTCTGCAATGGTTAATACACTAATATGTAGAAGCTCTTTAAACCCAAATGATATTTTTAATGCTAAAATAGAATTATCATTGCTATCCATGAATTTTCAAATTTACTGATTTACAAAAAAACTGAAAAAATAGTAAAGCACATTAATATTTCTTGATGAATTTGTCAAATTATAGTTATTTACTGTCTTTCCTGAACAGAAAAATGAGTTTTAGTGGTTGAATGTTATGCTTGATTCATTTCTGACTTCTCAGAGAAGCCCAGTGAGCCGGCTCAAATTTGGGTATAAAAAGGTGAATTTAGTTTGAAATTCCTTATTCCTGTTCAAAATGGTAAAACGTGGAGAGCTGACTGAAAATGAAAAAGTCCGCATTAAAGCACTTCATGATGCTGGATGGTCTCTGAGACAAATATGACAGGTGGTCTAATACATTTGTTAAGCACTGTATGTATTAGAGCTTATATCTGAAGCTTTTTCATTTAGGGCCATAAAAATACCAGAATTTTACATTCCCATATTATTTTAGACAAAATAAAACAGAAGAACAAGGCCCCCAATATTCAGGGTATATACTAGGGCTGATCAATTAATCACAAATCAGATTAAATTGCAATATGGCCTGGTGCAATTTTCAAATCGCAGAAGTTGCAATATTCCTTTTACCTGAAATTTTTGTCAAAATACCAATTTAAATTTTTTTTTTGCAGTACAGATGTTATAAATTACTTATAATGCAATCATCCAAGTGGCAGTTTTTTAGAATAGTCAACAAATATCCTGTTTTTTGTATGCTTTTCTTATTAAATATGAGAATGACATAAAAATTATGACTCTCTTCAACACAACAATTCCTATCCAATTTGCAATAAGAGTCAATATCATCACAATTAGATATGTTTCAAAAATTTTCAGCCCTAGTTTTATCTTTTTTTTAATGCTATATTTTTGGGTCTTTATTAGACAGAGGAGGACAGTGGATAGACTTGGAAACAGGGAAGAGAGTGGGGGAGACATGTGGTAAAGGGCCACAGGCCGGATTCGAGCCCAGGCCGCCCGCGTACACGGTGTGCACCTTAAACCACTCGACTATCTGCACGCCCCAACCCTAGTTTTATCCAATATTGTGTTGATTATAATATAGAATGATTTATTACTTGTGTTTGTTGCAAAAAACATAAGATTAGGAACAGAGAAAAAAACTGCATATCGCAATTGCAATTGCAATATTAGGGAAACAAATTGCAATTAGATTTTTTTCCCAAAACGTTCAGTCCTAGTATATACAGAAACCCGACATAAAATGTAATACATATTAAGACCTTTTCAAGACCCTCTCGATAACTTTTAAGACCCCACTGCAGCTTCAATTTCTCACCATTTAGGTGCAGATTTTGAGTAAACTGTAAGATAAACTTTGACCACACAGTCAAGAAAATGCGTAAGTTATTTGTTGTACACACGTAAAACTTTCTTTGAGATCCAGACTGTGCTAATATCACACGAGGTAAAATCTTCACTGCAAAGCTGCTTTTGATTTGCAGAATCCTGTGAAACGTTAACACGTATCGGCTCTAGCCTCAGCTCCAACACCTTCTCTTCCAGCCACTTATCAGAAAACCTGCATTGATCTATTGATCCTATCTGTTATATGCACACGTCACTAGATAACAGTGAACTCACCAGCTGAGGACACAGTGGAGCTTCAAGGATGCACCGATAGCTCCACATAGACACATGTACTGATGCAGGATCTGGTGAGGTTCCATCAGAATCTCACTTGCTTAAAAAAAGCAGAAAAACGAACCTACAGCCTGGGACTTCTGACCTGAGGGTCTTACAATTCAGACATTATAATACTTTTATAAGCCTTATTGTTTCTTTGATTGCCTGATCAACTGTTAACACTTTCGAATAGGGCTGGCCGGGCAATTAATCGAAAACTAGATTAAATTGCAATATGACTTGCTGCATTTTTCAAATCGCAAAAGATGCAATATTTCTTTGACCTGAAATTTGTGTCAAAATACCAGTTCAGAACTTTTTATGGTATGCATCACATATCATGCAATCATTCAGGTGCCATTTTTTTAGAATAATCTAGAAAAAATCCTAGCTTCTTCATTTTTGTACTTTTTTCTTAATACAAGAATGACAAAAGCCCTCCAATGCAAAAATTCATATCCAATTTGCAGTACGAGACAAAATAATCAGAATGAGACACTTTTAAAGAATATTCAGCCCTTGTTTAGGAATAAAATAGAGTTATGGAATAATCCCAATTGCAATATTGGGGAAAAATATCGCAATTAGTTTTTTTAAGCTAACATCTGCCAGGATCACTATCATGACAATTATATTGTTAATCCCGTATACAAATGTTCACCTGTCCAATGAAGTCCATATTCTACATCACAGCACGTTTTTAATACTATGAATCAGTAAAATAATTGTGATTGCATAATCCAAAGAAGTGAAACATACTGAAGTATCATCATTTTGATCCTCTCAGTGTTTAACAGACTTTAATGTGAACTTAATGGCTATGGAACAAAATGAGAATAAAGCCAGAGAGGGCACAGTGGTGTAGAATTATATATTTATTTATGTTGGGTTTTCTTACATGTCAACTATTAAACTATATGCATCATTAAAGTGGGTCCAAAATATTATTTCAAAAGTAAAACTGCATTGCTAGCAATTAATCTTGCTGTGACTGAAAAGACTGTGTTCTTGCATTAAGATGCAGCCCTGACATAGATCGTCATAACACTGAAACAATAATGGTTTTGTTTCCTTCATGATTATACCTGGTTGGATATTTATTTTAATGAATAAGTTGCACATTTTACATCTCAAGGCAGGACTGTTACTCTCCAGTTGCATCACTGTTCAGTAAGAATTCAAGCTTCACAGTGCATTGTTTTATTTTTATCATTTGCTGCACACATTATCATTTATTTGCAATGCAAAGGGAAAACTATTGAAACTGTTCTCTTCTTATACAAATAGTGCTGATTTACATTGGATTCATTAGTTTTTTTTTAAGTCAATTTACATCAAGTAAATGTACATTAACAACGTAGAACTGGTCTTGCTCGTTTGCTTAATATACGCCTGATCATTACAATCTAAATAACTAATATATAAGTAGTAAAATAAATGGTTATTGACGGGTTTAGACTAAGTATGCTTAGTGTTAATCAGTCTAGACAAACAGTTAATTAGCTACACTGATGCACCTGCCACTCACAAATGAGAACATACTCTCACGCCAAACCCCATTCAAATAATCTGCGATTTCTCTATTTACTGTTTGTTTGCTTATGTTCATGTTTTCTGAATGCATTAGGTTATCTATTTGCTAATTTGCCATTCGTTGTTTTCTTCGGCATACATAACGATCTTACACTCGACCATTTTTAGCATTTTAACAGTTTCATTAAGGATCGATTTCGCCCTTGCTCATGCTTCTCCCTGACCCGCTGGAGGGAACGAAATTTTACGTGAAACTTTGAATTTCATATTTAAACTGAGTTGGCAGACAAATTATTCAAACGCCGAATTAAAGTCAAGTTCCTATTTGATAAGAAAGCGTCATTTGTTTTGTGTTTTCTTGCTCTCAGGATTGATAATCAACGTTTATGTTTAGTTCGTAGTTTTTCAGACGGAGTTCAGTGTATGACAGCGGAAGTACCTTGGCCGTGTACTGTTTCCACGAGTGAAACGCCTTATACGCGGCGTCCACAGCCTGCTTGGCCTCGGCAGGTCCACAGTCCGACACTCGGGCTATCTCCTTCCCCGTGGCTGGGTCCAGGACGGGGAACACCGAGGCTGCAGGGACCCAGCGGCCGTTCACGTAGCTGTCAGTCCGCAGCAGAGGAGCGGCGACGTCCAGGCTGTAGTGTTTGTGCATGGTGGAAACAGCGGCGGGCAGGCTGGGGAAGACCTGCCGGAGGAAGCAGCGAGTCCTCAGCACACAGAGAGTGGACATACCGGGGTCAAAGTCAGGAGCTAGTGAGGTGAAGGGCTCACTGTGAGGCGGCTGAAGGCTGTCTGTCTCCCTGCTGGTCGACTCGGTGGCAGAACTCCAGCAGCTTTCTGTCGGTTTCAACCAGTATGGAGGGGGACGCGCTGATGACGTCACCACGCACGGAAAAAAAACTAAGGCACCTCAGCGTCCCCTTCTTCTTAACCAGTGATGCGTTCATTATACATGACAAAGAAGGCCACTTTCTACGAAATAAAAGAAAATATGGGTCAAAAATATGGATTAAAATACATTCAACTTATTATCATTATTACTGCTATAATATTATTATTATTATTATTATTATTATTATTATTATTATTATTATTATTGTTGTTGTTGTTGTTGTGGCACAGCAAATGCTAAAAATACATACGGCCCATATCAGAACATGATATTTGTGCTTGACTGTATTGACACTAGGGGCCGCTGTTGTGTTGATTTGATAAACGAACATTGTGACAAAAGAATTCAAGTCTACTCAAAACAACTAAGTGTACTTGTAATATGTCCTACATTTTGGAAAGACTAAGGGTCTACATTCAGTTTATTTATTCTATTTACTCTCTTTAAGCTCTGAATAGATTCAAAGGGATATGAGTAGAAATAAAAGAATGTAAAAAAGGTAGGCGCAATAAGCAGTGTCTTCACCTGACATATTTTCAGTCCTCCAGCGTCTTTTGTTGTTTATCTTGTGGAATTAAAGCTGAAATATTATTCACTCAATATTTATGTAAGACATTTAAACAGTGTAACTGAGTTTTGCTAATGATTGGAATAGCTGCCTCAGAATTCTGACTTTAATCTCAGAATTCTGACTTTAATCTCAAAATTCTGACTTTAATCTCAGAATTCTGACTTTAATCTCAGAATTCTCACTTTAATCTCAGAATTCTGACTTTAATCTCAGAATTCTGACTTTAATCTCAGAATTCTCACTTTAATCTCAGAATTCTGACTTTAATCTCAGAATTCTGACTTTAATCTCAGAATTCTGACTTTAATCTCAGAATTCTGACTTTAATCTCAGAATTCTGACTTTAATCTCAGAATTCTGACTTTAATCTCAGAATTCTGACTTTAATCTCAGAATTCTGACTTTAATCTCAGAATTCTGACTTTAATCTCAGAATTCTCACTTTAATCTCAGAATTCTGACTTTAATCTGAGAAATCTGTTTTGATCTCTGAATTTTGACTTGGATAACAGAAGTCTGATTTTGATCTCTGAATTTTTGGCTTTGATCTCAGGATTCAGACCTCACTGTCAGAATTCCAAAGTTAAGACTTTGATCTCAGAATTCCGATTTAATCTCAGAATTTTTACTTTAATCTCAGAATTCTGACTTTAGTCTGAGAAATCTGTTCTGATCTCTAAATTTTATCTTTAATTCCAGAATTCTGATTTTAATCTCTGAATTTTTATCTTTGATCTCAGAATTCAACATTACTCTCAGAATTCCAGAAATCTGACTTTTCTTTCAGACTTCCAGAGTTAGGACTTTGATCTCACAATTCTGACTATAATCTCAGAATACTGACTTTAATCTGAGAAATCAGATTTGATCTCAGAATTTTGGCTTTAACATAAGAATTCCAGAAATTTGACTTTACTCTCAGAATTCCAAAAATCTGACTTTACACTCACAATTCCAAAAATTTGACTTTACTCTCACAATTCCAAAAATTTGACTTTACTCTCAGAATTCCAAAAATCTGACTTTACTCTCAGAGTTCGAGAATGAAGACTTTAATCTCAGAATTTTGGCTTTAGTCTCAGACTTCCAGAATTCTGACTTTAACATCAGAATTCCAGTTATGATTTCAGTCTCAGAAAACGGGAATGCTGACTGTTTTCTGCTTGTTTTTTGTTTTTAATTTGAAAAACTGTATGTCTCAGGAACAAATAAAATAAAATAAAAATTAGAGGCTCTTATCTTGACCAGGGTTGGACCCAGTCTTAACCAAAGTAGACCAGGGCCCCTAAAACCTGATTAGATAGATTACCCCAAAGTCCCTAACAGCTATTAACACGTTAATGTTTGCTGGATTATCCTCTTCAAACCCTAAAGATAAGGTCAATCAAATGGCCCCTGTCATCTTTATATTTGTGTTGCTCTCAGTGATAAAAACTGAGACACGCCTACTTTAAACTGCATCAGTATTCATGTTCCTAATCTTCTTTTTCCATTCATCAGCGTTGTTTTCAGTCTTCCAGCTCTCTGATAATAAACTGGGCTTTACTGTGTTGTAAAAGTGTTGAAATGTTGCAGAAACCTTCCTGGTGATCCCTCCTTCACTCTCCTGTTTCCAGAGTTTTCTAGAGCTCTAGTTTCATGGTTCCCTCTGCAGCTCCTCTAAGTTTCATTTTCGTTTCCCCCACTAAAGTCTGACAAACCAGATAAGCTCTTAGCAACTTTATTACATCAGAAAAACCATCAGGACTTTCACCATGATAGAATTTCAGACCAAGGTTTCCGTCTGGTCAGTATCAGAAATCTGAAATACTTGGTTGCACCCCCATATATGTCTGAATAGATGGACAGGAGTCATTATAAGAAGAGTAGCTATCATGGCTATACTGTAGTTATTGTAGCTTTGCCTTTACTCAGAGTGTGTGAAGAGTTATTAGGGAGAGAGAAGAGCAGGTCTGAGCTGATGGAATCTCTCTCTAACAAATCCCCATCCAGGCCCAGCTACTCATTTCTGCACAAATATATTTTCATAACAGCCCGCAGCTATAAAAAGCTTAAGAATGTTACAGGAGGAGTTGTAAAAGTTGCACTAGCTGGACTTGTTCAGGCTAATGTCGTCTTGGATGAGATCTAGTCATGCTGCTATGATGTCAGGAAAGTGAAACTTAAGGAAGCCGGGAGTGTTCAGAGGTATAAAGAAGCTCCGATGAGAGGGAAGGGACACAAACAGACTCAGGATGGGAGTCCAAGGCCTGGCCTCACTGGTCGGGGCTCACACCAAGATTTACCGGGACGTCAAGTTCAGCAAAAGACGGCTGGTGGTCGACGGCTGCAACCTCCTCTACCTGCTTTACTTCGACTCAGGTAAAAACTACAGCTGTTGTTGATGTCAGCTTTACTGAAGGACAGGCAAACAAAATCTACTGTGTCGATATTTCTCTGCTGAATGATGAAACAAGACACAGATGGGCTGTTTTTCCTGTAAATCAATGATACATGGTTGTCACAGTACCAAAATACTAAACTTCAATATGACTAATAAAAAGAAAACAATATTTATTACTCTTTAAAGAAAAACAAATAGAAACTCTGGACTCCAAATATTGGAGCCATTGCAGGTCAAACCGTCTCTTACTGTCGAAACTGAACAAAAACATTGGAAACATTTCTGTTTGTTAGGGTTGTCGACATGTATCCATGTGGCAACTGTTTCAAAATAAAATCTCCATTATTGGGTTGATTAAACAAAAAGAAAACTACCGATTTTTAACCAAAAGACAGCAAACACTCGCTGAAATGTGCAAATTTGTTGACAACATTTGGTAAAGTGGGTGGACCCAGCGTAGAGTGTGTGAATTACGTAAATACTTTGAGAACAAGTAGTTTTTACTCACAGGAGTTAGGGGTGTCCAAATTTAGCAAATAAGTTGGCAAGATTTTGAAACTTGGAGAAAGTTGCAACAAGTTAGAATGCACAAGTTGCGCCAAACTACATTATTGATGAGCTGGTAGGGGTGTCCAAACTGCCAAAATATGGTGTCAACGTTTGAAAAAGTGGATGGTTGTTAAGGAGTAAGGCGTGTACAAATTGCAAAAATATGTTGGAAACATATGAAAGGGTGGGTCAAACTGTTAAGAAGCTAGGGGTGTGCAATTTGCAAAAACATGTTGGCAACATTTGGAAAAGTGTGTGAAACTATTTATGAGCTAGGGGTGTGCAGATTATGTATGTTGACATATGTTGCAAATAATTTGGCAACTTTTTGGAATTTGGAGAAAGTTGCAAGGAGCTAGAATGCATAAGTTGTGCAAAAATACATTATTGACAAGCTGCTAGGGGTGTCCAAACTGCCAAAACAGGCTGTCAACATTTGAAAAAGTGGATGGTAGTGTTAAGGAGCTAGGGGTGTCAAAACTGCAAAAATATGTTGGAAGCATTTTGGAAATGTGGATGGTAGTATTTATGAGCTAGGGGTGTACAAAGTGAAAAAATATGCTGTCAACATCAGTATAAGATGGTTGAACTGTTAAGGAGCTAGGGGAGTGCAATTTACAAAACATGTTGGCAACATTTGGAAAAGTGTGTGAAATTATTTATGAGCTAGGGGTGTGCAATTATGTATGTTGACAACATTTGGAAAGTGGGTGGGACTGTTTTAGAGCTAGGGTTGTGAAGAATTCAAAAAAATAAGTGGGCAACATTTGGAAAGGGGGTGGAACCAGTGTAGAGTGTGTGAATTATGTAAATACTTTGAGAACAAGTGGTTTTTACTCACAGGAGTTGGGGGTGTCCAAATTTAGCAAATAAGTTGGCAAGATTTTGAAACTTGGAGAGAGTTGCAACAAGTTAGAATGCACAAGTTGCGCCAAACTACATTATTGAAGAGCTGGTAGGGGTGTCCACACTGCCAAAATATGGTGTCAAGATTTGGAAAAGTGGATGGTAGTTTTTTTTTTTTTTTTTTCATTTAACCTTTATGTAACCAGATGAGGAGCTAGAATGCACAATTTGCACAAAAATGACGAGCTGCTAGGTGTGTCCAAACTGCCAAAATAGGCTGTCAACATTTGGGAAAAGTGGATGGTAGTGTTAAGGAGCTAGGCGTGTCCAAATTGTGAAAATATGTTGGCAGCATGTGAAAGAGTGGGTCAAACTGTTAAGGAGCTAGGGCTGTGCAATTCGCAAAAACATGTTAGCAGCATCTGGAAAAGAGTGTAAAACATTTTATGAGCTAGGGGTGTACAAAGTGAAAAGGATATGCTATCAACATCAGAATAATAAAGTTGAATTGGTTAGGAGCGAGGGATGTCCAATAAGTGAAAATTTGTTGGCAACATCAGGAGAAGTCAGTGGAACTGCGTGAAAGCAAGGGCTGTCCATATTTCAAAAACACACTGGCAACATTTGGAAAAATAGAGAGAACTGGCAAATAGTGAGGAGTATTTAAATTGCACAAATATGTTGTCAACACTAGGAAAAGTGGGTCGAAATAGACAGTTGCCAGAATGTCTAAATTGCATAAATTTGCTGGTAAAATTTGGGAAAAATGAGGACAACTAGAGATGCAAATACATCAGCAATATTTGGAAAAGCAAACCTGTACTCTGTTGATATAACCGGTACTGTCTTGAAATAAAACTGATATATTTCTAAAGATCAACATATTTCCCAGCCCTAGCAGACAGCACTAAAAGCCTTTCAGTATACAGATCATTAACCTAATGCACAGCCAGCAGCAGACTCGTTTTGCATACATTTCCATTCAAATTTCCTGTTTGAACATTTAGTTCAAAGTCTTGTTTGTGTTTAGTCGCTGTTACATGAGGGTGTTGAAGTCGAACAGCTCTTATCAGCAGGGTGTTGGTGTAATTCAGTCTGTAAATTTGGGTTTTGATGCTGATTAAGTATCGACAGCCTCATAATACATGCATGTAAACTCTAACATCAACAGTTTATTTGATCAGGGTTTTCTGCTCAAACTAAATGTTCATAGTTTTCTAACCAGACAGAGCAGAGCACATGCTCCAAACATGATATTATTGTGTTTGTTAGTACGCACTACAAGGGAAGAAGCTGTGAACTATGTCAGACCATTCAAACAGTCGTAACTCTGTACATTATAAATGTGTTTTATGTTATAAGGCACTGAAATTTCATCTTGACCGGGCAAAAATAAGTCATCAGCTCACCAGACAGTCTTATTAGTGCTTTATTAGAAAGCAAATCATCACTGACTGTGGAAACTTCACACTGGACTTCAAGCAACGTGGATTCTGTGCCTCTCTACTCTTCCTCCAGACTCTGGGACCTAGAAGAGTGGAGAGGCACAGAATCCACGTTGCTTGAAGTCCAGTGTGAAGTCTCCACAGTCAGTGATGATGTGGGCTGCCATGGCATCTGCTGGTGTTGGTCCACTGTGTCCAAGAAATCCCAAAGGGTTTGCATAAAACTCACTTGATATCTGCATTTTGGCATGTTGGCAGTGTGACGTCACAGTGCAAAATTTTAAATTGTGAGTCTAAAAGGTCAAACAATGGGATTATGAAGTCAAGATCTGGAGTTGAAAATATGAGATAAATACAAAATAATTGGTGAAAAAGGTCAAAATATGAATTAAAATTGTAGAATTATGAATCTTAAAGCCCAAAATATTTTACGGGAAGATGAAATTGTGAGTTTAAATGATCAAATGATATCTTAAATCATCAAGGATACGTTCACATTTTTATACCTTTATATTTTTATACTTAATTTTTATACTGAGGAAATCTGCAGACCTCAGACTGATGGGCCAGTTAGAACAGAAATATGAGATCATCTTGCAGGCCGGATTTATCTGTTCTGGATTTGGCCCCCAGGCTTTGAGTTTGACACCTCTGGTTTAAGGTAATCAATGACATCCTTTTAACAAACATTATGAAAATAAACACTTCATAGAAGAAGCTGTATGAATTATAGACGTTAATAAACCCTCATGACAGCAGGTAGTACCTAAATTAACCACATGATGGTGCCAGAGGAAAGGCAGAGGGTCACTAAAGTTAGTGGAAAGATTAAAACACGTGTCTGTAAATGCTCGGATCGATCCGTCTGATGGTTTCTGATCATTTCAGTTTGGTCCAGAATCCTGCAGAGTCAGTGTGGGGGCAGCAGGGCTAAAAATACTCAGGAATCAGGACCATGGTAGTGAAACGTGATCCGGATCAGTGAATAAGTCCATGTGTGCTGCTGAGTCTGAGACATCTGAATGCTTCTGAGGATTGTTGTCTGCTGTATGAAACCAAATATTCATGAGTTTCATCAAACTTTGTATATTCCTTTTTTAGTGAGGGTTTATTGATTTGGGGCTGTTTCCTGGACTTGCTAAAGGAGGAAGACTCAAATTCTCTTTTTTTCTGTGGTTGCAGGTTTGGAGCTGATCCGTGGTGGGGAATATGCTGCGTTTGAGGACCTCGTTGAGAGGTTTGCTAAGAGCCTCAAAGACTGCGGCGTGTCCGCGTACGTGGTGCTGGATGGCGGCATGGATCTAACTGGCAAGAAGGATGAAACTCTTGTATTGAGAACTAAGGACAAGATTAAGAGAGCCACTCAGGCAGCAGAGGAAACCAGGCAGGAGAAGGTCCTGCCACAGATGGCCAGCCTCGTCTTCAGACAGACGCTGGCCCGGATGGGGGTCCCAGTGGCTCAGTGCTACGCTGAGGCTGACCAGGAGATTGCTGCGCTAGCCAGGGAGTGGCAGTGCCCTGTTCTGTCCAACGACAGTGATTTCTACATCTTCGACCTCACGGGGGGGCTGCTGCCCATCACTTACTTCCACTGGGAGGCAGGGGACAAGAATGGCATCCCCTGTAAGATCTACTACTCCTCCTGTTTCTGCATCGTCTTTGAGATCCAGCCTCAGATCCTGCCAGCTTTCGCTGCCTTGGCTGGAAACGACTACGTGAAGCTGCAATGGATGGATGCGTCCATCAGTTGGTCGGATTTTGCTCCAGCGGCCAACAGGAGACCGCCGCACTACCTGGAGGGGCTGCTCTGCTGGCTGAAGGACTTCAGTCAACCAAAGGATGCCTTTAAGGCAGCACTGGGGCTGATGGGAGAGCTGAGCAAAGAGCAAAAGAAGAAGGTGATAATGGGGTTGATGCTCGGGATGAAAGAGTACCAGCTTCCTCCAAGCTCACTCATGAAGTTCTTCATCCATGGGGTGGCGCCGCCATATCCAGAAGTGGAAGAGGTAATGGAAAAGACATTACATTCCAAATTTTTAGGAGTGCATTTTCTTTATTATTTTTTTATAGTATTTAAAACCTCAGACCTGTCCAGAATAACGCTGAAGAACAGTTAAAAACAGCTGACTGATTACGGTTTTCTGTCCTCCAGGAGAACGCCAGCTGGATTTTGGCGCCAGTGATGCAGGGTCGGCTGACCTCAGATGTCCTTGACGTGCTGCTATTGAACTCCATGAGCCTCAGCTGTTTTGTGGACAGGGCAGACTTTCCCAGCGCTCACCTGACCTCCAGGTCGATCCGGCAGGTGATGTACCGGCTGCTGCTGGGCAAAGACGAGAAGGGACCGATTTATGAGGTCGACAGAGAGGGCAATGTGGTGAAAGGTTTCCCAGTTAAGCCTGCAGCCAGCGGCGTCCCCGATGAGCTGGAGATCGAATCACTGAACAAGGTGAGCATGTCGATCCTCCTAGGGCTGTTATTCATCATGTAAAATGAGGAAAAACAGGACTCAGAGATGCTTCTGCTTTCTAACAGCAGGTGGCGCTTTAGCAAAAAAATGCAACACACATTTAAATATGTAGGGTGCAGACCCTAATTATGTGAGTTTTAATGCAAATCAGAAGTTACATATGAGTTACAGTGACTTCCTGTGAAATGGCGTGATAACGAATTGCTCACCAATACAGAAATGGTCCAGTTGTGTCTCTTCCTGTTGCCAGCAGGGGGCGCTACATCAAAATGATGAAGTTGTACCATAAAGTTGAATATGTAGAGGGGCAGACCTTGGTCCTACATGTGAAATCTGAAGGCAGTTTGTTTGGTATGAGATACTTCCTGTCAAACTGGCGAGATATTGAAACGCTCGCCATTGCCAGTGAGGCATCCACTAATGGAACATGTCTGTGTTGTGGCCAATCATTGAGGCCTTTCTTTCAAAACCAGAGCTCAATAGGTTAAGCACAGTAAGAGGAATGAAGATAGGATCTAGTTGTGTCACTTCCTGCTGCCAGTAGGGGGCGCTATGATGATGTTTGCATGTGTGTGCTCAGTGTCAAGAAAGAGAAGAAGATCACAGAATATTGTGTACCAAAGTTATGATAGGTTTAAGTCATTTGGCACCATTAAAAAGGCCTTATTTTGAAACAGAAATGAAGCTGCTGGACTTCCTGTTGTGATTTGGGCATGGGTCCTAGAGGCATTTTTGTAGGTCTGATGATGACACATACACACACAAAAATCAGAAGCCTAGGCTGGATGGTGTGTGGGGGCTGATTATTTAAAGGGAAAATTTAAAAAATCAGAGACGGAAATGTTGAAATTTAAATTCACTGCTAAAAAATGAACAAAAAAGTAGTTGAAGTTTGGGCTCTGTTCACAACCCCACCCTAGGGTGAAAACTCACAGTTCATCCAACTTTAGAGCTCCAGGTTGTCTAGTATGACCCAAAAAATTCTGAAGTCAATCGGATGAAATCTCTTGGACAAGTTCGTTCAAATATGAAACTTGTGAATCGTTAAGAAACCCCAAAGTTTGACATTTACCTGACTGTAGTGCGCCTCCTGTACATTCAAGAGGATGGCCCCAAGAGACTTTTTTTCCCCTCTAATCATGATACATATATGTGCAGATTTTCATGCACATGGCTCTTTCACAGCCGTCTATCACACGTTAGAGGCCCCTGTTTGATGGACCTGCACGATTCCCCAAAAATTTCTACTAGTGGGCAATTTTTTTGTACGGTTTAGAGAGTTTTTGAGCATGTTAAATCCCCAAATTAACGATTCTTCTGACAGAAATGATGCATACAGATATCATAGGGTCCTCGCTGACACTAGATCACTCTAGACCAGTGTTACTCAATCCTGCTCAACCAAAGAGCCAAGAGCCATAATTTAAGTGGTAATAAATGGCAAATAGGGTTAAAGTGGCAATAAAAATGAGTTAAAGGTAACAAAAATGGTCAAAAAGTGGCAGAAATGGGTGATAAAGGGCAAAATTGGCATAAAATGGAAAACAACTTGGCAAAAAGTGGCAAAAATTGGGTATGAAATGACATAAAATGAGTTATAGGTGGCAAAAATGGCCAAAAAGCAGCAAACATATAGCCAAAATGAGTGAAAAGTGACTAAAATGGACAGAAAGTGACAAGATGGGCAAAACTGGGCAAAAAAGTGGCACAATTTATAATAAAAAATGGCAAAAAAATTGGTGAAAAGTGGCAAAAATGGGTGAGAAGTGACAAAAAATGATTAACAAGTGGCAAAAATGTTTTAAAAGCAGTGACAACATAGCAAAAATTGAGTGAGAAGTGACTGTAATGGCCAAAAAGCAGCAATTGTGGCAAAAGTTGTTGAAAAGGGGCAAAATTGGAATAGAACAGCAAAAACAATGGGTGATAAGTGGCTAAAATGGGGAGAAAGTGGCAAAAAAAATGGGTGAGAAGTGACATAAATGAGTTAGGGGTGGCACAAATGGCCAAAAAGTGGCCAAAAAGTTGCAAAATAGGTGAAAAGTGGATAAAATAGCATAAAATGGCAAGCAACTTGGTGTAGAGTGGCAAAAATTGGGAAAAAAATGGCAAAAAATGAGTTACATGTGGCAGAAATGTATAAAAAGTGGCTAAAAAGTAGGAACAAAGGGTGGCAAAATTGGCACAGAAAAGGCAAAAAAAAAAAAAAAAACTGGGTGAAAAGTAGTAAAAATGGGTTAGAAGTCATAAAGAATGATTTAGAGGTGGCAAAAATGGTCAAAAAGTGGCAAAACCTTGTGAAAGGGGCAAAATTGGCATAAAATGGCAAAAAAAAAAAACAAAAACGGGTGAAAAGTGGCCAAAAATGACTTACAGGTAACAGAAATGGGCAAAAAGTGGCTTAAAAGTGGGAACAGTGGTTGAAAAGTGTCAAAATTGGCAGAGAATAGGCAAAACAGTTGGTGAGAAGTAGCAAAAATGGTTGAGAAGTGCTAAAAATATGAGTTTAAGGTGTCAAAAATGGTCAGTAACACTGCTCTGGACGTCAATGTTCATAGCCTAAGTTAGATTCGGTTTTCACCTCTGTTAACATTTGCAGCATCTGTTTCGGTGTACATATAAAATTTTCACCCCGTCATTCCACCTTGAATCCCCAGGTGGAGCCCTCTGTGCGCCTGCAGGTGCTGTTGGAGACTCTGGGAGTGTCTGAAGCCTCTCTGATGGGACTGCAGCCTCACCTGCGCCTCCTGGTGGCCATCACCTGCTACTGGCTGAAGAAAGCTGAGCCTAAACCAGACGAGACCATGCTGAAGGCGCTGCTGCTGGGAATAAGTCACGGAGACTCGCTGAGGCAAAGAGCAGGTACGAAACACCAGCGTGACCTGAAGTTTGACCTTCAAAGCAGCTAGCAGGTCAGCTACAGCGAGCTAGGTGTGAGATTTCAGGTGACCTCTGTTTAAACGATCTCAGCTTGTGAGATCGTGGTGGCCGTGTTTGAAACCCTCTTAACTGAACCAGCTCATGGACTTTTCATTAGTGCACAAGAATAAAACCTGACAATGACGCGACTTTTGCGTTTCAGCTTTAAGGAAAGAGAAGACGCTCCTCAAACTCCAGCTGGACGCAGACGTCCTCCACGCCTTCAACCAATGGCAGGGCTGCCTGAGGCAAAGCATCCACCTGAACCAGCTGCTGGGCTTCCCCTTACCTGAACCTCAGATAGCACGGTGAGTTTAGAGATGCAGATTCACGCCACGCTCAGCCAGGTGACGTCTGTTTAACCTCCATCTGGTCCTCCTGATGTTCTCCAGGTGTTACGAGGGGACGCTGGTCCACAGGCTGGTCCAGATGATGAGGACGGACCAAAAACTGAAGAAATTCCTGAGGAGCAGTAGAACTGATGCCAAGGAGTACCACAGCATGCTCGCCGTCATCCAAAAGTTTCACTCAGAGGAGGGGTCGGCGCTGACGAGAGCGCCGCAGCGGGAAGTGGAGCCTCTAAAGGACCTGACCGCCACCCTGAAGGACCTGTTCTATCTGTTTGAAGAAGACGAGGTCAGCAGCGCCGTCAGGGTCCACGAGGAGCTCTACATGGATGACATGCTGTTGGTAAGAACCCGGTACAGGTCCAAGGAGAGGAGCGGCCGCTGCCACAGTCTGGTACTGGCCCGGAAACAGGAGTGCAGGGGCTGGGACATCCTCTGACCTGGACTCAAGGACTTACTGACCGTCTTTGGACGGATTTTTCAATACTCCAACTTCTGCTTTAACAAAAAAGGTTTCAAGTCAATTTCCAACAACATAGACGCTACATTCCTCTGTTTTCACCAGCGCCTGATTATAATACAGCACAGCTGTAGAACATCTGACAGCAGACTTGTCCAATCACAGCTAAGGTGCTAACAAACTAGCTTCCTCTCTTAACTCAGGAAACATTTACTGATCATATTCTATGTAATGGATGGATAAATGATCAGTTTATCTTGGTATTTCTAGAAAAATAAATCCTTTTATCCCAAAGCAATCTGTGAGCCTTTTCACAGTGATAGACATTAAGTGTTTAAAAAAGGCAAAAAAGTGTTAAAAAATACTACGAAAATAGGTAAAAATGGGTTGAAAATGGCAAAAGTTGACTTAAACAAGGAGAAAGTATCCAAAAACAAATGGGTTATAGGTGGCTTCAATAAGTTAAGAATTGCAAAAAGGTTCAAAATATGAAAAAGCGGTGAAAATGGGTAAAAACTGGGGAAAGTGGCTGAAATGTGGTAAAAACAATCAATGGGTAAAAGGTGTCAAAAAGTGGGTTTAAACTAGCTAAAAAGGGTTAAAAGTTAAAAAAGTGGTGAAAATGGGACAAAAGTGACATAAAATACGGGGGAAATGTCTTAAATGTGGCAAAAATTGGTTTAAAGTGGCAAAAAACATTTTTTTTCATCTTAGTATTTTTATATTTGGATCATAATCGGAAAATCAAAGAACAGATCTCTGGTGGAGTCAAACTTTTTTTTTAACCATTTGTGAAAAAAAGAATGTTACGTCGCCAGCGTTCCATTCTTTGACGCTCCTTTTATTTTATCCAAACATAAAAATGATAAAAAAATGAAAAAATATTAGTTTTTTTTTCCTTTTTGGAAACAGAACAGAGAAACAGAAAATGAAAACTTCTTTTTAGTTTCTTTATTCTGTATTATTATTTTTGTTATTAATTGTTTTTTTTTCCTAAAATTTTTTACAAAGTGTATCAGCTTGTTCTTTATTTTATTATTTTTATTTTCTAATTAAAAACTAAAAGTCAGTTCGCTGTAAACTAGAGTCTGTGTGTTTTACTGCCAACTGATTTTTAATTTCTAATGAGAAATCCAAAATGAAGAAACGAGCCGTTTCCTGATTTGTGTTAAAAATAGAATATATTAGATACAGAAGTTTAAAAAAGCAAACAAAAAAGGAATATTTATTCATTTCCTGTTTCTTATTTTTCTTCCTCTAAAGAGACAAAAAAAAGTTTTAAATGGTTTGATTTTTTTTCTTATTGTTTTTTCTGTGTCCGATCAGAAAAGAAAGCTTAAAGGAGGGAATACTTGTGATGTAACATTCCTTTATTCCCATATTTAGATCTTTTCCAGGCATTAGGAGGAAAGGAATGTTACATCACCACTGTTCTGTTCCCTTATTTGATCAGAACACTAAAAATAATAAGATGAAAAAAAAAAACTGTTTATATTTATTTTTGGAAATCAAAAAAATAAAAATGGAAAATAAATAACTTTTTTTTTTTTTTTTTTCCAGTTTTTGATTCCTAGTTAATTGAACTGGTAGATTCTATTCCATGATTTTTTTTCCTTTTTTCAAACAGTAATTAGATAAATTTAGATTTCTACTCTGAAATGAAAAATCCTCTGGGTGTAAATACACTGAGCAATAACATTGACCCACAGCGCCCCCTAGCTCTCTGCTGAACCCAGAGCCCCGCGTTATTTCATGTATGATATTTCCTTTTATATTGAGCACTTTTATACTTTTAAGGAACAGAAGATTTTAGATTTCCAATGCTGAAGATTTTTGGGTATTTTTGTGTCAAAAGTTTTTAAATATTCCTACTTGAAGAGTTGAAACAACCACAGGTTTTATTTTATTATTAATGCCATTCTGATGCTTCATGCTGGATGAAAACGTTTAAATAAGGGAAATGTAGAGTAAAAAGTTTAAATTGAAGGTTTGATTTAAGCTGCTATTGTTCTTATGTGACTATTTTATTTTATTATGTTATAAAATCAGCTTTATTTAAAGCAGAACTTTTGACTTTTAAGTTCTCTCCTGATGAGATGCAATTTGTCTTTTGTTTGTAAAATTTCTTTGCACTTGCTGAAATATGAATGTACGAATATAAATGAGGAAATGTTAAATGCTGTATTTTTCTGTTGTAATAAACTTTGTAAAATCCTGCTGTAAATGTGTTTGCACATAAAAAAGGGCAAGGTCTCATTAGTATTTCAAACATTTTAATATGCATTTTATTCTCACACAGTGCCGTGGCACAAGCCAAAATTCTGGGGGCCCGAGTTAGAGTGGGGGTCCTTCCTGGAAAAAGGGAAAAATAAAGTTTTCTGCACTTTGAGACATGCAGAGGTTTTATTTCTCCACCAGTATAAAAGTTTTCAGAAAGCCTGAGTTAAAAACCCTGTAATTCCATAGTCAAAGTGACTATGTCTGATTCAGTTAGAATGAAAGCAACAGCTGTTATCATTATTAGGCCTCCATGTTTACCTGCCTGTAGACATCCTGTCACATTCTCCTCTGATTGGTCTGAAATGTTAATAACAAAGCTGTAAAAAGGAACAAGTTAAAAATGCTCAAACAGTGATAGAGAGCAGCTAAGAGGTAGTAACGTAATGTGCAGAGGAACATTAGTCAGTTAATAATACAGAATATATATAAAAATACATTTTAAAACACTTTGATTCTACATGATTACTTCTGCTAAGCAGATTATTTTGGTTGAATGCAAATTTCTGATCAATCACATGTTGACTGGGCTTTTACTTGAAGTAAAATATCAGGGTCCTGGGGCACAGTTGGCCTCATAGGGCCATGCCCTGTGTTGGTGGGCAGCCTGGGTTTTAGACCGGCCTGTGGCTCCTGTCCCACGTCTCTCTCTTCCCTGTTTCAGCTCTATCATCCTCCTCTATCAATAAAACACCGAAAAACCCAGTTAGCTGCCAAATTTCTGACTGTCCTTAGCTCTGAATGCCTTCACCAATACTTAATAGGATGCTAAATTTTAGGTCTGATAATGTGAGGTTAGAGGGAGAATACACTATATGGACAAAAGTATTTGGACACACCTGTTAATTACTGAATTCAGGTGTTTCAATCAGACCCACAGATGAATACAATCCTCACCTATCCATGCAGTCTCAAACATCAGTGATCCTAAACGGGCCGTTCTGAAGAGCTCAGACTTCAAGCGTGGTCCTAGGGATGGGAACCGAGAACCAGCTCCAGTCGGTTCATCATTTACATTTAATCTTAATGATGCCTTGAAGAACACGGTCTCACGAGAGGAAGTCAGCAGGAGTAAGAACAGAGACATCGAGGAAGTAAACACCATGGACAATCACTGAAGCAGTCAGAAGTTTGGCAGTCTACTTTTTCAAAAAGAAAATTCACAGAAGGAATCAATATGAAGAATTAATAATGGCAACGTTGTCAATAAAATCATATTAATTCCCATCCCTATGTGGTTCTGTGATGGTGCCACCTTTACAAGAAGATGGTTGGTGAAATTTCATCCCAGCTGGATGTTCCACAGTCAGCTGTCAGTGATGTTATTAGAAAGTGGAAGAGTTTAGGAACAGCAGCAACTCAACCAAGAGGCAGAAGACCACAGAGAGGGGTCACTGACCGCTAAAGGCTCATTTATGCTCTATGGATACAGTCGGACCTTTCTGTCTAAACTCTGTTTGTGGGGCAGCGTGGAGCAATGCAGCCGACAGTTTAACCCAGAGTAGCAAAACAAAACAAAGAAGAAACGTTGGAAAAAAGAACTTAATCGAGTTTTTGGAGGAAATATAAACTAATGAGTGGTTAGAAAATATAAACATATCAAT
The DNA here is from genome assembly GCF_018320785.1 of Cheilinus undulatus. NCBI lineage: Eukaryota > Metazoa > Chordata > Actinopteri > Labriformes > Labridae > Cheilinus > Cheilinus undulatus. Next base: position 52,067,816 of record NC_054872.1, read on the forward strand.
GATGTTAGCTCACCTGAGCACAAAGACAGAGAGCTACAAGAGCACACTGAAATATTTATTATATTGATACAAATGACGAAGATACTAGACACCCCGTACTCATTGATCTGGGGTGTCAAACTCAATCACAGCAGGGGCCGGATTCTAAATTTGGGTCAAACCTGAGGGCCTAAGAGGGTCAATATTTAACCACTGAGTGTCAACCTAAATGATTTTGAGATTAAAAGGTCAACATGATCAGTTAAAAACTCAAAATCTGAGCTAAAACTTGAAACTTTTAAGTTTTAAAGGTAAAAACATGGCATTTAAAGTCAAAATAATGTTTTTAAATGGCAAAATATGAGATAGAATGAGCTAAAAAAATGAGCTAAAAGTCAAAGTTAGGATTTGAAATGGTCTGCAAAAATGAGAAAAAAATCAAAATCATATTTAACAATCAAAATGTGAGATAAAAGATTTTTAAATCGTAAGTTTAAAATGTCAAAATAGGAAATTAAATTTTAAATTCATGAGTTTTAAAAGTCCAAATGTGAAATAAAGATAAAAATCACGAGTTTTAAAGGTAAAAAAAAAAACGAGATAAGAGTCAAAATTAGGAGTTGAAAAAAGTCAAAACATGAGATAAAAATCAAAATCATGACTTTAAAAGGTCAAACTAGGATTTAAAGCAGAATGATGAATCTAAGAGGTAAAAATCTAAGATTAAAAGTCAAAGTTATGAGATGTAAAAGTTAAAATATGAAATAAAAAGCCAAAACCATAATTTTTAGTCATAACTGTGAGATGCAAAATTGAAAATATAGAGAAAACACAAATTTCTTCCTTACTTTTTATCGACTTATTTTTACTGTTTCCTTTTTCTCATTTTTATGACTCAACAAAGATGTTATAAATCATCATGGTTAAGTTTACGTTTTTATACTGGAGGAAATCTGCAGACCTCATACTGGTGGACCAGTTATGATAAAAATATGAAATGATCTGGTGGGCCGGCTATGACTGTATCACGGGCCGGATTTGGCCCCCGGGCCTTGAGTTTGACACCCCTGCCATGGAGTGTTTGTGCAGGAGAGAACCTCCTTAAATAAATCTGAGTTTAATCTAAAGCCTCTTCCTCACATTGGCACATTAGACATGAACATCAGAGACAGAAAAGCTGAACTCTTGTTGATTTTTCCAGGAGATAAATCATTTTATTTCATACAAGTTAAATATAACGTTTCATGTTCACAATATGAAATAAAACAAGATCTCACTTTAGGAAACAGCAGCAGAGTGATGGTCGTTTCTAGTGCCTTTGGGGGAAATAAGAATTAAATTAAAAAAACAGCTATCAAAACTCCAAAGAAAGTCGACTGTTTCCCAGAAAGCACCATGACGTCTGTATAAATTAAAGAAGAAGCAGAATAAATCCTGATTAAACAGCGTGGATGTTTGCAGGGATTAATCGTCCGTCAGTAAAGGGAGTTTGAATTGGCGTCCATGACTTCTCTAAGGCACAGCATGAGGAAGCGTTCTTACTGAAGTGTTTGTACCCTGAAGCGTCCGCGTCGGCACTGTCGTGGTTGAAAGGTGGGGAGGTTTCAGTTTAGTATCATCAGGATGTTTGACTTTGCAGGGCGGGGAACCGTCGCCACCACGCGCTGTACAAAGTGCCGAAGAGATTAAATACAACAAAACAGGCTGGCATCAGCTGTACAACTGAAGACTCTTTCATTTAAATAAACCAGTGTGCTCGAGAAGAAGAGGCATGAAAGAGAAGAAAGTCTGGATCACAGAAACCAGCCCATGAAGTGGAGGTGTAGCGGTACGCTCAGAACAACCACAGAAATTACTTTAGAACCTTTCATTTAACTCTGTTTGGTGCATTCAGTCTTTTTATTCATGATGACCGAAGAGATGAAAAAGACAAAGGTTTGGTGCAAAATCAGGCAGTAGATGACAGGTGAAATTATACTTTTAGATCCCCAACAGCTTTAAAAGTGCTTTTATATTACAAGATAAGAGTGCAGGGGAAGAATAGGACAGTTAAAATTGCAGGACAACTTCTGCACATGTCCAAATTGCACAAAAACATTGCAATGAGATGCTGCCAGAGTTTTCTTCTATACTATAAAGGTTGGTAACCACTGACGTAGAGCTTACAGTTTTGGAGATTTTGTCGCATGTTTACATTAAAAAAAAAAAAAAAAAACACAGAAAACAGAGATACTAATTTAAGCTGTAAATTTTCAGTGATGTTTACAAACCGGTGTAACTGCAGTAGAGGAGAATAACATTGGAAACACGTTTGAGCAATTCAGATCCTGGAGGAGCAATTAGAAATGCTAATCCTTTGACAGCTCTACTAAAAAGTAAATCCATTCGAAGCATTTTTATGACAGAATGAGGGAGAAAAGCCGTTAAAAAGGCTGAGTACAAGACTCTTCTAGACCAGTGGTTCTCAACCATGGGGTCAGAACCCACATAGGGGTCACGAGACACTGAGAGGGGGTCTCCAGTTGCCCTAAAAAAATGGAAGAATATTTTTTTGTTGCCAATTTACAGCAACTTTGTCAAATTTGTACTTTTTTCATCATTTTTTACCATAAATTTTAACACATTTTTACCATTTGACACCTTTTTTGTCAGTTTTAAACTCTTTCCACAATTTTTTGATGCCTTTTTTTGTCACTTCTAAACCAATTCTTGCCACTCAGGCTTAATGTTGCCACTGTTGGCCCATTACTGCTACTATTAACCCTTTAAACCACTTTTTGCACCCAGTTTTTCCCATTTTAACTCCATTTCACCACATGATATGCCGATTTTTGCTAGTTTAACCAATATCTGCCTATTTTTTTCTTTCTCAGTTAACCTTTTGTGCCAGTTTTTATTAATTTCCACCCTTTTTAGCCAATTTAAAACCATTTTAGCCATATTTTAACTCCTTTTGACCACTGTTTATGGCCACTTTTGCCACTTCTTACCCATTACTGCTACTATTAAAATCCAATTTCACCACCTTTTCCACCATTTTTTGCTATTATGAACCCATTTTTAAACCATTTTAATCCATTTTTTAACAAAAGGGATTTACATTTTGAGGCTTTTTACAACACAAATTATTATAAAAAAGATTTTTTTCATTGAGAAGAGTGGTTTTTCAGGTTAAAAATGAAATATGAATATCCCAGCTTAACTTTACAATGGACCGTGGATTTGCTGACCTCCATGGGCCCCCAGTATGGCTGGGCCCCAGAAAGCTCTCCCATTTAACCCCCTTAATGGACAGCCTTGTCTCCACATGACTATTCTGAATTGTGCATGGCTGTGTTCAGCCACCTTCAGGTACAGTGGGGGTCTCCGGTCTCTGGCACCTTTATTTTGTGGGTCACGGGCTGAAAAGGTTGAAAACCACTGCTCTAGACGAAGTCTTTGTGATCTGGATCACCTCTTCTCCAGGTGAATCAGCTCATCTTTCTAAGACGTGTAGGAATCGTAGCCTCCATTCACACTGATCTCTAACCACTGTTCTTCACTTCCTGACCCCCATCGGACTTTCTGGCGTCACTGGGGTCACATGACTTCAAACAGCCTATTGAGAAGGAAGCAGCTTCTCAGTGCAGGAGCTACGGTTACGTTTGGTGATTGGAAACAGGAAATGAAACAATATTTGGAGTCTAAGGCTTGGATTTTTTATTGCTGTGGTATCCAACAGGTTTTTTTGGAATCGTTTAGTTTAACCTGACACAGACCTGGTTTTAAAAAACTTGAATTTGCCAGATTTTTATTTTACAACAAGCATTCCAGGACTTCTTCGGGGCTTTTTGTGATTTAAACAAGATCTTCCTGGACTAGTCAGTTAAATTTGGCTTACATTAAGACATTTAGAAAAGAAATCAGAGAGATGCACTTGTTAGGATTAAGTTTTTTGCAGCGTTCTGCACCGTTACACCTCCACATATATAAATCCATTCAAAAGAGTCGTGTTTAAAGTCGCACAACGAGCTGAACAGTGGTCAACACCTTCGAAACAAAGATTAAAAAAAGACTGGAAGAGAACCGAGAATTGCACACGCCTCTAGCCCGGATTCTTAGAGTACGTCCTAAACGTCGAGGAGCCGGGTCACAGCAGGAGGGTGTGCTCTGTTCCCCCAAAGCTACAGTCGGGGGTCTACGCCAAGGCCGGGGAGAGAGAGGAGGGCGGTCCAGGAGGCAGAGAGCTGCTGTGGAGATGTTCCACTGGAGCAGATCTCCCAGCAGCACAGTCTGTGAACTTGCCTCCCGTTCCCGGGGAGCGCCGTCCTCCAGTCCCAGACCAGAGTTCCTCCTCCCTCCTGAGGACCTCACAGGAAAAGTCTCTGCAGTCTGTAGAAGTCAGTGCCATCGTTTGTGAGATCCCCAAACCTGCCGCCCTCCTCTTCCTCTTATTTCCTCCAATCATCAGAGTCTTTAGGCCCATCAGCGTGGCGAGGAGGAGGAGGCTGGGTCATACCTCGTGGAAGCAGTCGGGAGGCGGACTCTTCTCCACACCTCTCCATCTCTCCAACATCTTTATGAGCTCAGAGACGACACACACGGACGAGGTGAGGGACACCAGGAACAGCAGGTCTGAAGGAGCAACAGACATAGGGTTAGCATCAGTCCTTTATTTTATACAACCACAGTTCCAAAAAAGTTGGGACACTGTTGTGTTAAAAAACCAGAGGAAAATGATTGTCAAACCTCATAAACTCATATTTATTCACAATAAAACATAAACAACATGTCAGACGTTAAACTGAGACATTTTAACATTTCAGGAAAATATTAGCTCATTTGATGGCAGCAACACACCTCAAAAAATCAGAGACAGGGCCATGTTTACCATTGTGTAGCATCCCCTCTTCTAACAACAGTCTGTAAACATCTGGGAAGTGAGAAGACCAGCTGATGGGAGTGGACTGTTGTCCCATTCTTTTCTGATGTGGGATTCTAGCTGCTCAACAGTCCTGGGTCTTCTTTGCTGGATTTTTCCTTTCCTGGTTCCTGACCTGATGAGGTCTGGACTGCAGGCGGACCAGTTCAGGACCCGGACTCTCCTCCCGTGAAGCCATGCTGTTGTGATGGATGTGGTATGTGGTTTAGCATGGTCTTGTTGAAATAGTCAAGGCCTTCCCTGACAGAGACGTTGTCTGGATGGGAGCATATGTTGCTCTAAAACAGTGACACTCAACCTGTGGCTCTTCTATGTTTTCATTTAAATATTATTCCCCCAGGAAACTTTAAAAAAGGGAAACTTTTTTGCCCCTTTTCACCACTTTTTGCCACTTTTCATCCATTTAAGCTTCCTTTTGCAATTAAGAACCACTTTTTCCCTATTTTTTTTATTTTGCCACTTTTTTTGTAACTTTTTAACCTTTTTTTTTTACCACTTTTATCTCATTTTTGCCCCTTTTTTTTTTTTTTAACAGTTTTTTTTCTCCCAATTTTCACCCACTTAATTTACCTTTTGTGATTACATACCACTTATTTCCTAGTTTTTGCCACTTCTTTTTGCCACTTTTATCCCATTTTTGCCCTTGTTCACCATTTTAGCTACCTTTTGCTAGTAATAACACTTATTTCCGATTTTTTTGCCCATTTGTGCCACTCCTGACTGCTTTTTGCCATTTTAGTCACATTTCACTCATTTTCTTGTCACTTCTCACCCATTTTTGCTACTTTCTGACCCTTTTCCTCCCCATTTTCACCCATTTTTGTTGCTTTTTGACCATTGTTGCCACCTTTAACTTATTTCTATTGCTACTTCAAGCTGTTTTTCCCACTTTTCACCTCTTAGATTGGGCTCTTGCAAAGGTATTTTTCAACAATTTGGCTCTTTGGTTGAGCAGAGTTGAGTAATGTTGCTCTAAAAGCTCTCTCTACTTTCCAGCATTGATAGTTCCTTTCCAGATGTTAGAGCTGCCCACGCCATAGGCACTAATGCAACCCCATACCATCAGAGATGCAGGCTTTAGACCTGAGCCAGGAGAACAAGCTGGATGCTCCCTCTCCTCTTTAGTCCACAGGACACGGCGTCTGTGCTTTCCTCTGACCACAGAACAGTTTTCCATGTTTCCTCAGTCCATGTTAAATGAGCTTTGGTCCAGAGAAGACGGCGGTGTTTCTGGATCCTGTTCACATATGGCTTCTTCTCTCCATGATCCAGTTTAACTGTCATTGGTGGATGGCACGGCCAACTGTGTGGACAGACAATGATTTCTGGAATGTCCCTGAGCCCATGCAGTGATTTCACTACAGAATCATGCCTGTTTTTAATGCAGTGGCCCCTGAGGGCCGCTTCAGCCTTGGCTCTAGCTCACAGAGATTTCTCCAGATTCTCTGAATCTGTTGATGATAATATGGACTGTAGATGAAGGGAGATTCAAAGCTTTCTTACAGACATAGTTTTTCTCAGATTGGTGAACCTCTGCCCATCTTTACTTCTGAGAGACTCTGCCTCTCTAAAATGCTCCTTTTATACCCAGTCATGTTACTGACCTGTTGACTATTAGCCTCATTAGTTTAAAAATGCCCCTTCAGCTGCTTTTCATTAGTACCACTCACTTTTCAAGCCTTTTGTTGCCCCGTCCCGACTATTTTAAGATATGTTGCTGCCATCAAATTCAAAATGAGTTAATATTTTACCCATATAGATAAAATGTCTCAGTTCCAACATCTGATATGTTATGTTCTATTGTGAATAAAATATGGGTTTATGAGATTTGACGATCATGACTTTTGTTTTTATTTACATTTATTTACAGTGTCCCAACTTTTTTGGAAGTGGTTGTAACATTTTAGGGTCTTCATGACTAAGTTTATGATTTTAAACCAAAGCCTTTATTTTCAACCTTGAGCCCTGATTCTCTATAACTAATGTGTGGAATGCAAACAAGCATTGGAGACAAAAATCCTCTCAATTATTTATAAGTGTTTGAGCAGAAACGAAGGATGCACTGTAATGCATCAAAGCCCCATTCCTCCACCCTTTCTGTTGTTCATGTAGTCTCCCTTTTTTGTTGTCCTTGTAAAAAAAAGGGGGACTGACACCTTGAGTGCCCTACAGGAAGATTTTCTGTCATTTTTCTCCCTCGTGGAGCTTTTTTAACAACATGCAGATAGCACTGCATTAATAATATCCATATCCTTAATGAAAGGTTATATAAGACAACACACTTCTGTTTCTCCACCTTCAAAACAAAAGCAGTAAATATCTGGAGGACGTGCAGCTTACAGTGCAGAAAATCAAACTTGTGATTGATGCAGTCAGGATGCTGCACATGTGAGGGATGTTAAGAGACGCTGAAGTTTAAGAGTTGTTTCTCTAGATTGCTTTAGCCAGCAGGAATACAACAAGACTGCACTGCTGCAAGACAAATCCTTGGGGTTGAATGCAGAGAAATCCCTGATCCCTGCACTAAAGGTTGTCCAAGGCGTCCCATGTTGTTGAAATAGAAGCTAAAGGTTATATTCATTTATTTGCTGTCAATTCACTGTCTTACCAAAGATGCTGAGGCTCTCCGTCTGGAAGATGCTCTGCAGCGGAGGGAAGTAGATGACGAGGAGCTGACCCATGATGGAGGCCAGGACGGCGAAACAGAAGGTCCTGTTACTGCACAGACCCATCTCGTGGACCATACGAGTCTGACAGAGACAAAAATAACCAGAGAGTCACAAAGGAGTGACCTTTCTCTGCTCCAGTACATTTATTAAACAGCTCTATAGCTCTACATATAAAGACTGTAACTACGGCTACCTGTGACCGCGAGCTCAGAGCGTTGAACATGTCGAAGAAGACAAAGCAAGTGAAGGTCATGGTCGTGTCTCGAGGAGTGATCACGTTGTCCTGCAACTGGAAACATATAGAAAACAGCTGTTAAATCACCCTAATCAAACTCAATTTACAAACTAAATATAGAAAGAAATCGAAGCAGCAGCTGACCACTAACTCCTGTCTTCAAGCTTTTATACAGTCTGGTGTTTCTGAAGAAAATAAAGCTTCTTCTCCTGCAGCAGTTCTGAACATTTCCATCCTTGTAGTCACTCAGATATCAAATATGTCACCCGGAAAAGGTGGTGAAGTCGTCACCATCAGGAGTAAAATAAAGACCCACCTCTCTCCAGAAGACGAACAGCGTCCCACAGACGATGATGAACGCCGACACCAGGACTTTGACAATCAGACTGCGAGTGATGATGCTGTCCCTCACGTTCCGAGGAGGTTTCCTGATCACGTCTCTGTCCACGGGCTCCACACCCAAACTAATGATAAACAGTTAACATCACACAGGAGGAACTTCCAACACAGCCAGATGTCATATGTCTCTGATTTCACGTCTCAGTCGGAGTTAAAATGATTAAACTACCCATTTAGAAATACAGTATTTGAAAACTACAATCAGAAGGTACGCCACAGTCCCATGATGCCCCTGTACCTCTGAGCCGGAGGCCCGTCCATGATGATGTTGATCCACAGGATCTGCATGGCGTTCAGTGGGTTGGGGAAGTTCATCAACGTCGCCAAGGAGATTAACGTTAGAGCTGCGATGCTCCTGCAGACCAGCAGGGGGAGAGAGAGTCAGGACGGTAAAACAACAAACAAAACAAATAAGAGTATCTAAGAGGTCAACACAACTTCAGGTCTGATACTCTTTTAATCGTCCATGCAGGGGGGCGACCCTGGTAGCTGCTGACTGAGTATGAGTCTGTGATAAATAATACTTATGATACTAGGAACTTAAATTATCAAAAGTTGCAGGTAAACTGGCTTTATTGGCAATGTTTGCTCATCCTAACATGCACTTTATCCCTTGCCTTCAGTGCTTAGGAATTACACGTCAAGTCTAAAAACAGGGAAAAGTAACATTAATTTTAATAAAAAATATGTATCAGCTCTTTTTAGACATTTAGCTACTAAATACAGTTCAGTTATGTATGTTTTAGTTGCAAAGAGTCCAGGATGCTAAATAAATAAGGAATATTTGGGCAATTTTCAACAGTAAACTCTTTCATGCACCGATTTTATTGTTGTTTTAATGGACCAATAAAATAACAGAAATATGACTAGTTTAATACACATGGTTTCATAAAGAATCAAAGTACTGAGCATTTTTACAACCTTGATACAAAGACAGGGTACAAAAAGCTGCAAAAATGGGTTAGAAGTGCCAAAAACAGGGGCAACACAGTGGCAATAAAGAGTGAAAAACAGCATATATGGGCAAAAAAAGTGGGCAATAAAAGGTTAAAAACAACATAAATGGGCAAAAAGTGGCATTAAAGGGTTAAAAACAACATAAATGGGCAAAAAGTGGCATTAAAGGGTTAAAAACAACATAAATGGGCAAAACAGTGTCAATAAAGGGTGAAAACCAGCATAATTGGGCAAAAAGTGGCAATATAGGGTTAAAAATAACATATATGGGCATATAAAGTAACAACAAAAGGTTAAAAACAACATTGTTGGGCAAAAATGGCAATAAAAGGTTAAAAACAACATAAATGGGGAAAAAATGGACAAAAATGGGTTATAAACAGCATAAATGGGCAAAAAAGTGGCAAAAATGGGTTAAAAACAACAAAAATGGGCAAAAAAAGTGTCAGTAAATGGTTATAAACAACATAAATGAGCAAAAAAGTGTCAATAAGAGGTTAAAAAAACAAATGGGCAAAAAAAGTGTCAGTAAAGGGTTGAAAACAACAAAAATGGGCAAAAAGTGGCAAAAATGGGTGTTAATTAGCAAAATTGTGACCAAAAACAGGGGCATTAAAGGGGTTAAAAACAACATAAATGTACAAAAAAGTGGAGATTAAGGGTGAAAAACAGTATAATTGGGCACAGTGTGGCAATATAGGGTTAAAAACATATTCGGGCAAAAATGGGTATAAATTGGCAATAAAGGGCTACAACATCACAAATGGGCAAAAGAAGTGTCAAAATAGGTGTAAACAACCTTGATGCAAAGACGGGGTACATAATTTTATAAAAACAAAAGGGTTTTTAGTGAAACAAAACCTTAAAATAATTTATGAATGCAACATTTATTTCTAAGCTCTACCTCAGTCTTTCATATTTATATTTAACTCAGCATGTAAAGCAGATAAACTGGCCAGATTCCATGTCTGTCATTAGGCAGATCTATCTTGCAAGGCTCCAGTCTGAACGATCGTTCCCAGTCTGAGAATGACTCGACTAATCAACGGCATATCAGGAGAACGAGGCGTTAGCTACGGGTGGCGTTTAGTTCTACTGAAGGCCGGTTGTGATTGCTGCTGCCAGTGTAGCGTTTAGCTCAGTCGTAGCTGTAGAAGAGCGGCAGTTTGATCAGAACTGGAACACATTTCTCTGTGAAAACGAGCAAAGAGCCACACTGAGAGCTCCTACTGGCAGAGAAGATGTTTTGTACTCTTCCTGACGGGCCTCAGCTTGAGTTTGATCCACCAACAAACTCCATGTTCATAACCTATAACAGCACCGGCCTTTCCAGCTCAGACTTCACCCTCAGCTGTGCATGTCTGCCTCATTCTGTCTTGTCGCTCTGATTGGCCCGTACTGAATGTGACTGACAGAACATTCATCCAATCACATGCCCAGTGGTTTCTGGAAAGTCCTGCCCTTCCCAAACACTGTGCATGGAAGGTTTCCAGTGGAATGTTAAACATATGTATGTAATGGATAAATGAAACAGTCTATCTGGCGTGTCAGGCTAGTAAATAAGTCCACCTCTGACTTACGTGCTCAGCTGGAAGCGAACAAAGTTTTTGATGTTGTTGTAGATTCCTTTTCCTTCCTCGATAGCCGACCTGAAAACACAGAAAACACCGTACAGACTGCAGAATGTAAAGAGTATATTTATTATCATATCGTTAGTTTCTGATGTTTCTGTTCCTACATGATGGTCTGGAAGTCGTCGTCCACCAGGATCATGTCGGCCGCCTCTTTGCAGACGTCAGTGCCAGTCTGGCCCATCGCCACACCGATGTCCGCCGCCTTCAGAGCCACAGCATCGTTCACTCCGTCACCTGTCATCGCCACCACGGCGCCGATGTTCTGGAGGGACTGCAGAAAGAATTCATGTTTACACACAAAAGGTTGTGAAAATTCCTCTACATTCTTGATAAAATGAATCTGAGATTTTTACATGATTAATAGAACAGTACCAATGCTTAAAAAAAAACCTAATTCTACTGAATATATTCTACTGCAGTTAAAGGCTGACAGCCTCAATGCTGTCCAGAAAACTCAAAATAATACGTTATTTTCATGGCGCTCACCTTGACGATCTTAAGTTTGTGTCGAGGACTGGCTCGATAAAAGACGGAGATCTGCAGAGACAGAAAAGACGTATAAGCAAAGAAAGCACGGCTTTAATACTAAAGATCAAACATATATGCACAGATGGAAGTGTCTGCAATTTAAGAAGTGGTGCTATGATACTAGAATTATAAACTTTGATATGACTGCTAAAAATCGAACGCTTTAATTCCACAGCAGCAATCTCAGAAGTCCAAGGCGCCAGAGCAGGGGAAAGGCTTTTAAAATCTTATTAAAGGTCATTTACAGACTTAATGCCACAGCAAAGACCTCCAGATTTCTGCACAGAAAAGCAGCACGATTAAAATTCCAAAGTTTACTCTGTTTGCAGTGGTGCCAACCAGACAAATACTGAACAATAACTAAACAATAAAGAAAGTAGTGTCTGACATCAGGATACCAGGAAATAAAGTACATAAAACTGAGACTACTTTAATGGAAAATAATTACATGACCGTGAAAAGAGGCAAAAAAATGTTCAAAAGTGGTAAAAATGGGTAAAACTGGCAAAATCATGTGGAAAACATGGATAAAATGTCTAAAAATGACTGAAAAGCTGCAAAAAAGGGTCAAAAGTGGCAAAAACAAGTCACAAAAAGGGCCATAAGGATGAAAAACAACATACATGGACAAAAGTGGCATAAAATGTGTGTAAGTTAGCAAAACAGTGACAAAAATGTAAAAAAAGAGATAATTGGGTGAAAAAGTGGCAAAAATCTGTGTAAATTGGTGATCCAGTGGCGAAAAAAGGTCAATAAAGGGAGAAAAAACTGCATAAGTGGGCAAAAAAGTGGAAAAAAATCAACGTAAAGTGGCAAAAAGTTTAAATACAAGGCAAAAAAACTAAATAATTAGGTGGATAAATGGCAAAAATCGTTGTAAATTGGCAAAACAGTGGCAAAAATGTGTCAATAATGGACCAAAATTTGCATAAATGGTTAAAAAAAAGTGGAAAAAATGGGTGAAAAGTGGCAAAACAGTGGGCATTCTCCTGGTGTTTCAGGGGCCCAGCCCATTCTGTGGGTGGCCCTGCTGTTAGGACATGTAATTTAAATATTTGGTACATTACCCGTCAACATGATCTCAGTATTTCTTTTAAACACAGCACTGACAGAGTGAGGAGGTCATTCAGAGATCATATCTGCTGTATGTGAGAGAATCAGAAACTAGAGACGGCTGCAGATTCTATTTTTAGCCTCAGATTTTTTCTTTCCATGCTTTTTGAAAACATGAAAGGATGTCTGAATAAATCTTTATTCCCTCTCAGTGAGATCTGATGAGTGTTTGTGTGTTCCTCACCCGTGGGACCATGAGTGAGAGCTGCTGCAGGTCCAGATGATCCACCTCATCTCCCGACAAACACTGACAGCCTTTAGAGTACAGACCCAGACGGCTGGCTGCAAACACAATATCACAACCAGGAATAAAAGGGTTAAAATCATCTTTTTAGCTGTGTTTATTATCATTTCTGATAAGTTTAGATCCTAATTTCCAAACATCATGACTCAGATCATCCTAATTATTCCCGCCTTCTTGATTCTGTTTAAGACTTTCCTCCTGACCTATAGACACGGCGGTCTCCTGAGAATCTCCAGTGATCATCTTGATGGCAACCCCGGAGTTGATGAGCGTTCCCACGGCCTCTTTGACCCCGGATCTAGGCGGGTCGATGATGCCGACCAGACCGAGGAAGGTCAGATTCCCCATCTCAGAACCCGACGCGAATGCAAGAACTATCGACGGAGACACAGAGACACAGGGAGGAAGAGAGAGGGGGGTCTTAAACCCTGGGGCAGAACTGAATCTGAAGTTTTCTGACTGAAACCGTGTTCACCTCTGAGGCCTGCACTGCCCATGTAGCTGATCTGCTGCTGGTAGAGCTCCCTCTGCTGGTTGTTCAGCGACAGAGCGCTTCCTCTGCTGCTGTAGGAGCTGCAGAAACGAATCACCTGCTCATATGCTCCCTTCATGAAGTAAACTCCGGGTTTATCCTACGAGGAGGAGGAGGAGGAGGAGGAGGAGGAGGAGGAGGAGGAAGGGAAAGTGTAAGATATTCAAATGAAAATAATCAAAGCAAACAGACAGAATAGAGGCCTAACCAGAAACCGTCAAACTAATTTTCACCAGTAAGAAAATATGGGAAGATTAAAAGCTTAACATTGATGGTAAATGATTCTGACATTTAAAAAAGTTAAAATTACAAGTCTTAAGGCTCTAAACCTGAGATAAAGGTCAAGTTCACCTGTTCAAAAGGCACAAACACAAAATTTAAAGTCAAATTAATGTTTTTAAAAGGCTAATATATGAGAAAAAAAGTCAAAATCATGAGTTTTAACCTTCTACAACCCTGCATGCACGTATGAGGAGTTACATTCTGGCTTTCCTATAGCACACTAATAATTTCTACTGTTAGAATTTCAGAGATAATTATCTGGTATGTCCTTTAAAGTTTTAGTAATTCCTCTGATATACTGGGAGAATATGCAATCATATTTTCATGAATGTTTTTGGGAATATATCTTGGAGTTTTTCGAATGTTTCCATGGAAATTTTGGGATAGGTTTGTATAGTTTAAAGACTTTTACTGGTCAGTTGTTTTGGGCAACTTGCTGTGAAATTTTTTAGTATTTGCATAAAAAAACTTGGAAATCTTTGGGATGTTTGGGAGGAAATTTTCAGGCATTTTCCTGAAAATTTGGGAAATGTATCTGACATTTTGAGAATTTTATTTGAATTTTTAAGAGAGAATTTGCTTCAAAATTTAAGGTATTCTCATGATAAATTGAGAAAAAAATAAGGTAATCTCATGGCAAATTGAGAAAAAAAATTAAGGTAATCTCATGGCAAATTGAGAAAAAAAATTAAGGTATTCTCATGTCAAATTGGGAAATTTGTTTTATTATTTAGGGATTCTGATGGGAATTGGAAGGCAGGGTGCCCTTTGGCATTTCTAGACTTTTAGGGAATTTGTAAGCATGTTTGGGAGAATATTCCCTCAGTGTCACGGAATCCTGGGGAATATATTTGCATGTTTTGGAGCGTTTGTGTTGAGATGCTGGGGAATTTTAAAAACATTTTTTCAGGAATTTAAATTGAATTTTAGGGGAATTTTTTAAAATCAAAGTTTAGACTTTATGATAAAGTTTCACTGAAACATATGAGGGAAATGTAAAAACTTTAAGGGAAACTTTAAAATATGTTTAAGAATTTTAAACAGAAATTACAGGTAGTTTCTTTTAGATTTAAGGGAATGTGTGTTGATACTGGACATCATTTTTGGTCTAAATTATTTCCTGTTCAAAGAAAAGGCTGAAATTTTAAACTTATCAGATACAAATTATCCCAAATAAGTGTGAGAAACTAAAAATGCATTCAAAAAAGGCTTGAAGGTTAAAGTTTTAAAATGTGAGATAAACTTTAAAATTGTAAATCTTAAAGGTCAAAATACGGCCTAAAGAGTCAAAGTTAGGGTTGAAAAGTCAAAACATGAGGTAAAATTTTAAATTATGAGCAAAAAAAAGATAAAAATATGACATAAAATTTAAAAATGTGAATCTAAAAAGGTAAAAAAATGGGACAGAAAGTCAAAATTAGTTGTTGAAAAGAACTAAATGTGAAATAAAATTTAAACTCACAAGTCTAAGTCGTAATTGTGAGATGCAAAATTGAAAATATGAAATAAAAAAAACAAATTAATTTTTGTTTTTAAACTGGAGGAAATCTGCACACCTCATACTGTTGGACCACTTATAATAAAAAAGATATGAGCATGTGACCCTGAGAACATGCAGACCTGTAGGCAGGAACCCTAAACCTGTCTGACCCTGAGAACATGCAGACCTGTAGGCAGGAACCCTAAACCTGTCTGACCCTGAGAACATGCAGACCTGTAGACAGGAAGCCTGATCTTGTCTAACCCTGAGAACATGCAGACCTGTGGGCTGGAACCCTGATCCTGTCTGACCCTGAGAACATGCAGACCTGTAGGCAGGAACCCTAAACCTGTCTGACCCTGAGAACATGCAGACCTGTAGGCAGGAACCCTAAACCTGTCTGACCCTGAGAACATGCAGACCTGTAGGCAGGAACCCTAAACCTGTCTGACCCTGAGAACATGCAGACCTGTAGACAGGAAGCCTGATCTTGTCTAACCCTGAGAACATGCAGACCTGTGGGCTGGAACCCTGATCCTGTCTGACCCTGAGAACATGCAGACCTGTGGGCTGGAACCCTGATCCTGTCTGACCCTGAGAACATGCAGACCTGTGGGCTGGAACCCTGATCCTGTCTGACCCTGAGAACATGCAGACCTGTAGGCAGGAACCCTGATCCTGTCTGACCCTGAGAACATGCAGACCTGTAGGCTGGAACCCTGATCCAGACCTGTAGCGTGCGGTGGACACAGCGAACAGCCATCCATTTCTGCTCTGAGGTGAACGGATGCTCCTCCACACGGACGTACTCCTGCTTCAGGCCCTCCAGACCCACCTGAGGAAAAAACACACATACACCTGAGCGTTATTTACCTGTAGACCCTGCCTCACTTCACTGAGACCCACTGAACTTCCACTTAAACCTCAGTTAACCAGTTTGGTTTAAGCACCGGAGGCACAGAGGAGACGTCTCGTCCCCTGGGCAGGTTGCTTTATCCACATCAATGGAATTATGAAATTAAAAATCAAACACCAGTGAGCTTTTATGTGTGCGCTGATAAGCTGAGTAACTCATCTCCCCAGTTACACCAGTAAAGAGTGGGCGGAGGACGAACGATCTGAAGAAGGAGGAATGTGTGCTCCAGCCGTCTGCACGTTCATCTTTTCATCAGTCTGAGATGATGCAACGCCGTGGACACGGATCGCGCCGACATCACAGAAACACACAAACGCTCCGAACGCACAGACTGAGAGGAGTTTCTACATGAAAGATCTCAGATATGTTTGATCTTTAATATAAAAGTAAATAATAATGGTGTGTTTACAGTGTTTCTGTGTCTCTGAGGAGACAAATAAAGGCTCACACTGAGCATGCAGGGCTGGTTTCTGATCATGAACAAGTTTACAAAAAAACAGCGAACACAAGGGGCATTTTCAAAAACATGGCAGCTCTAAAGCCTTTGGATGGAGACACATGCTGTTTTCTTCTACTAGACTCATGATGGCGGCCATTCTCTCTCTGTTTTGGATCCTCTGAGCATGTCTTAAAGCTCACATATTTGACCCCTTTAACCTGTTAAGCCTGAGCCTCTTTAATTAGGCTAACGTTTTTCCCTTGTTTTAGTCACAAACAGCAGCTCACAGGATAACAAACACCTTTCATCCTCCGTTCGAAAAGGAGAGTGCCAAATACACGGACAAGTGTGTGCCGGGGTTAATCACACAGCTGATTTAACCTCTCTGATTATAAAATTATAATGCCAAACTATCATCCACTGAATAACTTACCTCTGATTCTATTTCATGTCACCAAGAAGTCAAAGTGTGATCTTGATCGCTGACGTTTGAACGGAGCATCGTTTATTAATCCTGAGGCGTTTTCACCTCCAGCTCTCATCAGATGGTTAAAAGTGCTCTTGTCAGAGTAAAAAAAAAAACGTTTAACTGAACATTTAACCCTGCTCTGGACACATGAGAGCTTGTTTGGTGCATCAGGCATCCAGGATTATGCTGAGAAAAGGTACAGTTCGTGGTGCATAAAGGTAAACTCTCCGCTATGAACTGCTTTTTCTCTCTCTCCTCACTGGGCTCTGTGTAGTTAATGTAGCTGATTCCAGGCCAGGAAAAATAATTCTGGTGTCAGATCAGATATCGTATAAATCTGTTACTATTTTACAGCCTATAAAACAACACTTATGTATATTGGGTCATCAGCGGTGGATGCTTCGTGTGATGATGTCGGCGCGTGACGTATCCGTGCTCCGGCCTGGATGCGTTGAGCAGTGTGAGTGCGGGCCAAAGGGAGGGACAGGGGAGGGGGTCAAATGGGCTTCAGCACGGTTAGAATACGGCACGGTACAGATGGCCTAGTGTGAGCACACCCTAAGACCCCTCTGTTTCAGCCCTGCTCAGAACGAGCTGTTTCTGTGTCTGTGGCTTTAAATGTTAATGAGCAGTCTGACTCTGCCCCTGACCACGCCCCTCTCAGGAAATGGATGTGGCTCTCCTGATTCTCCTCTGGACTTTCGTCCAAGTGGGGAGGGCCAACTGAGCATGGGGGCGGGGCTAACTCCCCACATGACATCATGAGGGGAAAATCTGAGAACGGCTTGTGTAAGCACACATTTTCTGACAGGTGGAGAGGGGGGGGGGGGGGGGGGGTTTCTGGTACTTGGGGGGGATTGTGGACAGGCCAGGGGGACATATATTTGATATAAAAGCCTCAAAAAGTGATTTTTGCCTAATATTTGACCTTTAACGTGACTGTCAGAGGAGTGTGGAAACAGAAGGGATGTATAGAAAGCCTTCTAAGCCTTCTTCAAGGTTATATCAACCATCTCGCAGCTCTCCTAGAACTCATTTTTGAGTATCAAATCTTAATTTTCACTATGGCTAGGTCTTACTAGTAAAACAAAGAGTGTCACTAGTAGTACTAGTAAGGCTACTAGTAGTACTAGTAGACATAAAAATATACACTAGTACTTCTAGTGGACTCACCCTAATATTACTACTAATAAGGCTTAAAATAAATACCAATATGGAAAGCTATTTGAGCAGATATTTGATACCAGTGTTTAGCTCTACTAGCACTCCACTTCTGACCAAGAACAGAGGGATAAATGAGCAGAATTTAACAGAAGGTCAACACTGTATTATAAATTCTTCTTTTAAATTGATGTTTTGTAATAAACAATAATTTAAAATAAGTAACCTTTGCAAACTAGACCCTTCCACAATATATTCTGATATTTATAGATGTTGGATTTTAGATTTGTGCAAGCTGAGCATCAAGATTAAAACAAACAAACAAAAAACCTCCTGAACTATGTCACTTTGTCTCCTTTGTGTGAGATGAATCTAGAATGTGTACGTTTCACTTTTTTAGTTAAATGTAGTAAAAAAAAAACGAACCTTTTCATGATGTTCTTATTTACTGAGACGCGCCTGTATATAAGACTTCAGAGATGTGTTTTTACCTTCATGGCGAGGGCGATGAGCGCCCCCTCTGTCGGCCGCCCCAGCAGAGCGTGATTCCTGATGACCGAGTCGTTACACACACAGCCGACCTGAAGACACACACACATGGATTCAACAGGTGAAATCTCTTCTCTTGCATCACCAGGGAACTTTTCTCTGAGTGACAGACTTCCATTAGGTACCAGACAGCGGTT
The DNA here is from genome assembly GCF_018320785.1 of Cheilinus undulatus. Classification (NCBI taxonomy): domain Eukaryota; kingdom Metazoa; phylum Chordata; class Actinopteri; order Labriformes; family Labridae; genus Cheilinus; species Cheilinus undulatus. The sequence continues at coordinate 52,086,460 of NC_054872.1, forward strand.
ATAATTTTATTCTGACAGATTAAATATTTTCTTCTTCCCTAAACCCGTCATTCACAGTCTCACCTCCACAATCTTGCTGATTGACTGACAGGAGAATCCGTGGATGATTTCTCCGTCCAGTAGAACCTCTCCAGCGCCGTTATAGCCAACCCCCGTCACCTGCAAAACAGCATCATGTTTTACCAACTCCTGAACCCTTCACCATCCTCTGAGTAGGTTTAATGGTTAGCATTAAAGCGCCGACGGGGCCCGGTGTTACCAGGTCACATTAACGAGTCATTAAAGAGTCATCGCGTTAAAATCAGAACACGTCTCCTGCTCCTCCATCACCTGACCCATTTCTCCTGATGGCTGCTGGGAATTCACCATGAAGGAAGTGGGTCGGCGTGTTCTCTGTGGGCTGAAGCGTCCTCGACAGCCCGCCACGTTACATCAGGTTAATCAAATTCATCAGCTGGGAGTTTATTTTAACGGTTTTACAGTAATCTATGTTTTAAATTTTAAATAAATGCAAAAACTTTCATCAAAGATGATTCAAAAATGAATCCAAAGTTTTCAACCATTTGGTCTTTTCGTTTTTTCTTCCTCCATCTTTCTTTGATTATCTTCATTCTGTTTGCCCTTTTTCTGTTTTTTAAATCTATTATTATCATTTATCTTATTTTCATCGTTAATTCTTTGTTATTATTTTCATTTATTTATCTTTTCTCTTTTCTTTTAGCTATGCAGCTTCCCACTTCTTTCTTTTACTTTTGTGTTTGTTTTAACTCATCTATTTAGTGCGTTCTCTTATTTCATTATCCTTATTACTGTACTGTTATTATCATTATTATCATTATGAAATCCATTACCCCTTCTTTTTTTTAATCATTACTTCATCTTCAATACTATTTATTATTGCTACTATTGTTACCATTTTTGCTATCTTTGTTTTATATCTGAGTTGCCTATGAAAAAAACACAAATTTACTGTCACAATTGAATTGCCAAAATTCAAATAAAAAGAATGCTGAAAAAAAAAATTATAATTTCAAAAGTTAGCCCAAATTTAATGAAAACTTTCATAAATTCTGTAAAAACATTATCAAATAATTTCTTACATTTTTTTGTAAACTAACATATTTTTTCAAACATTTTATTGTAGGTTTTTTTCATTACAAAATCTTTAAAAGTCTTGATTCAGGACATCACTTTTTAAACTAACAGAAGATTTAAAAATATATATATTTTGCATTTGTTGAAAAACTTTTATAATGCCCCCCTTTTAAAAATTTCATAAATACATAAATTAAAAGCTCATCTTAAATAAAGTTTTGTCAAATTAGGTTATCCTGAAGGCAAATTCTTAAAATTGGATACAATTTCACCAAAAAACAACATTTTATAATACCAGGAGGACTACAGAAGTTCTAAGCATCAAACGTCGGAAATGTCTTGTTATTTAATACTTAAAATGTCTTGTTATTTAAGAATAAAAATGTCTTGTTATTCAAGACTAAAAAAAACTCTTGTTATTTAAGAATAAAAATTCTTGGCGCGCCGGTAGTCGAGTGGTTAAGGCGCACGCCATATACGCAGGCGACCCGGGTTTGAATCCGGCCCGTGGCACTATTTCCTGCATGTCTCTCCCGGCTCTCCTCCCTGTTTCCGACTCTATCCACTGTCCTATCTAATAAAGGCAAAAAAGGCCAAAAATAAATCTTTAAAAAAAAAAAAAAAAAAAAGAATAAAAATTCTTGTTATTCAAGACAAAAAAAAACTCTTGTTATTTAAGAATAAAAATTCTTGTTATTCAAGACTAAAAAAAACTCGTGTTATTTAAGACTAAAAATTTCTTGTCATTTAAGACTAAATTTTTTTTTTATTTAAGACAAAAAATGTTCTCGTTATATAAGACTAAAACTGTCTTGTTATTTAAGAATAAAAAAATTCTTGTTATTCAAGACTAAAAATTTTCTTGTTATTTAAGACTGAAAAAACCCTAACCCTAACCCCTGAAAAAATCCTGTTATTTAATACTAAAAATGTCTTGTTATTTAATACTAAAAATTTCTTGTCATTTAAGACTAAAATTTTTTTGTTATTTAAGACTAAAAATTATTGTTATTTAAGAACAAAAAAATATTGTTATTAAAGACAAAAATGTTCTTGTTATTTAAGACTAAAATCTCTTGTTTTTTAAGAATTTAAAAAAATATTATTATTTAAGACAAAAAAATGTCTTGTTATTAAAGACTAAAAAATTCTTGTTATTTAGGACTAAAAATTAATTGCTATCTAGGACTAAAATTACAGTTAAAGTTGCTGGCAAACTCTTGCACGCTGTTTAAATTGCACAAAAAAGTTTTGATTTCTCTAATATTCAGCCGTTGTGCAGAACTTCAGTTAGATGCACCTGTCACCTGTCCTTGGAAGAAGGTGTGGTTTTTTAAAGCTTCTGTGCTTATTCATACAGTTAACCATTATGATAACGGTGATTATTTTGTTTTTAAATATGGAAATGTAAAGTGGGAAGTAACAAACATTTCAAAACGATCGAATGGCACAAAATCTCAGTCTTGTCTGTCCCATTTTTCTGAAGTTCAAACTTAGACTGCTTCTCCAGTCTCAATGCGTGTCTCTCCTATAATGAGCAAGTGATGATGATGAAGAACAGGGTGGGGGGGGTGCAGACCTCAGCGTGGAGTCCGTCTGACGTGAACAGCTGAGTGACGGTCATCTCGTTCTTGGTCAGAGTTCCCGTCTTGTCTGAACAGATCACGTTACAGCAGCCTGACGGAGGAGACGACACAGACAAAACTGAGAACAGCTACAAAAACAAAAGTGATCAAAACACACTCGTCTGTTGGTTCAGGCTTAGGGATGTTTGGTTTGTCTGTTGGCTCACTCTGCAGTTTATCTAAGGAATATTTACTTCTACGTCCATCAGAGAAAGAAAAACAAGTACTAATAAAAAAAGGACAACCCTTTACAAGATGTTGCTTTTATGCACGCTTGCAGAGAAATGTTGTCTTTAAAAACAAGAAATAAAACCTTAGCTGCTGATTAAATAAGTTACAGAAAAGTGAAGTTACTTATAAGAATATTATTTCTATTAATCAGAATCTTGTTAGTAAACTGATTAAACTCTTGAGATCAGCACATTTGGATATTTCTGCTCATGTGAGAAGAGAAAGTAAAAAGACTGAACAGCTAACTGGAGCTCTAATGATCTCTATCAGTAACAAATAAAGCTTCAGTAGTAGTCAAATTAATATCACTTCATTACTTCTCATCCCTTTTAGGAGGTGCAAACTAATTGTTTGCATAATCCTGCTTGTCTATTTGTTTTTGGGTTTATTTCTCTTTTTAACAGTAAAAGAAATCAGAGTCTGATCAGTGTCATACCCAGAGTTTCTACGATGGGAAGCTTCTTGACGATGGCTCTTTTCTGGACCATCCTCATCACACCCAGCGCCAACGTTACCGTCACCACAATGGGTAAACCCTCAGGGATGGCGGCCACCGCCAAGCTGAAAGAAAGGGATCAATAATCAATACAACTGTCCACATATCAGGGTGAGACTGGGGAGGTCATGATACCTGAATTTAAACTTGTATACAGTAAATAATTGAAGCAAGATCACAGGGTATCAGTACTTGTTCCCCAGGTTTAAGCTAGCCATATCAGTACCTACAGAGGTCTATAGAATCTATAGATAAATCTACACATCTTTAGTTTTAACGCTGTTATAATAGTGATATTTATATTGATATTTATGCTGATGATCCTTACTATTGTGGCGTTATTCTGATTTTTTGGAACAAAGCAGGAGAAAATGGGTAGTGGAATGCCGCCCATGAAGGTGTGAGTGTTTTTTTTATTTTAAATTAATTTTAAAAACTTTAAACAAAGATGTATCAAAATTTAATACAAAGTTTTCAACCATTTGGTCTTTTTTTTGTTTGTTTTTTTTTTTTACTTTCTTTGACAATTTTAAAATATTTTCTCCACATTTTCCATGCATTCATCAAAATATTTGTAACATTTTCTTTTCTCCTCCTTTCTCTCCTTTTTTCTCTCTCTTTGCTCTTTTTTTTTGTAATTTATTATTATCAAAGCTATTATTAGGGCCCGAACACCGACCAAGGGTCAGCGAGGACCCTATTGGATTTCGTTTGTCAGAAGAATTCAGGCAATTCGAGGCCTGTTTTCAGGGCCTCAATATATGTAAAAAGTTTTTGTTTTTTTTTTTTCAAAAATTGTCCCCCGTGAGAAAAAAACCATCCGTTGGTGGAAGGGTATAAGTCCATCGCACAGTTTTTTCTAGGGGGCGCCAAAAGTGAGATAGGGCCGTGGATAATACCTACGTGCACGAAAATCACACACATATGTATCATGATGATACATAAATGACTTTTACCTCTACTTACTTTTTAAAAACTTCGTCTTAGCCTTCAAAATTCTCTAGCAAGACAACAGTGTCACAATGAACTCACCTACATACAAAAAAAATCATCATGGCGTATTTGAGAAGGTTTTCATTTTGAAATCTGACATCATATTGCCTTGTTACTGCACCAGATATATTGAGGGGTGTCCAACTATCACTCTTAGGTGGAATGAGTCTGTGGTAACAGGGGTTTTCGTAATTTTTTTCAATTGAAAGTTGAGCAGTTCTTTTCTTAATTATTTCATTTCAAAGTTGGGCAGTTGCACAATAAATATAAGGACATAAGAATTGACAGAAAAACCCAAACATTTTCACAAACTTAAGTGTGAATGAATGTTCTTTATTAAGAATAATATAAATACTCTGAAGTTCACATTCCCTAACCTAAGATAGGGGATAAACAACCCTATAACCTTTTATGAATAAAGCTAAAAAGTGTTATTTTTGCATGTCCAACTCTGTCTTAAACTTCCTGTTTAAGGTTTTAAAGTGTCTCTAGCAGCCCTGTATACCTGCCACATCTGAAGAAAATACAGTATGACTTCTGTGTGATGGGTCAAAGCGTGCTCATAGCCAAAGGTCAGCTCGCTCTGATCTGATAACAGAAATGACCTGCAGGCTAACAGAAAGATTCAATCATTTACCAACCTGACAAACACACAGAGGGAGGATGCAGCTCTGAGAGTCTAAATGAGGACAGAAGCTAAATATTTTACCTAACACCGATGGTGAACATGTCGAGGATCCTCTTCCCCTGCAGCCAGCCCACCAACATGATGACCCCTGAAACATTAAAAAACATGGAATCAGGCTGGAACAGCGGAGATAAAGTCGGATTTTATTACAGCGATGAGTGGAAAAGGAACTGACCGATGATGCCGAAGGAGTACAGAGAGAGCTGCTTCCCCAGCAGGTCCATGCTCTTCTGTAACGGCGTCTTAGGAGCCTGGACAACAAACAAACACACACACGGTTTTAAAATGATCTGACTATTTAATAAATGTGCTGAAATCTGGAGAAACTTTTCTCTGACTGACGGAGAAAAACAAAACAACACACAGAGATGAAATATTCATCAGTCACACAGAAACAAACTCTTCTGAATAAGTGACTCATGTGTGATGAAGACTAATCATCAGTCAATCACAGAGCTGACACACAGAGACAGACATTAGTCATGCTCACACTCACAGCTGCGGGCAATTTAGAGTCACAATTGGCCTAATGAGCATGATTTTGGACAGCGGGAGTGCCTGGAGAGCTTGCATGCATGAACATGCCAAATCCTGTCTGACCAGGAACCTTTTGATGTGAGGCGGCAGAGCTAACCACTGCACCACTGTGCAGCCCATAAAGTCAAACAGCGGGAAAATCTGTCTTTAAAGGGGACATAATATGCAAAAAATCCCTTTTTCAGGCTTTTTGAACAAAAATATGTGCCCCTGGCCTCTCCCCTTAACTACCAGAAAAATCTATTCCCTTCCCCCCTCTCTTTCTCCACCTTTCAGAAATTGTGTGCTGCAACAAGCCGTTCTCAGATTTTCCCCTCATGATGTCATGTGGGGAGTTAGCCTCGCCCCCAGCTTCAGTTGGCCCTCACCGCTTGGGATGGGAGATTGATGGTTCAAATCCCAGTCAAGTCCTTGACTTTAGATAAAAATTTGTAACATTGTAAAATCAGGGGTGCCACATCCATTTCCTGAGAGGGGCGGAGTCAGGGGCGGAGTCAGACAGATCAGTAACATTTAAAGCCACAGACACAGTTCATACTGAGCAGGGCTGAAACAGAGGGGTTTTCAGACATGCAAAAATCCAAATCCAATGCCAGCCTGTATTTATATACTAAAAAAAAAACAGATTTTTTCACCAAAGAAGATAAAAATTGCAAAGCAAAACTCCACTTTGAGAAGATTTCACACTGGAAGAATTCCTTATCCATGAATCTGAGACTACACGTGCTGGCCGAGGTATTTGACTTTAGTAATCTGAGGACTGTAAATCTTCATGAGCGCGCAGCGGGTCGGACTCCTTCAGCCTCCATTGGGGACAGTGGTTCACTTGTTTAATCTGCAGCAGCGATACTACCCTCTGCTTCCCATCTTTTGTTCCCGTTTGTGTTTAAAGAGGAGAAAGACCGCAGAGCACAACGGCTGACTGAGTCAAACATCAAGAAAGTCTTTTGTGTGTTGGTTCAACACCAGACAGACGGAGAATTATTTGAATAAAAGGATCAATCTCTGCCTGTAATCATCTCTGCTTTCATCCTCCCTCTGCTCTGACAGGCAGACTTTCTGTTTGAAGCCTTAAAACTGGTTAGAAACCATTTCTGTGTGAGAAATATGATCTCAAAGAAAATATGAAGTGTCAAAATATGGCAGAAGGAAAGCAAGGTGATCAGATAAGACTAATGTGAAAAAATACAGTAAAGAAAAAGAAGGAAATATTCTACTGGCTTCTAACTAAATGATTAGAGATTCTCTTTATTTACTGTTTACAGCAGTGTTACTCAACCCCGCTCAACCAAAGAGACAAATTGTTAAAAAATACCTTTGCAAGAGCCACAATCCAAGTGGTCAAAAAAGGCGAAAATGGGTTAAAGTGGCAATAAAATAAGTTAAAGTGGTGAAATGGTCAAAAAGCAGCAAAGTTGGCAAAAATGGGGAGAAAAAGTGGCAAAAACAAGAAAAAGTAGCTTTCGATGGCAAAAAGTAACCAAATGGGCAAGAAGCGGCAAAACATTGCAAAAAGGCAAAAACTGATGAAAATAACAAAAAGCAAAATAAACAAGGCAAAAACTGATAACAAAAATGGCAAAAATTGTGAAAAAATGAGTTACAGGTGGCAAAATTGGTCAAAAATGGTAAAAATGTGGCAAAAAATAAGTGAAAAGGGACTACAATGGTCAAAAACTGGCAAAGAAGTGGCAAAAATTGGTAAAAATGGGCAAAAATGTGGAAAAAAGTGGCAAAATTGACTGAAAAATGACATACAGGTGGCAAAAATGGTAAAAAAAAAAACAAAACAAAAAAAAAAAAACACTGTAAAAATGTGGCAAAAAATGAGTCCAAAGAGACTAAAATGGACAAAAGTGGCAAAAATTGAAAAAAAAAAAAAAGTAGTATTCAATGGAAAAGGCAGCTTAAATGGGTAAGAAGGGGAAAAACTTGGTAAAAAGTGGAAAAAATGGGTGAAAGTTGGCAAAAATGGGGAGAAAGAGTTGCAAAAATTGATTAAAAATAGGTCACGGGTGGAAAAATGGTCAGAAACAGTCAAATGTGGCAAAAAATGAGTAACTACAATGGGGAAAAGTGGCATTCAAAGGCAAAAGGCAGGTTAAATAAGTAAGACGGGGCAAAAAGTGGAAAAAAAATTGCAAATGGCAAAAAGCAGGGCAAAAAAGAAAAATGGTGAAAAGGGGCAAAAGAAGTGGCAAAGTTGGGCTTAAAAAGCTGTAAAAATACATCAAAGATGGTGAAAAGGGGGGAAAATTGCAAATAAGGGCAATGGAAATATAAAAACAAAAATAAAGGTTGACAATTTAAGCCAACTGTAAAAGAGTGGGAAACAAACTGATTAATGTGACCTGCAATGAATAAGTTCTGAGGTTAAAGTTGACCTTTTTTTAAGGTTTTCTGGGGAAAAATATTTCAAATAAAGACATAAAAGAGCCACAAATCATCACACAAGAGCCACTGGTTTAGAGGAAATTTACGATAACAAACCTCTTCTGCTTGCATCATCTTGAACACCTCCCCAAACTCAGAGTTCTCTCCAGTCCCGATGACAATGCCCTGAGGAATGCCACAAACACAAACAGATGCAAGGTATTGTTAGCTTTTAAGCCCTGGGGATGTTTTCACATGCTGTGCACCATAAACCGTCCTTCTGCTGTGGTCTCAGCTCTCACATTGTCTTAAAAAACAGTCAAGACTGGCTAGTGTGCAGCTAAGTTTAGTTTTCTACTGCCAAAAAAAGCATGTTTTAGCTTTTGAATCACTGAAAAATCCACTATCCGTCTGGTTGCTGCAGCATGTTTCACTGAGAAAAATGTTTTTCTGCAGAATATGTCTGATATACTTTATTAAAGCAAATAAAACCTGTTTAATAAGAGTCTTCAGAATAATCAAGTCTTCAACATTAACCTGTTTCTCTGTCTATAAACAGACATTATGGAGCATTATTGGATATTATAACAGGAGAAAATACAAAATGACATGACGACGGAGTGATCCTGACTGAACGACATTCTCAGAAATGTAGATGTGTAAAAGGAAACGTGGCGGTTATCAGGGTGGTACCTTGGCTTTACCGCAGCGCACAAGCGTCCCCATGAAGGCGATGTTGCTGCGGGAGGCGATGTCTCCATTGGTGGCTGCCGGCTGAGGGGAGGTGGACTTTGGGCAGGGGGCCGTCTCCCCCGTTAGACTGGACTCATCCACGGACAAGTCAGTCGCCTGAGAAGGAAGAGGACAGACAAGATGGTACTTTTACATGCACAGATATGTCAGAGTAAGTGGACACCTGTCCCAGGATAAAAACACCATGGGACGATCGTTTATTTTAGTTTACTAAAGAATGTCCAACTCTGACAGCAGATGTCACCTTTCAGTCAGTAACTATTAGACCTTCTTCAGGTTTATTGATTATATAAACTAACATCAGTCTCACACTTACTGGATGTTTCATGAAAAGGTATTTTGGTAGGGATAGCTGTGTTTTATTTGGTTTTGATGCTAATCTTTGACAGCGATGCATCATTTTTTTATGTTGGTTCTTGGGGGGCTCACCATTCTTTGACACAGAATGGGATGCTCCATGAAAAAAGGCACAGAACTGCTGCACTGGACTATTGGCCTTACTTCTACTCCTGCACCGATGCATCGGTGCTGGCCGTGTGAACCCTCATTGGCAAAAAAATCAGACATGTGTCAATAACAGATGCCAATGTTTTCCAAATGTGCAGAAGAGACAAATCTGAAGTGCATGCTGCTGTGACAGTAGACAGTGGTCTGACAAGTTTTTGCTGTGCAGGCCCTCTAGCTCTCTGTCCAGATCAGCTGAGTTTGCGGCACACGGCATCTCTGAAGCAGCTGAAAAAAGCCACAAAAAAAAAAAATTTAAATAAAAAAAATAAATAAAAAGAAGAAACAACACTAAATGTTCTCCGGTTGATCTCTGCTCCAGCAGGCTGTGCAGATGCAGCCAGGAATGAGGCTGCTGACGTGATCCTCTCGGTAAGAGCCCTGAAATGTCCTTTTATGCACAGAGGTTGACTGTGATCACAGGGTTAAAAACTACAGCTAAAGACTACTTCATTAGTCTGTTCACAAGATTTGAACAAAAAGAATCAGATCAACTTTTCTGTAGCAGGACCTACCGACCTGGTGGAATAGTATGTTTAAAACATGACGCATCAAAAACACACTCACATATGCCGTGGACTATGATCACCCCACAAATTAAATTGCAAAACAGTCAGTTTGTAAACTTTATCACATTTTTCTTTCCATTTGAACAGCTGACAAGAGAAATCAGTGTTTAAGATTCATGATGTGCTGACATGATCCTCTCTGTAAGAGCCCTGAAACGCACAGAGGTAGGCTCTTATCAGTGATACAACAACACTAAACTACAACTAAAGACAACTTTAATGGAGTCTGTTTGCAAAAGATGTGATCAAAAAGAGTCTGATCCACTTTCCTACACTGCTGCCTTATTAGATCCGCTACAAGGACCACTAGTTTGAGGAAGTTAAACAAAGTACAAGGGCAGCTGATAGGCATGCCAGCCACTGCTGCATTTTTAGGGGTTGATTTAATAGCTAAATGGATATAAGTGCAAAAGATCCCCTAAAAAAATGTGTTTTCTGAATTTAGTAGCCTTTTTGGGGTCTGGATGAGAAGCTTATGGCCCCCGGGCTGCCAGTTGATGATCACTGGACTATATCACCAATAACACAGGTCTTAGATGCCCATTATCAAATCACTTATTGATTTCAGTGATTAAAAAATTAAAGGCAAACTCTTGCAACCTGTCAACTGCATAAATATGTTGACAGCCTTTCTATTTATGCAGTTCAGACAGTCCTCAAGGGTTAAAAAAGTGACAGTGCTAGAGATTGTACTGTCTGAAAACATGAAACAAGTATCAAACAACCAAAGTAGAAGCACTCTCCACCACAGGATTTTGTGTTGATATTTTCATATTTCTGTGTACGTGCATACCTCGAAGAGGCGGAGGTCTGCCGGGACTCTTTCTCCCACCGTCAGACAGACGGTGTCTCCAGGAACCAGCTCTCTGGCCAGCAGGTGCTCCAGGTTCCCGTCTCTGATACTGAGACACAAAAATGTAAACAACTCTTAACTACACTGTTTTATGAACATTAAATGGTTAATCTGGCTACATACCACACCGTTTTAACACAGCTACAGTGTTAGGGTTAAGGAGTTGTTTTATTAACACCCTGAAAAAAAGAACAACTTCAGTGACTTCATATCCATCTGTTCCAGGGAGTCTAGAGTCTTCATGGTTTATTGATGTTTTAAAGTAAAACAGAAAGGTGAAAAAGAGGAGAATATAAGACAAAGAATACCAGCAGTAATCCTCTCCTGATAGTTCAAAATCAACATGAGACCTCCTCTGCTTTCAGACCTGCTGCTACAGGTGTGTATGTCTGATCTCTGCCAGGTGAAGGGCCAGCTGTTCCTCCTGCCTGCTGTTATTTGAAGTGTAAATTGAGGCCCTGAGCAGCTTGTTTGAAGGAACATTTTCATATTCAAACCAGCAGATGGGCGAGTCGTAAAAATAATGGAGTTCTCTTTGCAGTAGTCTTTTCTTTAAAGTAGATTTAATACTGATTTTTTGGTGTTTTATGCAGAATGCAGGGAGAGGCAGAAGATAAGAAGAAAAGCCAAAAAGGAATCATAGAATATAAAATGATGTTTTTCTCCTGTTGGTCTGATGTCTCTTCTTTTATCTATAGTTTGTAAATTGTTCCAAACACAGAGCAATGAAACAGACTTTTTTAAAAACATGGTAGGAGAAAAACCTTAAATATAAAAATAAGAATGGATGAGACTTTGTGATTTTTCCCTCTAAAATGACTAATTTTTGTGAAACGTTTTCACAAGGACCTTCTTTGGAGGTTTAAATCCTTTTCTCAGAAGAATTAAATGAAAATATTTTGGTGATTTCACATGTGTCCTTGTATCTCCTGCTGTTTATTGTTACTGGTCTTGTTTGCCTGAATGAATAGATGAAGCATGAATCATAAAATAAATGCAGCACGGATGGATTAAACCTGGATGGTGTACCTATGGATGGATGGATGGGGGTTGCACAGATAGAAAAAGGGATGAAGCATGGATAGATAATGCAAGGACTAAAAATGGATGATTCATGGATGGTTAGATAAATAAGCTATGGCTTGTTAGATGGATGATGCATGGATGGATATGGATATATGGATGATGCATGGATAGATATGGCTATATTGATGATGCATGGATGGATATGGATATATGGATGATGCATGGATGGATATATGGATGATGCATGGACGGATATATGTATGATGCATGGATAGATATGGCTATATTGATGATGCATGGATGGATATATGGATGATGCATGAATAGATATGGCTATATGGATGATGCATGGATGGAAATATATATGATGCATGGATGGATATATGGATGATGCATGGATGGATATATGAATGATGCATGGATGGATATATGGATGATGCATGGATAGATATGGATATATGGATGATGCATGGATGGATATGGATATATGGATGATGCATGGATTGATATAAGGATGATGCATGTATAGATATGGCTATATGGATGATGCATGGATGGATATATGGATGATGCATGGATTGATATATGGATGATGCATGTTTAGATATGGATATATGGATGATGCATGGATGGATATAAGGGTGATGCATGGATGGATATACTGATGATGCATGGATAGAAATATGGATGATGCATGGGTAGATATGGATATATGGATGGATTTATGAATTTGGATGGGTAATTCAACAAAGCATGGATGTATAGTTGGCATAGTAGGGATTGACAGATTGAATATGGATGTGTATGTAGCTGAATTTCATGGATGGTTAGATGGATGGATGTACTGGTTAAAGATGGATGATGGATTGACAAAAGAAGCACAAATAGGAGGTTTTCTCTCTCACCAGTGACATTCTGGAGGCACCAGCTTCCCGAGCTCTTCTAGAGACTTCTCCGAGCGGTACTCCTACACACGGAGGACAAACAACGGCTCAGAACATCTCTACAGAGTTATGAAAAATTCATGAATGTAAACATACAAGTGGAGTCAACCCACACGCCCACACACCCACCCACTCACATTCTCACACACAAACAGACAAACATTCAGAGACTCTAAGAATCACTCAGCAAACATTTGTTATCAGAGTGAAACACAAACAGGACTCACCTGAACAAAGGCAACTGTCACGACGATGATGATGGCCTGCAAACAGAGTCAGAGAGAAAGGGAGAGAGGGGGGCAGTAGGTGAAGCTTCAACTCATGCATTATTGGGCATTTAAATCATAAATGATAGGTTAACAGTTTGGTAGAGTAAACCCTGATCTAACTTAGATTTCCACAGCCTATCATACCTTTACTTGTTACAGGTGTTAGCTAGATGACAGCAGCCATGTCTGCAGAAGGGTGCCAAAAAGCAGGATGGTATGGATCAGTTATTTTGGTACCTTCCCAATTTTTGATGGTGGAAACATAACAGCGTACCATACCAAACCAGAGTTTGAAACACAGCATATGTTGCTCTAAAAGCTCTCTCTACTTTTCAGCATTGATGGTTCCTTTCCAGATGTTAGAGCTGCCCATGCCATAGGCACTAATGCAACCCCATACCATCAGAGATGCAGGCTTTAGACCTGAGCCAGGAGAACAAGCTAGATGCTCCCTCTCCTCTTTAGTCTGCGTCTGTGCTTTCCTCTGACCACAGAACAGTCTTCCATGTTTCCTCAGTCCATGTTAAATAAGCTTTGGTCCAGAGAGGACGGTGGTGTTTCTGGATCCTGTTTAGGGATGGCTTCTTCTCTCCATGATCCAGCTTTAACTGTCATTGGTGGATGGCACGGCCAACTGTGTTGATAGACGATGATTTCTATAATGTTCCTGAGCCCATGCAGTGATTTCGCTACAAGATCATGCCTGTTTTTAATGCAGAGGAAAATTTTAGAACTCAGTTTTCCACAGATTGGTGAACCTCTGCCCATCTTTACTTTTGCTAGACTCTGCCTCTCTAAAACGCACTTTTTATACCCAGTCATGTTACTGACCTGGTGCCAATTAACCTCATCCATTGCAAAATTCTCCTCCGGCTGTTTTCCATTAAAACCACTTACTTTTCCAGCCTTTTGTTGCCCCGTCCCAACTTTTGTGAGATGTGCTGCTACCATCAAATTCAAAATGAGCTAATATTTTTCATGAAATGTTAAAATTTCTCAGTCTCAACATCTGATATGTTGTTTATGTTCTGATGTGAATAAAATATGTGTTTATGAGATTTGACAACCACTGACTTCTGTTTTTATTTACATTTTACAAAGCGACCCAACTTTTTTGGAATTAGGGTTGTATATTCCAGTGCTTCTCAACCTTTTCAGCCCGCGACCCCAAAGATAAAGTTGCCTCAGACTGGGGACCCCCACTGTACCTGAAGGTGGATCAACACGGCCATGCACTTTCAAGATAGTCTTCTGCAGACAAGGTCACCCACAAGGGGGGTAAAATGGCAGAGCTTTCTGGCGCCCAGCCAAACTGGGGGCCCATGGAGGTCAGCAAAGTCATGGTCCATTATAAAGTTAAGTTGTGATAACCATAATTTATATCTAACCTGATAAAATAACCACTCTTATCAAAGAAATAAATATATTTTTAAACATCTGTGTAGTAAATAGCCTTCTTAAAAATGTGAATCCCTTTTCTTGGAAAAAAAAAAGAATTAAAATGGGTTAAAAATGGCTAAAATGGGTTAAAATGGCCAAGGGGGGGGGGGGGTTGGATTTTAAAAGGAGCAGAAATGGGTTAGAAGTGGCAACAATGACATAAAAAGGGCAAAAAAAAATGGCAAAAATGGGTTAAAATGGAAAAAATCGGCAAAGATAGTGATAAAGGGAGTTAAAAAGAGGCTGAAATGGCTTTAAATTGGCAAAAATGTGTAGAAATTTGGTAAAAAAAAATTGAATTGAATTGAAAAATTGATATAAACTGGCAAAAAGTGTTAACTGAGAAGTAGAAAATAGGCAGATATTTGCAGAAATTGGTTAAACTAGCAAAAATTGGCCTATCAGATTGTGAAATGTGGTTAAAATGGGGAAAAACTGGGTATAAATAAAGTAGTAAAAAGGGGTTAATAGTGGCAATAATCGGTCAACAGAGGCAACATTAATCTTAAGTGGCAAGAACTGGTTTAGAAATGGCAAAAACAGGCAGAAAAAAGTGGTGGAAAGAGTTAAAATGGACAAAAATAGGTGTTAAATGGCAAAAAATGTATTCAAATTGATGGGAAAATTGATGAAAATGGGTTAAAATTGGTGTAAAGTGGCAACAGTGTAATTTAAAATTATTCTTAGTTTTTTTAGGGAATCTGACGACCCCCTCTCAGTGTCTCACGACCCCAGGGTTGAGAACCATTGGTATAGTCAACATGGGTTTTTTGTTTTATTTTTCACTGTAGAGAAAAATTAATTAAAGTCAATCATATATATATATATATATATATATATATATATATATATATATATATATATATATATATATATATAAAATACTCAGATGAGGCCAAAATTTATCAAATATTTAGCTGTGTAAAACACTTCATAGCATCCCAGCTTTTTTGGAATTTGGGTTGTAAGTTCATATATTATTAGGTCAGCTTGAACTGAGTCTTATATATACCATACCTGTCTGTTCACATTTGCAAGTTCCGACATGAAGGGGAACGAGTTTTAAAGCAAACCTACCTTCCTTGTGAAACAAGCCTTCAGGACAAACTCCACATTTCTGCTGCTTCATTTCAAACCAGACTCTAAGAATAACTCAATTTCCAGTGTGTTTGTTCTGTCTCACACTTTCCCTGCAGGATTTTGGACTTTAATCTTGTGGTATCACGCACATTTTCTCTATTGTTCTCCTTTTGCTGGGTTGTTCTCTTATCCTGCACATTATCTTTGTAATTATTCACCGCTGCAGCAACATTTCCCCACAGGCACAGGCAGAAAAAAATATATAATCTCATTTGCTAAACTCACAGGCAGACACTAGGAGCACATTTCCTGCATGTGTCTACATCTTCTTAACTGCTGACGCTGAAACAAACCGCTGCTTCTAATAATACCGTCATAAGAAGTGCAGCTCTGAGGGCCGGTTTCTCGGGAAAGGGGCAGGAAGAGCGTTAGTGCGCGGGGCTGTGGAGGGAGGTGGAACGTACCACAGTGATGCTGATGGCGTCGTCAAACTGGTGCATGAGAACGCTGATGACAGCCGAGGCCAGCAGCAGCAGGATGAGAGGATCTTTGAACTGCAGAGGGAGAGAGACACACAGGTCATGACACCAGTGAACTGAGTTAGCTGCAGAATGATGCCACACTCCTCCCAGTGCTGCCTCTGTTACTGCTCCGTGTCTGCACAGACTTAGAAGAGGTTTCATTAAGCATTGAGTGCATTTTCGGAAAAACGTAGGAGGTGGTACAAAGGGATAACCTTCACTCAAAGTTAAAAAAGAGTTAGGATGAGCAGGAAAGTAGATTTCAGAGAGTAATGCTTGATTGTACATGGTGAGATCGATAAAAACAAAGTGAGGTTGATTGTACAACTGCAGGCCTCTTTTGTAAAGTAAGGACACTGGCCCAAAGTGATATTGATCGTTTAAAGTTTGAGGATGTTTGTGGAGTGTGAGGTTAACTGTAGAGAGTGTGGACAAAAGCAAACCATTGTGCAGAAAGTTTGGATGATTGGATAAAATCAGGCCATTTAAAGAGAGTCCAGAACAGCTGATTGTTAAAGTGAGGGTGATTTGAGAAATCAAGGTTGGTGGTTAAAGTAGTTTTTATTAAGAGGAGATGATGGCCAAGAGGGGAGGCAAGGAGAGGATGATGATGGTGAGCCTGGAGCCAAGTGCACTAGCTGTTCTGTCTGATTTAAAGCTGTTTTACTGGGTGTAACACTCTAGTGTTACACCCAGTGTAACAGTCTAGTCCCTCCCCCACTCTCTTTCCCCACCTTTCAGAATATCTATGCCGAAACAAGCTGTTCTCAGATTTCCCCTCATGATGTCCTGTGGGGAGTTAGCCCCGCCCCCAGGTTCGGATGGCCCTCCCCACTTGGAATAAAGTTCCATCCTCCTCTCCTGATCCTCAGGAGAGCAACATCCATTTTCTGAGAGGGTTGAAGCACAATGCTTCACTTGTGGATGGATGGATCATGCTGCCATGATTTCAACGCTCTCACCATCCACCGCCACAGATTCGATAGCAGCATCTAGGGCATCTCTGAATGCCTGGAGCTTTGAAGACGTGCACTCCCAATGCTTCAGCCTCCTAACTCTGCAAGTTAAAGCCCCCACAAGGACATCCACAGTGTCCAGGAGGATCATAGCATCCGAATGACTCAGACAATGAACCACAGAGAGACTATCTGAGACTCAACAGTTTCTAAAGGCAAATATTTGATGGGTGACACACCTTAGTGCAGAAATGCATGGTCACTTTGTTAAACCACGCCCACAGGTTCCGCCTGTTTCTCCTCAAATGGTCCTGATTGGTCCAGTCATTCTTTGACTAGCCCTTGTGCCCTCCTCAAATTTACTACCCTCGGGAAACCTTCGAGGCAAAAAATGTACAAGAACATTAAATCAGCATACATCAATATTTTTTTCTACCTTTTTTTCATAAATCTCTTTAACAACTTCAGACCTGCTCAAATCTACCAAACATTGAATCATTTTCAAGATTTTAACCCTTTAAATGCCAGTTTGATTTTTTACTAAAAAACAGATAAAGTGAATTATTTTCCGTATAATAAATAGCAGAAAGATGGGGCTTTGGGGGTGATAAGAGTCTTGGATGGGTCAAAGATTAGCAACAAAACTGATTTGATTGCATTCATATTTTTTACATCGTGTCAGAAATACCCTCTGAACACCTTCGAGGCAAAAATGCCCCCATGTCTTCCATTAAAACCAGGTTTTTTAATCTCACTGTCATTGCAGTATAAAATCATGCATTCTTTAGTGTCAGCATTCCAATGTGAAGAAGTCTAGGGAAATTTGCAGTTTTTACCGTATTCCACCAGATTCAACCATTTACTCATTGTAGGACCATGCACCACATTCTTGTATTTTTGCCCGTTATATTATGGAGAGTTTTGTGTGAGTTTGAAAGGGTTAAAATTCTGAGAATTATTGAATGTTTGGTAGTTTTGAGCAAGTCTGAAGTTGTTTAAGAGATTTATGAAAATAAAAGTAGAAAAAAAAATGATGTATGCTGATTTAATAGCAGTTTTCTTATACATGTACATTTTTGCCTCGAAGGTGTCCAGAGGGTACAAAATTTATTGAGTATGAACGACATTTAAAGGTAAAACATGTTTGATTTCAAAAATTTTACTAGAAAGAAAAGTTCCTGTAAAAATTCATGCCACAAGCTGTAAAATTGACAAAATGATCACAAATTTTAAAAAAAGTTGAGAAAAATGGCCAAAAATGCCTGAGGAGGGCACAAGGGCTAGGAGTGAATCAGTTTGAAGCTTCTGAAGGTTTTTTAGAATAAGGGAAGCTTTAACTGACAAAGTCAGGATGATTTTACAGAAACAGGAAGCTAAGGACAACTGCACTGAGCGTGGACCATCTTACAGTGTGTACACAGTTGTGTGTTTTGATAAAGAGCAACGATTTTGGGTATTAGCTACTGCATTATCCTTTTTTATGATTCTTTTCCTCTTCATCACGATGTTTATGATAACGCAAATTAAGCACTCTAACTAGTCTTATTTCTAAAACATGCATAAACTTATCTGGTTTATTTTTTATTTGTGCTTATACACCATTAGATCTCCCACACAAGCCTCTCTTCCACCCATTTCAGTGACATTTGCTGCTCTAATTAAGGACGACATATTTTTCACTGCCTAAGGAAGACTCTAGTTGTTATATTCCCTACGGATGAAAGCAGGGCTTTTAAAGGGTGAACATCTGCATTAACTACATGTTTAAGCATGTCCATATTGACAGAAGACCAAATGATAGTGTTTCCATGATGTACAGACGTGTTAATCACATGTCAGTCATCCGTACTGAAAAGTCGAAGCTCACTGAGTGAGGCGGGCCAACACTCCAGGCTCTATTTTCAGCTCCAGCATCCAAATGACCCGGTTTCCACATCAACGACTGAACACAGCCACAATGGAAACTTTAACCGCTCTCTGTTTAACCCACAAACCCGCTGGATCCGACTGTCTATGCTTTAATCGGCGGGGAACCGAGTTAAAACATGAAAACAGCAGAGGATAAACAAGTTTAACTGAAGGCTGGTTTCTATTAAATACTTAAGGTTACGTTTCCTTCTTTTTACTGTATGAGGTGGATTTAATCGTAGTTTTTCTTAAATGGCTCATATCAGGATGTGACGCTGTCTGATTAATTAATGAGTCAAAACTCGCCAGTTTCCCCACATTCACTCCATGAATCAGTGAATCCCTGCAGCTCTAACTGACCGCTGCTTTAATTTTAGCTGTAGTCTACAGACGATGGCTCTGCACAGCTGGAGCGCTGCCCTTTTCAGTCCGGCCGTGTGGGTTATACACAAGAATATCAGCAGCAGAAACACGGCGGTGCTCAGTTTACAGAGGCTCTTCTCACCTCGCAGGGCTGTCAGGTCAGGTGTGAAGCGTTTCGACAAGAAACCCTGACAGATCGGGCTCGATGGGGAGGAGAAACACGGGCTCACATGGAAATTTGGAGCATTTTTATGTGAGAAAGCAGCAAGGAGTGACTTCTCTTCCCGCTCATTCTGCTGCTCTTGAAATTTAACCTCTGTTGCTCGTCCTCTCATCTCCTCTCATCCCTCCTCATCCCTCTCCTCTTATCTCCTCTCCTCTCCTCTTCCTCAGCTCTGTCCTTGTCAGAGTTCATGTAGCCAAACCCGACCAGTTTAAACTCCCTCTGGCCTCCTTCCTTTTTTAACCACTAAAATCTGACCCACTCGTCCAGTCAGATGTCCAGCTTTCTTAGAATGATGTGTCCTCTTACTGTCTGCTTGGTTGCTTCACCAGTACGCAAGTAAAGAAACCATCTGCTTGCCTTCATGGAGCGCTTCTGTCCAGCAGCATGACAGCTGACATTTAAAATCTTTGAAAGTCAGAGGTTAAAATCATGTGAAACATCCACGTCATGCTCCTCTCCTCTCCTCTGGCTTGTCCTGTTTTTCTGCACAGATAAGTCCTCATACGAGATAACTGATGGAGTCCAAGAATAACACGGACTTTAAATATCTCAGGTGTGGCTTATTCTCTTTACAAAAGGAACAAAACAAGACAAAGCAAACAGGAGCTTGGAAATGCAGCAAGTTAAATGAATCACATAATGATGGGATTTAAATTAAACATTTTGAATCACAGCATTGGGAACCAATCTTACCCGTTCCTCAGCTGGAGACTGTTCAGCCTCTCTCCCTGTAAAGGGTAAATCCATCTCTTTTTACAGATCTGATCATTTGTCTCTCATGGTTCTTCATCTGGTACCAGTTTGGCTTTTTAAATGTGTAATTAGAGAGGCATAGATTGGTGCTAGTGCCCAAATAACAGCCAATAAAGAGGGGCAGAGTTAATCAGAGCTGAGAGAGGAGCAGGGAAGGAGACAGTCTGGTAGTGCTTTTATATCTGAGGCTTCATTCTAAATAGTCAGGGCTCACAGTGGGACGCTTTGAGTCATTTCTGCCAGTAAAAAATTATGGGGGAAAATTAGCACTGATGATACATGATTTTGAGATTTAAAAAGTCAAAATGATCAGCTTAAAGGCCCAAAATCTGAGATAAAAAGTCAAACTTGTTTGTTCAAAAGGTCAAAACACAAAATTAGATGTTAAAATAATGCTTTTAAAAGGCAAATATATAAAAAGAAAGTTACAATCATGTTTTAAGGCAAAAATATGACATCAAAATCAAACTTGTTAGTGCAAAAGGTCAAAACATGAAATCAGATGTTAAAATAATGCTTTAAAAAAGCAAAATACAAAAAAGAAATTCACAATCATATTTTTATGGCGAAAATACATCTTTAAATTAAACAAGGTGCACCTAAAAGGTCAAAATATGAGATAACATTCAGAATAATAAATTGAAAAGGTCAAAATATTCAATAAAAAGGGAAAATAATACATTGACAGTCAAAATATAAAATAAAAAGTCAAAATTATAAATTGAAAAGGTCAAAATATGAGAAAAAAGTGAAAACAATAAATTGACAAAGCCAAAAATATGAGGTAAAAAGTCAAAATTATAAATTGAAAAAGCCAAAATATTAGAGTCAAAATTATGTTGAAAAGGTCAAAATATGAGACAAAAAAGTCAACATGATAAATGTAAAAGGTCAAAATATGAAATAAAAGTCCAAATAATAGATTGAAGTCATAATTGTGCAATGAAAATTTTAAAATATGAAATAAAAAAACACAAATTGTTTTATTTTCCCATATTTCTTTTTATTTAATTATTTTTACTTTTTATTTATTTATTTATTTTTGTATTTTTATGACTTAAGGATATTTGATATCATCAAGGTTAAGTTCACATGTTTATACTGCAGGAAATCTGCTGACCTCATGTTTTAGGGCCACTTACGATAAGAACAGGCTATGATCTTTGGGGCCGAGTGTAACTGCACCACAGGCCGGATTTGACCCCCAGGCCTTGAGTTTGACACCTCTAATGTAGATATTTACAGATGTACTGCAGAAATTCACAGCTGATATTTTAGCTGTGAGTACTGGCAGAAATGTTCATATCTGCATGTACCGATATCATGCTGATAATATCGTGCATCCCTAACAGGAATAATAATGACAAAAATGGGACAAACTGGATGAAAAACACTTGAATAGCAACTATCAACTTATCCCCTGGGAGTAAAATACACCATGCAGGCAAAAGTATTTGGCCACACCTGATAATTATTGAGCTCAGGTGTTCCAATCAGACTACAGGTGAATAAAATCCTCACCTGTCCGTGCAGTCACAAACATCTGTGATCCTAACAGGTCGTTCTGGAGCTCACAGACTTCCAGCGTGGTTCTTTGATGATGACACCTCTGGTGACATTTCATCCCTGCTGGATATTCCACAGTCAGCTGTCAGTGATGTTATTAGAGAGTGGAAGAGTTTAGGAACAGCAGCAACTCAACCAAGAGGCAGAAGACCACAGAGCAGGGTCAACAACTGCTAAGGATCATGGGTAAAAGTCTCTACTGGTTCCATAGCTGGAGAGTCCTGAACTTCCGCTGGCATTAATGTAAACACCAAAACTGCAGCAGGAGCTTCATGAATGTGTTTCCATGGCAACAGCTGAATGCAAGCCTCACATCACTAAGTCCATTGCCAAGCGTTGAATAGAGTAGTCCACTTCTCTGTTAGGGAGTCAGATGAGTGAGGCTGGGTTTGGTGGATGCCAGGTGAACGTTACCTGTGAAGTTTGGTGGAGGAGGGATAATGGTATGGGGCTGGTTTTCAGGGTCTAGACTAGACCCCTTATCTCCAGTGAAGGCCAATCTTAATGCTTCAGCAGACCAAGACATTCTGGACAATGCTATGCTTCCAACAGTTTGGGGAAGGTCCTTTTCTATTGCAGCATGACTGTGGCCCAGAGACCAGAGAAGGACTAGAAAGACTAGAGTCCTGACCTCAACCCCATCCAGCACCTTTGGGATGAACTGGAACAGCGATTGTGGGCCAGGCCTTCTGGTCCAACATCAGAGCCTGACCTCATAAATGCTCTACAGAATGAATGGACACACATTCCTACAGAAACACGCTAAAATGTTGCTGAAAGCCTTCAGAGAAGAGTGGAGACTGTTAGAGCGGCAAAAGGAGGACCAACTCCACATAAAACAGGGCTGGGAAATTCATCAAAAATTAGATCACAACTCAATCAGACAATATTCATGTTCTGTTTCTGCCCAGTGTGGTTTGAACAGTTTTCCAAAAATAACATTAAGTGCAGACTTTCCTGCAGGGGTGATATAAATAATCATCTAGGAAGCCAAAACTGCTCCTGTGTTAAGATAATTAAATATTTATTATCACAGAGAAGTTAGAAATCTTTGTTAATAAATAAAGACTATTAAATTTTTTAATCCTGTATAATTTTGTCCTGTGTAACTGCATTGTAAACATTTCATAATCAGAAAGTTGCATATTCAAAAACATGTAAAAAATATCTGGAGCTTAACATCGTCATAGAGAGATTACCGGTAAGGCAGGATTTCTCCCCTTGCTCCTGCCGGTCTGTTTTCAAAGTAACTCTGTCCCGCGCCTGAGCACACTATTGTACGCACTCAGCCTAATACAGCAGGTGGCAGTAGGAAAATCATGTTTGCAAATCCTCCAAGAAGAAGAAAGAAGAGGCAGCCACCCAGGTCGCCATTTATCCACTCTGGAGGAAACTCTGGAATTATTAGTTATGTTTAAGATGCTAACAACCCTCTTCCTACTTCAGCGTTCACCGTGCAGCTCAGAGGATGAAGTGGGCCCATGCTGGGTAAAGACTCCATACTCTGGTATGATTGCATCTCCTGCATACCGTGTCCTGGACCACCTCTTCATGTAGACCAGTGTTACTCAACATGTGGCTCTTTTGTGACGATTTGTGTCTCTTTTATTTCTTAATTCAAAATATTATTCCCCCAAAAAAACCTTTAAAAAAGGGAAACTTTGACCTAAGAAGTTATCCATTTATCAGTTTGTTTCCAGAGCTTGTACAGTTGGCTGTAACTGTCAACCTTAATTTTTATCTAAATATTTCTATTGCCCTTATTTGCATTCTTTTGCCCCATTTTCATTTTTGTGCCACTTTAAATCCATTTTTATTGCTTTAAGCCTACTTTTGCCACTTCTTTTTGCCTATTTGTATCCTGTTTATACCCTCTTTCATCAATTTTTGCCTCTTTTATCCTGCTTTTTGCTTTTTTCCCCTTTTATTGCCACTTTTCCCCCCATTTTCCCCCACTCTTGCTGCTTTTTGCCCTTTTTTCTACCTTTTTGCCTGTTACAGTCACTTTCACTCTTTTCTTGCCACTTTTGGACCCTTTTGTTCCACCTGTAACTTATTTTTTTGTCACCTCTCCACCATTTTTGCCACCTCCTGCCCTTTTTTGCCACTTTTTCTTCACATTTTATTCACCCAATTATTGCAATTTTGAGCCTACTTTGTCTTTTCAACCATTTTTGCCCCTTTTTTCCATTTTTTGCCAACTTTTCCCCCATTGTTTGCCATTATTTCCCACTTTTCACACATTTAAGCTGCCTTTTGCCATTAAATGCCACTTTCCCCCTCATTCTTGCCCATTTTTCCAACCTTTTTGCTGCTTTTTGCCTGCCTTAGTTACTTTTCACCCATTTTTGCCACCTGCATCTTTTTTTTTGTCACTTCTAACCCAATTTTTTTTGCCATTTCCTACCTTTGTTGCCACTTTTCCCTCCCCATTTATGTCACTGTTCACCCATTTATTTATTTTTTTTGCCATTTTATGCCTACTTTGCCCCTTTTTGCCACTTTTCCCCAATTACATTGTGGCTCTTGTAAAGGTATTTTTCAATAATTTGGCTCTTTGCTTGAGCAGGGTTGAGTATCACTGATGTAGACACAGGCATGGCACACTTGTGTTCACATTGATTATATAAACTTGGGGGTAAAAAGTACTCTGATCCAGTCCTGAGTCCCCATTGTTGGAGGTCTAAGAAGTACTTTCAGTGTACTTGGTAGAGAAACATGTGCAAAGCGTGGTAATGCCGCCATGATCATCTCATTCTTTGAACATAATGCCAGCTCGATTCTGTGATATTACTACATTCTGTAATTATATTAGGGAGGGGCTGACTCTGCAGGGTGTCACAGAAATACCTCCCAAAAATAACAATGTAAGAGCTATGAACAGGACAAAGAGAGCTGAAGAGACACAGTACTGGGTGGTGTTTGAGTTGATACTGTGTTCTCATGACAGAACAATGACAGCTAGGAACATGACCAGCCTCCAGACTCTTTCTTAGGCACCAGATAAAAATAGTTTGGTGGATTGGTCCTGGAGCTGCTGCTGGACGTGTGAAGGACTTCCGGAGACTCATGGTTTCAAACATCAGCAGCACAAAAACATGGACAGAGAGATCAGCACAGAGGACATAAAGTGGATACACACAAAGATAATCAGGCTATTTTTGTCCCGATTGTCCCCCTTCCCGACCAAGGATGGCAAGCGCCCGATTATCTTATGTCTTATAAGATTATCCTATAAGATTATCCTGTGGTCTGAGGTGTGTTAAGAGTGAATTTGTCCCAATGTTCGGCTCCGAAAATGGTTGGATGAAGACGAATGAAGTCTTTAAACAGTGATAGGGTTTAGGCCTGATAATCTCTGAAAATATAGGGGATTTCACATAAGTGGTTTAGCATATGGACCCACCTCTACCTCACAAATGACAATCACAACTCAAACTTCTTAATTTTTTTCAATCATGACAAAATATTTTTAACCATGTTTGGACAGTGACTGTTAAGGTTCATGGGTAATAGTCTCCGAGTCTCTGCTGATTCCACAGCTGCAGAGTCCTGAACTTCCGCTGGCATTAATGTAAACACTGAAACTGCAGCAGGAGCTTCATGAATGTGTTTCCATGGCAACAGCTGCATGCAAGCCTCACATCACCAAGTCCAACACCAAGCGTCAGATGGAGGGGAGTAAAGGACTAGACTGATTAGCAGTGGAATCATATTCTGTGAAGTTTGGTGGAGGAGGGATAATGGTATGGGGCTGGTTTTCAGGGTCTAGACTAGATCCCTTATCTCCAGTGAAGGCCAATCTTAATGCTTCAGCAGACCAAGACATTCTGGACAATGCTATGCTTCCAACAGTTTGGGGAATGCCCTTTTCTATTCCAGCATGACTGTGGCCCAGAAAGACTAGAAAGACATGGTTTGATGAGTTCAGAGTCCTGACCTCAACCCCCATCCAGCCCCTTTGGGATGAACTGGAACAGAGATTATGAGCCAGGCCTTCTGGTCCAACATCAGAGCCTGACCTCATAAATGTTCTACAGAATGAATGAACACACATTCACACAGAAACACTCCAAATAGCGGAACATTTTTCCTAGAAGAGTGGAGGCTGTTAGAGCTGCAAACAGGAGGCCAACTCCATATCAACATACAATGTGTAGTGTGTCCACGTGATGTATAGGAAAGGCAAAGTAGTACTACATGAAGAGCTGTTTAGAAGCAAATCATCTGGATCTCTAAAAAGATCCTCTACTCCTGTAGAGGCTGGACGGACATGAATAAAGCCCTTCTTTTTGTTTACTAGCAGATCATGCCAGCTGAAGGAGCGGTCTTTAATTTGTACCAGTACATGTCACATGTACACGACAATCCAGACTGGATGAAGGCGTCCTGGACCACTTCTGTGTGCAGTCTGAGCTATCAGATATCAACCTGTTCCAGTATGGATTGAAGTGTATCTAAAAAAGGATTACTACTCAATATCTGAAAGCCGAAATCAGATATAAATCCCTGGTGATGTGTGTAAACGGGGTCATACATGATGGATTATTACCTGTGAGATGTATTTCTTCCATAGTGGCTCATCTTCACTGATGTCAAACTCGTTCCAGCCGTGATAGGCTCTCCTCCTGCACACCTCCTCCTGGGTCAGACCCAACTGCAGGTCGGCCTGTCGGCACAAACACAAACTCATTACTCTTGAATGTTTGTGTTATTTTGTATTAGATTTTGTATTGATGTAGAGATGGAGCTACGGCGTACCTGCAGGATACACGCTGCTTCGTTGACGGGGAGTTCGCTGGCTTTTCTGGACGTTAGTACTGGGACCATGGTCTCATCTTCACAGGAGGGTTGTCTCTCGGAAAGCTGCAGCACAAACAAACAAACAAAGAGAGAAAACCTTTATTGAACCTGACTGGACGCACAGAAACAGTCTTTTCAGCGAGCTGGAGGACATTTATCTGTGTAGGAGGTCAGACAGGAACATACGGCCCCAAGAAAATGAGCAGGACTCTTCCAGCTGACCAGCGTTGACCTCAGCATATTCACGGCAGAGAACAGATGTACAGGCTCAGCCTGATGCTACAGACAGTAAACAGCCTTCCTGCTGCAGCCTGGAGCCCAACAACACTTTAACAACTTTTTTAACGATTTCTTACCCAAAAACATTTAACATGCCCTAAATAATTCAGAGGAAGAAAGCTGTGCACTGTTAAAGGATTACATTCTGGTTAATCCATCCATTATCTCTGCCAGCACAGTGAAAAACACACTCTTTAGAAATGCCACGGTGCTTTGGTTCATCAATACAGAAACTCTCCAAGGTGGCGAGTCTGCAGCATCTCTGTAAGGCTCTGAAACAGAAAAGAACCGCACCCAGGCACCTTTGACCCTCTAAATCCAGTTGGCCTGACTAGCACCGGCCCTGATGGGGTTAAAAGAGATTGGCTTTGGCAAAGTACCGTCACAGCATGGACATGGTGTGTGATAAATGCTAAAAAATGCCCCGCTTTGGAAATCCTGCAGTGTTATAGGGCTGTATCTAACCAGAATGACTCATTAAGTCTGAATTCTTTAGAGAATTTATAACTTTCTTCAAAGTCAGAATTTACATAAACTAAGATTACACTGCCTTGAAACAGTTTGGGAAAGCCCAGATGTCATGGCTTTGGAAGCTTCTGATAGGTTAATTGACAGCATTAGAGTTAATTGGAGGCACGCCTCAAACACACTGCTTCCTCGTGTGGCATCATGGGAAAATCCAAAGGAATCAGCCTGAGATATCAGGAAGAGAATTATGGACCCTCACAAGTCTGGTTCATCCTTGGGTACAATCTCCAGACACCAGAAGGGTAGAAAAAAATCATTCAGCCCTTCATATGCACGTTTTTTTGGATAATTTGGTGAAAAAATGTCTAATAACAGGTGCAAACAGTTTTGAATTTGCTCCAGCATATTGCTTTAATCAACATAAGGCTAATACAGTTGAAATATATGCTCCAAAAATTATTAATTAGTGGGAATGCTGAGTATCCACACAACTGATTTCGTGTCAGCCATTGTGTTTATCATTATTCTTCTGCACCAGCTAGCTCCTCCTTCATGCTTTGTCGTATCGACACCATTTAAACTTGAAAAAATTCAGTTTCTTTGTCATTCAACTGCTATGATTTTTCTCATTTCTAACTTTTATCATTTTAAAATAAAACTATTGTCATGCTATTTTTAGCTATTTCTATGCTTTTTCAGCCATTGAATGCCATTTTCAGTTACTTTCAGACTATTGTCAGCTATTTTTATGCTATTTTCAGATATTTTAAGCCTATTTTCAGCTATTCTTACGCTATTTTAAGCCTATTTTCAGCAAATCTTAAGCTATTTTCAGCTTTTTTTAGGCTATTTTCAGCTATTTTTATCTTTTTTAACTACTGAATGCCATTTTCAACTACTTTAATGCCATTTTATGCTATTTTCAGCTATTTTTATGCTGTTTTTTGCTCTTAGCTATTTTCAGCAGATCTTCCACAATTCGGCTCTCAGCATCCCCACACAATTTCAGCTGAAATTGCAATTTTGATCTAGTTTTAACGTGATCTTGTGTAATTCAGTTGTTCCCAAATGGTGTAGCATGGTGAATTTGAGCAACCATGCCTTATTACTACAACTACAATAACTAAAGATACTGCAAGAAAATTAAAGAGGGCATTTTGCAGATGATGGTGGTTGGCAATTAGTAAAAAATTACATTAAATCACAATATGGCCTGCTGTATTTTTCAAATTGCAGAATATTCCTTAACCTGAAATTTGAGTCAGAATACCAGTTTAAAACTTTTTTTTTTCCCTGCAGCAGCAGCAGAGATATCATACATTACATATGAAATCATTCAAGACCCTTTTTTTTTTTTTAGAAAAGTCTACAAAAATCCTCCTTTCTTCATTTTTGTACATTTTTCTGATTAAATATGGGGATGACATAAAAATGATAATTCTTTTTAATAAAATCATTCATATCCAGTTTGCAAAATCATCACAATTAGATATTTTTCAACATTGTTCAGTCCTAGTTTTATGTAATATTGTGTTAGTTATAATATAGAATTATTGCATGTGTTTGCTGGAAAATACATAAGGTGATTAACTTGATGTATAATTGCATATCAAAACTGCAGCATCGGGGGAAAAAAAAACCACTGACTTGAAGCAAACGTACTAAAGCATCAAAGATGTTTATTAGACCTGGGCAATTAATTGCAATATGGCCTGCTGCGATTTTCAAATCTGGACAGTGCAATATTTCTTTAACCTAAAATTTGTAAAACAAAAACAAAAACAACAAAACAAAAACAAACAAAAAAAAAAAACAGTTCAATGCAATTTTGTTTAGCAGCAGTGGCAGATTTTATGTTTTACACATCATACAAACATTTAAGGGTCTTTTTTAGAGTTTTTACAGAAGTCCTCTTCTTGTTTATGCATATTTCTTTCTTAATCAAAATGAGAATAACGAGAATAATGTAAAAATCCCCTTCAAAACGGCAACTGAAAACAAATTTGCAATTAGAGCAAAAATCGCAATACTTTTTTTTTTTTTCAAAATTGTTTATCCCCATTTTTAATTTAAAATAGTGCAGTATAGAATGAATTATTGCTTGTGTTAAATGAGCACATAAGATGAGGAACCTAAAAATAACTGCATATTAAATCACAATCGCAATGTTTTTATAGATTATATTAGATTACTTTTGCAAAATGTTCAGCCCTAATGTTTAGACATGACAGAACTTTTCAGCAGTACATTCTTCAGCGGTAAAAGATCCTTTTCAAAATAAAACAGTGTGCTAAATTATATTTTGTTTTTTTAAGATTTATTTTTGGGCCTTTCTGGCCTTTATTAGATAGAAGAGGACAGTGGATGGACTTAGACACAGGGAAGAGAGTGGGGAGAGACATGCGGTAAAGGGCCACAGGCCGGATTCGGACCTGGGCCGTCCACATACATGGTGCGTGCCTTAAACCACTTGACCATCTGCGTGCCCTAAATTTGACTTTATATTGATTTTTCACCCTTTCTGCATACAACTTTATTAAAAATCCAATTGAACAGTCGATTTTATTCACAAAACTGGTGTCATTTAGGGCTGAATTTAATATTTTACAGCTACTGAGAGGACATTTCAGAATATTGAAATATATATTGGGCATCAGGATGTAGCAAAAATATTTCGCGATACAAATTTTAGGCCACATCGCCCAGCCCTATTAATAATAACTGATCCTGCTATCTCTCCAATGTTTGACCAGAGTGTTCATGAGAAGCACTGACCAAACAACAGACTGAGACTGGCATCCTTAAACTCATCCGGCTAGTGTGGCTCAACATCCTGCTCACTGCCACAGCCATGAGACACAGAGAGAACACCCAACAGATCTGAGCTATTTAGTCAGCATGTCTGCAGTTTTCTTTTAAAGATTTGTTCCTCCTCTTCTTATCTGTGATATCATAAAGAGGTAGTTTTTCTAAGGTAGGGCACTTTACAATACTTTCAGTCACGGATGCATGGGCAGTTTAGACTCTGAACTTCAGTTGTAAAAGTAGACTTTAACAGGGAAGAAGACCTTAGCTGATGTACCAACAGCTGTAAATATGTGCAGAAATGTTCAGATCTACGCCCTCCTCTGAGTCCCTGCATCCCTGCCACCCATCATTAAAGTAAAACAGCTGTAAAATAGAGTGAACATACCCGCGGTGCCAAGTAGTCAGGCTCTTCCTTCTCATCAGGCTTAAACCCTGACCAGAACTTTAAAACATACTCCATGTTCCTGAAAGTGTGTAGTCCTCAGGTAAAAACACCTGTGATATGTTTCCTGTATTCCCCTGGCTCTCTGTGGCCGTGTGTGTGTCTGTGTGTGTGTTTATAAGTGTGGAGGAAGTTCCCTAACCCCGCCTACGGTGACACTAAGAGGAAATGTGAGGACAGAAGCAGCATGACCAGAATTCATGATAACAAAACATCTCTCAGTATCCTCAGGCTCAACGCCAGAGTCTTTTTATAGTAGGGAGAGGTGTTGTTCATTCTGGGGTCATGCTGACGGACACTTAAAGAAACCTGCATGTCAACATTCACGGCCATTTATCAACATGTGGCCAAGGTTGAACAGCCAAACTCCACTAAACTGTAAATGTAACTCTGAGACAAAGCAGGGTGTTGGTCCAGGGCGGACCTTTACTGGTTTGATTGTGTTTAATTATGTTGAGCTGGAAACCTCTTCAAACAAATCAACACTTCAGTTGTTTTTGTCAATGGAGCTGGTGGCTTCTTCAATCATCTGGCTACATTTTTACTTCTCTATTTTCATCCCATGGTTTCAAATGATATTTATATAGAATATACAGAGCATAGTCAGAAAGTTCTGGAGAAAGTCCAGCTAAATGGTGCAAAGATTTCTTTCTTTCACAGCCGGTGTTACACACGATAGAATTTAACTCATCATAGACAATAATGCTGACAATAAATAACTAACGGATTAAAAAAACAGACGCCCTGATCTTTCAGCTTCATAGGACAGGTGGATAAGAGAGGGCTGAATCTATCAGAACTCTTATTAAACTCCTGCATAGGTTCTAATGGGTGTTCCAGACTGGGTGCATGGTGGCCACGTAAAGGCTGTGTCACAGCGTGATGTTTATTTCAGCGTGCATGTTTACAACTCTGGGCTTTCAGACTGTGTGAAGCAGTTTACCCCACATCAAGACTTCACTTTGGTGCGCAGATCAGTCTGCTTTGCCAGATTATTTTGTGCCTGCATGCAAATCAAGTCAAAACACACTGTCTCCAAAATAAGTCATCATTTATGAGGCCGTGTCTACAGTTAAACAGTCTACAGTAAAATGTGCTCATTGCTTTAAAGTCTGTGCAAAGTTTGAAGCATGCTGACCTGCTACACCACAGCAGCAGCTATATTTACTCATATACATGTAAAAAACAGATCTGTATTCCTTTAACAACTCGATCAAAATTGCAATTTCAGCTGAAATTTTGTGGGGATGCTGAGAGCTGAATTGTGGAAGAACTGCTGAAAATAACTAAGAGCACAAAAATAGCATAAAATAGTACAAAAGTAGCTGAAAATGGCATTCAATGGCTAAAAAAAAGCATAGGAATCGCTTAAAAAAGCATGAAAATAGCTGATTTTGGCCTAAAAGTAGCTGAAAGTTGCATTCAATAGCTAAAAAAGGACAGATATAGCTGAAAGTAGCCTACAAAAGCTTAAAATAGCCTAAAAATAGCTGAAAATAGCTTAAGAATAGCTGAAAATAACCTCAATAAGCTGAAAATAGCCTAAAGATAGCTGAAAATAGCTAAAGAATAGCTGAAAGTAGCCTTAAAATAGCTGAAAATAGCATAAAAATTAGTGATGCACGTTAAGTATATTTTTGAATCGATAACCGATAAATTCCTACTCCTAATGGCCGATAACCGATAATAACCGATATAATTTTTTTCAATTGTTGATTTAACAAAAGAAGTTTACTTGATGTGTTTATGCACATCTGGGGGTAAGAAGGGGTTAACATGTAGTGAGCAAAGATATTTATAACTAATTTTAACTAATATCACTTGTGTTTTTCAAAAAACAAATAACTATTCTGACTTTATAGCTGTTATGATGGTTAACTTTTTTTAGTTAAACATTTGTGTACCAAGTACAACATACACAAACAACTGACAGATGGTTTTCCCTAAGAACAATAATAAACAAAAAATGGCTGATGTGAATATCAATGGTGTGGTTGCTCAGCATCCCCACTAATAATCACACCATATCTGCAGACCTGATTCTGCATGTAGTGACCCTCTGACCCTCTGTGTGAACTTTAGTGATTATGTCTGGGAAGTGAATGCTGTTAACAATGAGATCAAATCTTAAAACAACATAATCCACCTCTCTGCTGCATTATCTCTGCAAAATAAAACACAGCAATCTCCACAAAGCGGCCTTTATAGCAGCAGCCACTAAGCCGAGCTGACAATCGCTAGGATTACAGGAATCTAATTACTTCACACTGATGGCTCATGGGAAAGAAGAGGAAATATTTCAGGTATTTCATATGACAGTGGAGAACTTCAGGGCTGTAGAGGAGAACGGTTTCTCTGCTAAAAAAGGACAATCAAGGCTTTATTCAAAGATCCACATTTCAATCCAGAACCTTGTGACTGATGAAGAATGGAGCTGCATTATCAGGATTAAGTTCATGGTCTGCATTTAGAGATTAAGGGGACGTACCTCATTAATCAACCTGAACAAGGACTGTAAAACCACAGATTCAAACTTCTGATGAAAAAAATACCTGCAGCCTTTTATGCTGGTATGCTCGCCTGCCCTCATTAACACCAAGTGTTGAAACCAAAGCAACAAAATTAGAAGCCTCAGGCCACCAATCCTGGGTAGTTTCTAATTTAGAATTACTAAAAGATGCAGATAAACTCCTGCACATTGTCTTCATTACTCAAATAATGTTTTGGTTCTGATTTTTCTTTCCTTGCAGCAGCTTTTAGTTGACCCTTTTACTCCTAGCGCGTCATCGACGACACGCTGTTGAAGCACACTTTACATGACCATAATTGCATGACCGTTTGTGCTATGAGAAAAATTCAAACAGTTTCCGTAAGCTAAGAAACTGTGCTTTACAGCCAGCATGCGGTTATTTCTGTAATTTCCCCTTTTCCCTCTAAGATTCTAGCATGAAGTTCCCCTGTTTTTTGGTGTTTCTTCATTTTAAACTGTTAAAACACTTAACATGCAGTAATATGTAAATAACTGCCATATATTAAAAGTTCTAAGTATTGTGGAAAAATGGGCAAAAGCACATACTCACAGGACATTTTCTGGGCCTTTTATGGTTAAAATAAGAAAAGAGCCCAGAAACTCGGTTTTAATTTAAAAAGTAAAAAAAAAAAAAACACTATTTAAACATGCAGTACACTGTACACAACTGCCAGATATTAAAGTACTCTGGAATAATGGGCAAAAGCACGTACAAGACACTTTCTGTGCCATTTAAAGTTAAAAAAAGAACGTGTCTAGAGACTCAGGAGTTAAGGGGTTAAAATCTGACTGGATATCTGTCAATTTTTTAAAGCTTTTTTTTTCTCTTTAATGCTATTTAAAGGCAGCCTTAATTAGAACTAGGGCTGAAGCATTTGCTTTATGGTATAAAAGAGGAGGCTGGGGTGGAGGAGGTGAAGCTTTAGTCTATAAAGGAGGAGGCTGGGGTGGAGGAGGTGAAGCTTTAGTCTATAAAAGAGGAGGCTGGGGTGGAGGAGGTGAAGCTTTAGTCAATAAAGGAGGAGGCTGGGGTAGAGGAGGTGAAGCTTTAGTCTATAAAGGAGGAGGCTGGGGTGGAGGAGGTGAAGCTTTAGTCTATAAAGGAGGAGGCTGGGTGGAGGAGGTGAAACTTTAGTCTATAAAGGAGGAGGCTGGGGTGGAGGAGGTGAAGCTTTAGTCAATAAAGGAGGAGGCTGGGGTGGAGGAGGTGAAGCTTTAGTCTATAAAGGAGGAGGCTGGGGTGGAGGAGGTGAAGCATTAATCTATAAAGGAGGAGGCTGGGTGGAGGAGGTGAAACTTTAGTCTATAAAGGAGGAGGCTTGGGTGGAGGAGGTGAAGCTTTAGTCAATAAAGGAGGAGGCTGGGGTGGAGGAGGTGAAGCTTTATTCTATAAAGGAGGAGGCTGGGGTGGAGGAGGTGAAGCTTTAGTCTATAAAGGAGAGGCTGGGGTGGAGGAGGTGAAAGTTTAGTCTATAAAGGAGGAGGCTGGGGTGGAGGAGGTGAAGCTTTGCCAGCAGCAGTGTTCTGCGTCAGCATTAATGCAAACAAGGATTAGTATGTCATATTTAGTACATCATGCATACTGTGTTGGCCATCAGCTTATTGTGGCCGAGAAAAATCCACGTAAAAAGGGGGACTTTTGTAAACCATTCTAAAAAAAATGACACTTGAAAATATCTGCTGCAAAAAACACATATAGTAAACTACTATTTTGACACATTTCAAGTTAAAGAAATATTGCAATGTCTGTGATTTTTAAAATTCAGCAGGCCATATTGCGATTTAATCTAGTTTGGGATGAATTGCCCAGCCCTAATTAGAAGGCTGAATTACTCTGCTGCTCTCTTTAATGTTTGTAAAATTTAATAGTGATCAAAAATCTGCCATTGCTCCTTCCTTTCCAAAGTGTTTGAATAACTGAAGATGGAGATGCTTTCTCACTCTGCACTGATTCGATTAAAATGATAAATGATGGGATAAGCCGTCCTTAATTAATGCTAATTCCTTCAGCAGGCTGACAGACGTCCAAATAAAGCTTGGCTGCTTTTTGTGGGTTTGTGTGCTTTCTGCGAGCCATCTCTACATTCTGCCAGACAGAGTTATACACATAGATAGTTGCATCTCAATCTCAGAACTGATGGAATATTTAAGATATGTCTAAAATAGTGTTACTCAACCAAAGAGCCAAATTTTTGAAAAATACATGGCAAGAGCCACACTCTAAGTGGTGAAAAGTGGCAATTAAAATAATTTAAAGGTGGCAAAAATGGGCTGAAAGTGGCAAAAAATGGGTGAAAAGTAGCAAAAAATGAGTAAAACGTGACAAAAATGGTCCAAAAGTGGCAAAAATGTGGAGAAAAATTTGTGAAAAGTCACTAAAATGGGCAAAAATCAGAAAAAGGTGGCGGAAATGGGCAAAAAGTGTTATGTAATTGCAAAAGGCAGGAGAAAAGTGGCAAAAAGGGGAGAAAAGTGGCAAAAATGGGTGAAAAGTGACCAAATTATGAGGTAAAAGTGGCAAAAACATTGCAAAAAATGAGTGAAAAATAACTATAATGGGAAAAAAATAAGAAAAAGGGTGGAGAAAATGGGCAAAAAGTGGCATTTAATTGCAAAAAGCAGGATAAAAGTGGCAAAAAGGGGAGAAAAGTGACAAAAAGAAGTGGCAAAAATGGGCTTAAAGCGGCAAACACTGGGAGAAAAGTAGCAAAAAATGAGTTAAAGGGGGCAAAAATGGTCCAAAAGTGGCAAAAAAGACAAGAAAAATTGGTGAAAAGTGACTTAAGTGGGCAAAAACTCAGAAAAAAGGTGAGAAAAATGGGCAAAAAAGCAACAGAGAGTGGCAAAATGGGGAATTAGTGGCATTTAATTGCAAAAGACAGCTTAAATGGGCGAAAAATGGCAAAAAAGGCAAAAAGAAAGGGGCAAAACATTGTAAACAGCTGGATAAAAGTGTCAAAAATGGGATAAAAGCAGTAGAAATGGAATTAAAGGAGCCAAAAATTGCAAATAAGGCCAGTGAAAATATGCAGACAAAAACAGAGGTTGACAACTAAAGCCTACTGTGTAGATGTGGGAAACAAACTGATTAATGTGACTTGCAATGAATAATTTGGGTCAAAATGTCCCTTTTTTAAGGTTTAATGGGGGAATAATATGTCAAATTAAGACACCAAAGAGCCACATGTGGCTCCAGAGCCTCACGTTGAGTATCACTGGTCTAAACAGTAGGAAAGCTTTGAAAGTAACAGGCAGGGATCAGAACCTTCAGTATTTGGATTAGGAAGTTTGTCTACAGTACAAACAGCCTGTTTAAGGTGAGGATGTCTTTATTCCTTCTTTGTAAATAAAGAGAGGGCTCGGCTACATGCTGCTCTCTCTCTCAGTTAGTGGTAAAGAGAGTAGAAGAGCTGTTCTGGTCTCTGTAGGCTGAAGTGCTGAGATGTGCGATGGGAAAGAGGTGATTGATATTAATGGGTGTGATCTGACAGCACTCAGCGGATAACTTACAGAAGAAGAGGGAGAGGGTGAAGAAGGAGGAAGAGGAGAGGCAGCAGAGCAGGAAAACAAAGACATAAAGAGGAAAAGGAGGGCATGAAGATAAGGAGAAAGAAGAGGAAGAAGCTGGCATTTAAGATAAAGAGTCAAAAGTCTCTTAACTTTAAAAATAACAAGGTATGAATACTCTCCAATCAACTGCCATACAAAAATGTCAAACAGGAAGTGGACTTTTCTGGACTTAAAACTCAAAATGATTTTTACAGGACAGATCACAGTTATCCTTTCACACGCTGGCTGCCATGTAAAGCAGGAATCAGAATGAAATAACCCCATCTACTCACACTGACACAGAAGCAATGTTTGGTTTGGTGTCTTTCCCAACGACATGGAGAGGTGTGGCTCCAGGAGCGGGAAATCAAACTCTTTCTGCGTTTTACAGCAGGAAAGGTGAGTTTATATCTGTATCAGCTTAAATAAGACTGGCAATACTGGACTAGTAATATACTAACCTGGCACGCCAGATGGACTTGTTTCACACATCCATCTGGTAAACCTTCCATAGACGGTGTTTGGGAAAGGGCAGAGCCTTTGAAAAAAAAACTCGGAGGGTGATTGGATGAACGTTCTGTCTGTCACATCTCTACGGGCCAGTCAGAGCAACAAAATGTGATGCAGCCGCTATTGAGGTGCGTGTGTGCAGCTACCGAGGAATAACGTGAACCATGGCGACTGTAGACATGTCAGTACTCAACTTTTGTGGTTTTTGAAAAGAAAAAAAACTCACTGCTGTTCTTTGTTCTTCTTTTAACCAAAAAATGTCGTCAACTTCTGATAAAACTGGCACTTTAGCAGCATCAACGCTGTCTTCCACTATAACTGCACCGGCCTCTTGTTGCTGCTTGCTTATGTCATGACTCTGCCGCGCCTGACCGCCCCTCGACGCTGATTGGACCTGTCACTTTCTAACCAGGCCCAGATGGTTCAGACGGGAGCTTAACCAGATGGATTTGCCAGTGAGAAACACGGAAACGGCTGTATCCATCTGCTTCGCAAGGTTAGAAACACGGTGCATCTCTATAATTTAGATTTAAAAACTTCAGAGAGGACACACAAGTAAATCATAATTTCAAAGAGGTGCAGAAAATGCACACACTGGTTCCATAAAACAGTCAGAATGGAGGGAAATAAAAGTTTGGTGCTTCAAATATTCTGGAGACCTGGCTGTGCAAAAACCCTGTGCATGAACCAATAGGATTGTTGCAGAAGATAAAAAGATAAACAGACCTCACTTTAAACACAGCAGCTGTGCAATAATGAAATAAAGGAGATAAGTTAGAAATTTGTCAGAATTAAAAAAAAGGCGTGTTAAAATTAAAACTGTAACCCACCTGTAAAAACTCCTAATATGCCTGAAAGCCTGGCTGGACCAGAGGGTGTCAACCTGAGAAAATACCTGAATAACTCTGATGGTAACAGCCTTAACTGTGCTGTTGGAGAGCTCTGAACACTGCCAACACTCCACAGTAACATGCTTATTGTCATGCACAACAACGAAGATGATGATGATTACTTCCTCCCAGCAGCTGAGGAAGGAGGCGGCAGAGGAAGCTGACAGCATCCTGGCAGCGTTTAAAGACAGCAGGAAACAAACAGGACCAGAGCTGGGTGAAAATCAAACCCCATGGGGTTCCAAACCAGAACAAAGCCTCTCTTCACCTTCACTGAGGATGAGAAGAGGAAAAGTGTCACCACTCTGTCGGCTCGTTTTTCACGCCACTATGAAGAGCTATTTAAAACACTTCACTGTCAAAGATAAACATCTACTTCTGCTTCTGGTGAAACTGGAGGAAGAGTTTCTGCTCTGTCATGACGGCCAGTCGAGGCTGTTCGTATCAGAGGAATCTGAAGTGTCAAAATGTTGACTCATTTCTAATACTGCCGGTTTAAACGACACACACTCAGTTATCTTAATGCCCAGAGAACAAAAAGTGCAGAATCTAAATTAAGAGTACATCTCTTTCAAAAGACAGGATTTAATACATCAAAACCATGGCAGGCTTTCATAAATTCACTAAAATATTGGCCATTTTACCAGAACTTTTAGGGATGCATGATGTGATCAGTATCAGTAGATAATAGTTTATTATCAGTTCATTATCAGTTTCAGCAGATTTCAACATTTCTGCTGATATTTAAACTAAATTTTGCCACTTTCCACCTGTTGTTGCCTCTATTGACTCATTATTACCACAAATAACCCCTTTTTACATCATTTTAGACCAATTTCTGCCCATTTTAACCACATTTTA
Source organism: Cheilinus undulatus (assembly GCF_018320785.1). Taxonomy (NCBI): domain Eukaryota; kingdom Metazoa; phylum Chordata; class Actinopteri; order Labriformes; family Labridae; genus Cheilinus; species Cheilinus undulatus. The sequence continues at coordinate 52,125,369 of NC_054872.1, forward strand.
CAATTGTTGATGCTCATTTTTGTTAGTTTAACCCCTTTCTGCCTATTTTCTGCCTCAGTTAACTCATTTCTGCCAGTTTAAACCAGTTTTTAATCCTACTTCAGGGCTCCAGACTAACTTTTTTCACTAGGAGCACAGTGGCCTCTAACTTAAAATTTTAGGGGCGCAAGCAGAAAATTTAGGGGCGCCGACTGTAAATCAACTTGCAAATATTCACATTTGATGCAAATGGGAGTGGAGTTGCACTTTCATTACATAGGTCATGGCACATTTTATAAGGGCTCTATGAAATCTGTTTTTTTTTTTCCAAATTCCATTTTATTTTTTGGGATTTCCGTTTTTTAACGTTTCCACTAATTTTACCATAAAAAGAGTGTCTTGTTTATGTAAATGAATCAAATGTTCACTAATTAAATAGAAATAACCTTAATTTTATTGAAAAAGGGCCACAGTTGGCCAAGGAGCCGTTGTTTGAATAACCCTGATATAAAATAATTATAACCAGTGTAACAGAAATTTCCAACATTAGAAGACACATTCATGAGTAAAATCACATCCTAACTGATGTTTATAATGTAAATGAAGAATTCCTTCTGTTCTCTCAAACACAGTGATAGTAACTTAATAAGAAGGTCACATTAAAGTTAAATGGTTAAAAGTAAACCTGTTACCTAAACTTGTATTTACTCTCTCAGTCTGTTACAGTGCACGCAGTTAAATGCTGCATTGTTCTAGTCCTGACTGTAACGGTTCTCTCCTCGTCTCTCTCCATCCTCGCTGTCTGTCCGTCTGCCTCGTATCAGAGCGCTACAGTAATACAGACACATGTTGGCTCGTTAAGCAACCAAAGGGAACTACAGTATCTACGGGATGAATTATTAAGCTAACTGATACTCAAATTTAACATCATTTAGACTACGCATGTTGTGGGTACTGACAGCAGAATTTGCAGTTCATTTAATTCGTCTCCCTGAAATACCTCAGCCAGGTTAACTTGCGCAGCCACTCATCCCGAAAACAGAATTTCCTGCCTTTTTTCGCCATGACCGTTTCCTCACAAAACGAGTCGGACTCACTATCAGGATTTGTCTCTTCTGGCACTCTAATTTTAGTGGGGAGAAAGTAAGCACCGATAGTCCTCTTCGCCATTGTTCATTGTTTACAAGAGTTATGTGAAAGCTGTAGATTTGCGTGATAACCCCAGGACTCGCCGCCCCCCCACACACACATACATTGGCCTGCCTTCTTCTTCTTTGGTGTTTGTCTCCTTTCTTCTTCTTTTGGAGTTAATGACAGTTGGCAAACCAGCTCATTTGTGCATTATCACCAACAACTGGGCTGAAGTTTGTCAGCAACAAAAAAAAATTAATAAAAATTTTAAAAATCGGCAAATTTACCGGTCGCACATGCACAAGTAGATGAAAAATTTACTCGCACTGTCTCAAATTTTAGGGGCAAAATGTGACAATTAAGGGGCAGTCTGGAGCCCTACACTTCACCAAATTTCCACCCATTTTTGTCACTTCAAACCTATTACTGCTACTTATTAACCCCCCTTATCACTTTTTTTTGCCTGTTTTTGCCACTTTATCAAATGTTTGCCATTTCTAACCCATTTCTGCTACTTCTAAAACCCCATTTTACCACCTTTTCCACCACTTTTGTTTTTTTACATTAACCAATTTTAATTCTGTTTTGTAGAAAAGGGGGTCCCTGGTCTCTAGCACCTTTATTTTGGGGGTCATGGGCTGAAAAGGTTGAGAACCGCTGATCTAGGGCCCCACACACTGCAGCAGGCCCGCTGTGAGCTCTGAACATTTGAATGAAGTCATAAAACCACTACCAGACTATCGACTCCCCGCTCCTCTTAACGCCAGTGTTTTTGAAAAGTGAGGAGAGGTAGGCATAAAGATTAAAACTAAGTAGAACAATCTGGTCCTACATTTTCTAAAACCTGACTAGCAACAATGTTTGAGCTCATCGATAATGCCATCATGTCTGGGTGGGTCCTGAAGTGATGTAGATTCCACGTCACATCTTTTAAATCTAATCACTGAAGCACAAACACGTATAGTAAAGTTTCTGAATTCAACTGAACTGCCATCTATTAAGTGTTGAAGTCCACGCATACCAATACGGCCAAGCACGCTTTGTCCTGAAAGCGTGGTGTGTGAGCCCTCTGTACCATGCCTCTGCACAGTCAATTGCTCTTGCATGCCTACAAAGCAAGGGCACATGGCATAGATGTAACTCGTAATCAATAAGACCATTCGTCTTGACAATCACCTTAATGTCTGGAGTGTAAGAGAGCCATATCTGACCAGAACAACTCAAAATGAGCCACACAGGGAGGAAAGAAACCGCCCTGTGTCTGTTTCTCTCTGCTGACTGTTGGGTAGGGCTGAACAATTTCAGAAAATAATCAAATTGCAAGGTTTTTCCCCAACATTGCAATCGTGATTTAATATGCGATTGTTTTTAGGTTCCCTATTGTTCAATAAATACAAGAAATCCATCATTCTATATAATAACCAGCACAATATTAGATAAATTACACTAGGGATGACATATTTGAAAAAATATCTAACTGCTTATAATGCCAATTTAATATCTTGCGATACTGAAAGGGATACTTTTATGGTATTCTCATTCTGATTAAGAAAATCATACATAAATAAAAAATGTAAGATCTTTGTAAACTTTAAAAAAAAAAAAGGCCTTTTAATAGGTTAAGGAAATATTACAATATCTGCGATTTGTAAACTGCAGTTTAATTTGCATTTAACTGCCCAGCCCTACTGCTGGGGCTTTTCTACTGACTTTTGGCTGCGCTGATCCAAACCAGGCTGTTCTGATTTGCTTTTCCTTCACCACCCTGGTCGTGCTTAGCCACACCAAAATGGCCTCTGTTTCCGCCCCGCCTCCAAGCTCACCGTGGAGACGTCCAAGAGGTTTGAAGGGTGTGATTTGCTTACTAATACATATGATGAGGAACCAAAAAATAATTGCATATTAAGTCACAATATCTGGGGAAAAAATTGCAAGTAGATTATTCCCTAAATTGTTCAGCACTAATCTCTACTCAGAGGATGATTCAAGATTTATAGAAAATACAACAAATGCAGAATCATTGATCATTCATTATTTGCCCACTTTCCAGTAAATCACTATTATTTAAAAATGCATGTGTGTGGGGGCGCAGGTAGCCTAGCGGTTTTAAGGCACGCCCCATGTACGCAGATGGCCCAGGTTCGAATCCAGCCCAAGGCCATTTACCACATGTTAGTTAGAAGTGGCAAAATTTAGTTTAGAAGTGGCAAAATTTAGTTTAGAAAATGTCAAAATTTAGTTAGAAGTGGCAAAATTTGGTTCAGAAAATGTCAAAATTTAGTTAGAAGTGGCAAAATTTGGTTTAGAAAATGGCAAAATTTAGTTAGAAATGGCAAAATTTAGTTAGAAGTGGCAAAATTTAGTTTAGAAGTGGCAAAACTTAGTTTAGAAAATGTCAAAATTTAGTTAGAAGTGGCAAAATTTAGCTAAGAAAATGGCAAAATTTAGTTTAGAAGTGGCAAAATTTAGTTAAGAAAATGTCAAAATTTAGTTTAGAAGTGGCAAAATTTGGTTTAGAAAATGGCAAAATTTAGTTAGAAATGGCAAAATTTAGTTAGAAGTGGCAAAATTTAGTTTAGAAGTGGCAAAATTTAGTTTAGAAAATGGCAAAATTTAGTTAGAAGTGGCAAAATTTAGTTTAGAAAATGGCAAAATTTAGTTTAGAAAATTGCAAAATTTAGTTAGAAGTGGAAAAATTTAGTTAGAAGTGGCAAAATTTGGTTTAGAAAATGGCAAAATTTAGTTAGAAGTGGCAAAATTTGGTTTGAAGTGGCAAAATTTAGTTTAGAAAATGGCAAAATTTAGTTTAAAAAATGGCAAAATTTAGTTAGAAGTGGCAAAATGTAGTTTTGAAAATGGCAACATTTAGTTTAGAAGTGGCAAAATTGAGTAAAAATTGACTAAACTTGGGCGCACAGATGGTCGAGTGGTTAAAGGTGTGGATCATGTACGCAGACGGCCCAGGTTCGAATCCGTCCTGAGGCCCTTTGCTGATTGTCTCTACCCCACTCTCGCCACTGTTTCTGACTCTATCCACTATCCTCTATCAAATAAAGGCCCCAAAATGCCCAAAAATAAACCTTTAAAAAATGCATGTGTGGTTCAACACTTGCTGCCCCTCTCCATGTTATAAAATAAATTACAAATCAGCAACAGAGTGTAAGGAGCTCAGGTCGGATCAAACCACAAACTCCACTTTAACAAACTTTTAACAGTCTCTGTGGGGATTTTGGTTTTCCTCTCAGCTGTAAAAATAACATTCAAGTAAATATAAAACCACGAAAACTCTGACAAATTAGAAAAATGCTATATTTGTAGCATTCTGTTTGTATGTATGGAGTCTTGCTGAAACTACACTATATGGACAGAAGTATTCGGCCATCTGACCATTACACCAGCAGGGACTGTAACAACATTGTATCAAAATATTTCAATATAGAGTTGGTCCACTTTTGCAGCTTAACAGCCTCCACTCTTCATGTAAGGCTTTCCATAGGATTTTGGAGGGTTAAATGGTCAAATTACATGAAAATCCAAAATTGAAATCAGATTTATGCTGAAATCATCCAGCAGTTTTTCACATGGAGGGTCAGGGCTGCATTTCCTGCAGGAAGGGTTAGTGTTGAGCTGTGGCTCCTTGGCCCAATCACCTCTCATTATTATTCAAAAATGGAGAAATGTATAATAAAATGAGGCTTTTAGATTTGTAGGCTTCCAATATTAAGATCAGCAGCTTCATCCCTGGACTGGAGGAATTGATCGAGGTGGGAAAAGTTCAAAAAAGCAACTTTTATCTTTCCGTCGCTACCCTCCATGCAGAAATAACCCTCGCCCTAAAACTCTCCCTGCTGTTCACTGTCAGAATAAACATGCGCTCCTCTCCTGTGGATACAGCCTAGAATAAATTTCAGGTATTTCTCATCTACTTTCAATGTTTTTCCAGAAGAGAAACTCCAGCCAAACGTCCCACAGCCTGAAACGTACAGGCCTCCAGATGGAGGTCTGAGGGTGACGGTAATTTATCAGCCACAGATAAACGTGCTAATAAACTAGCATTTAAACCAGGAAGTCTGACAGGGAAATCTTACAAGCTTTCTCTCTCCCAAACCCATCCTTGCTGAATGATGGTTAAAACAGTTGTCCAATAATGAACCCAAACTAAGCTCTAAACATATCTGGGTTAAATTACCTTTGATTGTGTGAAGATTAGGAGCAAGAACCCTTCCCTCCTGTTTGACCTGTCATCTTCCTCCTCCACTCAGCTCCGTTAAGCTCCACACAGACAATAAGCCGGTCATTGACTCGGTCAGCATTAGCTCAGGCAGCTACCTGTTAGCATTAGCCTACATACAGCAGGCAGAACTTCAGTATCTACTATGGACTCCAGGCAGACGTCTATAATCTCTTAATCCTTTCTTAATCCAATATAAACAAGACCAGCATCTCCGCTGCGGTTTCTCTGAATAAATCAGAGTCCTCAAAGTTTTCCTCCTGAAGCGATACGAGCGGGAGAGCGGGAGAGTGGAGGTGAGAGGCTGAGAGGATTGTTCCTGATTGAGACGGACGTGAGCTTACACCTCCACCTGAACTGTCAGACTGATGCTCTGACCCCTTCAGGATGGGAGGGGAACTGCAGGTTTAAAATGAAAGGAGCAAAAACAGACAGGAGCTAAAGACAACCAAGGTTATCAGGACATTGAATATTTTTCAATATAAAAGTTTGTATCCTTTTAGGGCCGACCATATATCACATCAAATTATTGATTTTAAAAATGTGGGGGACCACTGACCTGCCGACAACCTCACAGTGGAAGATCCCCACACGCGGGATGTCACAGAATCTCACGTGATCAAACGCTCTTGCTTCGCTTGCTTCAATGTCCTCAACAAAACAGCCGTTCTTGTACTGGGATCTAATGAGGTGGGGACACAGAAACGTGGATCAGACTTGTTTGAATCTTTTGCTAGCAGCCTCTGATGAAGTAGTCTCTGTAGTTTAACTCCATGATCAGTGGCTGCTTCTGTGCATGAACAGTGTTTCAGGGCTCTTACTGAGGGGATCAGGTCAGCAGCCAGTAAACGTGAAGTGCTGACTTCTCTTTTCAGCTGTTCAAACACAGAAAGAAGTGTGAGAATGCTTTCAAACTAACAGCTCTGCAGTTGGAACTGGGAAGAGTTGGAGGTTTATGTGTTTTGTTTTGTTTTGAGAGGCTTTGCAGCGTGTTAAAATTAGTATTCTGCCGGGTCAACACGTCCTGCTGCTAAGGCCGTATGATACTGGAAAAAGCAGACACTGCAATAGTTTTTCTCTTGGAAATAAATTGCAATTTTTTTATTAAAAAATACCCATAAAAACCTGAAAAATGAAGTGCCTTTTATACACATTTCTTAAATTTAAATTAAAAAAATATACATTTCTCTCTTACTGAGTCTTTATGTCATTTTCTGATTTGGAATATCACACCAGAGATAGCTCTTCTCCTCATTAAAAAGGCAAGTATCGATATCAGCAAATATCAAAACTTCTGTTGATGTTTACATCTGATATATTGCCTTTGTATTTCAGCATATTGACTGTAAATGTTGTCCATATATACTACTAAATTAGTGGAGTTTTAGGCTGAACAAAAAGACTTGTCAGTTGGGTCCTTTTCTTTATTTATCCTCAAAATGTTTTTAAGGACTAAAGTTTGTTTTCTTGGTCATCCTCAAACCTTAAAGTGTGTCCAAAGGACTGACATTTCTTGTCAGAAAAGTAGGGCTGAAACGATTCCTTGAATTATCCGGGTAATTCGATTCAAAAAATTCCTTGAGGCAAATTATCTGCCTTGAGGTTTCGCTTAAATCAGTCATGTATCCATACACGGCCATGCTGTAGCCTGGACATCGCGCCGTGTGTTGCGCGGCGTGCTGTGTTTTGCACGGATGGCTATTTGTGTGGCACAATGCTCTTGTTTTTGCTGTTACTACAACGTAACATGCATGATATGAGGTGTGAAAATCACGAGGGAAGAGAAGTTGATGCAGTGATATTTCCTGCATTTTTACGAATCCACTGGCCGCGGCTTCATGGCAGATACGGCACTACGCCTGCACCTGTAAACCTACGCAGATCTCTGAGTTTACACGCAGCCTGCACGACTCGCAGCGCTCAGTTTGTGTCTGCAGACCTCAGAGAATTTCATAAACTTCTCTGATTGACCCAACAGTTTTACAGAACACCATCAGGCTCCGCAATTCAAGTCCTGTTTTGGTGCTTCCCACTCTCTCTTTTCCGCGTGCGCACGTTATACGTTGAATTATGAAATATCTAAAATTCAGCGCACTGACGTCTTGATTCCAGCCTATTTTTCAAAATCTTTAGCATCCCGAATGATTTGATAAGACTTATATTGATAATGAATTGACACCAATTAAATAGAAACACCTTATTGCCACAGACAGTAAGAGGGACTAAGCAGGTCAAAGTTCATCATCATACAGTCAGGATTTAACAACAGAAGCAGCTTTATCCCTTAAAATGTGTTCTCCATTTCAGTGGATGGTCTTAAAAGGTCAGATTTTTATTTTATGGTGGATGAACTCACAAACAAAAATGTGCAAAAATTAAAAGTGAACACCCTTTTGTAAAATAGACCATATTCCTGTAATCTAAAGGTTCACCTTTCAGACATCATCAGACCGCTGTGTGAATGATGGAACTGTATTCTTGCTAGAATGTGAAATATTACATTCATGCATAAAATAGAGGATTTAAAAATGATTAAGTGTCCCTTTACTTTAATGACAGCTTGGAGAATAGAAATAAACTACAATGAAAGAAATAAAGTGTTGGCACCAAACACTTCCTGGTGAAGGATCCCTAAAACCCCAAATACGGCATAATCCAATGTCATTATTTAATTTTCTTTCCTTGTAACTTTAATAAATGTGAACTGTCATCAGAACTTCATTGCACTTTTTAAAATACATTTTCTTTAGAGAACCTGTTAATACCAATCTTTCATATAGAGGTAGTTCATTTAAGGGGCCCAGCTTCCTTTCTCATTTGTCTAGCACTACTTCTCTTGAAAAAGCAAAAGTGACTGATTAAAAAAAAAAAAGTAGTATTTCTTATTAGAGTACTCGATTAATCATCAAAAGAATCGATAGAGTACTCGACTACAAAAAGAATCTATTGCTGCAGCTCTACTGAAAAGCATGTTTAAATATCAGTGTCAATATTGGCAAAAATGAATCTACACACTGAAGGGCATCCACACAACACAGTAAGGATTACCACTTGGTATCTGAATGCATGCTGTTACTTTCTAGAAGCTTCTTTAAATGTTCATTCAAACTAAACAGCTCTAACTGCACGGCATATTTCTCCTGGAGCTGGGCATGTGTCATATTTATTCAGCTTTAGACTTTTTCCAGTGTTCTTCATTCATGTTTAACCAGACCTCCAGTCTGCTGAGATTTTCTGCTACGTGCAGTGTGCAAACATCTCCTCTCCACCCAGGAAGCACCAACTGAGAGGTGGAATGATTGACTATTCCTGACACCATCTCAGATTTTCATACATATCATTTCATTAGATTGATTTCTAACTAAGTGGAGCTGATGACTTAAATGTAGTGGTGGTGATAAACACACTCAGCAGGTTTTTAGGGCTGGCTGATGGTTCTTTTCCTGCCTGTCTCTTTGTATTCAGCTTCATTTGACTGCTCGTTCTCCAACATGCAAAACAGAAACAAACAAAAAAGCAAATCATGTCAGTGGACAGACATCAGCGAGGCCGCCTTCGTCTCGTCCTCATTACATCAACCTGCAACCTTTATCGGAGCTTCCCAGCAGCTCCGGTTCGATCCGGGTCAAACTCTATTAACGGGCCTGGAGTCAGAGTGGGCCGAGAGCCAGATCCCTGCAGGGACGCTCATTTTTCTCGAGAGCTGCACTCAGACACTCGACTCAACACCAATCTCATAAACCAGGGAGTGAGAGGAGAGCTGCACCAGAGAGGGAGCTGAACTTTAAACCAGGATCTGAACACACCCGCCATCATTTTATGGCTTTTTTATGGACTTGAAGCTCTCTGAAGAGGTGGAGTGTTTGTGCAAGAGGTGGATGAAGTTTGACCAGTTTAACTTCATGTACTCCATATTCATCAGTTAATAATGTGATATTCATTCAAACCTTCATTCTCACAGCAGAGATTAATCAGGATTCAGGGAAAGGCTGCCACTAACAATCTGATCATTTCCTCCATTAATCAATTTCCTTTTGGTACACTAACATCTACAAATAATGAAAGTTTCCAGCCAAACCTTGGCCTGCAACCACATCTACAAATACTCACGTCACAGGATCTTAAACCAGGTCACACTTCCTGATTATCCAGGAAACAACATCACTATTTTTGTGTTTACTTTAAACTTTCCAGTGTGATCACACATTTCAGTTTGCAGAATGAGCGTGCTTCGAGAAACTTAATTTAGAGATCTAAACATCAACGCTGTGATTCACTGAGAGCTCCTGACCTGCAGCAGCCAAAATACATGTGCACAATTTGCATCAAGTTCTACTTTAAAATGCAAAGTCTGTCACAGATAAAAAACAAAACTGTGCCATTAAAAGTCCTTATTATCTATGCCAATATCAGTCTTACTACAAACCTGCTCTGATGGAGGAAAAACAACTCCTTCTGAGATACAGGCATGGACAAAAGTATTAGCACCCCTGGAATTGGTCCAGAAAATACACCATTTCTCCTAGAAATTGTTGCCATTACAAATGTTTTTGGCATAAACATGTTTGTGGCATTCATGTGCATTGGAACAACACAAAAAATCTGAAGAAAAAAGCCAATTGACATAATTTTACACAAAACTCAAAAAATGGGCCGGACACCCCTTAACTGTTTAATAGTTAACATGAAAGTATTTCAGGGTTTTATCAAGCATTACCTTATACATCTTCTGGAACTGCAAACTAAGAGCTGCAAATTGGGGCCGAACGATTTGGGAAAATAATCTAGTTGTGATTTTTCCCCAGTATAGCAGTTGCACTTTGATATGTAATTATTTCTTAAGTTCTCTATAATATGTTTTTTTAACCAGCAAACACAAGCGATACATCATTCTATATTATAACCATCACAACATTAGATAAAACCTGAGCTGAACAACTTTGAAAAATACCTGATTGTGATGATTTTTACTTGCATTCCAAATTGGATAGGAATTGATAGATTGAAGGGAGTTATAATTATTATGTAATTCTCATGTTAATAAGAAAAAAGTACAAAAAAGTGTGATTGTTGTGGACTATTCTAAAAAAATGCCTGTGGATGATTGCATGATCCATAATGTATGACATCTCTGCTGCAAAAAAAGTTTGAAACTGGTATTTTGACACAATTTTCAGGTGAAAGAAATATTGCATCTTCTGCAATTTGGATATTGCAGCAGGCCATATTGTGATTTTATCAAATTTTCGATTAACTGCCCAGCCCAACTGCAAAGCCATCAGTAAGAAAAAGAGCTTAACAGGTATTTTTAGGGACGTAACATTCGTTGGCTCCCTGTCACAGTCCAACTTTTACCACCAGAGTCTATTTTTTACCTCCAGTGTCTAATTTTCACAAAGCCGACTTCCTGCAGGTCTGCTCAGCAGTGATCTGTAGTGCTGTGCACTCAGGGTGTGGAGCAGATGGACGCTTTGAGCTGCAGGAGTGTTTCAGGTGTGTGTTTCAGGTGAAACAAACAACTTTCTCTGCACTAGTTTCTCTCCACCTAATGTCCATGTAAGATCTGCGTATGGATTTGCATGCTCCGGCTGTAAGAAAAGCAGTACACTGGAGTCACCTCAGAGTTAACAATGCGGTTGCACTTCAAGTCTAAGACGTCTGCATTTTGGATTGGAGTGGATAAGGAGAACCGACTGCTTGGCGTTCCCCAGAGCAGAGCCTGGGAAAGGGGCCACAGGTCAGACTTGAACCTGGGCATCGCGTTAGAGGACTAACTCCTGTTTATCTGGAGAGACCTAACCGCCAGGCCTTCAGCACCCTCTATCCTAGCTTGTTAATCCTGACAACGGGAACTAGAGTGAAGCGGAGCGGTAAGACCGGCTCTGCAGGGCGCACCTAGACCACATTCTTCAACATTAAACCATCAACATCAGACAACAGATGAAGTCAGCAGCATCAATCACAGAATCACCATTACAATGATCGTTTCCTAGTAACATATTTATGATGGTAAATGTAACACTGATAACTGATGAGTCTTTAATGACACTAGAATGCTGAATAATTCATGGATTTCTCTCCCTCTTAACTCTGATATGAATACTGAAAATGTTTGCTGTTCTAGGCTGTGAGCCAAACAATAAAATGGATCTTTTTAACCTTCTTAAGCAGTGATATTCATCATTTCTGAAGACTTTACAACAGAAGGACCAAGAACTAGCAGTTAATCGACTTTTCTCCATTGTTACAAACCATTTCCCTCTTCAGAAACCATCACTGAAGTCACTGTGGCATAAAATCTGAGAGACATAACACAAAGTTCACCGTCAGGACACCGGACAGTCCCTCCCAAACTACCAGTCACTCAGCAGCCAGTTGTTAAGAAATCTGAGACTCTCAGCCTACAGGAGGAACCAGGAGAACATGAACGGTGAGCCCAGAGGTTACACTGCCCTCTCATCAAATGAGCAGCCGTCAGAGCTGCAGGGCGGCGTGCCAGGTTGGTTAGAGGAACTCAGTGTCATTACACAGCGAAGAAAGGCAACACACGTTCACGAAGAAAAAAAGGGCAGTACTCAGATTTAAAGTTTGATTAGCATCAATTTTCGAGTTATTCAAATCCTCAAGTCATATTAGGAATAAGCACGTCCAATTATCTTTGCAACATGACAACAAGGACAAAACTTGGCTCTACTGAACGTGTGCAACCTTAAACCTTCACACATTTTCCCCACGGTGTACAAGATTACTGACCTGTGTTTAAAAATCACATTATAAAGCTGATGCATCTATCACCAACATAAACAGTCCTGTCTCACCCTAAAGCTGATGTATCTATCACCAACATAAACAGTCCTGTCTCACCCTAAAGCTGATGTATCTATCACCAACATAAACAGTCCTGTCTCACCCTAAAGCTGATGTATCTATCACCAACATAAACAGTCCTGTCTCACCCTAAAGCTGATGTATCTATCATCGACATAAACAGTCCTGTCTCACCCTAAAGCTGATGTATCTATCACCGACATAAACAGTCCTGTCTCACCCTAAAGCTGATGTATCTATCATCGACATAAACAGTCCTGTCTCACCCTAAAGCTGATGTATCTATCATCGACATAAACAGTCCTGTCTCACCCTAAAGCTGATGTATCTATCATCGACATAAACAGTCCTGTCTCACCCTAAAGCTGATGTATCTATCATCGACATAAACAGTCCTGTCTCACCCTAAAGCTGATGTATCTATCATCGACATAAACAGTCCTGTCTCACCCTAAAGCTGATGTATCTATCATCGACATAAACAGTCTTGTCTCACCCTAAAGCTGATGTATCTATCACCGACATAAACAGTCCTGTCTCACCCTAAAGCTGATGTATCTATCATCGACATAAACAGTCCTGTCTCACCCTAAAGCTGATGTATCTATCATCGACATAAACAGTCCTGTCTCACCCTAAAGCTGATCCATCTTAAGAACTGGACGTATTGCCAGGCCCCACACCGACGTAGAGAAGAGTCTCCTGGGAACATCTCTGTCACGGAGCTGGTGCAGCCCAGCGCTGATTGAAAAGCTGCTAGGACATGAACACTCGATTTAAAATGGTCATGAGGTGGATTATGTAATCCTGTTCTCTAATAGGATGATGGCCACAGAGAAAAAAAACTAGACCAAGGAAAAGTAGGACAGAGTAGCACACCACAACATCAATTTTATTTCCTTTCTAATCACAGGAAACAGACGACTGTGCAGAAAAGGCAGATGTAACATCTCCAAACATCCCAATAATCTTTTTATTTCAATCTCAGACCATTACCAAGACTTTCCTGAGCAGCAAAACAAAAATCCCCAAATAAAACATAACATCAGCCAAAACTTCCTGGAGACAGATGTGAGGATCTGATAAATAACTGCAGAGTTGTAGAGCTTATGGAGTTTATTCATGAATGAAGCTACTGATAAGCACTATTTTCAGATAAATTTACCAACAGTATTAACAGATAAAACCGTCCCCAGGATGGAAATGTTTTCCATGTGTTAGGGGAAACTCCCAGACACTAAAATGACGGGTTCAGGAACAGTAGCAGCAGTTGTAGTTGACTATAAATAGCAGTGGCACTACAAACTAAACACTCTCAGGCTAGCAGGGTTTGCTGTTTGTTGAGGAAGCCCACAGCTCACTACAAACAAGCTCTCAGGGTTCATTCTATCATTGTGGGTTTTAGGAGCATCTGCACAAACAATAGAAATGTTTAGTCTCTCTTGACTGGCTTCTGAATGGACCCTGGAGCCCTCATAAGACAGGACACACTAGCATCGGTTAGAAGGAATAAATATGTATTTCTCCCCCTGAGCGTGTTACTAATGCACTAATGAGCAGAGCAAACATAGACACAAGGATGGAAGCATACAAAATAAGATGTTTCTATGAGAATGATATGAAAGTGGAGGGTGTGCAGATCTGAGTCCTTGATCACTGCTCCACCTGCTTTCTTTACATGTGCAAGATTTCCTCAATACAATTAAAATCACTCGGAGTGGGGATTCCAAACTCTTTACATGGATGCAATAAAAACATCTGAACAGTAGACATGCACAGCTGCTCAACAGGCAGCCATGTCTTGTTTCTCAGAGCCGAGGCAGGACCCAGGGCCGGTTGTTTCTAAAGGATACTGTTGGGGGACTGTTCCGATGTTGAGGATCCTCACCATTTCTCCAAAGACTGAGTCCTTCAAATAGAATTTTTAAGAATGCACACATGTACCCTCCACTCGCAGGAATTACCCACAATTTAATGTACATTGTTTTCCTTCACTTTAAAGGAATACATAAATAGCGCAGTATCGGGAAGAAGTCGGGTCCTCAAGCACTCAATACACCTTAAAATGTCCCGTTTCCACCATAAATATGTAATCACCATTATTTTATGACATCATAGCAAAGCTGGACGGGTGAAAGTAGGGCCACAGAACAGGATTATATCCATCCAGCCATCCATTTTCTATACCACTTATCCCCTTGCAGTTTTTATCTTTTTATTGCTACAGAGATGTTATGTATGACATATCATGCAATCATTCAGCTGCCATTTTTTTTTTGAATAGTCTACAAAAAATCTTACCTTCTTCACATTTTTGTACCTTTTTCCTTATTAAATACAAGAATGACAAAAACCCTTCAATGCAATGATTAATATCCAATCTGCAATACAAGTCAAAATCATCAGAATTAGACACTTTCAAAGAATTTTTCAGCCCTTGTTAAGGAATAAAAGAGGCTTAAGGAATAATCGCATATCAAACCGCAATATTGGAGACAACGATCGCAATTCAATTATTTTCCAAAATCGTTCAGACCTAATACACGACAGACAACCAGGCATGCTCACATTCACACCTACGGCCAATTTAGAGTCACCAATTAACCTAACGAGCATGTCTTCAGTGGTGGGAGGAAACCGGAGCATGTGAGAACCCACATGCACAGGGAGAACATGCAAACTCTGCACAGAGAAGCCCTGGCTGAGGGGTGAACCAGAAGTGAGGCAACAGCGCTGACCCTTTTTTATCGATTCATTCACATTCATGCGTTGAGGACGAGTCAAAAAAATTAAAGTCTAGATTTTCTGATATTCCTATATGAGGCTCTTCTTTCTCTCCCCTTGGGCACCAGTAGTTCACACCTTCCACCTCCATTCCCACAGAGACACACACACAACAACAGCACAAATCCAGACTTTGTTCCTAAGAAAGGTTTAGTTTGGTTTGGAACTACTTCAGGTTTGCAGCTTCTGACCATGAATAAACCACAGCCTGCAGCAATATTTGTTTAAAAGCTGTGGTGACGAAAGGAAGCAGCACGACAGACTTGTTCAACATCTCAGACAAAGACAGGCAGCTGAGAGGGGAGACTGAGTCTCACTGTGGAGTTCACACACACAGCGCTACATCCAACACACACACTAAACAACAGCCGACAGCAGCAGAATCATCTGATGCTTTCAGGAGCATCGAAGTACAATGTTTTAAAGTAAATGCACTTTAACCCCAGGGAAATTCAGCTTAGATTTATTAAAATTGATAAAACAAAATAAAAACCTGCTTTGATTAATTTCCTTGTCAATTGTGTGTTTTTATTAAGGATAAGAAAAATCATTTAAATTCGTAGATTCAGTTTTTTTTAAAGAAAATCAGAGATTAGATTTTAGGCTGTATCACCCAGCCCTAAGTGCGTAGGATTTGACTTTTTATTTCATATTTTGACCTTTTAAATTCATAATTTTGACCTTTTCTGTTATATTGTGACCTTTAAGGTTCACTTTTTTCACTTTAAATCAAATCTTGACCTTTTAAACTTTGACTTTTAATCCCATACTTCACTTCTTAAACTCCTGATTGAGGATTTTATCTCATATTTTGACCTTTTAGAGTCACTATTCAGAATCTTATCTTCTAATTAGACTTTTTAAACTCTTGATACCTCCGCCAAGGAGGTTGGCCTTTGTGATTGGCAGAGTTAGTTAGTTAGTTTGTTAGTTAGTTAGATTTTTAGCAACATAACTCAAAAAGTTTTGGATGGATTTTCATGAAATTTTCAGGAAATGTCAGAAATGGCATAAGGAAGAACTGAATATATTTTGGGACTGATCAGGATCACCGTCTGGATCCAGGAATGTTTTTAAAGGATTCTGTACTATTGGGAGATAGGGCTAATGGCGGAGGTCTGCACCGTTACCACTTTACACTAGGAGATGGCGGACATGAGTAACTTCAATCCCAGCGGCATTTTTGGGTGTGTTTCTATTCAAAGTTTTGGAGTTTATAGAGTTTGAAAGACGCACGCCCAGTAGAGGAGACGAGTTGGAGCGTAACAGAGAGAAAGACAGCGAATTATAGCAAGAATACTCCCAATGCTGGGAGGAAGAGAGGAATATTCACCCTCTGACATGACTTCCAGTCATCCAGTGAGACCATGGGTGAGACTGTCAGTGCATCTGTTGGCACCGGCAGGCAATGCTTCCACCATGACAGTCCACACGTAGCGAAGCCAATGCTTGGCCTCACCCCTCACTATTGGGAGATAGGGCTAAAGGTCTGCGCTCTCCAAGTGCTTTTCTAGTTTAGCATTTTATCTAATATATTGATCTTTAATCTCATGATTTTAAGTCTCTATCTCATATACTTGCCTTTGAAAAAAAACTTACTACCCACGCCGATGAAATCGGCAGGGGGTTATGTTAAGGGTTCCGTATCTTTGTTTGTTCGTTTCTTTGTTTGTATGTGTACAAGATAACTCGAGAACGGAAAGTCAGATCTTCACCAAACTTTCAGGGAATATTGGGATAGTGGCAGGGAATCGATTCGATTTTGGTGATGATCCGCTCAGTTTTCGTCGGACTTCGAAATTTTGAACACCATAGTAATCAATGGGAGCATGAGTTCCTCAGGGGCGCTGCTCAGGCGTGGGTCTGCCGCCTCGACGGCCATTCTAGTTTTGACTTTTAATTTGCATTTTGACCTTTAGGACTTATAAAGTTGACTTTTTAGCTCAGATTTTTATCCTTTAAACTCATTTATTTATTTATTTATTTGACATGGACACACAGTAGCATTGATGCTTTGATATTTAATCATTTTGAATTTTTATTTTAGAATTCTTAAAATCATTTATCATCAGCGTTTAATTTCCCCCAAAATTCATTGCCTGTGAAAACACGGTTGGCAGCTTTTGGTTAAGTCTTGACCCTGTTAGGCCCTCAGGTTACACCTGAATTCAGATTTCAGCCCCTGCTGTGGTTGAGTTTGACACCCCTGCCTAAGAGGAAGCTTCCTGGATTTGAGAATCAGCTGGTCAAACCCAGCGTTCTGCAGCCATTTTTGTAAACTTTTCCTGTGCTACTTCACAAAAACATAATTGCATCCTTTTATGAGATTATGTAATTGCACAGCCTGACATGTGGTTGTGAGAAGATGAACTGTGCAGCACTGATATCAAACATTTGATATTTAAAGTTTGAGGCTCCAGCTTAATCAGGAGCAGTAAAATAATCATACCGACACCCCACAATTAAAGATTATTTGGACAAAATTTGGTTTCAAAAAGTCAAATTGGGCTTCTCCCTCCCTGATCAGGGCGAGGGGCGGATCAGGCCCAAATGGGGTCCCACTTAAATTTAGCGTAGCCGACAGACACAAAAGCCTCAGACAAATTTGTCTGCAGTTTCTGGTGACTAAAAATCAAATCACCCTCTACTGGGTGCTTGTATCTTTGGTGGCAAAGGTGTGAAAACCATTGCTGCTGGTTTGATTTTTTCCTGAAATGGTACTACAGTCTAAAATTCTGGTTTCACGATTGCACTATGCTACAAAAGTGGAATATCAAAGACAGACGTTCATGGGTCTACAGCCTTCCAGTTCCTTCTCCATCACAGACTGGACAGCATCTTCAGAAATGCTTGAACCAGAGAGGCTTCTGTTGTTGATTATAAAACACTCATCATTAAAAGGTTGATAAATATTCCAACCATAAATCACTGCGAGCAGACGTGAACTTCCTCTAGTGTGAACTGTAGCAGCAGGTTTGGTAGAAGAGTCTAGAAGGACTGCAGGGAGGCAGAGAGCGGATGCTGGCAGACTCAGGCCTAAAAGGCTGCTGTGGAGAACATCCATCAGCCTGACCCGACATGCAGCGAGGAGCAGGGAGGCAGCTGAGTGTGACAGAGAAGCTGAGTGGATGCTGCTCGCCACAAATAGGTTATCGTCTGTTAAACTCCGATGCCCTCGCCCGGCCTCATCCTCATCCTCATCCTCATCCTCATCTTTGGCAGGTACACAAAGAGAGGAGACCACACTCGGCCCGATGCTCACTTTCAGGATTAAGGAGAATTCACATCCTGAACAGAACTGAGATCCTGGATCTGGTCCTATTATTCAGGGTAAGCTGCTTAAAGGTGCCTTTGTATCCCACGCTGCTTTGGGAATAAACATCATGTTAGCACAGAAACAATGGAAATAAGACCTACAATTATCTGCTCTACTCTGCAGACTCTTGCAGGGCTGACTCACTGAACAAATATCATCATCATCATCATCATCATCATCATCATCATCTGGAGTCTTCTCAGCACCATGAGCCCATTCTACTTCACTATCAGACTCCTGTTAATGGCTTTGACCTCTGCAGCCATGAGGAGAGATGTTTGCTTCAAGGGTCATTAAGCTGATTTATGCATAAATTATTCAGCAAGTTAAATATCAAAATAATGAAATGAAGATCCATCAAAAGACATAAAAACAATCTCAGTGATGAATCAAAGCTTGGCTTAACAGAAATAAAGAAACAAAGAGTCTTGGATACATATTTCAGGCGAGTCTTGGTGTGAGATTATTCTTCTTTTAAGTGGGTTTTTCCTTTTCTTTATTAGTTAAAGGGGTTGTAGGATCAGGAAGAATCTACTCTTATCATTAAAACGTCCCAATTTCCCCCTGGTATGCAGTGTAACTGTTTAAAACCCAAACTATAGCAAACAAAGAGTCAAACCAAACACATGCTGGAGTGCATGTGCATGAGCACACACCTTTACAAATGCCTCGACTGAGGGACGAGGTTTAAAAATGAAACATCAACTTAGCACACAAGTAAGGTAAAGAAAAGTATTAGAGCCACTGAAAAAAAAAATTAGAATTTTTTCTACTTGTGAAAAAAAGACAGAATTCTGAGATTAAAGTCAGAATTCTGAGATTAAAGTCAGAATTCTGAAAAAAAAATTGAGACAATTTTTTTCACTTGTGAGAAAAAAGAGTATTCTGAGATTAAGAATTCTGAGATTAAATTCAGAATTCTGAGATTAAGAATTCTGAGACTAACTTCAGAATTTTGAGATCAAAGTCAGAATTCTGAGATTGAATTCAGAATTCTTAGATCAAAGTCAGAATTCTGAGATTAACTTCAGAATTTTGAGATCAAAGTCAGAATTCTGAGATTAATTTAAGAATTTTGAGATCAAAGTCAGAATTCTGAGATTGAATTCAGAATTCTTAGATCAAAGTCAGAATCCTGAGATTAACTTCAGAATTTCAAGATCAAAGTCAGAATTCTGAGATTAAAGTCAGAATTCTGACGTTTTTTCTCTCAAGTGAAAAAAAAAATTGTCTCAAATTCTTTTTTTCAGTGGCCCTAATACTCTTCGGTGGTAAGGAAGTTAGTGTTTGGAACATTATTTCTTTGTTGTAACAATGCTTCTTGTCAATAAATCTTGTACTTTTAGAAAGCCTAATCATGTCCCTTTTTAACTGAGCCACATTTATAAAGAAGAAGCATTTGTGGGATGAGCAGCAGAGCTGAGTGGTTGGTCCATGAAAAATGTTCCAAATCTCCTTCTCCTCATGCCGCTCACCAGCCTGGCTCCTCCCCTTCATGCTGGTCACCAGTCTGGCTTCTCCCCCTCATGCTGGTCACCAACCTGGTCACACTCTGCTGTGGGATGGCATCCCATTCTTCAACCAGCATTAGTCACCAGTCAGCCAGTGTGGTTGTGTTGGTCACTCTGGCACCAACAGCTGATCCCACAAGTGTTCAGTGGGGTTGAGGTCAGGACTGCTAGACCATTCCATCCTTTCCACCCCCAGATTCTGGAGGTATTCTCTGATACATCCCACTCTGTGGGGGCCAGCGTTGTCATCTTGGAAGAGTTCAGTCCCAGACTGTAGGGATAGAGGATGGCCACTGGCTGCAGGACCTCATCTTCATATCTCTCTGCACTGACAGATGCCGCCCCACACCATCACCACACCACCTAAAGATGTTCCTCTATCAGTGCAGCAATCAGCACAGAGTTTTCCATGTCTGCTCCACACTTTGACCCTACGATCCAGCTCCTGTGGGCAGAATCTGGACTCATCACTGAACCGGCAGGTGACAATCTGACTGTCAGCACCTGAGGCTACCAGAAGCTTTGAGTCAGGAGCAATCGCAGGACAAGCGGTTTGGCACTGGGTACCCAAACCCACACACTCAGCTCTGCTGCTCATCCCACAAATGCATGTTCCTCACAAATGTGGCACCATTTAAAAGGGTAATAAACATGCTTTCCAACAGTGTAAGATTTACTGCCAAAAGGTTTTGTTCCAACAAAGAAATAAACTACCAAACACTAATTTACTTACCGTTTGTGCCAATTTTATACTGTAATAATATTACAGCCTGTTCATTAAGATATGGTAGGGACAATAATACAAGATCTATTTCTTGTTGACTGATTCATTGTTTCAGTTGCAGCAATTTGATTCCAATAATTTTAATCAGCATTGCTGGTATAACAGTTTGTAATTAAAATCAAGAAATGACCCAATACTGGGTGCCAAAGACTGTGATATGAAACCTGGACACGATATTGTTTTATTTTCACTAGAATGAAACCTACGTTTAAAACTCTGACGTTGTGAACCTCGGTAATGGATGCAGCTTGGTTTTTGTTATCTTAGCAGTGAGCTTGAATCCTGATTTATTTTTTTTTACAGACAATCTGACACTAAATGAGCAGGATCAGAGGACTCCTGTTACGTCTGTGTGAATGTGGCCTTGTACTGAGAGAGTACTAGATGAGGTTTTATAACAACATGACTACAAAGCCTAAGACAGTCCCAGAATCTCCTCCTGAAGTTCTAACAGAGCGTTATTGTAGAGAGGAACTGAGGCGTCCCACGTGCTCCTGGGTAAATATCACATCTGGGTGGTCAGCTGGTGTGAGACCTGACGGGAATCTGTTCTTCCAACATGAAATCTGCTTCATAAAACAAGAAGGCGGTCGTCTTTTTAGGAGAAGCAGCTCCTTCTTTCCAGCCTTATTAAAAGGTTAAAGATGAATCACGTTAAGCTCAAGATATTTTAAATCTGAAGGCTTCAGTTCTTCCTCTCTGATGAGAAAAGACAGTGCTCTCAGTCTAAATGCAGATTTATCTCTTCAGAGATCATCTTACAGTTCACATGAGGGCTCTGCTGATTTTTACATCAGAGACAGCTGACTGGACCCTTGTTAGGTACCATACGGTTATCTGCCAATCACTGAGCTGCTTTTACCTTTCATTACCAACATCTCTCAAACACAAGCATATAACCAAAGACCAATTTTACACTGAAGGTTTCATCATGATTTTAGGTAGTTTCTGTAGTTTTAGGTAGTTCCGTATGGGTTTCATCATGATTTTAGGTTGTTTTGTATGGGTTTCATCATGATTTTAGGTTGTTTTGTATGGGTTACATCATGATTTTAGGTTGTTTTGTATGGGTTACATCATGATTTTAGGTTGTTTTGTATGGGTTACATCATGATTTTCGGTTGTTTTGTATGGGTTACATCATGATTTTAGGTAGTTAAGTTAGTTTTGTATGGGTTTCATCATGATTTTAGGTTGTTTTGTATGGGTTACATCATGATTTTAGGTTGTTTTTTATGGGTTACATCATGATTTTAGGTTGTTTTGTATGGGTTTCATCATGATTTTAGGTAGTTTAAGTAGTTTTGTATGGGTTTCATCATGATTTTAGGTTGTTTTGTATGGGTTACATCATGATTTTAGGTTGTTTTGTATGGGTTACATCATGATTTTAGGTTGTTTTTTATGGGTTACATCATGATTTTAGGTTGTTTTGTATGGGTTTCATCATGATTTTAGGTAGTTTAAGTAGTTTTGTATGGGTTTCATCATGATTTTAGGTTGTTTTGTATGGGTTTCATCATGATTTTAGGTTGTTTTGTATGGGTTACATCATGATTTTAGGTTGTTTTGTATGGGTTTCATCATGATTTTAGGTAGTTTAAGTAGTTTTGTATGGGTTTCATCATGATTTTAGGTTGTTTTGTATGGGTTACATCATGATTTTAGGTTGTTTTGTATGGGTTACATCATGATTTTAGGTAGTTAAGTTAGTTTTGTATGGGTTTCATCATGATTTTAGGTTGTTTTGTATGGGTTACATCATGATTTTAGGTAGTTTAAGTAGTTTTGAATGGGTTTCATCATGATTTTAGGTTGTTTTGTATGGGTTACATCATGATTTTAGGTAGTTTAAGTAGTTTTGAATGGGTTACATCATGATTTTAGGTAGTTTAAGTAGTTTTGTATGGGTTTCATCATGATTTTAGGTTGTTTTGTATGGGTTACATCATGATTTTAGGTAGTTTTAGTAGTTTTGTATGGATTCCATCATGATTTTAGGTTGTTTTGTGTGGGTTTCATCATGATTTTAGGTAGTTAAGTTAGTTTCGTATGGGTTTTATCATGATTTTAGGTAGTTAAGTTAGTTTCATATGGGTTTTATCATGATTTTAGGTAGTTAAGTTAGTTTCATATGGGTTTTATCATGATTTTAGGTAGTTAAGTTAGTTTCGTATGGGTTTCATCATGATTTTAGTTTGAGTGAACCTAATTTTAAATACCTCAGAGCAGACGCCTTAGGACAGCCCTTTCAGTCTGTATTCTGCATTGGGGATTGAACGTTCCCATTGCGATCTGGCGGACTCTACCTACCGATCCACAGCCCCCCCCTGCATATTATCACTCAGCACTTTGGTTATATGTGAGTCAAACCTGTAAAACTCTGTCCCCATACTCAGTATCAAAATAAAGCCATTGGTTCACTGCTCGTCAGACGTGACACGTTGTTGACAGGGGGCGCCAAAACACAAAACATGAGGTCCACATGAAAAAGTTTGAAAAGCTGCAGGATGCAGCAGAACACAGAGCTACAGTCTGTGTGTGTCTACTCTGCAGGGAATTCAAAGAACATTCTGGATGTGTTTCAGGCCTGTATGGATGTTTCATTTGTTAACAAACTGCTGCAGCTTGTACTGAAATCTGGGACAGCTTTTCTGTGCTTATATGATCTTTCTTCACCGTCTGCTCTCTCATTAAGTTTCTAATCTGTATGTCTGCGCAGCTCTTCCACCTTAAATGTCAATATTTGATCGACCTGCTGGCCGTCCCGTTGTGTTCCAGCGCCTGAAGTGTTACAGCTTCTTGTAAAAGCAGCTCAGTCTCTGCAGAGTTAGCTCGATGTGTTTACATTCACCTCCAGCCTCGTTCATTAGAATACAAGGATATGCTGAACTCAAAGGTAAACACTTCTCTTGTTTCTGGTTTAAAAGCAGCAAACAGACTGTCAAAAATCCCAGTACGAGACAGTTTCCACCCTCACTCTGAATGAACTAATGATGGAGTAGAGCTGGAGATAATTGATGTTTATTGGCTTCAGTTAATGAGTAACTGGAACTGAATTAAAGGTTTGCTTGTTAATGTGCTCTCTGCATGCTGATGTCTGTGCTCAGGAGAAAACGGCAGGCATGGAAAACGGCGCCAAGGACCATAACAGAAGGATCACAACAGGTCGAGAGTCCAGAGATTTCTGGGAATCCTTCCAAGAGTTAAAGTCAGTGGGTCACTCCTGTTTCACAAGTCTGATTAATATTCTGATCAATATTTTACTTCCTCTGCTGCTTGTTTCCAGCCGGTTAACATTTTTAGACTCCAGAGATCTGTAGGGTTTCAGCCGCTAAAGCTAACAAAGTATGCCTGACATCTGAACTATTTTAAGTACCTGGACTGTTGTGAGATTGACAGTGAAGTATGCAGCCCTTGGTTGGTAAAAGAATGTCACTGATAGCAGATATGATGCTGAATGATGGTAATTATCAAAATCAGAGCTTAGGCATCCTAATCTAATATGCTCTGTTATCAATTCATTGCAATTAATCACATTTATTGATGAACTGAGAAGGATTGGATTACAGGGAAATGTATAAACAATCAGAACAAAAGTGCTTCTGAGCTTTAGCTTATGAAACATCAGTGCAGATTTACATGAAAAACAAAAGATTCCACGCCTGTTCATGTGACCACCAGTGCCTGGCGCTGTCATTGACCACTACGTGGAGCTTCAGCAATGGGGATTTTATTCTCTATGTCTTCAAAAGAACCCATAAAGATCGCATGACAACCACTTAAAAACAGAGATATTAATCTCAACCGTACATTTCTGTCCTGTTGGACCCTCCTAAGAAAATTTTGAAATAAATGACAGGGCAGGTTTATGTCGGTAAGAGGCTCCAAATGTCAGTTTTTGATTATGTTTCGATTAACTGCTCAGCTCTACTTTGGCCCAAATCACATTAGAACTGAGAAAGCCTTTTTTGTTTGTTTTTTAAAGGTTTATTTTTGGGCATTTTTGTGCCTTTATTTGACAGAGGAGGACAGTGGATAGAGTCGGAAACAGGGATGAGAGCGGGGAAGAGACATGCGGTAAAGGGCCTCAGGCTGGATTCAAACCCAGGCCGTCCGCGTACATGGGGCGCGCCTTAACCACTCAACCACCTGCAAACTGAGAAAGCCTTTTGAAAGCGAGTCCAAATGTCTTCACGCATCTCAGTTTAGTCCAGTTTTCCTTCTGAGGAAGATTTGATAACATGACCTGGATAAATGAGAACCTACACAGTGATCGTACTTGATGTAGACATAGATTTTCTGATGATAAGTGTGATGTACAGGTCCATTAAGAGATTTAAAGTACGAACTTTCCTCTGTTTCCATTCATTCCTAATGGCTGCCCTCCCCGACCCCCAACAGACATTCAGGATCACGTGGTTGCAAACACCCTCCAGAATACTGCTCTAAAACATGTGATATTGAAAAGAATCAAAATACTGAACATCTAATGGCCTTAGACTGGAAGGTTTAATAAAAGATTGGATGGTAATAATGTTATTATATGGAGTCTAAGACGAACAAAAACATTGACCATGTTCTCATGTAAAAAAAAGAGTCCTGGGTGTCCATTATTAGTATTATCTTGGTTCTTAGTTGCCAGAAATTGCAGGCATACTGTCTGAACTGCACAATAAACATTGGGTACATTTTTATTGCCAGTGTTTGTGTGTAATTTAGACAGTATGCAGGATTTTTCTAGCATTTTTTTGTAAATAAAATAAAGAAATAACCCAATACATAGTGGACGGATTAATTTCACTGCCATTTTCAAAGCTTTTGTGCTCATTAGAAACGATCGTCTGAAAATAACCCGTGGTAATGAAAAGTACCGAAGTGCTGAACATTGTGGTAACCTAACATTGCCGTTGGTGTGCTGCAGATGAAATATAAATGAGACAAAGTAGATGAGCACATCAGCCCCTGTCAGCCATCAGCTCCTCAAACCACCTGCAGCATCACATTCAAACACTCACAAACATACAGGAAGGCTACGTTCAGCTTAGCCAGTTAGCATGTAAGCTAGCCTCCGCCGCCGCCGGTGTTTCGGTTTCACTAGTGACCGAGTTATGTGGTGACTATAAACTCAATGAATCCGTAGATACCGTCGTCATAGTAGCTGTTAAAAACGACAACACCCCTCATGAATTTATCACTATTTAGCTGTTATTGTAATATCAAAATATGGTAATGTGATATGTATCTAATAACGAGGCATTAGCGAGGACATCTACAAACATTCTGCCCAAAGTCACCGGGTAACACGGTCACTCATTCATCCGGTACACCGGCTAGCTAACAGATTCGATAAAAGAGAACAAGGACGAGCAGTTAGGAGAGAAAGAGCCCAAACATTTAACCCCATTCATTATCAGCACACTCCTGCTGTCCACACCTCGTCTGCCACCATGTCAGCACCCAGCAGTGTCACCCACGGACACGCAGGCTAACGTTAGCGTCCCCACGGTGACAGCAGCAGGCTAACAGCCGATCACAGAGCTCCTCTCTAGGAGGTAAACTAACCAAACAAACCCGCTGCCTGCATCACATCGCGGTGGTCTGTTTAACTCCAGAATGTTCGCTGATAAAAATGTCTTTCTTTCGTAGACAGTGGGGGTTATTTAGCCTCTAAATGAGCCGCCATTCATCAGGAAAAGTGAGTAATTGTTAAACTTACCAGCAGCTCCCGTTTCTTCAGCATCTTCCGTGAAATCCCACCGCGGAGCGTTTTTCTCTGACAGCACACAGTCCACCATGTCACAAGCACTGAGGGCAGGGCGATCAGCACTTCCGGTTAGGGCTCCAAAATAAAACGAAATTACGTACGGGAGGTGTCCCGGAAATGATCCGTATGTCCGTTTCCTCTACAAAATATAAATAAACAGAAATCATCAAAATGATTGAGACTGAATCGATTTGTTTGTATTAAATGTATTTGTTGACGAACTGTTGTTAATGTATATTTTATTTTTAATGAATCTATTTTTTCTTTTTCTTTAAATTTCCTTTTTAGCTACCAGTGTTAATTTTGTCGAACTGTTGTTAATGTATATTTTATTTTTAATGAATCTATTTTTTCTTTTTCTTTAAATTTCCTTTATAG
Organism: Cheilinus undulatus; assembly: GCF_018320785.1. NCBI lineage: Eukaryota > Metazoa > Chordata > Actinopteri > Labriformes > Labridae > Cheilinus > Cheilinus undulatus. The sequence continues at coordinate 52,152,078 of NC_054872.1, forward strand.
CTACCAGTGTTAATTTTGTCGATTTAAACTAACCCTAAATGAGGGGTCGACCTTTAATGTGGACTAACAAAAATTAGATCTTTGGTGAGAAAAACTGAGACTGAAAGTAATTTCAGTTTTTTTCAAGAATATCAAAACAAGACTAGAATATTAGTGCTTGACTACTGATATTTAGAAAAATCATAATAATTCTCTACATTACTTATAAGGTATGCCAGTGTTTTCATTATTTGAAATCAAAATAAGTATTGAAAATGCATTAAAATTGGTGTTTTACATCATACCAGTGTTAGATAGATAGATAGATAGATAGATAGATAGATAGATAGATAGATAGATAGATAGTCTAATGGCAAGGACTAAGACCACATTTTCAAAAGCTATCAAATTTAACACAGAATTTTACTATTCTTTCACATCTATATATTGTTTCAAGGTATGAATTTGTATATTTCAAATTAACAAATGGCATTTTGTAATGTAAATTTATAATATGATAGACATTTTTTTTCTTTTTTATTTCCTCTATCTTTTTATGATTTATTCTCTTTTCATTTTAATTAATTCATTTATTAATTAAAAAACTACTTCTTATGATACCAGCAGTTTCTGTATCTGTCTAGCCACTATTATAATCTTTATAGTGAACTCGTTGGTGAGTTTTGGATTGAGACAAGTCGAAACTTCTAATCCTTCAAAGTTACAAAAAGAAGGGGAAAAAAACAAATCAGCCGTGTAAATTAATATTTCCATGATTTAATTTAATGTTATACCGTTCATCTTCCCGGGAAGTTACCGCTAACTTAACGAACCGTAGCCAACCACACAGCGGCTCTCGCCTGCTGCCTGTGCCAGAAAGTTCCTTTTGGATACAACGAAGATCGTATATAATGCAAGAGGACGACTTGATGAGGAAAAGGGGTTACGTCCGATTTTGTCAGCACGTCAGGTAAGAAGTGGTCAGAAGCTGTAGCATGCTGTCCACATGACGGCACCAAAGAGGACAATTTATCAAATTCTGTCCACTAAAAGCCTTTATGTGATGTCCTTTAAGCTAAGTGACATTAGACAGGGGTTTTGTGCCAAATTAGTCAACATATAGGGCGCCACAAGGGGGAAATGTGTCAACAAATAGGGCACCAAAGAAGGCAGTATATCTAATCCGTCAACACAGGGGGCACCATAGAAGGCGACATGTCACAATTGTTCATGTAGGGGTTACCAAGAGTGGGAAATATGCCAAATGTGTCCACGTAGACGACAAGGAGGGCAAAATTCTATTTTTTTCCCACTTTGAGGACATACAAACGCTAAATTATATCCACATAAAGGACATCGCATAGGGCATTGATATAGCTTATACAAATATGCTCTATGAAATAAGAAGAGACTTAAACGTAAAATGAGAATGTAAAACTTCAAGAAAATGGTGTACACAGTAAACAAATTAAAGACAAATGTTGAGAAGTAGTAAAATAGGCCTGTCCTCTGTGATGGACGTACCATTTTTAATGGACGTATCTCGCTATTATTTGCTGTACTGTGTGAAAAGACTTGGTAAATAAACACGTAAAAGATTTGTTTGCTTGTTTTTCCACACAGGTTTTTCAAGTATAGAGTGGTCCATCTTGACTATAGATGATCTTAGCTGCAGCAGAAATTCACCAGCAGAGGGCGCCTGTCAGCCTTCCGTGTCCGCTTTGACCCGGATTCATAACAACAGCTGTAAACGGTAGACTTGGCGAGCTGCGTGATTCAGGCTGTCTCTTGTTGTTTTGTTCACGGGTCGGTGTGTTTACCACTGCGGGGAGTCTCTCTGGCCGCAGAACGGCGCCTAAACTTTGAGGCTGTCGTAGTAAAGACACCGGGGGACGTCATGAAGACGGCGTATCTGCGCTGAGGCTGAAGTTTGTGGCCGTTAGCAGCCGTTAGCATCGTCACCGCTAACTGTCAACATCAACAACAACAACAGTCCTGAGGCCTCACCTACCGCTGGTATCGACTCATGCAAAACATAGTTTAATATTCTGTATTGTGACGTTAGTAGTTTGGCTGTAGATGGCGTTAACTTTATAATGAAAGCAGAGCGTAGTTGTCAGTTAGCATGCTAATGTAGCGCTGTCAAAGTGAAGCTGAATCATGTGATGATCCTGCAGCAGCTCAATGGAGGGTTTGTTCACATGGAAGTATAAAAAGAGCATGAAATCAGTGCAGTTTGGACTATATCTGATTTATCTGAGTGCAGATGAAGACTTGCAAGCGTTAGCACAAAAATGAACAGGATGAACGTAAAACAGATGGTCGGATTTATTTACTTTGAGTAACCGTAGTGAGGCTGGACTGATGATAAGGTGTCAGAGATGCAGCATTGTTTTTATGTGCTGTAGTTTAATACAGTGGTTCTCAGCCCTGGGGTCGCGAGACACTGAGAGTGGGTCTCCAGATGCCAGAAAAAACTAAGAGTGCTTTTAAAATAATAGTATGTATGTGTATATATGTGTGTGTGTATATATATATATATATATATGTATATACACACATATATATATAAATATATATATATATATATATATATATAGGCCACTTTACACCAATTTTGTAAAAAATTTTGTCAACTTTTAACCAGTTTTTATCATTTCCCCACCAATTTTAACACATTTTTGCCATTTAACAGCTATTTTTTCAGTTTTAAACTCTTTCCACCACTTTTTTCTGCCTCTTTTTGCCACTTAAGCCTAATGTTGCCTCTGTTTAACTAATTTCCGCAAATATCTGCCTATTTTTCTCTTCTCAGGTAACCTTTTTTGACAGATTTTAACTATTATTCATCCAATTTCACCAAATTTTCACCCACTTTTGCCAATTTAAAACCATTTCAGCCACTTTTTAACTCCCTTTTACCACTATTTATGCCCATTTTGCCATCTTGTTTTACTATTTTTGTCTAATTTTTGCCACTTCTAATCCATTTTAGCTACCTTTAAAATCCAATTTCACCACCTTTATCCACCTTTTTTTGGTTGCCATTTTTAACTCATTTTTAAACCTTTTTAATCCCTTTTTAACAAAAGGGATTTACATTTTTAAGGCTTTTTACTACACAAATGATTATTAAAAAGAGATTTTTTTTCTTTGAGAAGAGTGTTTTTTCAGGTTAAAAATGAAATAAGGATATCACAGCTTAACTTTACAATGGACCATGGTTTTGTTGACCTTGATGGTCCCCCAGTTTGGCTGGGCACCAGAAGGCTCTCCCATTCATCCCCCTCATGGGCGGCCTTGTCTCCACATGGCTATTCTAGAATGTTCATGGCTGTTCAACCATCTCCAGGTACAGTGGGGGTCCCTGGTCTCTGGCACCTTTATTTTGGGGGTCACGGGCTGAAAAGCCTCAGCTTCTTGAGTCTGTTTTTCCTGTTTGATGCTTCCACGTTTGTCATAATATCAGAAATTTAAGCCTTTATTTTAGAAAATAAATGTTAAATGTTAGTGAGCTGTCTGACTCCGCCCCTGACCCCGCCTCTCTCAGGAAATGGATGTGGAACACCATGAGTTTGGTTTAATCAGCATTTAAAACCAGATCAAGTTTCTGAGACTGAACGCTAAAAGCGGTGTATGCAAGTTTTCAGAGAAGTTGATGGAGGCGAAGGAGTTAGAGCTGAGGCTGGGGCCCATTTATGTTAACGTTTTACCGAATACTGCAAATAAAAATCAGCTTTGCAGTGAAGATTTTACCTACCATCTGCATTTTCTTTATCATGTAGCCACATTTTTATCTTACAATCTGCACAAACATGCACATTACTGTGTCACCAACATAACCAGGTCTTAAATATAACGAAAAGGTCTTAAAAAGGTCTTTAAGAGTATGTAATGTGATGTCAGGTTTTCTATAATTACCCTGAAAACAGCCAAGGTTTCTCAAAGTGCTTCACAGAGTAAGGACAGTAAATTAAGATGGAGCCTCAAGGGTTTTTTTCCTGTTTAACTCTGTCGTTTATTCTTGGTGTAATTGTGCAGCTGCACTGGTCAGGTTGGTGCTTTTGTTAAAGGAATTTTGTGTCTCGATGGGAATGGTTTAAATGGTTGCATGGGTTAAAAATGTCTGTCTTTAAGTCTGGGTAGTTAAAAGGTCAAACACTGATATTCATGTAAATGGAAGCAGCCTTCTAAATATCGTCTTGTATGATCTTTTCCACAGGCGTGTGCTGAGGCGTGATGGGGAACCAGCTGGCGGGGATCGCCCCCTCCCAGATCCTCTCTGTGGACAGCTACTTCTCAGACATCCACGACCATGAGTACGACAAGAGTCTGGGCAGCACGCGCTTCTTTAAGGTGGCCCGAGCCAAACACAGAGAGGGCCTGGTGGTGGTCAAAGTGTTCGCCATCCAGGACCCGTCTCTGCCTCTGACCAGCTACAAACAGGAGCTGGAGGAGCTGAAGATCAGACTGCACTCCTGTCAGAACTGTCTGCCCTTCCAGAAAACCTCCCTGAACGAAAAGGCCGCCATCTTGTTCCGCCAGTATGTCCGGGACAACCTCTACGACCGCATCAGCACCCGGCCTTTCCTCAACAACGTGGAGAAACGCTGGCTGGCCTTCCAGATTCTCAACGCCGTCGACCAGGCGCACAAAGCCGGCGTCCGCCACGGCGACATCAAGACGGAAAACGTGATGGTGACCAGCTGGAACTGGGTTTTGCTCACGGACTTTGCCAGCTTCAAGCCCACATACCTGCCCGAGGACAACCCAGCAGACTTTAACTACTTCTTTGACACGTCTCGGAGGAGGACGTGCTACATCGCTCCAGAGAGGTTCGTGGACGGGAGCATGTTCACCACGGAGAGCGACCAGAACACGCCGCTGGTGGATCTGACCAACAACAACCAGAGGAGCAGAGGAGAGCTGAAACAGGCCATGGACATCTTCTCTGCAGGTAAAACTAGTCTGAGGGACAGTAGCTAAAATACGGGGGTCAAAGCTGGACGTCAAAGCAGGGGTTCAAAGCTGGTACCCAAAGCTGGAGGCCAACTGATTTTTTTTTTCCTGGCTTTTGAAGTCTTCTGGAAGTCAATATAATTCTGTCAAACAAAATCTACTTAATGTGGCTAAGCTAATTGAATTTCAGAATAATATTTTATATAATTGGGCTGCAACTACTGACAGATTGTAAAAAAAATCAGATGGCCGGCATCGCACTGATTCAGATGTTGTTTTTCATGAGATCTTTTAGCGTTTTACTCCAACAACGTTAACGTTTCTCTCATGTTTGACCCTAAAAACAGATCAGAACTGATGCATCTGTGCAGCTTTAATTTTTTATCAGGAATCTGCAGAGTCACCTCATTTCTAATATTCATCTCTTTAAATGTTTGCCGCGGCCTCACAAACCCTTTCCTTGAAATGTAACTCAAAAATTCATACCATCAGCAAACCGTGTCTTAGAATGTTACTGGAATGTCACCAGTTAATCCAGCACCAGTTAAACCATGACATCGGCTCTGTTCATCAGACAAACTTAATGATGAAAAGGTGACATGTTGAATCTTCTGTTTTTTAGATTTTACTTCAGAATTTAAAATACAAACATGTAATCAAATGTTTTATGATTATTTAAAGCATAATTTTAAATTTCAGCAATTATCTTTATGGTTTTTGTTTAATGAAAACAACCCTTAAAGCGTAGACCAGGGCCCACCTGAAGTACCTCCAGGTTCCAGCAGGAGGTGCAAGTTCAAAGAAATTTGACTTCAGGATGTGAAAAATTCAGAGGATTCTTCTAAGATATGGAAGTGTGTGAGAAGAAATGAACTTTAGACTTGGAGAATTAGAGCTTCTGAGTCCCACATGAAATCTGAAAATAAGTGGTAAGACATGGTGCAGAAATTTTTTAATTTTCTGTGCTTGGGTTTTATAAAAGTCTTAAATTTGATTTGAGAATTGTAACACAACCCTGTGACGACTTTTAATTGAATACAGAGCTTTTTAAAATCCTTAACAACACCTTTCTCATTGAAGTTCCAAAGCACTTTAAAAGATACATAAAGCCTGTCAGGGAAGAAATGAAACATGAAAAGATTCACAGGTTTGTTTGTTTGTACCTAAAACGGTAAATCTGTTGTGCAGACTGGAGTTTCAATGTTTCAGAGATAAAAATGACAAATAACAGCAACACTTATTCACAATTCAAGACACAGTCAGACAAAATACATTAAAAAGTTAACCTGAAGATGTTGAAACAAACATCATTGATTAATTTAAGACATTATAAAGAGCTTTTGCTCTGAAATCCTGCGTACTCTACCAAAGTCAAAGTTCATCATTTTGTGGGATTTCTGATGAAAATGAAAATGAAATAATCTAGCTGGAGATAAAAAAAAAAAAACGTGTTGCTGAAGATTAAGGCTGTGCAACTCAATCTTTGAATCAGTTTTTTTATTTGATCAGAACAGTTTGAAACATGTTGTCAGTTTCTTTTGCTTTAGTACTTTTTTGTTTTAACTTTATTTTTTATTATTTAATTTTGTTTTTAATACAATATATTTATTTTTTATTTGTTTTAACATAGAAATTAATAAACTTCTTAATATATTTTCATTTTCAATTTTTATTTATTTCATTTTATTTCAATTATGTTTTGTTTTCTTTTTCTTTTTTCTATTTCTTTTATTTAGTTTTTTGATTTGATCAAAACAATTTGAAACTTGTTTTCAATTTCTTTTGATTTATTATTTTTTTGTTTTAATTTTTTTAAATACTTTATTTTATTTTTAATCAAATATATTTAGTTTTTTAAATTTGTTTTAAAATAGATATTAATTGATTAACTTCTTAATATATTTCATTTTTTAATTTGTATTTATTTCATTTTATTTTATTTTTTATCATTCTTCTTTATTCTGTCTGTTTATTTGATCAAAACAGTTTGAAACCTGTTTTCAATTTCTTTTGATTTATTATTTTTTTTAATGTTTTTATTTTTTAAATGGATTTATATTATATTTGTTTTTGATATATTTTTTGTTTTTATTTAAGATATCAATTAACTTCTTAATTTATTTCATTTTATTCACTGGTTTCATTTTGCATTTTTTTTATTTTACTTAATTATTTTTTTTATTCTTTTTTTTTCTATTTCTTTGATTTTATTTTTTGATGTTGTTACAACTTTTATTTTTTATATTTAGTAGATTTTATTAGCTGCCAGTGTTTCTGGAAAACTTGTTTGTATTTATCACTAAACACAAAAAAAAAAGTATGTGTATGCAAGATTAAAAATAACTATCAGGTTTAAGGCATTCATAAAACAGTCTGAAATGGATTTAGTTCTTTGTTTCTCATTAAATTAAATTTTCTATTTGCACTTGAGTTCAGAGTCACAAATGTTGGCTTTATAAATCAACACATTCTTCCTTTTCTTGAATTATTAGTAATAACGGGTTTAAACGGAGAATATCCAACAGTCTGTAATGTTTTAGCCTTTTGGCGTTGTCGGTAAAATGAATGCAGCTCTCTGGGTAATGAAAGTCGCTGTCCCTGCTGTGGGTTTTACAGTGGATTAGATTGCTGAAGTGAAAAACTTTTATACATTTCTAAAAGCTTTAGTATTCACAGTTTGTTGATTTCCATCGTGCTCTGACATAAAAGTTAAGTGTGATTAAGCTGTCGTGTGGGATAAATAAGACAATAAATGTCAGAAGGCTTTTTCTGGAAACTCTTAACATCACAGCTCCTATCTCTGAGCGTTCGCCGTCTGCCTCCTTGTTTTCCAGGCTGTGTGATAGCCGAGCTGTTCACCGAAGGCGTCCCGCTCTTCGACCTCTCTCAGCTGCTGGCGTATCGTAAAGGACACTTTCAGACGGAGCAGGTCCTGCTGAAGATCGAGGACCGCAGCATACGGGAGCTGGTAAGGATCTCCAGGCTGAAACTCGCCTCTCTTCCTGACAGCAGCAGCATACTCTGACTGTGATTCTGTCTCTCAGGTGGCTCAGATGGTTCAGCGTGAGCCGGAGAAGCGTCTGACAGCTGAGGAGTACCTGAAGCAGCAGAGAGGGAAAGCTTTCCCCGACATCTTCTACACCTTCCTGCAGCCGTACATGGCTCAGTTCGCCAAAGAGACGTTCCAGTCCGCCGACGAACGAGTCCTTGTCATCCGTAAAGACCTAGACAACATCCTGCACAACCTGCGAGGAGGTGAGAGAGAAGACAGCGGGCACGTTGTCATGGTTACGCGATGAGGAGTCTTTTATTCACTGTGTTATCTCTGTCCTTCAGGCTCCTCCTCCTCTCAGGAGAGCAGTGATGGCGTCCTGAGCTCTCGGGAGGAGCAGGGCCTCATCGTGCTGGTGTCCGTCATCACCTCCTGCCTGCAGACTCTTCACTCCTGCGACTCAAAGCTCGCTGCTCTGGAGCTCATCCTGCACCTCGCGCCGCGGCTCGGCGTCGACATACTGCTCGACCGCATCACGCCATACCTGCTGCACTTCTGTAATGACCCCGTTCCTCGCGTACGCGCTCAGGCTGTGCGCACGCTGGCCAAAGTGCTGGCGCTGGTGAAGGAGGTGCCGAGGAATGACGTCAACATTTACCCAGAATACATCCTGCCAGGGATCGCACACCTCGCCCAGGATGATGCCACCATCGTCAGGTTGGCGTACGCAGGTCAGTTAGGGACCAGGTCCTTCACTTTTAAGATGTAAAGCTGAAGCAGAGCCGACAGATATATATTCAGATATTTATGCCGAACTCTTTCAAACCGTGACGTCTCCATGAATGTCTTCATGAATGTCTCAGAGCATGGTCTTACATTGAAGTTGTATTAAAGTGTCTGTCCTGTTGATCTTCAGAGAACATAGCTCACCTGGCAGAGAGTGCGTTGCGTTTCCTGGAGCTCGTTCAGGAGAACAACGTAAACACGGAGCAGGACTTGAGCGGAGAGGACACAGAGGAAGCTCTCCACCCCAACGAGAACTACGACTCTGGTACATAAAAACACCCACAAACACATTTAAATAACATGAGACAGTAAAACTGCTGACCTTTCTGCGTGTTCTAACATCCAGAGCTGCAGGCTCTTCATGAGATGGTGCAGCAGAAGGTGGTGACTCTGCTCAGTGACTCGGAGAACATCGTCAAACAGTCACTGATGGAGAACGGCATCACGCGTCTCTGCGTCTTCTTTGGCCGTCAGAAAGCCAACGACGTGCTGCTTTCTCACATGATCACCTTCCTCAACGACAAGAACGACTGGCATCTGAGAGGAGCCTTCTTCGACAGCATCGTGGGTAAGGAGCATTTCAGGAGATGGATATTTATATTTGGGAGTTTCTCACAGAGCTGTGTTGGTAAAACATGTCTAAAAATAACCCCTGTCTCACACTTTCCTCCTTTAGTTTCTCTCTATGCTGATGATGATGTTGTTTTTGCTGTTGTGTTGAAGGCGTGGCGGCGTATGTGGGCTGGCAGAGCTCGTCCATCCTGAAGCCGCTCCTCCAGCAGGGTCTGAGTGACACAGAGGAGTTCGTCATCTATAAAGCTCTGAACTCTCTCACCTGCATGTGTCAGCTGGGTCTGCTGCAGAAACCTCATATCTACGAGTTTGTCAGCGACATTGGTGAGAACGAACGCCTCAGAATACAGAAATATGGGTTTAACTGTTGGTTAAATGACACAATGTAGTTAAAAGAACACATAAATAAATGATAAATGATCTAAATCAACAAGAGATGTTAGTAGTGTGTTTGTTGTTGGCTGACGCGCTGATGACCACTAAACCGCCAGTGTTAGAAAATAGAACTTTTATTTAACAACCACCTTAGCTCTGTTAGATATCCTGCACTGTCTCGTTCCCATAATTTCCACATAGAACGTCTGCACCGCGCTCTGTAGCACCACTGTCTTGCTCTGACTGAAGGTGAGCAACCTTGGCCACTAGAGGCGTGTCTAGAGCGCTGCGCCATGGCATGCAGCCCTGATCAGAGGGCAGAGGTCACGAGAGAACTGCGAGTTCACACAGGAATCAAATGTCAACAGCGGACTGTTTTACCTTTTTGGGGTTCATTTATCATCCTTTCTGGCATAAGTCCGATATTATTGCTTCCACCATGGGTGAGTACATTAAGGAAGTTAAAAGGTGTGCTTAAAGCAGTGGTTCCCAACAGGCCTACATAGACTTGTTTTTGACTAAAGATCTATGTGTAAACTGTCCTTTATAACAACAGTGTTTTAGGTCCACTCAAGGAAAAACAGGGGCTAATTGAAAAAAAAAAACTAAACTAAAAATTTCAATTTTGAGAAGTTTATTTATGAGGGAAAACAAAAGTATGCGGTAGATGTGCCTGAACCCTGGATAGGAATTTTTGAAAATTTAAAGCCCAAAAATCAAAATCTGACCACTACTTTCAGTTTGGTTTCTTTTAAATTTTTGACTTTACATTGTTGTGCAATAATGATTTTAAAAACTTGAAATTTCCGAGTTTCTAATATCAAAGCTTAAGACTTTAAAACTCTGAATTTTTTTTTTGTTTTCTTGTAAATTCCTGACTTTTTAATCTCTGAAATCTTGTAAATATAAGACTTTATAATACCATAAATTTGAATTTTGTTTCCCACCCAGTTTTTGACTTTTTTTGATCAGAAATCAACACATTCTCCTTAAATTTTAATATTTTAGCCTGGCCCCTTATACACCATTTTACATGTTTCTGATGTTTCTGATTATGATGTTTTTTTTTTTTAAATATGAACATCTAATTTTGACAATGTCAGAGCAGATAGGGTCTCGCACCCCTCCTTAAGGGTCCCTCGGAACCACTAGCTTAAAGGATCTGTGGTTTTATGTAAAGTTCTTTGGCTAAATGTCCTCAAAAGTTAAATTTTCCTCATCAATGGCACCGTTGTAGCTCTGTGACCCACTGACCTCTCATTGACCCTTTGCTCTCACTGCAGGATGAGATGTAAAGTTGATATAATGATGATTTATGATCGAGAGTGTGCATTGTGTTTTATTTCAAAAGAACCGGATATTCGTCACTTTGGACTTCCTGTTGGGAGCTTTCTGATCAACGCCAATTGATGCAGTTTGGCAGCGGCCGGCGCAGAAAATAGACCTGCAGCGTATCTCAATTCAGGGACACGCCGCTGTCGGACTGGAGCGTGGGCAGTGGAACTGCTCTGATTGACTAGAGAGGGAGCGATTTGCTCTGCAGTACGATTCGCCGGCGGTTAGCGGTGCAGGCGCTGTGTGTGGAAATTGCAGGTTGATCTTCTGTTCCTTGTGTAAATCTGCCCACATCCTTTCATGTTTTATACTCTGATCATGTCTAGTCAGCATTTTTGCACCCTTTGCACATCTTGCAACCATACTATCAATGCTCACAGACTTCTATGTTCTAGAAATAATACCTAACAAAAGCTTTTACCTATTTAGAGCTATTTTTTAATGTTTAATTCCTGAAGTCTGAGAGCAAAGTTTACCAGAGTCAAAGTCCTTGTTGCATAAGAATACTTGTCCAATAAAGCTGATTCTGACTCTGATTGTTCACGCTAAAATCTGTAGAGCTACTCCACTGATTGTCATGAAGTTTTCTACAGATAAAGATCTTCTTAAGAACACTGAAGAAAAATCAGAGGAAGTCATAACTGAGTGAATTAGGGTGGTTGTTTCTGAAACCAAAGCTTCAGCTGTTCTGGGTTCTGTTTTCATACATCTCTGAGCTGTTTTTGTTCTTTAGAAATTCTCTTAAACTGAAAGATCAGTCTTTCCTCTAAGACCCGCCTCAAAACTGTATGCTTACGCTAAACTTGGATCAGTAGTTTGTCCTTTTTGTCTTGCCGTAGCTCCTTTCCTATGCCACCCCAACCTGTGGATCCGTTACGGAGCGGTGGGCTTCATCACCGTCATCGCACAGCACCTCAACGTGGCTGACGTCTACTGCAAACTGATGCCCCACCTCAACCCCTTCATCACCCAGCCCATCATCCAGGTGGGTCCTTGTCTTCACCGTCCTCACTATCATCATCATCGTCGTCATTATATGTCTTTAAAAACCCTCCTCCCCCTCCCCGCAGATCGATAAGGAGCTGGTCCTTCTCAGCGTGCTGAAGGAGCCCGTCAGTCGCTCCATCTTTGACTACGCCCTGCGCTCCAAAGATATCGCCAGCCTCTTCCGCCACCTGCTGCTCCGGCAGAAGAAACGTGCCGGATCAATCCCAGAATGCCCCACTCCTGACGACCCAGCCATCGCTCAGCTGCTGAAGAAGCTGCTCTCACAGGTCAGGGTTTTAACTTCAGTTGTAAAGATTAGACAATATTAGGACACGTTTAACAACACAGCAACAAAAACAGAATATCTAAGCACCTTATATTGGTTAGATTTTGTTTTATTTACCAAAAATATGCAGAAACTCCTTCACGCTATAGTGCAGAAAAACATTGGCAGCATTTGGCACTTTTCAGTGTTTTTGTATGATTTAGACAGCAGTCCAGTCAAACAAGGGAGCAGATCTTTGAGTGAAACCACCTTCATAAAGTCTGCTCTCATGGATCTGACTTAACTCTCCTTTCCTATCTTCTTTGTCTGCCTTCCCCTGAGCAGCTTTAGAGGCTTTGGGAGGATTTTAAAGGGATATTGATATTGACATTGTTAATTCAAATTGTGCACTATTTCTGAACACTTTGAAGCCTTTTATTTTTACCCAGAAAGCCTCTGTGTTTTCACTATTTTGTGAAGCAACAGTCGACTACGTGTTCTTCTGCCTCAGCCTATCATCTTCTGATCGTGTTCCCTCTCTCTATCCTCAGCTCTTCTGTCTAAATAAAGGCAAAAATACCAAATATAATCATTAAAAAATAAACACCGCAATAGCCCTTTAACATGATGGATGAGGAACGACTTCCGGTTTGATTAACGACAAAGTGCACATCATTTTAGAGACTGACCCTTAGGGTTTTCAGTTATGTAATGATATAATAACCTTTTTTTTATAAAGCACTTTTCAAAACAGACATTACAAAATTCTTTAGAGAAGACATGCACAGCAGATCAAATTAAAATCAGCAAGTTCCACAGGGACAGTTTTGTTTATGCATCAGGTAGGTGCAGGAACCCAATTAGATACAAACTGAAACTTTAAAAACATTTTATATTTAATCCCTACATAAAGTCAGGAAAAGCCCTCCAGGAAAAAATATGTTTTTAAAGTGATTTAAAGGAAAGCACAGAGTTAGCCAACCTGATTTCCTCAGATAGATGGTTCCAGAGCTTTGGTGCCCTGACTGAAAAAGCTCTGTCCCCCTTAGTTTTCAGCCGAGCTTCTGGCACAAATAAAAGACCTTTGCCCCAGGATCTCAGAGCGCGTGCAGGGGAATAAGGAGTTAAAAGGTTAGCGATATAGAGACCGTTGAGTGCTTTAAAAGTGATTAATAAAATCTTAAACTCGATCCTAAAACGTACTGGCAGCCAATGTAAAGATGCTAAAACAGGAGTAATGTGCTCATCCTTCTTACCCCAAATTTCCATATACAGCATGCGTGCCGTGGAACGCCAGCGAATCGAACTGCGGAGCACTTCGCTCCCTCTCTAGTCTGTCAGAGCATTTCCATAGCCAGCGCTCCGGCAGCAGCGTGTGCCTGGAGCGGCACTTCGCTCCGCTTCGTTTCGGATACGCTACAGGTCTATTTCAGCGCCGGCTGCTGCTAAACCTCGTAAATTCACTGTCGTTCAGAAAGCACCAACCATGGATGTCACAAGCTTAGAACATCCGGTTCTTTCAGAATAAAACACAATGCACAGACTCCTGAAGGGTCATTGAGAGTTCAGTGGGTCACAGAGCTACAATGGTGCCATTGACGAGGAAAAGTTAACTTTTGGGGATATTTAGCCAAAGAATTTTGCATAAAACCACAGATCTTTTAAGCAAACATGAACCTTTTAACTTTCTAATGTACTCACTCAATGGAGGAAGCAATAATATCATGGACTTATACCGGAAAAGATGATAAATTATCCTCAAAAGGTAAAATTGTCCACTGTTGACATACTATTCCTGCGTGAACTCAGTGCAGCGCTCTAGACGCGCTTCCAGTGGGCGAGGTTGCTCACCTTTTGGAGCAAACCCACGGTGCGCACGCTATATATGGAAATTCGGGGTAAGCTCTGGTTAAAATCCTGGCAGCAGTTATGACCTGTTCTCCCTGTTTTGCTCGTATCAGCTTCTCTTTAAACATCTGACTAAAATCTGCATTTCTTAATGATTTGGTTCATTTTAATGTTATCACTTATTTAAAAAACAGAGATTTAAAACACACAGTATCAAAAGTTTTGACAAAGTGGCCCATAAGTCAGAACAGCACTGCTCTCACACTGCTTATAATAATAATAATAATAATTATTATTATTATTTTTAACCATTCTAGGGTTTTATTATATGAGGAAGCTAGGTATCTTAAAGAAAGAGGAAATTTAACAAAAGGAATAAGACAGATATTGTTATAACCCTGAACCATTCTCAGAGATAATTTTGGTCATTTTTAGGTCACTATAGAGCAAGGTTGTTATAGTTTACTAAAACTAACTAAAATGTAAAAATCCTTTTAGTTAACTGAAATTGAATAAAAATGCTAAGATTAACCAAAAAATATAAAAACTAACAAAAACTAAAACTGTATAGTGCACTTACAAAACTTACTAAAATAGAATAAAATTAGAGACAAAATATCCTTAATATTAGTCTTTGACACAGACGTACCGACTGGCACCTACACCAGAGTCTGGGGAGTAAAATGGTCTGATCTGCTTGGTTAAAACAAACTAACTAACAGTCCCATGTTTTCTTCTAGATCTAACCCTTGTGTTTCTGTTTTCATGAGTGAGAAACTGATCTTCATTGGGTTAGAATGATCACCAAACAAGAATCCAGTGTTAAAGATCAGAGAGAGTCTGAGGAAATGTGGCAGCGTTTAAAACGGCGCTCTGCTGATGATGGATCGTTCCTCTCTAAGAAAAACAGACGCACTTCCTCTATTAACCTCAGATCAAGTTTTATTTGGACCAAAGTCAGCATCTTATGGAGCCACAGGGGAAGAAAACAAACTTTAGTCACCAAAATCAGCGTCTGAAATGTTTTTCTATGGGACTGTTTGGTGGTTTTTACCTCTGTTAGTACTGACTTTTAACAGTGAAGGTGTCACGTCACAGAGATGAATCCTTTCTTTAAACAACACTATGAACTGAGCTCTTTATTTTTAGGGGAAAAACCTGTCATAGTGGCTGCTGGCTCTCCAAAAACATCACATTTTCATCGTATTTGTTGAATTTGCCTCCACATAGAGACAGCGATCAGTAAAGCCGAAACTTGGACAGAAGAGAAATGAAAGTCGTCTATCCATCACACCACTGATCTTAATGATCTGTTCTGACTCAGAGTTTGGTGTGAACGCTCTCTGAATACAAACCTAACCCCGTGTGCGTCTGCTATCCGTCGTCCGTTCAGGGGATGACCGAGGCCGAGGAGGACAAGCTGCTGGCGCTCAAAGACTTCATGCTGAAATCAAACAAAGCCAAAGCCAACATGGGCGAGCAGAGTCACCTGGGGGAGGCCGCCCAGACCGGAGTCATCGACCTAGCCACGCTCGGCATCATGGGACGCCAGGTGGACCTGGTTAAACCTAAAGCTGAGGCAGAGGATAAAAGAGGTAATGGATTTATTCTGCTGTATGAACAAACACTTAACCACAACCTGTTGATGATTTAGATCAGTGTTACTCAACCCTGCTCAACCATAGAGCCAAATTGTTGAGAAATACCTTTGCAAGAGCCACAGTCTAAGTGGTTTAAGGTGGCAAAAATGGGTAATGGGTAGTGTGACCAAAAAAAAAAAAAAAAAAAGTTACAGCTTTCAAAAATGGTCAAAAATCAGTAAAAAAAAAAAAGGCAAAAAAAACCAAGTGAAAAGTGACTGAAACAGACAAAAAGCAGCAAAAAGGTGGGAAAAATGGGCAACAAGTAGCAAAGAGTGGCAAAAATGAGAGGAAAATTGGCATTTAATGGCAAAAGGCATCTTAAATGGGTGATAAGTGGCAAAAAATGGGCAAAAGTGGCAAAAAGAAGTGGCAAAATTTGGCTTGAAGCAGTAAAAATTGATTAAAGGTGGCAAAAGATGGGGTAAAAAGGGGCAAAACATTTCAAATAAGGACAATGTAAATATACAGACAAAAAAAATGGTTGCAATTCAAATCGGAAACAAACTAAATAAGGTGACTTGCAATGGATGATTTCTGAGATTTTCTTGGGGAATAATAATTCAAATTAAGACATAAAAGAGCCAAAAAACATCACAAAAGAGCCACACGTTGAGTATCACTGATTTAGATGTTTAGTTCTAGGTTTGTTTAGCTGCTAATGTTGTACCGCTTCATAAGTCTAGCAGAGTCTGTGTGTAAACTATTAAAACTATTTTAGTTTAGTTCATTTTACAAGCACAGAGTTAACTTTTAGTTGGTTTTCTTTCTTTTTATTTTATTTTTATTTATTGTTAGCTAAAATGATTTTAGTGTTTTAGTTTTAGTTAGTTTTAGCTAGCTATAATAACCTTGACTTTAATCATCCCTGAGAATAATCTTGGTCCCTCCCAAGTAGTAGATGGCTCCAATCATGACAGAGATACAGCAGCTTCCTGCTGCAGCTCACGCTTCTTTATGCAGCAGTCTGTGATGTAAAATCTGATGTTTAATGTTGATGAAGGAGCTGTTTCTATGGCGGATATGATATGCGGGGTTAGAACGGTAAAAACTGACTTCTCTGGCTCTGATAAATGCTTAAATACTCGAGGTAGTGTCAGAAATATACGCAAGAAATTTCAAAATTCTACGTATTGCACCTTTTAAACTGAAGTTACCTGATTATTATACTACATTTCATCTTCTCACCAGCGTCAGTGCTGATCACTAATGTTTGAATTAAACTTTAAAATCTTCTGGTAATTCCCCTGAACTTTACGTCCACACGTTAAACTTTCAGCTGTTAAGATTTGATCTTTATTCATCAGAGACGATAATCCTGATCTCAGAGCCTTTAGAGCTCATGAGGCCTTTAGAGTCGAACATTCCCTCAAAAATCAAAGTCTCATTGTTTGACCGCCAACATCAGAGCCAGAGTAATAATCTGTAATCTGTGTTTGATTCATCCTCGTGCTGTGGATTATTGCTCCAGTTCAGTGTGATTGACTTTAAAGTTCCTGAGTATCACCAAACTCTCGAACATCTATAAGGCATCCCTCTCTTTGTTGTTTTGTTTCTTGTCTTTCACCACCAGATCATCTCACTCAGCTCCAGATGTTTTCTCGTTAATCTCAGAGTAAATTACCTCCATCTGCAAACATTAAACATCAGAAAGACAGGAAATCCCCCCTACCTTCATTTATCATGTTCTCTTTGTTCTCTCTGTATTCCACAGTCTCCAGAGTCTTTATCTAATGGGCCTGGAGACGTTTATTTATATCAGCAGTCTGTGCGGTAACTTGTCAAAAGCCTTGTATCATTTTAATGCAGATGACACCATCATTTACTGCTGTTTTTATCAGCTACTCCTTTGAGTTTTTACAGTCCACTTTTAATGTTCAGTCTCAGAAACTTGAGCTGGTTTTAATGCTGAATAAACCAAACTTCTCTAATTGGAGTGGGTTACCAGGGAATATCACATAAGTCTTAAAGGGGACATATGCAAAAATCACTTTTTCAGGCTTCTCTAATAAAAATATATACCCCTGGCCTGTCCACAATCCCCCTCAAGAATTAGAAAAATCCACCCACCCTCTCTTTTTCCACCCTTCAGAAAATGTGTGCTAAAACAAGCTGTTCTCAGATTTTCACCTTCATGATGTCATGTGGAGAGTTAGCCCCGCCCCCAGGTTTGGTTGGCCCTCCCTGCTTGGAAAAAAGTTCCGCCCTCCTCTCCTGACCTTCAGCTGAGAGGAGGATTAGGAGAGTCAGGGTCCATTCGAAAAGTCCAAAAAATTACCTCCTAAGTTCTTTCCTATTCACTTTTCCTTAAGAGGATAGGAAAGGAGAACTGTGGTGATTAAGGAATCCGACTGCACTTTCCCTCTGCGGATGTTACGGACGTGTTAGGCTATGTTTTTTGTGTAAAAACTACATTTTAACATTGATAGACTACAAAATTCGCATCCACCACTCGGAGCGCTCTCTGTGTTATGTGCTGTGAATGAAACACTAAAACGTCAGAGATATGAGCTCATTAAGATTTTTATATCCTAAAGTCTCTTCAGGAAGGGGAACTGTGACTGTGAACATCCAGAACAGCAGAAACTTTTCTCTTAATCTGAGCTTTCTGCTATGTCAATACGACTAGATGAGTTTAAGTCCTTTTGCCTCACAAGGATATTAAATAGCTCTGCTTTATTCCCTACCTATCCGTTTTTTCTTTATTTCTCTCATCTCTGTTAATGTCAGTCTACTCTGGTCCTGTCTTTCTTTCAGCTCGTTCTGTGAAAAGCTCTATAAACCGCATCTTCCCTGCATAATTATGATGATATAATATTCACAATATAGCAACACGCCGACTTTATCGTTTTAATTGGTTGTGATTTACAAACTTTAATCACATTTACTTTAATATTTCAAAATAGCAAAACAAATACAGTTTAAAATACTGACTTATCGGTTTACTGTTTGAATAAAATGGAAATGAGAAGAAATGAAATCATTATCATAAGTCGGATGATATAGTTTTCATGTCTGTAATATTTCTCTGTTCATCCCTACTGCCTTCCATTTATCACATGTATTTGAAGTTTGTCAATGGATTTTAGGGTTTATATCGGTTCTAGTAAAGTTACAGTCAAGTTTATCGCTTGTTCTGATTAGTGGTCAACAGGTGCGTCATTTTAAATAAAGTATATGCAAAGCATTGTGGGTCGTCTGTTCATCTCTCCTTTGGTAAAAGATGGTCCAGTGTTTCCTAGGCTAAAGGAGAGAATATAGGAAATAATGAAGCTCCTTTCCTTTTCAGTTGGAGAATTCGAATGGCCTTTATCATGGCCGACACTAAATTGCTTCTGTGTCATTTTGCTTTATTTTGAGCATTTTTTGCAGTGTAATGATGTCCAGCTGTGGAAACCCCTCCGTCTGTGCTGCGTGTGTTGTTTGTGTGCGTCTAAGGAACAAACGTTTACAGAGCTGTTACGTTAATTTTAGTGTGAGGCGAGCTAACATCCTGTTTTTATTTACCTGTGGTGTTTATTCTCCTGCAGCGAGGAAGCACACCAAGCAGGACTCAACCATGAACGAGGAGTGGAAGAGCATGTTTGGATCTCAGGAGCCGCCGTCCACTCAGCCCGCCACGGTAAAAACACGTCACTGACTGTGGAGGTGGGGCTGAGATTTATCAAAGACCTGAGGCTCATCCACACAGACGGTTTAGTCACTCTAACACAGAAATAGGTCTGTT
The DNA here is from genome assembly GCF_018320785.1 of Cheilinus undulatus. Classification (NCBI taxonomy): domain Eukaryota; kingdom Metazoa; phylum Chordata; class Actinopteri; order Labriformes; family Labridae; genus Cheilinus; species Cheilinus undulatus. Next base: position 52,171,544 of record NC_054872.1, read on the forward strand.
TATAGGTGGTCTATCAGAGCTGTTTAGGCTGGGACTCTAGCTACTTACTCATTCTGGTAAATCCTCCCGCCTTTAGCAACAACCAGACGCTTTTATTCATGAGTTTAAATGAAATCCAGAATGTTTATCTTCTAAACATCAGAGATGCCTTTCCTCTAGGGACAATATTTGCATTGAAATGTCTAAATTTATGATAAAATGACTAAAACTTTAGTAGGTACATGCGCTGATATTAGCTGGCCTCAGCATAGATAGTGTTATGATATTACATGACTCATACAGTAACATTACATCATTTCATTCATAAGAACACGCTGTGTCGGCTCATTTTCATCCTGGGTTGGTGTTTAGAGGAGCAGCGGATCAGTGCTGTGCTTCATGCATTTACAGGCTGTCGACGGGCCGGCTAGTCAGATCAGGAAGAGCGCAGTGGCCCCGACACTACCTGTGCTGCAGTCCGTGGCAAGCGGCCCCACCTACCAGCGCCGCATCAACACGTGTAAGGCGGAGCTTCAGCAGCTGGTGCAGCAGAAGAGGGAGCAGTGCAGCGCCGAGCGTATGGCCAAACAGATGATGGAGAGCGCTGAGTGGGAGAGCCGACCACCTCCACCAGGTCACACAAAACAGGCCCTTTAACACGTTTAGTATTTCAGATTCAGGTTTATTTGTCATTTTCTCTTTGTCTAGATCAGGGGTTTGTGGCTTCCCGGTTTGTGCGGCTCTCAAACCCTTCCAGGATCGCTCGCTGTGTTGAACACTTAGGCCACTTTTTAACAGCTTTTCTCCCACGTTATGTAAAGTTCATCCATATAACAAAACATGCTGGTTTACTGCTCTGTAAATTCACCCTATGAAGAGCAGGTTTATTTAAAAGACTTCCTACTTCAACACAATAACTAAGCAGTGGAGGCGGGCCAAAGTCAGCAGCAGTTTGGAAATCAAGGGTTTGAATGAGTGGAGGAGTCACAGGCTGCAGGGTCGGCCTGTGAGGCAAAATGGGCAGAGAATAAGCCTGGTCATACTGACATAATGAACCTTTAACAAGCAGGTTAGTTGAATTAAATTACTATGCATTTATAGTCCAAAACATAGAGAGCAAATCTGTTATATCTGCCCCGCTGTTATCAAACTCTGCAGAGCTGCAGGCCGAACTCCTGTCCATCTAACTCCCACTGATCTGATCATCCTTCTTCAAATGGAGAGTTCTTCTCTAACACCGTATTTTATCGAGTCAGTACCTCTCTTAAAGGAGACAATGTTGATTAGATGTAAGAGTGGATTTCTGTCCTCATCCCACAGGAAAAATTAGATAAAAGTTAAATAAACATTCACTGCCCACAGGTAAACAGACAATATAAAGTGAAGCTGTTGTAAAAAAAATACTTTTTTTGATGTTTTACATTTATTTGTCTGTGTAAAGCAGCACAGTTGACCTTCTTAGACAAATAAAGCTTATATATTTATTTGTAAAACATGAAATAATAAAAGAACTGAGCGTTTAGATTAGTCTGAGGAATGAGCAGACAGACTGACTCCTGACTGACTCTGTTCCAGGATGGCATCCTAAAGGTCTGCTGGTCGCTCACCTCCACGAACACAAAGCTGCTGTGAACAGAATCAGAGTCCCAGATGAACACTCCATCTTTGCTACGGCATCCAACGACGGCACGGTCAAAGTGTGGGACAGTCAGAAGATGGAGGGAAAGACCACGACCACCAGGTGGGTCTAAATCACCAGAAAACCCGGTTTCAGTTTTCCTCACACTGACTAAACGTGCCCTCTCTTTCCTCCTGCAGGTCTGTGCTGACGTACTCTCGAATCGGCGGTCACGTGAAGACGCTGACCTTCTGCCAGGGCTCTCATTATTTGGCGGTGGCCTCAGATAACGGATCCATCCAGCTGCTCGCAGTCGAAGCAAACAAACCCCCAAAATCCCCCAAAGTGCAGCCTTTCCAGACCAGGTAACAGAACAACACTCAGAGGTGTAAACATTTACTGAAGGAGGACGTCTCTTCACGCCATTCTCGTGTTTCAGGTCTCTGGACCTGCAGGAGGACGGCTGTGCGGTCGACATCCACCATTTTAACTCGGGCGCTCAGTCCGTGTTGGCGTACGCTACCGTGAACGGCTCCCTGGTTGGCTGGGACCTTCGCTCCAACACAAACGCCTGGACACTTCGCCACGACCTCCGCCTGGGACTCATCACCTCGTTCACCGTGGACATGCACCAGTGCTGGCTCTGCCTCGGTGGGTGGGGTTTGGGTGTTGATGTGGAGACGATGATGGCACAGCTCAGCAGTTCATACTGTAACATTATTATTGGAGGGAGGAGCTTAGATGTGTCCCGTCTTCTCACTTCACTCTCCTTCCTCTGCAGGTACGAGCAGCGGCACCATGGCATGCTGGGATATGCGGTTCCAGCTTCCTATCTCTAACCACTCCCATCCTGCACGAGCACGAATCAGACGGCTGCTGATGCATCCGCTCTACCAATCATCAGTGATCGCAGGTCAGAGGAGTGAGAGTGGATCATGTCTCTCTGAATGTTTGATTTAATGAGGTAAATGTTAAATTTCGTCTCTCTGCAGCCGTCCAGGGAAACAACGAGGTGTCGATGTGGGACATGGAGACAGGCGATCGTAAATTCACCCTGTGGGCGAGCTCTGCTCCTCCTCTCTCTGAGATGCAGGTATGTCTCTGTGTCTCATTTATTTATGCACGTTATTTTAGAACGGGTGGAATCAGAATGGCAGTGAAGGTCAGATAGAAAACAGTAAGGGAACAGGTGGCCTAGTGATTAAAGGCGCTCCCATGTACGCGGGCAGCCCGGGTTCGAATCCGGCCTGAGGCGCCTTACCGCATGTCTCTCCCCCACTCTTGACCCTGTTTCCGACTCTATCCACTGTCCTCCTCTATCTAATAAAGGCACAAAAATGCCCAAAAATAAATCTTAAAAAAAAAAGAAAAAAGAAAGAAAGAAAACAGTGACAGCAGGCTTAAAAGGAGGTGACACATTCACTTCTCTACAACCGTAACAGAATACTTTTAAAGTGCAGTAAACTTTTAAAGACTTCTGGGTGTAAATAAAGTCGTTCTTATCTCCTATGTCTGATGAAGCTAACACTGACCTCTAAGCTCACCTACACACTGAGAGCACAGAGTAGCATAGAACTTTTGTAGCTAAAGCTGGTCTTATCATGCACATTCATGAAAACACTCCTGTCATGTTTTCTACCTGTGGAAAAGAATTAAAGAAATAATTAAAGCATGCTGTTTTGCAGCCGTCTCCTCACAGCGTTCACGGGATCTACTGTAGTCCAGCTGACGGGAATCCTCTGCTGCTGACTGCGGGATCTGACATGAGGATCAGGTCTGAACCAAACGTACACAACAGCATCTACACAACTGCTAAAACAGGGGTTCTCAACATTGGGGTCGCGAGACACTAAGAGGGGGTCCTCATATGCCTTAAAAATACTCAGAGCTTTTTTGAATGACACTGTTGCCACCAATTTTGCCTAACCTATATTTATCACTTTTTTCCCTCTAATTTTAACACATTTTTTAACTTAAAACCCATTTTTTGTCCATTTTAAACCCTTTCCACCATTTTTTCCTATCTGTTTTTGCCACTTCTAAGCCAAATCTTGCCACTCTGCCTATTGTTGACACATTATTGCCACTATTAAACCCTTTTACCATTTGGTTAAAAATAAAATACCACAGCTTCAATGGACCGTGATTTCCTGGCCCCCAGTTTGGCTGGGCCCCAGAAAGCTCTCCTCTTTCTCACCCCTCATGGACGGCCTTGTCTCCACATGACTATTCAAGAATGTTCATGAGTGTGTGAACATTCAGTGGGGGTCCCCGGTCTCTGGCACTTTTATTTTTGGGGTCGCAGGCTGAAAAGGTTGAGAACCCCTGATCTAAACAACCTCTAGCTCTTGACGGAGTATCTGAACCCTTTCCTGATTGCTGAAAGTAGAGCTTACTGATGAGGACCAAAAGATAAAATCTCATCTGCTTTCTGCTCCAGTGCTCTTATTTACTTTTATTCACTCTTTTTATTTTTATCACAGTGTTTTTGATTGCATTTGTTTGTTATAAGAACCAAATTCTAATGTGTGAGGTTTAATTATAATCACTCTTCAGGTTTTCTTCTCACCTGTTCAATCCCTGAGCGTTTACTCTTTCCCTATGAAAGTTGTACCAAAGAAAAATGTGCATCATATGCGCAAACAAACAAACAGACAAACAAATCAGAAGCATTCAACAGAAGTAAACTGATTTTCTCTTTTGGGGTGGAAGCATGAGCTCCAAAGTTGTCTTTAAAAGAGTTCTGTGTAGTTTAAAGTGTTGAGAATAGCATAATTTATTTATTGTGTTATCTTTCAGTATAAAGTTGTTTATTTTAAACCCTTCCCCCATACAACCATCAGCCAACAAATGAGGTAGAATGTTAGACATCGTCTTTATCACCATGGTTTATAGTAGGAGGGATGAAGTATTTGGTAGTTTTGCATAGATGTGTTGGTCTAACATCAGTGTTGGCTGATGATGTGGCATGAACAGATGTCTTTCTGTAGGGCTGTATCTGTTAAATTATGATATCTAGTTCACCTAACAGCAGATCCAGAAAAGGGTTATTCAGGCTTTTCAGGTTTTTTACCTGCAGCCTGTTGAACCATCTCTGTGTAAGTTGTGTCTGAAGTTAAGGTGTAAAGTCCACTAAACTCTACTTTTAACTAGTTCAGTTCTAACTTACAGTGCTTAACAAATTTCTTAGACCACCCTAACCCTAACCAAAGTCAGGTTTATGCCACAGCTGCCCTAAATTAACAGCATTGGTAATTACCAAAATCATTTTTTTTGTTTCTGCAACGGTTAATACACCAATATGTAGAAGCTCTTTAACCCAAATGATATTTTTAATGCTAAAATATAATTATTATTATTATCCATGAATTTTCAAATTGACTGATTTACAAAAAAACTGAAAAAACAGTAAAGCACATTAATATTTCTGATTAATATGTCAAATTATAGTTATTTACTGTCATTCCTGAACAGAAAAATGAGTTTTAGTGGTTGAATGTTATGCTTGATTAATTTCTGACTTCTCAGAGAAGCCCAGTGAGCCAGCTCAAATTTGGGTGAATTCAGTTTGAAATTCCTCATTCCTGTTCAAAATGGTCAAACGTGGAGAGCTGACTGAAAATGACAGAGTCCGCATTAAAGCACTTCATGATGCTGGATGGTCTCTGAGACAGATATGACAGGTGGTCTTATGAATTTGTTAAGCACTGTTTGTAGGTCATTGTTTGGTTTCACCACAGAGACGTAAGATTGATCTGAACTAGCAGAGCTTTACGTCCACACTAACCTAAATATTGTTGCAGATATGACATCTTCACTCTATCTGACCAATCAATGAAAAACTTTATTAACACAGCGTTTGTTACAATACTGCCTAGGATTGGTTGTTTTTCATTTTTTAATACCATGAAACGCTCCTCAGATTTTACCAGGGTATAACGTTTTACTGCCAGGTGTTTAAAAACCTCATCTACAAGCACTTCCCAGCTAGCAGGTGCTTCATTCATACCTTTTACAAAAAGCTTAGAGCAGGAGTGTCAAACTCAAGGCCCAGGGGCCAAATCGGGCCTGTGGAACAGTTAAATCTGGCCAACAAGATCATATGATATTTCTGTTATAACTGGCCCATCAGTGTGCAGATTTCCTCAAGTATAAAAATGTGAACTTATCCTGATGATTTAAGATTTCCTTGTTAAGTCATAAAATCTGAAAAAGTAAGGAGTAAAAATACTTAGATAAGAAGTCAGAAATGTGGGGAAATAAATTGCTTTGTGTTTTAATTTCATATTTTCATTTTTGCATCTCACAACTAGGACTCAAACTTAGGATTTTTACTTTTTATTTCATACTTTGAGCATTTCAGCTTATAATTTTGACTTCTTATTCAATATTTTGAGCTTTTAGGTTCATAACTTAAAATTTTAAGTCATGTTTTCACCTTTTTAACTAATTATTTTGCCTTTTTTTCTCATATTTATAACTCCTTGCTTTGACCTTATAATCCCATAGTTCGACTTTTTGACTCACAATTTAAAATTTTGAATCAAATTTTTTTAACTTCCTGATTACAAATTTTATTTCATATTTTGACTTTTTAAGCTCATAATTTTGACTTTCTTTCTTATATATTTGCCATTAAAAACATAATTTTTCAATTTCAATTTGTTTTACTTTTTTAACCTCAAAATAATTTATCATCGATGCAAAGTAGTTTTTTTTTTGTCATATTTTATAACTGGTGAAATACGGTTTCTGTTTGAAAAGGAGACCCTATTAGGCCCTCAGGTTAGACCTGAATCCAGAGTCTGGCCCCTGCTATGATTGAGTTTGACACCCTGGCTTTGAGTCTACACCTCTTCCACACTATTATGTAAATAAGATTTTAGTGTTGTGTCTCAGGGCTCTTTGGGTCACTGAAATCAATCTCAGACATCTGTGATCATTAGTTAACCAGGTGAACCCAGGTCTGCTCAGGTCTGGCCAGAAGATATAATCTAATCACAGATGGATTTTCAAGTTTGACGGATCAGTGGCTGAACTTAAAGGTTATTAAACAGAATGTGAGGTATTGTTAGTGTGCTCACTTCTCTAAAATCCATCAAACCAACTTCAGTCATTATTTCCTAGGCTGAATCAAACTTCTGATTCTTTCAGCTTCAGTCAAAAGTCACGTCAAGTTTCAACTGAGTTTGTCCTTTGTGTGCAGCAGGCATCAATAAAACCTGCATGTTTGAGTCTCAAGTTCAGAGCTTTTATTTTTAGATTTTTAAAATGAAACTCTGAAGCTCTGCAGACTCCCTGGAACCCGTGTCTCAGACTTCCTGCTTTTGATCCAAACAGACTCTTAATAACGAGGCAGTAAAGTTGTTTTAGTTTTTCAAATCCATCTGTGATCCATGTGTGACAGATACTCTGCTCCTTCATCACATTCACAATCATCAAAATGATTAAAACAGAAACTAAAGAGGAGAGGAAGTTTGGCTCTTTGAACAGCTGACAGCTCTAGACTCTCCCAGGATCACTGGCAGAAATTCTGACCACAGAACCATCTGGAATCTAACTCTAAAGCCTTTCTAGTGAAATTCTGGAGAATTCCTCCCCTCAGATACAAACATGGTGAAAACAGAACCCTGAAAAAGCAGCAGAAACCTTTCATAACCCTCACAGTGATGAGAACAGCTGAGTGTGTTTTTTGGTAGTGATGTTGAGGTTTGTTGTGGTTCCAGGTTCTGGGATTTGGCCTATCCCGAGCGCTCGTACATCGTGGCCGGCGGAGCCAACGACTCACTGCACTGTCCGTCTGTCATGTACAGCAGGAAGATCATCGAGGGGACTGAAGTCGTACAGGTGAGTACACCAACGTCTCCCATCATGCCTCTCTGTGGCTCACTGAGATTTAAACTGAGTGAGTCCACTTCCACAGAGTCCTCTTCCTGGTTAGATTTAAGCAGGAACAGTCAGATTGGGTTTTTATCTGCATGAAAGTCAGGCCATTCTTATGAATGTAAGATCTCAAGAATGCTTTGAGGGTTTTCTGCATAAATGTCCACCACAAAAATTACCTTTCCTTATACGAACTCTGTCAGGAAGATCATGTTTGTTCCGTTAATTTACCAATGGTGATCTGACGTCATGATGACAAGTTGGTTGCAGGTATGTGGCCACTTCCTCTTTAAGATGGCGGTCCTGATGAAGGTCAAATACCAAGATGTTGCATGTTAAATACAGCATTTCTGCACGTTGGACAGTGTTTAGACATTTTATTTGAAGTGTTTGCTGTGCACCTGTCCTAAGATATAGATGTGCAAAGCAACTCTTCTATCTTTTTAGAACTGGCTAGAAAATAAAATTGGAATGTCTAAGAAAAATGGACACATACTTTTTGATGATTTTTATTGCTGTGAGAGAAAAGAAATAGCCAGAGGAACTCTTCCTCCATGAGAATTTGATTTAACAGCATTTACAGCTCCATATAAGAGCATTTGTCCTCTGATATGGCTGATTTCTTATTTCTTTGCATACTTGTCATTTTAATTTTTACTGATTATTAAAACAATAATCATAGACAAAGATAACCTGAGAAAGTACAAAAGTCAGTGTTTAAATGATGATTTCATCCAAACCTTCCTGATCCTGTGTGAAAAAATGGCCCCCTTAACCTCATAACTGGTTGTTCCATCCTTGGTGTTTGTGATAACTGTCAGTGAGTCTTTCTCATCACTGTGGAGGAATGTAGTCCCACTCTTCACTGCAGAATAGTTTTTTTATTCAGCCACACTGGAGGGTTTCCAGCATGAATGGGCTGTTTAAGGCCACAGCATCTCAGTCAGATCTAAGTTCAGACTTGGACTAGACCACTCCAGAACCTTCATTTAGTTCTTAGTCCATCCAGAGGTGGACTTGCTGGTGTGTTTGGATCATGGTCCTGCTCCATAACCCAAGGGGCCAGACATTCTCCTTCAGGATTTTCTGGTAGGGAGCAGAATTCATGGGCAATAACTTTTTCACACAGGGCCGGGTAGGTTTGGGTGTATTTTACCCTGAATGAATGAAATCATCATTTAAAAACAGACTTCTGTATTTATCCAGCTTATCTATGTCTGATATTTACATTAGTTTGATGATCTGAGGCGTTTAAGCGTTGTTGTTTTGTTGTTTCTCTTGTCCCTCTGTACATCGTATCATCATGTGTTCTAAATTCATATTAACTATCACAAATATCTCTGCAGGAGATCCACAGCAAACAGAAGAGCGGCGTGGTGGAGGACTCGCCCCGCCGTGGCCCAGAATCCCTCCCTGTGGGTCACCATGACATCATCACTGACATTGCCACTTTCCAGACCACGCAGGGCTTCATCGTCACGTCGTCCAGAGACGGCATCGTCAAAGTGTGGAAGTGAAGATGGGGAGCGAGGGCGTCAGACGACTCTTAGACAGTATGAACAGTTTCTCACTAACACAATCATAAACATGAGGAGTGGATTCAGAGCGGTGCTTTTTAACAAAAACGTTACATCCAGGAAGAGGCCGCCTCCATCTTAGTTACATTTCAGTCACACTTCAGAGATTTCTTCGCGTCTGCAGCTTTTTCATTTCTATCTGCTGGCTGCTTCATATTCTTCATCAGCCTGATACATGTTCTCTTCAGCTCCTGCCTCTCTTTACTCATTTGTGCATTTAAAGAGCATTTCTGTGTTTTTAAACCTGGGCTGTGTTTTTGTAGATTAAAAGGCTGTCCGGGACAGACGGTTTCTGAATGTCTCCAGTGGATGAGTTCATCCTGCAGCCCTGAAACATGCTGTAATGTCTGCACCATAATCCCCCATGAGTTAAAGTGTCCAAGTCAGATTTATTTATATTGTGCATTTTATTTTACGACTTAAGACTCAATGTGCTTTAGAAAAAAGGTAGAAAACATGCACAAGAAAAATCTGTATGATAAAAACACGTTTAAAAACATTAAAGAAATGATGGATAGATGGATGGATGCATGGATGGATGGCTAGATGTATGGATGGATGCATGGATGGATGGATGGTTGGTTAATGGATGGATGATGGATGGTTAAATGTATGGATGGATGGATGCATGGATATATGGATAGATGCATGGATCGATGGATTGATGGATGGAAGGACAGCTGCATGGATGGATGCATGGATGGATGGATGGCTAGATGGATGGATGGTTGGATGCATGGATGAATGGATGGATGGATGGCTAGATGTATGGATGGATGCATGGATGGATGGATGGTTGGTTAATGGATGGATGATGGATGCATGGATGGATGGATGGATGGCTAGATGTATGGATGGATGGATGCATGGATGGATGCATGGATGGATGGATGGCTAGATGGATGGATGGTTGGATGCATGGATGAATGGATGGATGGATGGCTAGATGTATGGATGGATGCATGGATGGATGGATGGTTGGTTAATGGATGGATGATGGATGCATGGATGTATGGATGGATGCATGGATGGATGGATGGTTGGTTAATGGATGGATGATGGATGCATGGATGGATGGATGGATGGCTAGATGTATGGATGGATGGATGCATGGATGGATGCATGGATATATAGATAGATGCATGGATCAATGGATTGATGGATGGAAGGACAGCTGCATGGATGGATGCATTGATGGATGGATTCATGGATGGATGGATGGATGGAGGGATAGGCTAGTTGATCATGCTAACTCTTTGTCTAGCAGTAAAGCTCTTATATATTGAGTAGTAAAAGTGGACAAACTATGAAGTTCTGCACTTTTACTACAAACTCCATAGCTGACCTTTGGCACAGAGGTAATGCTCACCATCATCCTGGGTCACTGGTTCCTAAACTTTTCTTTTGAAAAAAACAAAACAATCACGTAAACATTGTGTGCGAGACACAAACAGACTAAAGTGAACTCTTTATGACTCAGTGGATAATAAAATGCACATGAAAAAGTCTGAGGGGAGTGATGGCTGGGTTTGAAATCTGAAGATCAGATTTCTCTCTTTCAGGTGTTTTAGACGGTTCTTGTCTTTGGCGATTCTCTACCAACTCTGACAGAAGGAATGAAGTGATAACTTGGAAATTTCACTTAAATCAATCAGATTGATCAACAAAAAAAATCAGTATGTTCGAAATCATCGTAGTCAGAGCTTTAACTGGAGTTTCACAAGATGTTAAAGTCTTAAAAACATGCATGTCTGCTTCATTTGGAGTTTTCTGACACTCAAAAATAAACTTTTAACTTTTCATTGCACTCATGTTTTTCAATCAGAGCGACCTGAACTCCTTCATTCTGGGCTGATATCACGGTAGGACGGTCCCATCTGTGAATGTCCGACGCCCTCTCCCTTTATCTATGTACATTGTTTATTTTAAATCGGATTAATATAAAGCTTGATTTGTCACATGTAAAATACATAATGGTCAGTTTTGTTCCTGCAGAAGAACCGTGTGATTCAATGTTCAAATAAAACCTGCTGCAGAAATTCATCCCTCTCTGTTATTGATCACACACAGAAATAAACACTTCCATTTCAGTCGTAATCCCAGGAAGCCACAGTGATGGCCTTTAACAGGATGAAAGAGAGACCGAATGCACGGTCGTATCTCCCTTTAGGCTCCATACGTCAACTTTTAACATGTTTTTCGGCACAGAAACAGACCAGCTTTAGGGTCCATACCCAACAGGTCAGAGCCGCCTTCTCTGATAAAAGCTGAAGATGCTGAGTCCCAGCTTTCTCATCCTCTTCACTTTAGGTTTTACATGAAGCACCAGCACTCAGTTTATTAAAGTAAGTGTTGGTTTTTTAGACGAACGCTGAAACCTCCTCGTTGACACCACATAGCCATGTTTGTGACCTTATAAGGGTCAAGCAGATGGTGGCGTCGTCCTGATGTGTGTTTGTGGGATTAAGTTCCTCTTTCACACAAGAAACGTTTTTACGCTCTGGAGAAGCTTTTAAATATACATTTAAGAAGGTTTTCATGATCGTAAGCACACTAGAATGTTTGAAAGTATTTTTCATGCCCAAAAGAAAATCTGTTTCTAAAGCTCAGTTCGGATTCACAACGCGATGAGATGGGTTTAGAACGTAGCTGCCTGAAGTCGCAGCAGTCTGAACAGAGCCGTTGGAGCCCAACTCAAGTCATCTGGTACAGATGTCAGTGATTCAGCTTGTCCAGTCACAGACAGTTGGTTTTAGGAGGCAGATAAATGTAAAAAAAGGACAATAGAATCTTTTTTTAGAGGCTTTAAACACCAATAAAGTCATGCTATGAGTTTTAAAAATGATTATATCCATCTTTTATTTCATTGATCATCACAAACTTTGTCTAATCCTAACCCTATGAATACAGTATCCGCTCATGAGCACGGCCCTCTGTCCAAATATTTTGTAAACTTCTAAAGCAGATGGATTGTCCAGATTCCATGTCTGTCATCAGACTGACCCATCTAACAAAGCTCCGATCTGACATGATAGTAACAGGTCTGAGAACAGATCAGACCGATCCGTGTTATTTAAAGATCACGGGGTTGTAGCATGTCCTGCATGATTTGGTAGCTACAGGCCCCCTAAAGGCCCAAACATACTCGGGCAGAACGTACACGGATCGAACTCCGCAGAGGTCCGCAAGGCCTCGTCTCTTGTGGCCGTACCACCATTATTTCATTTTATTGCTTTGCAAAGCCAGCAGGCTTTGTCAGTGTAGGATGCCATGACAGAAAAATGTAAACAACGCGCAAGGATTGTGGGATATGTAGGATTTCATGGAAATTTCACAGGAAACTACTACGCAGCAGTGCGCTCGACTATGGAAGCTCTGATGACTGCGGACATTCCGCGCGGAGTCCGCTCCGCTCACAGTACGCTCGAGTATGTTCAGGCCTTAACACTAACCCCCTAACTTTAACCCCCCATCAAAACCTTAGCCCCTTACCACCCAACTCTAATCCCCTTACTCTAATGCCCTTACCTAAAACCCTAGCCCCCAAACCCTCAACCAAAAACCCTAACCCTCTTAACCAGCCAAATCCAGTCCTTTTATTCTAATACCTTTACCAGCTTACTCTATCACCCTAACCCTAACCCCCCGCTCCCTTACCCTAGCCACCCAACTCCAACCCCTTTGCTCTAATGCCCTTACCCTAACTCTAACACCTTAACCCTAACTTTAATGCCCTAACTCCAACCCCTTATGCCAATGCCTTAACCCCCCAATCTGACACCCTAAACCAAATCATAATACCTATCTTTAATATCCTGACCCTAACCCCCCAACCCCCTTATACTCTATCCCCCTCACTCTTACCACCTATCCCTAACCCCCTAACCCCAAATATGACTTAAAAACGGGACCGCTTTTCAACTTCTTCTGTTACCAGGCACTTAAATAAAATGTGTAAACAAACCGGAAAAAGATTGCTGTTTTAAGCTGAAAGTTTCATCATTTTGCTGATGTAGCATTTAGCTTGGATGCTACATCCACGTTTTACCAGAGCTTAAACAGAATTTTTTTATATTCCTGCCCTCCTCTGTGAGGTTTCAGGGTGAATATAAATCTATGTAATGGATGTATGAATCAGTCTATCTGGAATGTCAGGTTGAATATTTTCTGTTGCACACCTCAAACCATCTCCTGCTTTTGTCCCCTAAGAGCCTCCGTAGCCGTTTACAGTAACTGTTTGTGAATCCTTCAAACATTCATGTTGAGTCTGAATAAAAGCATCCATGTTCAGCCTCATCCTCTTTATAAAAATAGCACCTTTAGTGAGGAAAGAAAGAAGTGGTCAAACAGTTCAGCATGTTTTAGTGTTTTTTATCAGGTGTTGAGTGTTGGTGAAGTTTGGTAAAAATGAAGTGGTATGGGAGGAACAGGAACATGCACGCTCAGGAACAGACACTCTTAAAGATCAGCTGATCAGGATCAGTTAAACTTTTTCCCTGAAGGCGTTTGAGCAGATTTCAGTTTAACTGTCCGTCAGCTAAGCCAGCTGTGGATGAAGTTTGATGAAGTGTTTTTTCTTGAGCATGCATGTCTGTTTTTCTCATGTTTGGTGTCCAGCGATGTCTTCCTCCTCTTCCTCCTCCTCACCGGCTCTTCAGCAGACACAGGCTCTCACAATCCCGCTGCGTCCTGAAACGGTTCTCGTTGCCGCCGCAGCCACCGTACCAGAAGCGAGAGCACTCGCTCTGCTCGGTGTCAAAGAACCACATCATGGTGTAGTTCTGACAGCCGCCCTGGTCCTGAGGCTGGAAGCAGGCGTCTGGAGGAAGACGGGAGAGATTAGAGCTATGCAGACGTCGGCATTTTCCCATATTATATATATAAAACTGTACAAGGGGCCGGACTTGGCCCCCGGGCCTTGAGATTGACACCCCTGACCTAGACCTTTGCAAAGACTCCTAAAGCAGTGGTTCTTAACACGGGGTCAGGAGACACTGAGAGGGGGTCACCAGATACCTTTAAAAAACTAAGAATATTTTCTACATGATTTTAAGCTGTATGTTTGACCCTTTTAATGAAAACATGCATAAAATCAGTTAAATGCAAAATAAAATTATGTTCATTTGGTGGGATTTATGCTGGACTCAAAGTCATGTTTTAAAAACCCGTAAAAAGTACGTCTGCACACGGGCACACCCACCGCACTGAGGCAGGTGTGGCTGCAGCTCAGAGACCTCTTGTATACAGACCTCTCCTGTACAGACCTCTCCCGTGCAGACCTCTCCCGTACAGACCTCTTGCCTCTGACCAAGTAGCATCGTCTCAGCGCATTCACAACAAGTCTCCTGGGTCAGAATAATCTGGGATGATTTTTTAGTACTTTACCGACGCCCAGAAGGAAGAAGCTGAAATTCTGCATGAAAAGGGTGAGTCGCCTTCAAGAACCTAATATTCTTATGTATTATATTGATAAATTAATCAGCAGTATGTTAACAATAGAGCACATCAGTTATCTGAGTTGACTGTTACACATATAAATAAAAACATACATAAATAAATATATAATGAAGAATATTGTCCTATATTCTTCTTAATTTGATTTTTAAAAAATCAACATTTAAAAAATAACATAAGCTCCTCAGATGCTTTATTTTTCTTTGAAAATTATTTCCTCTTAATTCAAACTGAAATAAAAAAAATACAAATAAATGATTAAACTCATCATACAATGCAACCAGGCGTGACATTTCACTTTGAAACTAGAAGAATCTCCTCTTCATTTAACATGAAATATAAATACAAACAAAATAGACATAACCAGACATGGTTATCAGCTTCACTATCAGCTCCTGGAGGTCTGTACGGGAGAGGTCTGTATCTGAGAGGTCTCCGAGCTGCAGCCTTACTCTCATGACAGCACTGGCAGAGACTGGACCCTCCCCAGCTGGGATCTACTGATGATGTCGCTGCATGTGTGTTTGATCATTAGCATCGCTGCTAGCCTCCTAACTGTTCCCTAAATTAGGAGCTGAGAGTGTGTCCAGCTGGTTTTTTGGTTCTAATGATAAAAGTATTTATTTGTGAAACCTTTTAAACACTTTTCCTGCCCAACTTGGCCACTACTTTTGTCCTTTTTTTTTAATCAACTTTGCACTATTTTAAACATTTTTCATCACATTTTCCACCAGTTTCTGCCACTTTTAACCCATTTCATTGCCTTTTCTGTCCATGTCTGACACTCTTTAGCCATTTTTGTCACTTTTAAACCCTTGCCACCACTTTCTCTGCTTGTTCTTACTACTTTTTGCCTATTGTTGCCTCTTTACCCTTTTCACCACTTTTTAGTCCCATTTTTGCTAACCTTATCCACATTTCATAATTTTTTTATGCTCATTTTTGCCAGTTTAACCCATTTCTTCAACTTTCTGCCTCACTCAACCAATTTTTGCCAGTTTAAACCAATCTTTCCTACTTTTCAATTCCATTTCACCACTTTTCAGGCCACTTTAAGCCATTCCTGTTACTTTTTGCATATTTTCTAACCCATTTCTGCTGATTTTAAAATCCAATTTTAACATTTTTTTCATTTTAACCCATTTTCATTCTGTTTTAAAGAAAAGTGATTTACATTTTTAAGAAGGCCATATATATTGCTGCACAAATAAAAAATTGTGTTTCTTTGATAAGAGTAGGTTAAAAATAATCTATCATTATCACAGCTTAACTCTACAGCAGACCATGATTCTGCTGTCCTCCATGGACCCCCAGGTTGGCCGGGCCCCAGAAAGCTCCCCCTGTTATCCCCCCTTCTGAACAGCCTTGTCTACACACAACTATTCTCTAATGTCCGTATCTAATATCTGCAAATCTAATGTTGACAGCCAGAGATTTTTGGCACCCCCTAGAGGGTCCCAGGCCCCAAGCTGGGAACCACTTTTCTAGAGAGTCTACCTGGGGCACAAGAAGGGTCGTGGAAATGTGACGGTTAAATGCGGAAAATTAAAACCAGCATTAATAACTAGAATCAGACTGTTAGATGTTGCTAATTTTATATTTTTACACACTGCACCTTTAATCCTCAGGCATCACTTTAATTTACCACCCTTTAAAGCCGTTAAGGACAAAAATGTCCACTTACAAAAAACTGCCATAAAAACTTAACAGATTAATATTTTTTTTCTGCTTTTTTTTTGCATAAATCTCTTTAACAACTTCAGCTGTGCTCAAAACTACCAAACACGTGCACACACACACATGCACAACCCACACATACAAACATTATCAAAAAATAGCCTAATAACCTCAATAACACAAGCACAAAAACTAATGAAATGACAGGCTCTTCATGCATAGGCTTAAATGGCTGATTTTAGTGATGAACGTAAAAAAATGACAAATTTGACAATTTTTCTCAATAATGAAACCATAACAATACAGAATGAATGATTATATCATTCAATGGCTATATTCAATAATATATCATTGTCAGTATTTTGGCTAAGGTCTGACATACCCAGGACTGATTTAAACCCCCCCCCCAACATTAGTTTTCTGGAAAATAATTACTGTTTTGTGTGGTTTTTTAGAAAAAATATGAACATCCTGTAATCAAACTGGCATTTAAAGGGTTAAAATCCTGAAAATTATTCAATATTTGATTGTTTCTATCAGAACTGAAGTCGATCAAAAGATCTGACCCAAAAAAGCTGAAAAAAAATATGAACGTATACTATTTTTATTGTTGTTTTGTGGAAGTGGATGTTTTTGTCCTTAATGGCTTTAAAGGGTAGTAAATTTTAAATCGGATGCTACACAATAAATAATTATGCATCAAAGTCAATATTTTGGATAATTATTGAAATGTCCAAGATGGATTAAGAAATAATGCCCCAGTCATCCAACATTTGGTTTAATGAAGATATCACATTTTTTCACTTTTTTTTCTTAAAAAATTGACTTTAAGTAATCAAACTGGCATTTAAAGGGTTAAAATCCTCAAAATGATTGCATGTTTAGTAGTTTTGAGCACAGCTGAAGTTGTTTAAAGGATTTATGCAAAAAAAAAAGAATCTGTTGTTTTTATAGCAGTTGTTTGGAAGTGGACATTTTTGTCCTTAATGACTTTAAAGGGTAGTAAATTTGTTTCACAGTGTTCCCCTGACCTATTAGAGCAATTGAAATTTGAATTCAAAAGTTTGCCAAGAACGAAACTTTGTTGCAAAAAATGAGACCATATGCACTAACACAGCCAAAATGGTGATCAGAGAAAGAGGAAACATTTTCCCAAATGGACAAAAATGTCCCTAGTGATGCCTGAGGGTTAAATACCTGTTGGCATGATCATTTTGGGCCTGAAGATAAAAAAAATTTGAACAGATTTCAACATCAAAACTACTAAAAATATTATTATATATATTTATATTCTCTTCCAGTCAGTAACTCAGTGGTTCAGCTGTTCCTGTGCAGCATTAAACAGAAAATAAAAGTCCTAAGGGTCTGCAAAATAACCTGAAAGCTCATGATAAATAGATGTCATCTGCTGAGTCTGCTGAAGCTTTAGTGCAGTGTTCTGGAGTTTTAGGGTTTGACAAACCGGAGCTGAAACGTCGTGTCTGTCTGAATAAACCTCAGATATGTTGATTACGCGTGTTTCTGCGAGCTACCGTTAAATTTGGATGTAGACGTCGCTGTCTGGCCGTCTCCTCTGATCAGCGTATCGATGATGTCGATCTGGCCGGTCTGCTGAGTCTGTCCTCTCGTATGCGCCTGGAAGCGCCCCCCTTCTTCGTCGACCTCTGTGAACCCCGCCTGACCCGGACTGAACACACAGAAACACACACTTTCACGGGCACATTAACACACACACTCTGCTGACCTCTGAGGAACAGAGAGTCTGATTCTCTTTAATCAGGTTTACTAAAATCTACTGTGAAAACTTCCTGAAACCATCAAAAAAATCACTCTAACTTCCTGACTGAGTCGACTCGTCTGACATCACTGACTGCCGCCCTGTGATTGGCTGATTAAAAGGATTAAGTTTTAGACTTAAACTCAATTTGAACCATGCAAAATGCACCTGCATTGATGCACTGCTCCTGTGATCAGCTGTGGCTCAACCCAGATCCCAAAAAAGTTGGGATGCTGTTTAAAATTTAAATGAAACTGGATGTATTGATTGTCAAATCTCATAAACCCATATTTTATTCACAGCAGAACATAAACTACATATCAGATGTTAAACTGAGACATTTCACCATTTCATGAAAATATTAGCTCAATTAAAACTGATGGCAGCAATACATCTCAAAAAAGTCGGAACAGGGCAACAAAAGGCTGGAAATTAAGTGGAAGTAGTGAAAAACAGATTCTGCATGATTCTGTAGTGAAATCACTGCATGGGCTCAGGAACATTCCAGAAATCGTCTGTCAACACAGTTGGCCGTGCCATCCACCAATGACAGTTAAAGCTGGATCAGGGAGAGAAGAAGCCATATGTGAACAGGATCCAGAAACACCGTGGTCCGTCTTCTCTGGACCAAAGCTCATTTAACATGGAATGAACGAATGAATGAATGAAACCTTTATTGCCCCGGAGGGAATTTGTCTTGCACAGAGAGCTTATAAAACACAAACTACAAAAGACATCAGCAACCACACAGGACAACATATAATAACATGAACAGCAAGTCATAATAAAAATAAAAACACTTATAATAAATAATGATGTAAAAATACAGCATTAAGCATCACACGATAGTTTGTGAGCCAGATCAGATGTCGGGTCTTTAAAGTGCAGAGTGTCAAGTTCATATTATGTGCTCAGAGTTTATTCAACAGCTGGATGCTCTGTGGGACAAAGGATGTGATGCCTCTTTTAGTCCTCATTTTGGGCATCCTGTACCTTCCTGATGGACTGAGGAAACATGGAAAACTGTTTTGTGGTCAGTGGACTAAAGAGGAGAGGGAGCATCCAGCTTGTTCTCCTGGCTCAGGTCTAAAGCCTGCATCTCTGATGGTATGGGGTTGCATTAGTGCCTATGGCGTGGGCAGCTCTAACATCTGGAAAGAAACTATCAATGCTGAAAAGTAGAGAGAGCTTTTAGAGCAGTGTTACTAAACCCTGTTCAACCAAAGAGCCAAATTATTGAAACATTCCTTTGCAAGAGCCACAATCTAAGTGGTGAAAAGTAGAAAAAACAGCTTGAGGTACAATAACAATAAGTTAAATGCAGCAAAAATGCTCAAAAAGCAACAAAAATGGGTGAAAATGGGCAAAAATTGGGAGGAAAAGGGTCAGAAAGAAGCAAAAATGGGTGAGAAGTGACAAAAAATGAGTTAAAGGTGGCAAAAATGGTCCAAAAGTGGCAAAAAATGAGTGAAAAGTGACTAAAATGGGTAAAAAGCAGTCAAGAGTGACAAAAATGGGCAGAAACCAGGAAACAAGTGGTATGAAACGGCAAAAGGCAGCTTAAATGGGTAAAAAGTGGCGGGAAAAAAATGGTGAAAAAGGGCAGAAATGAGATAAAAGTGGCAAGAGGAAGTGGCTAAAATCGGCAAAAACTAGAAAAAAAGTGGTATTTAAGGACAAAAGGTAAATTAAGTGGGTGAAAATTGGGAGCAAAATCTGTGAAAAAGGGCAAAAATGGGGTAAAAGTGGTTAAAAAAATTGTCAAAAAGTTACAAAAAAGTGGCAAAAATGAGGAAAGGGTAGGAAAAAGTGGTATTTAATGGCTAAAGATAGCTTAAATAGATGGAAGTGGCAAAAAAATTGTGAAAAGGGCAAAAAAGTTTCCCTTTTTAAAGGTTTTCTGGGGAATAACATTTAAAATTAAGACATAAAAGAGCCACAGGTTGAGATTCTTTGTTGCAGCTCAAATTAAAAACAAATTATTAAATACACACCAGTATTGCTGGAGACAGAGTGGGCAGGGGAATGTCAGCCACTCTCATATATTTTGGCTCTGTGTAAAACTGAGGATATTCTGGGATACAGGGATTCAGACTCTTGAGATAATTTTTGGTTACAGGTTTCCTAAGGATCCACAGACTCTATACCTTGGCCTGATTTCCAACAATAAAATACAAAACAAAGACATTTATCTCTTCAAAATCTTAATACTTGCCTGTAAAAAGGCCATTACAAGAAATTGGTGTAGAAGTGACCCCCCTAGCTCAACACAGTGGTTTGACACTGTAGATGAAATTTACTCTTTGGAAAAAATGACACATTTTTTGAGAGGCACTGTAAGGATTCACAATCAGCGCTGGAGTAAATGGACTGTGTTTCAGAAAAAGGGGGATAGTTTAAGGAACGAGTGAAAGAAAGACTGCTGAAGCAAGAAAACCACAAGAAGGTGCTCCCTAAAAAATGTTGTTTGTTGTTAAGTGTTTTTCTCTGTGTTTGTGTGATCTTTCAGTATACCTGCATAAAAAACACAAATAAAGAGTTAAAAAAAAAAAAACAAGAGCCACAGGTTGAGTATCTGTGTTTTGGAGCAACATATGCTCCCATCCAGACGTCTGTGTCAGCAAGACCATGCTAAACCACATACCACATCCATCACAACAGCATGGCTTCACAGGACAAGAGTCCGGGTCCTGAACTGGTCTGCCTGCAGTCCAGACCTTTCACCAATAGAAAACAGAAGAACCAGGACTGTTGAGCAGCTAGAATCCTACATTAGACAAGAATGAGACAACATTCCTCTCCCAAAACTCCAGTAACTGGTCTCCTCACTCCCCAGATGTTTACCGACTGCTGTTAAAACAGCCATCAAATTCAAAATGAGCATATATTTTTCCTGAAATGTTAAAATGTCTCAGTGTAACATCTGATATGTTGTTTCTGTTCTTTTGTGAATCAAATGTAACAAGTTACACAGTGTCCCAACTTTTTTGGAATTGGGGTTGTAAAAGAAGAATTGGACCAGGTATGGAGCTCCGCAAGGAAGGATCTATCTGCATGTCTTAGACTCTCACTAGACCGTATCTTAACTATGAAGTGTGTGATTTACCTGTTGAATATCGGCCCGTTGACTTGTTCCTCCAGCTGGTCACATGTTCGTTTAAGTGAAGGCGGAGGATAAGGGTTAATTCCCCCTGAAGAAAAACACAAAGACATTCATGAGTAAAGTGTTTATCTCACTAACTTCAGTCAGAGTACTTCTAAATATTCAGATGTTACTGAATTTAAGGAACACTTGTTGAACTTTGACCTCTGTGAGTTTGCTAATATCTGACATGTTAAAACTGTAATGGTGTGTGTATGAGGATTTAAGATGAACATAAACGTTCTGTGTTTCTTACTGTTGAGGATGGAGGTAAAGACTCTGAAGAAGCGCTGACAGTAGCCCTGCTCCTCGGCGTTCATCCTGCTCACGTGGACCAGGTGCTGGTTCACGGGCAGACCGGCCATCTCCTCCACCTGCGTCCGGCTGTAGCGCTCGCCCACCGTCACCACGAACAGCGCCACTCCTTCACACTTGGCCTTCTGGGAGATGTAGCGCAGCTTGGCCTGGTCCTCGTAGGCCGTCTGGGTGCCCACCACGGTCAGCAGTGCCCTCCTCCTGCGGGCGTTTTTGGCCTTCAGGAGCAGCTCCCTCAGAGCGTACTCCAGCGTCCTTCCCAGCGTCGAGGTCCCGCCCAGCTGCTGCACCCTCTGGGTCAGGTGAGTCCTCATCAGCTCTTGGCTCTGGTAGCTCTGCAGACCAAACTCCTCCCTGACCTGGCCGCCGCCCTGCTGGATTAAAGCCACCCGGGCCTGGTTACCGGCTCTGCTGGGATCAGGGCTCACGACCAGCTGCTCCACCACGGACCCCAGGAGGTGCTGGGCGCCGGCGTACTCATCAGCCTTCATCTCCCTGGATCCATCCAGGACCAAAACCAGGTCCATATTGGCCTCCTGAGGCCTCTCTGGCTCCAGGATGAACGAGCACTCCTCTGAACGGCTGCAAGGGTCTGAGGAGACGGCAGAGACGAGTCATGATGAGAAAGGTCAAAGGCCAGAGGGCATTTCAACTAGTAAAGTCCTGGCTCAGTTGGTAGAGCAGGCATCTGTACGCAGAGGCTATAGTCTGGGCTCAAGTGTGCTCTGGTCCAGTCCTGGGCCCCAATTATGAAAGCACTCTAAGTCCTAACATTCTATCAATCTTAAACGCTGCACTTTGTTGGTTTGAGCAAATAAATCCAATTATCTGAATCAAGCATGTCTGACTGAAATATGTCAGTATGATTGAAATAAATCCAGAGCTCTGCTCACCGTAACAGATAGCACAGTTCTTGATCCTCCGCAGGTCAGTGTTCATGTCCCTCCCCAGCACGGTGAAGATGGCTTTTTTGGAGTCATCGACCTGAAGAGAAACAGGCGTTATCACGAGCCATATTTAAGATGGCAGAACATGTAGACCAGTGTTACTCAACCAAAGAGCTAAATTATTGAAACATTCCTTTGCAAGAGCCACAATCTAAGTGGTTAAAAGTGGAAAAAACAGCTTGAAGTAGCAATAAAATAAGTTAAAGGTGGCAAAAATGGTCAAAAAGCAACAAAAATGGGTGAAAAGGGGCGAAAATGGGGAAGAAAAGGTGGAAAAAGAATCAGAAAGCAGCAAAATGGGTGAGAAGTAAAAAAAAAATGAGTTACAGGTGGAAAAAATGGTCCAAAAGTGGCAAAAATGTTACAAAAAATAACAAACAAGTGATGTGTAGTGGCAAAAGGAAGCTTAAGTGGGAGAAAAATGGTGGAAAAAAATGGTGAAAAAGGGCAAAAATGGGACAAAAGTGGTAAAAAAAAAGGGGGGGTTAAAACTTTAAAAAACAAGTGTCAAAAATGGGCAAAAAAAGGGGAAAATGTGGCTTTCAATGGCAAAAGGTGGCTTAAATGGGTAAAATGAGATAAAACTGGCAAAAACGTGACAAAAAAATGAGTGAAAAGTGACTAAAATGGGCAAAAATCAGTCAAGAGTATCAAAAATGGGACAAAAAACCATAGGAAACAAGTGGCATGTAATGGCAAAAGAGATTGAAAAAGAGATCCTTGATCTCAATGGGGCTAGCCTGGTTAAACGAAGGTTAAACAAAAAAAATAAGGAAATAAAAAAGGTAACTTAAATGGGAAAAATGGGATAAAAGGGGCAAATATTGAAGAAAGAGTGGTAAAAAATGGGTAAAAAGTGAAAAAAATGGTGTTAATGGCAAATGGTAGCTTAAATGGGCAAAAATTGGATAAAAGTAGCAAATATTGGAAAAAAAGTGTCAAAAAATGGGTCAAAAGTTGGTAAAAAGTGGCACAAATGGGCAAAAAGTGGGGAAAAGTGGTATTTAATGGCAAAATGTAGTTTAAATGGATGAAAAGTGGCAAAAAATTGTGAAAAAGTACCAAAAAGTTTCCCTTTTTTAAGGTTTTCTGGGAGAATAATGTTTAAAATGAAGACATAAAAGAGCCACATGTTGAGTATTACTGATGTAGAGTCCTTTATCAGACTGCTCTTTGGACTGAAACAACCCTGAGAGTTTTAGTTTTATTTTTCTGGAAGTTTTCTTCATAAAACGTGGAATTCTTGGACGTGGTTGAAGGATGTCACCTTAACCAAACAGGGAGACGAAGAGCAGAAGGATCTGGGATGCCAGATGTCATCCCAGATCCTTCTGCTCTTTGTGGTCCAGTTTAGAGACAGCCTCCAGCAGCTCTGATGTTCAGATGGATGTAGGTGCTGTACCTCACTGGATAAGCAAACACTGAGTCTGTTTGTAGTGCAGAAAATTAATGGTAAGTCATCCTGTGGGTGTTTGTCAGTCTTGTTTAGGCCTGCAGAGCCGTGTTTAGATTTACTGTAATCAACAGGAGCTGGAGCATCGCAGTTTAATCACATCTGGAGGACTACCAGTGCAGATATTCACCTCCTGAAGCCTGGATTTCACTTCAGGCTGTGTTAGTTTGACCTAACAGAATCAGAATGAGATAAAGTATGAAGGTTTGGCTCAAAGTTTTGCTGAGCTTTGAGGTCTCTGGTGCAGAACCTTCCACTCTGGACTGATTCAAATGAAAGAAAGAAAGAAGGGAGGTTGTGCAAAAACACGCAACAAAAACAGAAATGCAAGCTGGTGCAGGTTTTGTTGCTTCTGCTGCAGGTAGGAAGGTGAAATATGATATGGTGTGAATAACTGAGGGTTACTTCACACTTCTTGAACTTGACACCATTTGTGCCACAACATAGCATTGTTGCTTGGTTCTTATTATCTAAAGCACTGGTTCTCAAATGGTGTGGCAAGGCACACTGGGGCAGGAATTTTTATAACAATGCATCATTAATTTAAACTGTACAATGACTGAAGATACTATATATTAAGCCTAGCGTTAGTTCATGCAGTAGCTATACGGCTAGACGTGATCAGCTGATTGCCAGCTGAATTATTACCTCCCAGCTCTCACAGCCAATCAGAGCTCTTTCTCACAGAACAGAAGTGCATTTAAATATGATGTACTGCTCACTAAGATAAGAGAAAATAAGATATTCTTTTATTAGTCCCACAAGGGGAAATTCCAATTTACAGCAGCAAAAAGTAGTATACAATCCCTGCTTGCATTAATGCTGATGCAACACACAGTTGCTGTTGGCAAAGCTTTACCTCCTCCATCCCAGCCTCCTCCTTTATAGACTAAAGCTTCACCTCCTCCACCCCAGCCTCGTCCTTTATAGACTAAAGCTTCACCTCCTCCACCCCAGCCTCCTACTTTATAGACTAAAGCTTCACCTCCTCCACCCCAGCCTCCTCCTTTATAGACTAAAGCTTCACCTCCTCCACCCCAGCCTCCTCCTTTATAGACTAAAGCTTCACCTCCTCCACCCCAGCCTCCTCCTTTATAGACTAAAGCTTCACCTCCTCCACCCCAGCCTCCTCCTTCATAGACTAAAGCTTCACCTCCTCCACCCCAGCCTCCTCCTTTATAGACTAAATCTTCACCTCCTCCACCCCAGCCTCCTCCTTTATAGACTAAATCTTCACCTCCTCGACCTCAGCCTCCTCCTTTATAGACTAAAGCTTCCCCTCCTCCACCCCAGCCTCTGGAGTATTTGCTGCCATCACAGATACACCACCATGACACTCGAGGCAGATGGTCAGTTAAGCAAGCCAATCATGGCTGAGGGTATTCACACTATCAGCAGCATCTTGGCTCGGTATTCTCCAACACTGTGGCCACAGTTGAATGGATGGGATGTGACTTTCATACATCAACAGGCAAAAGGAAAAAGATCAGACTGCAAAATTTCGACCAACCTCCATCGCCCGACTAATTTTAGGCGCATTCCTCAGAGAGATGACAGCTGGGATGATGTTGAAGCCTCTGTATTCCATCATGGCGGTCACGATATCGCCGTCATCCTGTGTTTGCCCGCTAGAAAGGAAGACGGCCACCTTCCTCATCATCTTCCCCGCTCTGACACGTTTAAAGACATGATGACCCACAAAGCGCATGGCAGTGCCCAGGTGGCGGCGGTTGGACGACCTCTCGAGGGCGATGTTCTTTACAGACTTGATCAGCTCTGCCTTGCGGTGGTAGTCTTGGAAGCGGATCAGGTACTTGGTGTAACTGCTGTATCCCACCACGGCCACACGAGTGCCAGTTGGACAGTTACTCTCGGCGATGGAAACGCCCTCCAGCAGGGAGAGGAGGGCAGAGCGCTGACGCTCAAAGGCTGCTGGGGTCACGTCCTCAGACATGTCCAGGCCAAACACCAGCTCGGTGGGGAAGACGGGGCACTCTGATTGACCTGAAATTGAAAATCCAACATAGAAGTATAAACAGAGAGCACACCGCCAAAAGATGACCTTTGACCTCATTTTGCCTTCGTTAAATTTAAGAGACAGTAAGAAACCCTGCAGTAAGCCCACAAGATTTTATTCCTGTCTCTGTCAGACTTCTAGCTTTGAACTTTATCGGATGAATTTGCTGTTTCCCTTTAGACGTTGGGTCTCTTTCTCTCGATAGTTTACTATCACACTGATTTATTGCTGTCTTACATTTTGACCTGCTTGTACTTAGATTTGGCCTGTTCTGCTCAGTTTTGACCAGCTTAAACTTGGATTGGACCTGTATGGGATTCACGTTACCTTATTTTGCTTAGATATGGCCAACTCTTGTTTGGATTTGACCTGCTTGTACTGAGATCTGACCTGCCTGTACACTGATTTGACCTGCTTTTACAAAGTTTTGAACTGCTGATAATTATATTTGACTTGCCTGTATTTAGATTTGACCTACTTGAATTTAAATTTGACCTGCTTGTACTTCATTCTGACCTGCTTGAACTAAGATTTGACCTGCTTGCACTAAAATTTGACCTGCTTGCTCTAAGATCTGGCCTGCTTGTACATTAATTTGACCTACTTGTACATTGACTTGCCTTGCTTATACTTAGATGTAACTTGTCTGTACTTAGATTTGACCTAGTCATATGAAGATTTGACCTGCTTGATCTTAGACTTGACCTGCTTAGACTTCTGCTCAGTTTTGACCATCTTTTGTTGTCTTTTCACCAGCTTAAACTTGGATATTATCTGCTTGGATTTCTTTGTTACCTGCTTTGCTAAGATTTGACCTGCTCATATGTTGTTTTGACTTGCCTGTACTAACATGTGACCTGCTTGTACTTAAATTAGACCTACTTCCAATCAGTTTTGACCACTATTTTTCATCAATTGACCATCTTGACCTCTGATTTGATCTACTTGGGCTTATTTGTGACCTGCTTTGGCTTAGATTTGATCAGGTGTTGATTGGATTAGAACTGCATGTACAAAGATATGACCTGCTTGAACTGAGATTGACCACCTGATACTTTGATTTGACCTGCCAGTGATTAAATTCGACTTGCTGGTACTTAGATCTGACCTGCCTGTATTTACACCTGCTTGTACCAAGGTTTGCTTTGTCTATTCTTATATTTGAGCTGAAGTACTAAGATCTGACCTGCTTGCACATTGATCTGACCTGCTTGCACATTGATCTGACCTGCTTGTACTACGATTTGACCCAGTCAGACTTAGATGTGACTTGATCATACTTAGATTTCACCTTCTTGAATTTAAAGTTGACCTGCTTGTACTAAGATCTGACCTGCCAGTACATTAATTTAACTTGCATTTACTCCCCTCTTCCTTGCTCATACTTAGCTGTAACTTGCTTGTACTTAGATTTGACCTGCTTGGGCTTCTTTTGTTACCTGCTTTGGCTAAAATTTGACCTGCTCATACTTAGATTTGACCTACTTGTACTTAGATTTGACCTGTTCATACTTAGATTTGACCCCCTCGTACTTAGATTTGACCTGCATATACTTAAATTTGACCTGCCTGTCATTAAAATTGACTTGCTTGTACTTCATGTTGACCTGCTTTTACATAGTGTAACTGGCTTTTACTTCTATTTGACTCATTTGTGCCAAGATTTGACCTGCTTGTGTTTCTGTTTTCCCTGCTTGTGCTTGTATCTGACCTGCTTGTTCATTGATTTGACCAAATTATCTATATTATAGTTTTGACCTACCTCTTCTTCTTAAGCTGCTTGTTATTTATTGGACCCACTGGTTCTAAGATTTGACCTGCTTGTGCTTTCACTTCACACTTGGGCTTCCATGTTTCCTGCTTTTGCTCCAATCTGGTCAACTATTGTTCGGATTTGACCTACTTGTACTAAGATTTGACTGGCTAATACTTAGATTTGACCTGCCTGAGCTTAAATTTAACTCACTTGTTATCAGATTTGACCAGGTTGTACTTAATTTACCTTCTTTCACATGGTGTTGTTGTCAGTCGCTTTTGCTTGTACTTTCTCTCTTGTGCCAAGGTTTTACTAGGTTGTGTTTCTAGTTACCTGTTTGTACCTCTAAATGAAATTCTCTTGTTTACTCTTGACGTAGGTGTACATAAATTCAAACTGCTTGTTTTTCTGTTTGGTGTGCTTGTACTTAGAGTTGACCTGCTTATACATCTGTAAGTTTGACCAGCTTGTGCTTCTTCTTAAGATGGTTGCTCTTCTATTGAACCTACATGTGTTTTATTTTACCCACTCATGCTAAGATTTGATGCTTCTACTTAGTTTTTACCTGTTTGTGCTTACATTTGAACACCTTCTGCTTCTATTTGACCAGCTAGTGATTAATCTGACCTGCTTATACTTCAGTTAGAGCATCTTGCATCTATTTGACCTGCTTGTGCTTAAATATGACTAGCTTAAGGCTTAGATTTAACCTATTTATGTTTGTATTCGATCTTCCAGAGTTTGTCCGTCTTCTGCTTTCATTTGAACAGTTTGTGCTGAGGCCTTCTGGTGCTCTAATGATTTCAGTTTACAAGCGTGTACTTCTGTTTGACCTGCTTGTGTTTCTATTTGATCTGCTTGTACTTCTATTTGACATGCTTGTATTTCTATTTGACCTGCTTGTGCTTCTATTTGACCTGCTTTTGCATCTATATGACCTGCTTGTACTTCTATTTGACCTGCTTGTACTTCTATATGACCTGCTTGTGCTTCTATTTGACCTGCTTGAATTTCTATATGACCTGCTTGTGCTTCTATATGACCTGCTTGTACTTCTATTTGACCTGCTTGTACTTCTTTTTGACCTGCTTGTGCTTCTATTTGACCTGCTTGTACTTCTCTTTGACCTGCTTGTACTTCTATTTGACCTGCTTGTGCTTCTATTTGACCTGCTTGTACTTCTATTTGATCTGCTTGTACTTCTATATGATCTGCTTGTACTTCTATTTGACCTGCTTGTACTCCTATATGACCTGCTTGTACTCCTTTTTGACCTGCTTGTTCCTATATTTGACCTGCTTGTTCTTCTATTTGACCTGCTTGTGCTTCTATATGACCTTATTGTACTTCTATTTGACATGCTTGTGCATCTATATGACCTTCTTGTACTTCTGTTTGACCTGCTTGTGCTTCTGTATGATCTGCTTGTGCTTCTTTTTGACCTGCTTGTGCTTCTATTTGACCTGCTTGTGCTTCTTTATGACCTGCTTGTGCTTCTGTTTGACCTGCTTGTACTTCGATATGATCTGCTTGTGCTTCTATTTGACCTGCTTGTGCTTCTTTATGACCTGCTTGTGCTTCTGTTTGTCCTGCTTGTGCTTCTTTATGACCTGCTTGTGCTTCTGTTTGACCTGCTTGTACTTCGATATGATCTGCTTGTGCTTCTATTTGACCTGCTTGTGCTTCTTTATGACCTGCTTGTGCTTCTGTTTGACCTGCTTGTACTTCTATATGATCTGTTTGTACTTCTATTTGACCTGCTTGTGCTTCTATTTGACCTGCTTTTGCTGCTGTTTGACCTGCCACTGCCTAGATCTGACCTGCT
Source organism: Cheilinus undulatus (assembly GCF_018320785.1). Classification (NCBI taxonomy): domain Eukaryota; kingdom Metazoa; phylum Chordata; class Actinopteri; order Labriformes; family Labridae; genus Cheilinus; species Cheilinus undulatus. The sequence continues at coordinate 52,200,964 of NC_054872.1, forward strand.
TATTCTTTTGTGCTTTTATATAACCATTTTTTGTTTTATTTTTCCCTTTTTTGCATGTGGATTTTTGAAAATGCAATCTGTTCTGACTGATTAGCAGCTGCCATCTGTTCTTAGTAAATCAGGTCCTGAGACCCTGTTCTCTGAAAATCTTTCCCAAAGATGTTTTTAATGTTTGAGTCTAAAACAAAGGTAGTGGATAGAAAGAAAGATCAACACATCACTGGATCAAATTAAAGTGCTCCTATTATGCTATCATATTCTTATGAAGGAGAATTAGACTAAAGCCAGCGTTCCAACATCAATGATAATTTTCACCTCATGAACTGAAGAGGCTGTGATGATCTTTTCTTGTTCTGTACTCACCACACTGCTCAGATTGCTTAAACGTAGATACGTACCAATGGAGCACGCTGCATGGGAGAAGAAAATATATCATTTAGAGTCGAGCTGCAGATGACTGGAAATATGTTATTATATTACTGAGAGAAATAAAAACAATGCGAGCATGTTAACACTCACCACAGTTGTCTCTGATGTAGGTAATCAGCTCACACTCCTAAGGACAACAGAAAAAGACTGATATAAAGATACTTTATTTATGAATGCTGGTTAAAAAAATCTGAAGGTAGTCTTACTGTGCCCATTTTTCCTGGAGGACCTCTGGGACCCTGCAGAGAGCAGAAAGGAGTCTTTATCAACATCTCCTGTTGTTAGCAGGGATTCAGTCAAAGCTTAAGGTGTCAGCTTCATGCAGAGGAATGTGAGTATTCGCAGTGCAAAACCAGTGCATGCTAATGCCAGGATTCCTTTACGGTGTTTTTGTGGGGTTTTTTTGGTGATAATTCCTGAACAGAGCCAGGTGCACTGGGATATTCAGAAATGAACTACCATGAAAAGCAGAATCAAGTTTGTAATAGGTGTCGTCTAAATAAATGAAATGAAATATGAAATATGTGGTGGTGAAATAACAGAGATGTTGAGCTCACCTTGTGTCCTGGATTTCCAGGCTCTCCAAGTATACCGGACTCTCCTGGGCGGCCTGCATTCCCCTAAAACCACCCAGAACAGGAACTAGAGTCAGTGGTGAACCTGCAGTTTTATTTTCCTATAAAGTGACCTAATATCACAATAAAGGAGCAGGACCAGGAGCAGGATCTAATTCATTCTGGCCGTTCTCTACATCAGTGGTTCTCAACCTTGGGGTCGGGACCCCCTTCGGGATTGCAAGACACTGAGAGGGGGTCTCCAGATGCACTAAAAAACTAAGAATATTTTTAAAATTGTATATAATATATTTAAATATTTTTGTTGCCACTTCACACCAATTTTTTCCAATTTTAACCCCTTTTCATCATTTTTTCAACCAATATTAACAAATGTTTGCCATTCAAGAACTATTTTTGTCAGTTTTAAATTCTTTACACCATTTTTTCTGCCTCTTTTCGCTACTTCTAAACCATTCTTGCCACTTAAGCTTACTGTTGCAATTATTAAGCCCTTTTTACGCCCATTTTAACCCTATTTCACCATTAAATATGCCTATTTTTGCTAGTTTAACTAATTTCTGCCAATATCTGCCTATTTTTTCTTTCTCAGTTTACCTTTTTGCCAGATTTTTAACTATTTTTCATCCCATTTCACCAAATTTCTACCCATTTTTGCCAATTTAAAGCCATTTCAGCCACTTTTTCACTCCCTTTTACCGCTATTTATGCCCATTTTTGCCACTTTAACCTATTTTTGCCATCTTTTCTCACTATTTTTATATAATTTTTGCCACTTCTAATCCATTTTAGCTACCTTTAAAATCCAATTTCACCACCTTCTACCATTTCTGGCCATTACTAACCCATTGTAGCAGTTTTTAAACCAATTTCAATTCTTTTTTAAACTAAGGGTATTTACATTTTTAAGAATGCTATTTACTACATTAATGATTTAAAAAAATATATTTTTTCCTTGATAAGAATGGTTATTTTTTCAGGTTGGATACAAAATATGGATATCACAGCTTAACTTTACAATGGACCAGGGTTTTGTTGACCTCCATGGACCCCCAGTTTGGCAGCGCCCCAGAAGCGTTCCCCTTTATGGACGGCCTTGTCTCCACATGACTATTCTAGAATGTTCATGGTTGTGTTCAACCACCTCCAGGTCCAGTGGGGGTCCCCAGTCTCTGGCACCTTTATTTTGGGGGTCACGGGCTGTAAAGTTTGAGAACCACTGCTCTACAGCATCATGTATTTTCTTCATGTCGACAATTTAATGCATCATTTATGGAGATTCTCCTGCACTTCTTTAAAATGTGACATCCATTTCTGGTCATGTGCAGGCTCAAAAAAGATCTAATCAAAATCATACACAATGCCTTTGAAAAATATTCACACCCTTGAATGTTTTACTGATTTTATTAATCAATTATGACCAATAAATGAGCTGTTTGACAGCTTTGACAAAAACCCTCTTTAATGTCTAAGGGAAAACAGATTTCTTCAGCAATGGCAACATAATAAAAATATGTAATGTACATTTAGTATAGCTGCTGAGAAGCATCCCCACAGCATGATGCTGAATTAAGTAAGTCATTTAAAAGGAGGGAATATTTATGCAGTCACTCATTTTACATTACAGATTTTATTTAATAGACTTTTTTTGTAGAAGTCAGTTTTCACTTTGACATTAAAGAGAGTTCTTTTCTGTATTTTTTGTCATAAAAGCCGAATTATATTGACCATAATTTATTCATAAAATCAATAAAAGAGTAAAACATCCAATAGGTTGAATGCTTTTTATATGCACTTTAAAATTCTGCTAAAATCCAGCAGAAGTGTGTACTCACGGGTCTTCCTTGGTTCCCTTTAGGTCCTGGATATCCTTTAGATCCTTTCAGGCCGTCTTCGCCCTGAACACAAACATTTTCATCAGGAAACAAACTCTCAGCTGTCTGGGCCCCGACATGCTCCATGTAGTCACGTCTTTGGCTCTGAGTCATCCCTGTTTTCTAAATTTCACTGGAAGCTCTCAGTGGGACTGAAATGTGAATTTTTCCTTAAAGATAAACAAACAAAAAAATATGGCTGCAAAGTTTGTTTGTTGTTTTAGTACAATCATAAAAAGTTCCAGTGAGCCAGAGGAATTTGGTGTTATCATTTCTATCACTGAGTGCAGTAAATGCAGACTTTGTGAATAATTAGCCTTCATTAATGGCATCAATCATCAGGGAAGGATTGCATTTCAGCATCATTCTGTTTCAGATCATCGGAGGGCAACTGGCGGCCCGGGGCCGACATTCGGCCCTCCAGCTCACTCAATGCAGCCCTCAAGCCGATTTAAAACACAAATAAATTATAAACTTAAAGAAAACAAGACAAATCTGCCATGAAAGCACAAAAATAGAAACATTTCTCTTCTAAACTGTCACTACTGGTACATGTTTTTTTAATTCATTAAAACCATTTCAGACTTTTGGTCAATTTCTTCTATTTTCATTTTTATCTTAATATTATTTTATCTTTATTCATTGAAATTGTATTTCTTATTTTTTATATAATTATTTTTAGTTTTTAACTTTATCAAAAAATGTTGAAACTTTTTAAATTTTTGATTTCATCTAATTTCTAAAAAAAGTATATAAATGCTTTTATTTTGCTTTACTTGATAGAATTTGATTTTCAATTTTTTTTTTTTTTGAGCCCAAACTTTTTTATTAGTTTTCCAATATCTAACAACAACAACAAAATACATGACAAATGACCAAGCTTAAAGGACAAGACACACCTAAAATAATCAATATCAAGCAAGTAATCAGAAAAACAAAATGGAGAAACAAGACAAAAATAAACCATACCATAAGAGATAAGAAAATGAAAAATACATCTAAATTAAACACAACTAAATACTGCACTGAGAGGCTGAGTTGTCTTCTACATACAAGCTTTAAAGTCACCAGAAAGTTTCAGGGGGCTGCTGGTCTGGCTCATCAAGATAAGATTAGCTGTGTTCTGCTCATCTATATTAGGATTACAGCTTTTATTCAAAGCAGAGTAGTTATGGCTGTTTTGTGTAACACAGTTGTCTTGACCAAATTGAGAGTCACTGTCTCGTAACAACACTGATGTATTTCCCCCATTTAGTGTAGTATAAATCTAGTCGATTTAGCATCCTATATGTCATCTCCTCATAAGCCGCAACTACACTTAACTGGGTAAACCAACGGCTGGGCAAAGAAAGATCCCTTGCTTTCCATTCCCTGACCAGAAGTTTTTGACCCAGCATAATGGCTGTGAGGATCCATCTTGCCTCCAGTTCTGGAAAACCTTTTAAAGAGGTAAAGTCCCCTAAGATAAAAAGGCTGTGCATAAATGGGAAATCCTGACCTACTGCTCGTTTGATATTTTCGTGGATTGCTGTCCACCAGCTCTGGGCCTTCAGACAGAACCACAACATATGAGTTAGAGTGCCAGCAGTCTCATTACATCTCTAGCAGGCTGGGTCTTCTCTCAACCCCACCCTATGCAGTTTTGCAGGGGTCCAATAGAATCGATTTAAGATTTTGAACTGTATCAATCTGGTCTCTGGTCTGGAGGAATTCCTGGTGCTTTGCAAAATAGCGGCCCATTCCTCATCACTAAATGACCTATTAAAATCAGTCTCCCATGTTTGAATTTTTACATTTATTTTTAGTATAATAATTTTTTGACATGATTGAAAAAATGAAAACTTAGAAAGAAAACTCAATTTATACGTCACAAAATCCCTCTGTTAAGTCACTTTCATTTACCGGCCCTAGTGGCTGGTAGGTTAAGGAAACAGTTATAGTGTAATAGTCATTTATAGTTTAGCGAAGTGGCTCCATCTGAAGAGTGTTTATTTAGCAGACTGCTGTTAAATCTCGTCTCTCAGTGCTCAAACATTCATCAGTTAATCTTAACCTTCCACAGAACTCCACAAAGGTTTGTCTTCACCTGCTTTTTCTGTGTAAAACCAAAAAAATTGCTGAATTTATCTTGGCTTTACCACAGAGAGTTTGCTGATGAAATTTTTTTTGGCAAAACAAAAACCCCAGACTATTTTCCTCTCAGACTGTGAAAACAAACCCGGCCAGATCTGCCTGCATGGCCATGAGTGACACAGCTGGGTTCATCTCCCTCCTACTCCACAACTGCACCAGGACGAAGGCCACTGCTGCTTCCAGCTCCTGCAGGCTGACTGGATCCTGGTTTAATGAGCCGTGAGTTAGAACGGACCCTACCAGAGCTCCTGTCCATCCTTCTGCGCTCACTGACACTTCCACTGAGTCTCAAGGCCAGTGAAGGGCAGAGAGCTGAAACTGCAGTGAGCTGCTTTCCTAAAACCTGTCAGATAACCCTGCAAAGATGATGAGATGATGCATCATTTACATTCATACCTGTCCTGTAGCTGCAGATTAAAGGTAGCATATGTTATAAATGAAGACACGGTTATTCGCTGTGCTTTTGTCAGGAAGAGAAACCGTACCAGTGGAATTATCTAGAAACAAACTATTGTTTAGATTGGAGTTACCATAGAAATCATCTCTAACCTTTGAACAGCTTTCCAAACCCCAGCTCATTTTGGTTTCTAAAGGGAATTTAGAGCCAACATCATAACTGGATCATTGTCCATGTTTACTCAGCCCACAGTGAGTTTCTTTGGTTGATATGGAAATGAGAATAGATTTTTCTGATTTGTTTCAGCGCCATACTCACAGGCAGACCGGGGTATCCAGGAAAACCAGCGTCTCCCTGTAAGGAGAGGAAAAATGAAGCTTTAATGGTTAATATTCTAGTCATGTAAAGATTGTTCTGTGTTCAGTAAAGTTATGAGAGTCCTAAATCATTAACGTGTCCTGTACCTTTGCTCCTTTGGCTCCTCCAGTTCCATAACCGTCTATACCATCCTGACCCTGAAACGGTGACAAACATTAAATCACTGTTGCTCTCTAACGGTGATGCACATACAAACACAGCAGAGACGTCTAAGCTCATACCGGCATCCCTATGGGCCCCGGAGGTCCTGGAATTCCTTTATCACCTGGATCTCCAGGCTGACCCTGCAACAGAAACAGCATGCATGATTTATCTCAGAAACACCAGAAAAAAGAGACGCCAGTGGCCTTAGAAAGAGGTCATCACATGTTTGGTGACTGCATTCCCAACTCTCTCTGTCTCCCTAATTTTCTACTCTATCCAACCTGCATATGAGCAAAAAATACAACTAATAAAACTAATAAATTCACTGCAACTCAAACGCTGTAAGAAGGACAGTACGGTGGTTCAGAACGGGTCAATTCCACAATTAAAACAATCAAAGTCCCAGATTTAATATTCTTGATGTCCCTCACCTATTGTTCATCTACTCACCATACTTACATTTAATTAATTCACTGTTCCCAGTAACTGTAAGAAGGCTCTCTGTGGTAAAATACCTCACTTCTTATGCATATTTGCACTTTTTAAATGCCAAAAGTTACCAATAACTAATTTCATACATTCACTGTGCTCAAATGCATATTTGCACCATATGAAATTTTCAAGAAGGCTCTCTGTGGTGAAATTCCACACTTTTTTTGTTTATTTTTTACTATTTAATGTACTAACTTTACTTACTACTTATTTTATTTATTAACCATTAACTCATTTAACTCTGCAAACCTCTTTGCATGTGCCTATTCTCTGATCATGTCCAGTCAGCCTCTCTGCACTCTTTGCATGTCTTGCAGCCATGAAAATAGTTTATACTAGAAATAATACCTACAAGAGCTTTTACATGTTTGAATCTTATTTTTAAGACTTTTCTTCAGTTTTATCTATTTTTTGGAATTTAAAGTTTCATTCCTGCACACTGAGAGCAAAGCTAGACAGGGCCAAATTGTTGTTGGAGCATACTTGACCAATAAAGAAGATTCTGATTCTAATGCGTCAAAAAAATCTAAAATATTAAAAGACAAAGAAACCAGGAAGTTTTATTTTCTAAAAGCACTGATTCACTGAATTTAAAGAGATGTAAAAAAGCTAAAATGCATTGACATATTTCCCTTTTAAAGCCTGTTAAATAACGAATAATATTTAATAAAAATACCAATAATTGAAGGATAAACTGAAAGTTCAGAGATGATTTATTGCAGTTTTGTCAGAAAATATTTTCTTTGTACCGGTCTATGGATGTCTAAGTTCAGAGCTAACGTCTGTTAGAGGTTTAAAATGATGACCTACTCAAACTGACTTCAGAAAGGAACTTTCTGACTCTTATTTTGGAAGTTTAAGTGAGGCTAAAGCTGACCTGAGCCATCAACTATTGTTTCCTGTCCTAATCTCCTCTCATAATACTGTGCTGACAGGAAGTGATGTCACATACCTTCTGTCCGTTAGGTCCGCGGCGCCCTCTGGGTCCAGGTCCTCCAGGTCTTCCTGAAGCACCCTGCAGAGAAAACAACAGTCAGAACAGAGCTGAATAATGTTAACCGAGTGTCCTTGAACGCCTCGTCAAAGCTTCATCTCTACTCCTCAGTCTAAAAGCTGCAGATGACATACCGTAGTCATACCGTAGAGATATATCAGGTTTAGAAGGACAGTGTCATCTGCATAAAGATGAACATGACAATAATGAAAGATTAACAGCGAATTATCGGCATAAATGGAGAAGAGAAGTGGTCCTAATGTTGAGCTCTGAGGCAGATCTCACTGTTCAACGATAACTCTGATTCATTTCCAGATTTTAGAACCCACTGTGTCTGGTTGTGAAGAAAGACCTGAACCATAGTACTCTGTTATAATCCAACCCTACTGCATAACGTTTGACTTAAAGTAAATAATGGTCAACCAAATCAAAATCTTTGGTGAAATGAATAATGATTTCTGCAGTGACATTACTGCTAACAGAACACATGACTGGTAGATGTAATTAGAGTCGTTTGGTCTAAATCCTGACTGAGATGTTGATCAAATAGAGCAGATCTGCCCTTATTAACCTGCATAGATGTAATTACCACACAGTGAACCACAGCTTTGGATCTGTTTACCACATTTCACTTGATGAGGATGAATCTGAGCTAATTTTTGTACTTAGACAAACGTGTGTCAAACTCATGTTTGGATAACTGACCAGAACTTGAATCCAGATCAATGTGGTGACCAAATGTTGGATTATTTTAACTTCTGTCTGGAGTGAGGATGTGTGTTCAGGCGGGTCAGAGGGGGCTGAACCGACCTGCAGCAGGATAATCACCACCAGACCAACAGCTGATCAAAAGCCAACCGACAAACATCATGTCTGATCAGCTCTGACACAGAAACACAGAAGAGAGAGACAAAACGACCCATGGCTGAACTTCACCAGACTTTGATCAGGAGTAAAATCTTCAAGATTTACATCACGCAAAAAACATGGGGACCAATTTCAGAAAAATGTTCCTGAAGACTTTGAATCTCCCTCCATCTACAGTCCATAATATCATCAACAGATTCAGAGAATCTGGAGAAATCTCTGTGAACAAGGGACCAGGCTGAAGGGGCCCTCAGGGGCCCTCAGGGGCCACTGCATTAAAAATAGGCATGATTCTGGACTGTAATCACTGCATGGGCTCAGGAATATACAATCCTCACATACAATTAAAATAAGTAAAAGGTGGCAAAAATGGTCAAAAAGCGGCAAACATTGGCAGAAAAGTGGCAAAAATGGGTGGGAAGTGACCAAATAATGAGTTAAAAGTGGCAAAAACGTTGCAAAAAATGAGTGAAAAGTGACTAAATTGGGCAAAAAGGTGGGAAAAATGGGGAGAAAGTGGCATTTAATTGCAAAGGCAGCCTAAATGGGCAAGAAGTGGCAGAAAGTGGCAAAAAATGCAAAAAGGGGGAGAAAAGGGGAGAAAAGTGACAAAAAAACGAGTCACAGGTGGCAAAAATGGTCCAAAAGTGGCAAAAAAACATGGAGAAAAATGAGTGAAAAGTGACTAAAATGGGCAGAAATGAGAAAACACAGCTACATCGTCACATCGTCAGGGTACTTTACAACTTTTCTGACAGGAAGACAAACCAGATGAGTCCCAGACTAAATCCTGCAGAGTTCAGGATTTATGTCCCAGTGATTAAGGCGTCTAACATGACAACCGCTGAATGAACCAACACTTCCTGTTCAGCAGAGCCTTCAGAATCTGCTTTGAGTTAGAACAGTGACACTCAACATGTGGCTCTTTTTGATTATCCGTGGCTTTTTATTGTCTTAATCTTAAATATTTTTCCCCCAGAAAACCTTAAAAAAGGAAAGCTTTTTGCCCTTGTCACATTTTTTGCCACTTTTCAACCATTTAAGCTACCTTTGGCAATTAAATAACCTTTTTTTCCCATTTTTTCCCATTTTAGCCACTTCTTTTAGCCAATTTTATCCCATTTTTGCCCATTTAAGCTACCCTTTACCATTTATGCACCAGTTCTTTCCTTCTTTTTTGCCCATTTTTGCAACTTCTTTTTGGAACTTTTATCCCATTTTTGAAAATTTTTTGCCCATTTAAGCTACCTTTTGCAATTAAGTACCACAACTTTTCCTACTTTTTTGCCCATTTTTGCAACTTCTTTTTCCAACTTTTCTCCTCCTTTTTTGCCACTTTTATCCTATTTTCACCCATTTTAGCTATGTTTTGTCATTAAATACCAATTGTTTCCCCTTTTTTTTGCCCATTTTTGGAAAAGGAAAAAAAACAGGTCAGGGAGAAGGAAAAACAAAACAAGCCAAATAAAAACCAAACAGACAAAAGAGTACAGCCATGGTCACATTACCGTACATCAGGGGCATCACAGAAAAAGTGCAGAGGGCAATGAGAAAACACAACATAAACACACCAGTAAAACCATAAAAAAACTCAGACAACTACTCATCCACCCAAAAGATAGAATAGAACCGGAACACAAATGTAACGTCATATAAGAAATACCCTACATGTCTTGCAATAAAACATATGTTGGGGAAACAGGGAGGGCATTCAGTACACGAAAAAAGGAACACAGGTCAGAGTGCAAAAAAGAAACAGCGAGAGCATGCACACGAGCAACAAAACACAAAGCAGAACAAGAACAACTCAAATCTGCCATTTCCGACCACTGCAAAAGAGAGAACCACATCATGGACTGGGATGGAACAAACATCATTGGGACAGAGGACAACAAACATCGTCGCTGGATAAAAGAGGCAATCGAAATACAGAAACGTGCCCACAGGACTATCAACCAGGACGAGGGGGCCTGTTTGCTTTCACACACCTGGGATGCTGTCCTGAAGAGGTTGGACTGCAGATGGTGCTGTCGTCCTACCCCTACCGGTAGGAAGACAGCGCCAAAACCTGTATAAATCAGCTGACAAGACACGTCACAGCAACATCACGTGACAACTCTGAGGATGACTGCAAGTGAGCAGTTGAAACTGTCAGGTATGGAAGAAAAGACTCTCTGGTCTGTTAAAAAGAATCACCTAGAATAAGTTACTAGAGAACCAAATGAACCTCATTGGACTATCCAGCCGTTAAACCGCGGGCAACCTCATCAGACTGACCGCTCTCTAACCTGACACCCTCATCAGAGTCTTTCAGAAACGGTCTGTTGCAGAACAAATCTTAGGTCTGAAGTGGACTCTCAGCTAACTTTAGTTTAACAGACTAAAAGGCAGAGCTGAGGCGGGTCTGAACACGCTGGCTTGTCGTTAGCCACACCCCTAATTATGCAGAACCTGTTTTCTTCTTCAAACCAAACTACAGGAGTTATAAAGAAATCCCCTCTTCTGACCTAAGTGTGATTTAAACCAGGCTCTGGATGCTCCAGGATCAGCACTAGCTTCATTCTCACCACAGAGGCAGCTGCCTGGCTATGGCACACATGTGATCAGCTCCAGCTGAACTTCAGCACTGCTTTGGTAGTGAATGTAGAGATGCTGAACTGACCTGAGGTCCAGGGAGGCCGGGGATTCCTATGGGTCCAGGCTGTCCTTCGACTCCTCTTGGACCCTGCAGAGCAAACATGGAGGAACGACTTTAAGCCTTATGAACGCTGGATTATCCTTCTAAGAGCTCAATAGTGTCATGGTTCTCTTCTCTAACCTGTGGACCTGGAGCTCCAGGGTTACCCTGGCTGCCTGGGTCTCCTTTTGGTCCAGGTGGACCCTGCAGGACACACAAACACATCCACAGTTTAGAAATGTTGTTGAGTTGGTTTTAAACCGGCTCTGAGCGTGCTCTGACGGTCCTACCTTCACACCAAGAGGCCCTCTCCTCCCATTGGGACCCTGCACAGAAAAAACAGGACAACAAAACCTTGGTGAGACATTCAGATATCTAAAGAGCCAGGGAGGAATCAGACTAGATAACTCACTGTCTGCTCATTCCCAAACTGTTTAAAGGCAGAGTAATATTAGTGTATCTAAACTTCTGACTTTGAAGAAAGTCATCTAAGTTCTAGCAGCTACCAGGGTCTCTAATAATGCAGCACACACAAAAATACTGGAGAAATGGAGTTGAGACCTCCAGTCATCAGGTTGAGCTGATCTGATATCACTGATGTTAATATTCTATTCACTTTGACCTCTAGTAACCTCCCCGAGGGTTGCCATGTTTGTAGTTTACATCCCACACGTCAGGCAGCTGAAGGAGGACAGTGATGAGCTGTTCTTGGAGCTACAATCCATTCTTAGTGGATCAGGATCTGGATCAGACCTCCCAGAGAAAGGAGCTGATATCAGTGAGAAAATGAAGGTTAAAAATCTTACAGGGTTTCCAACGACTCCGCTCTCACCGGGCCGTCCCTCTGGTCCAGGTTGTCCCTGCAGATTGAAACATCAGTGAAACCTCTTCTTTAGGGGTGAAGGAGAAGATTTAGACGTTGGTTTAAATCCTGAAACCGTAGATTAAACTGGGACTTAAAGTGGATCTTCTAAATGGGGCATGTTTTTCTTATTTTTAAATCAATCAACAATTACAAAAACCCAGCAGAAGCTGGTCTTAAAGATCCAAACTGAAGCCTTCTGAAGGTCAGTACCTGCTGTCTAATAAGATGATAGAATATTCACGTCTGTGCCACGGTTCTTACTGGCACACCTGGGTTCCCGGGGTCTCCTTTAGGTCCTGGTACGTTGTTATTAGGTCCTGGTTCACCCTGTCAGACAAACATGAAGAAATCTTTAAGATAAACTCTCAGAGTGTTTAGTTTTCTGTGAGGGGAGTGTCCAGCTGTGCTGCAGCTGTGCTTGGATGAACGTCTTTAAAAGAGCAAACAGAGCTGATCACAGATTTACTGACAGTGAAAACGTCACTAACCGTGTCTGAGAGTGTGATGAGACAGCAGAGACAGAAGAGACTGAAAGGATGAGAGTGTGATGAGACAGCAGAGACAGAGGAGACTGAAAGGATGAGAGTGTGATGAGACAGCAGAGACAGAGGAGACTGAAAGGATGAGAGTGTGATGAGACAGCAGAGACAGAGGAGACTGAAAGGATGAGAGTGTGATGAGACAGCAGAGACAGAGGAGACTGAAAGGATGAGAGTGTGATGAGACAGCAGAGACAGAGGAGACTGAAAGGATGAGAGTGTGATGAGACAGCAGAGACAGAGGAGACTGAAAGGATGAGAGTGTGATGAGACAGCAGAGACAGAGGAGACTGAAAGGATGAGAGTGTGATGAGACAGCAGAGACAGAGGAGACTGAAAGGATGAGAGTGTGATGAGACAGCAGAGACAGAGGAGACTAATTTCCCATTAATTTGATCAATTTTAACACATTTTTTGCAACTTAAAACTCATTTTTGTACATTTAAAACCCTTTTTCTGCCTGTTCTTGCTACTTCTGAACCAAATCTTGCCACTCTCCACCTATTGTTGGCTCTGTTGACACATTATTGCCACTATTAACCCCTTCTACCACTTTTTAATCCACATTTCACAATTTGATATGCCCATTTTTCCAGTTTTTATCAATTTCCATCCTATTTCACCAAAATTCCACCTATTTTTGCCACTTTAACGCCATTTCAGCCACTTTTTAATCCCTTTTTTTCACTTAATATGCCTGTTTTTGCCACTTTAACCAATTTTTGGCATTTTCGGGGTTTTTTTAGCCACTTTTATCAAACCCATTTCTGCTACTCTTAAAGTCCAATTTCACCAACTTTCCCAGCATTTTTTTGCTATTATTAACCCATTTTAGCTATTTTAAAAGTATTTTAATTCTGTTTTAAACAAAAGGATTTACATTTTAAGAGGGCTACTTATTACACAAATAATAAAAAAGATATTTGTTTCTTTGATAAGAGAGGTTATGATTCAGGTTAAATATAAAATACCTCAGCTTAACTTCACATTGGACCATGGTTTTGCTGGCCCCCAGTTTGGCTGGGTCATTTTCCCCCTCATGGACGGCCTTGTCTCCACATGACTATTCTAGGAGGTTCATGGCTGTTCAACCACCTTCAGGTACAGTGGGGGTCCCCAGTCTCTGACACCTTTATTTTGGGGGGCTAAGGTTGAGAACCACTGCATTAAAGCATCAGTCTCTGGGGCTCTGTGCTGTTTTAAAGGCTTTAAAGGACACGTGTGATCGAGCAGATCTGGAAGATTCTTCAGGCAGCCTGTCCTGAAGTTTTGAAAGAACTGTGCAGGAATGAAAATGTGTGAGAAGGCTGGAGACAGGATCAAAACCCTGATGAAAGACCTGTGTTCAGGGCAGCAGAGTTTGGAGAACTTACCGGATCTCCTCTCAGTCCTCGCTGTCCTTTCAGCCCCGGGTCTCCTCGGATACCTGGGATACCCTGAGGATGAAAGTTCAACCTATCAGTCAAACAACCGGAGGTCAGAGGTCAACGCCTCCGAGCTTCAATAAAGCGAGCTCCTCTGGTTAACGTGGCGATAAAGGAGCATTCCACTGAACTACAGAGATTTAAAGATTTTAAAGACTTTTCTCTTGCTGTCACTAGAGACACAAAACAAAAACAAAAGTAGGAAAACATCACGTCTGCAAGATATAAGATAGATATTTGAGGAAAAAGACCAGGATGCATAATCAAAAATGTCTTTAACACTTTAAAAAGCAGACATTTTACCCGCATTTATAAAATCATATTGATATAAATGTATATTATTGTTTTGTTCCAGCTTTTATTTTGAAAGAAATTAGGAACTTCAGGCAGACTGAAGATTAGAACATGAACTGAACCACAGAAGAAAGAACCTGTTACGGATCCTAAAGGAAATAAAAGAACAGTAAGAAGGTCAAAGGTCAATTTTAAAGCTAAATGAGACTTTAACCTCCTGAGACCTGAGCTTTTTTTGAATACAGTTTCTCTCACTAGTAGGACCTGAACAGTTTAAAAGATCAGCCTCGTCTTTGAACAGGAATTAATTTTGACCAAAAATGAAATCTAATATTAACACAATTTCCATAAAATTTAATAGAAACTACCTAAAATTTATATGAAACAAAATATTAAACATTTTTTTCCCCACAAAAAGTACCCCAAACTTTTTTTCAAAAATTTAATGAAACTTATCATACTGCCTGAATTTTTATGTTAAAAATCCCCCCAAAAAATCCTATTTAAATTCCTGAAAAATTCAAATAATTCCCCCAAATTACAAAGCAAATTCCTCAAAACGTACAAATAAATTCCAAAGGGTGCCCCACAACCCGATTCCCAAATTAAATTATTAAAAGATAAATTTCCATGAGCATACCTACAAATTCTGATGCATTTTTCCACCCCAAAAAATCAAATTAAATTTCCCAAAAATCACAAATACTTTTCCCATATTAACATAAAACTACTTAAAATTCAAAAAATGTCCCCCAAATATAAAAAAATCATAACTTCTCCATGCTAATACTAAAAAATTCTAATGAAGCGCTCTTTTATATAGAATAACACCAAAATTTTCATGAAAATTCTTGAAAATTTCCTTCATATAATCCTAAAAATACCAAGTAAAACTCCTGAAAATGTCACGGTAAAGTCTCTCAGTATTTGAGGGATTTACTTAAACTCCAGTCTGAATAGTTTTCTCTAAAATTGTAATAGTATTAATTCTGACTATGCTGTAGGAAAGCCAGAAAGTGATGTCCTCATATGTGTACACAGGGTCAGTGGAGGATTAGTCTACATCCCTGTGGCTGCAGAGAGACGCTGACCACAAGCGACATGAGAGTGATGGAGACTAAAGAAAATGATGCACTGATTATGACTTACTGTGATGAATGCATTCATGCCCTAACTTCTGTTTAATGTTCTTTACACAGAGAACCGTAAAGAATATTTTTATGGTTGTGTTACCGGGTTTCCCGAGTGTCCTCTGTCTCCTCGACCTCCGTCTGGTCCCATCACTCCCTGAAAACACAGAATCAAAAAATTTCTCCAATCAGACGCTTCCTGAACACGCCCGCTCATTTCCCCCGTCATGAAAACAAAAACAGAGATAAGCTGAGAATAAACATCATAGAGGCATCACCTCGTCTCAGTAGGTCACGGCTTCACCTGCAGAGTTTCAGAGTCTCTGATGAGACGTTAAACTCACCCTGACCCACTAAAGACGACAGAGACCGTCCCAGCAGCTGCTGTGAGAGGTCCTCTACAAAGACTCAGAGTGTCTCAGCTTCTTCTGGTCTGCTAAGAGAGCTTCTCTGAGGTTTTTCTGTCTAAACCTGATCACAGTCAGCAGATTGATGAATTTACACCGCCAAGGTCGGGGAACTGCTCTCACCGTTCACAGTCGGCAGCATCCAAGGTGTCCCTAACGCCTGGATCCTCCTACACGTAAAAGAGGTACAGACGGAGATCTGCTGTCTCTCAAACCACTGGTGCTCATGTGAGGGAGACACTCATGGAGGGGCTTCTTCAGGCTCAGCTCTGGTGTATTTTTCATGTTTCTAGCTCTTTCCTTTAAGGCCTTTGACATTTTTGAAACCATCCTGAGCACCTGGACCTGCAGTATTTTCATCACTGATTTTCAATTATGACTTTTCCATCCCCTCCATGCCAGGATCTTTGTTTTGGATGCACATTCAGCATCGCACAGATGCAGTGTGTGTGAGGCTATCTCTACTGATCTTCATGTATTAAGTCCATTTTAGTAAGCTCCCACTTCCTGGTCTGTCGTGGACCTGGTCATTACTGTTGGAAGACCTGCCTGCTGGGAAACTAGAAGGTTCTACAGCACAGGTGTCAAACTCAAGGCCCGGGGGCCAAATCCGGCCCGTGGAACAGTTAAATCCAGGCCTCAAGATGATCCGATCTTTCTGTTCCAACTGGCCCATCAGTCTGAGGTCTGCAGATTTCCTCAAGTATTAAAATGTGAACTTATCCTGATGATTTAACATATCCTTGTTAAGTCACAAAGGGCCAGATCTACTAAGATCCCAATTTGCATGTACTAATCTGTGTGAGCAATCTAGAACTGTGCGTTTGGGGTTGAACCAGGGTTTTCGGGTGATTCACTAAGAGTGACTGCGTAATGACAAGAGGTGCAAACGTGTTGAAGACACACACACATTTAAATGAGGGTTTTGCATGTTTCATGGTTTGCAGCATGGTGAGTTTGGAGAGATGAAAGCGCAAAATGAAATTCGACCCTACAGAATTATAGGTGTTGGTGGATGAAGCCACTAAACACTTGGATGAGCTACGGCAAAGAAGCCCTGTTTGGTCTCATTTAAGGAGTCCCGAGTGTGTGGAAACCTAAAAAACCTGGCCATCCGGCGCGACATGGCATCTAGGACTTCACACAGAACATCAGATAAACGGGATTGGGAGATCCCAGCTGTGATAGCTACCGTACGCTGGAATGACCCAGATGCAAAAAATGTAAACTTGCAAGGAGTTTTGTCATTGCAGGTATTGCGTGACTCCTCCTTGGGGCTGGCTTCAAATCCGCTCTGAGTTCCTCCAACAGCTCCAAAATGGCAAGGCTGGATAGGCGATATGTTTTAATGACTGTTTCCTCATTCATTCCAAAAATGTTCACACAAGGGTGAAAAATGCGTTCTCTGCATCTTCTTTCATCGTTTCAATGTCTCCTTCTTGCCACAATAACCGCAGCCATGTGCGCGCAATTACGCATCCAAACAGTTTGCACCTCCTTTCGAGACGTATAAAATATAGACGCAGTTTCTATGAGCAAAATTGCTTTCAGGTTTGATAAATCGCGTTGCGTGTGCTTAAATAATATATTTACATTTTCTCCTCTCAGCACACACAATTGCGTGTTAATGCCCCCCTTGCATATTCATTGCGGCGAATGTAGTAACTGGATGCAGCACGGCTATTTTGCACCTTTGAAAGACGCAACCCTTAGTGCGCACTGTTAGTAAATCAGTTTGTACATTCTTTTGCGTGTGCAAACTTATACACGCAAACCTTTAGTAGATCTGGCCCAAAATCTGAAAAAGTAAGGGTTAAAAATATTTAGATAAGAAGTCAGGAATGTGGGGGAAAAAAATTTATTTGTGTTTTAATTTCACATTTTCCAATTTTGCATCCCACAATGAGGACTCAAACTTAGTATTTTTACTCTTTATTTCATACTTTGAGCATTTCAACTCATAATTTTGACTTCTCATATAATATTTTGAGCTTTAAGATTCTAATTTTTAATTCATATTTTGACGTTTTTAACCAACTATTTTGCATTTTATCTCATATTTTCAACTCTAGACTTTGACCTTTTAGACTCACAATACAAAATTTTGAATCATATTTTGATTTTTAATTTCATGATTTCAAATTTTATTTATTTGACCTTTAAAACTCCTGATTTTGACTTTCTTTCTAATATATTTGCCTTTAAAAACATTATTTTTAATTTCAATTTCGAATTTTGACCTTTTTGAACTAATAAATTTACTTTTCTCAGATTGTGAGCTTTTAAACATATCTTTTTAACTTTTTAAATGTCAAATCAATTTATCAGTGCTAAGTTTTTTCATATTTTATTACTGGTGAAACAAGGTTGACAGTTTCTGGTTAAAAAGGTGACCCTGTTAGGCCCTCAGGTTAGTCCTGAATCCAGAATCCGGCCCCTGCTGTTATTGAGTTTGCCCCCTCGGTCTAACGGCCTGCTGAGATGTTGCGGCTCCAACAGTCGTGCAAAAAGTCAGTCCATCTTAAAAGTATTCACGCTCTCTCTAAGAAGGATGATTAAAACCACTAGAATCTTTTTTGCATGAAAAGCATGCTGTGAGTCATTATTTCTGGAGAAAAGGAGTGGAAAATTTGACACTAAACATCCCAAACAGCTGTAACAGAATGATCCTTAATTGCATGCATGAGAGATTAGCATCTAATGAAGCTGTTTCTAAGGAATCGGTGATTATTTAAGGTCACTTCACCTCCAACTCTCAGCAGACTCAGCCTCTCTGTTTTAGAAGCTCTGCTGTCTGATAGTAAGCTCTTTCACTGATATAAAGATCCTCTAATTCAGGTGTGCAGGAGTAGTCTCGTACCTGTTCTCCGTTGACTCCGTTCAGCCCGTCGTTTCCGTTCTCACCCTGCAGAGTTAGAAAAGAACGGCTGCAGATTTCTGTCTCCATGCATCTTCATTAACTGATCTAGACTTCAGTGTTTATGCAAACATTCCTCCGAACATACAGAATGTCACATGACTTCCTCCTGTAATGACTCCAGAACATTCCAGCAGGTCAGACTCACTCACCCTGTCTCCTCGGATCCCTCTGTAGCCCTGCAGGAATCAGACAGAATGGTTAGCACAGAGATATCACCATCTATCAGAGCATATGAGTAACTCCTGAGGACAGGAAGGGGCTGGGATTCAGGATTCATTTGACCTTCAGTCCTCGGATCCCGGAGCAGCCCTGGACGCCCTGAGGTCCACTCGGTCCTGGAAAACCTCGCTCGCCCTGAAGCACATAAGAGAGAGAGCTGTGATGCAGAGAAGCTTCAACAAAGACAGAAATCCTCTTTTCAAATCCTGTCCTCCTGCTGTTACCTCTGCATTCATCCACCAGCACACTGCTGAATTCACTAAACACGTTTAAAATGACTGAAAATGAGAAAACACTCACAGCCTGGCCCTCATCTCCTGGGAATCCTTGGTGACCTTCTTGTCCGGGCACACCCTGCAGAGTTAAAGGGTAAAAACAAAAATGAAAATGTTCAGATGATGCTCCAGGAGTGATGCATGCTCAGGACAAATCCAAACACAGGAGACCTTCTGCAGGACCAGGACACTCATTTATAGAACTGTGCAGAGAATCCAGACTCAAAGTGGACATGCACCCAAAAATCATTCTTATTTATAAAACTGGGCCTGTAAGTCTCTCTTTATAAATCTCCAGACTCAAAGTGGACATGCACCCAAAAATCATTCTTATTTATAAAACTGGGCCTGTAAGTCTCTCTTTATAAATCCTGATCCACCTTGAAATGTGCACACAATCACTGTCCTGTTACGCCCTTTACACGCCAACATTTTTGTTCAATCTTTATGCTTCCTAGCAAACTATAGCCTTTTTACTGATTAGCCTCACTGATACGTGGTTTTCTTAAGGCTACATAGCTGTTTAGTCCCAATCCCTTATAGTTCCCTTCACACTGTGTGTGTGGAAATGCTCTTACTTTCACTGTAAAACACAGCGGTGAGTTCTACTGATGTTTTTATAATTTGATTTAACCAAACGTTTAAATCAGTGTTACTCAACCCTGGTCCACCAAAGAGCCAAACTGTTGAAAAATACCTTTGCAAGAGCCCAATCTAAGTGGTGAAAAGGCAAAAGGGTAAAAGTGGCAATAAAAATATGCTTGAGGTAACAAAAATGGTCAAAAAGTGGCAGAAATGGGTGAAAAGGAGAAAATTGGCATAAAATGGCAAGCAACTTGGTGAAAAGTGGCAAAATTGGTAAGAAATGACATGAAATGAGTTACAGGTGGCAAAAATGCTGAAAAAAGCAGCAAACATATTGCCAAAATGAGTGAAAAGTGACCAAAATGGACAATAAGTGACTGAAATGGGCAAAAAAGTGACAAAAATTGGGTGAAAACTGACAAAAATGGGCAAAAAGTGGTAAAATATGAAATTAAAAAATGGCAAAAATGGGTAAGAAATGACTTAAAATGAGTTACAGGTGGAAAAAATTGTCAAAAAGCTGCAAAAACATAGCAAAATTAGTGAAAAGTGACCAAAAGGAACAAAAAGTGACTGAAATGGGCAAAAAGTGACAAGAATTAGTGAGAACTGACAAAAATGGGCATAAAGTGGTAAAATTTGTGATAAAAAATGGCAAAACACTGAGTGAAAAGTGGCAAAATAGGGAAGAAATGACTTAAAATGAGTTACAGGTAGCCAAAATGGTTAAAAATTAGCTAACACAAAGTCAAAATTAGTTTAAAGTGACTAAAATGGACAAAAAGTGACAAACATGGGCCAAAAATGGCAAACAACTTGGTGAAAAGTGGCAAAAATTGGGTGAGAAGTGACAAAGAAATGAGTTACAGGTGGCAAAAATGGTCAAAAAGTGGATAGAATGTGTAAACAACGGGTGAAAAGGGGCAAAATTGGCACAGAAAAGGCAAAACAATTGGTGAAATGTAGCAAAAATGGGTGAGGAGTACTAAAAATATGAGTTTAAGGAGGCAGAAATGGTCAAAAAGTGGCAAAAACTTGTGAAAAGGGGCAAAATTGGCATAAATGGCAAAAAATGGGTGTAAAGTGACAAAAATGGAAATAAGTGGCAAAAATTGCAAATAAGGCCAGTGGAAATATACAGACAAAAAATATAGTTGACAATTAAGTTTGACAATTAAAGCCCACTGTAGAAGTGTGGAAACAAACTGATCAATGTTACCTGCAATGGATAAATTCAGAGGTCAAAGTTTTCCTTTTTTAAGGTTTTCTGGGGGAATAATATTTCAGGTTAAGACATAAAAGAGCCACATGTGGCTTTAGAGCCTGCGTTGAGTACCATTGGTTTAAGTGATCACCGATCATTCAAGAAGAGGGTAAGAGGCTCTTACCTATCTGCGTGGTTAAATCCAGGCGGTGACGTTTTTTTGATGGGCGGTGTATTAAAGAGTTTTGATTGCCGGCTCTGAGACACGCGGCCTAAAAGGACTAACTGGGTTAAATGCAGGACTCTGAGTTGAATGTTTTACATGTTTTGCTACGTTTGCTGATGAAGGAGTCCTTCCTCCTCCTCGTGTCACTGAAAACTTCACACTGACCTTGGACTGAATGAAAAATGATCTGAGGGTGAGTCTGCCCTCCTCCTCTTTAACCAATCAGATGCTGAGGCCGCTCTGATGACATCAGTGCGTGTGCCTGCTTGTTCTCAGCTCAGACCGGCGCTCTTATTGCCTCTGACACTTTCCTCTAAACGTTCCTGACATCATGTTTAAAGTATAAAGGTGTGTGTTCCAGTCACCTTTAACCCCGAGTTGCCCTGTAAACCTCGGATGCCTTCGTGCCCCGAACATTTGCACAGGACGTTGCAGCACTCCCTGTCAGACACAGCATCCTGCAGAAAGAGAAGAGAGACAATGGTCAGATTAATCAATGAAAATATCCTGGTTTTATGCATCTGCTTTGGAAAAACTATTTTAGAAGTTATGCCGCTAATGGCTCTGTGGAATAAACATCAAACTTCTGTGCAGTTTTGTTTTATATCGGGACCTAAAAATTGTGGCCACTTTCAGAAGAATTAAAGGATGACGGCGCAAGCTCTCTGCCCTCTATCTCTAGTGTGATTCAGTCAGTTTTATTTCTGATATGCTGTTAATGTTCTACTGTGAAATCTGACAATCACTGACTTCTGTTTTATTTACATTTTACAAAGCGCCCCAGCTTTTTTGGAATTGTGGTCATTAAGTGGTGATACTGTGGTAAAAGACCACTCTTTCTGTCTTTGTAAACACGTTTTGCTTCAGTCTAAAAAGCAGTGACAGACATAAAACCATGAGAATAAACTGGGCTCTGCTGTTGTCTGTCTCTGTCTGTGGTTATTTCTTGGCATGGTGAGTCATTAGCATATTTTCTGACAGCCAACACTTCCAGTCCCGACCTCAACCCCCATCCAGCATCTTTGGGATGAAGTGGAACAGACCTTCTGGTCCAACATCAGAGCCTGACCTCAGAAATGCTCTACAGGATGAGTGGGCACACATTCCCACAGAAACACGCTATAATGTTTCTGAAGCGTTCTGAGAAGAGTGAAGGCTGTTAGAGCTGCTAAAGGGGACCAGCTCCATATGGATTTAATACAATGTCATTAACCCTTAAAGCTCACAGCCATATTTTCACTATCATGTCTCACCTGGACTTTTGTCTTAAAAAGCTTTGTAAAACATCAACCCTGTGGTGCACAGTCAAGCTCTATACATCTGATTTTTTCCAGGACATCCTGGGCTTTAAAAAAATATCTACTACAGTAATGTCACTTGAATTTTGAAAAAGTTATAGGACTCTAAAGACAAAATAAAAACAAATCTGAATTTGAAACTCAAAGGTTTTCATTGATAACACACAGTAAACAATAGTGACTAAGCATTTTCTTTGCACAGATTTGTTCTTCCATCTCTTGGGGACAAAACAGGGAAAAAATAAACCTTCTGTGACTAACAGTTTTCAAAATATCTACATATATACAAAAAAAAGTCCATGCACTTTTTTGCAATTACATTCATTTGTGCCATTCCTTTAAGCAGTAGAGAAGCAACTGGTCAACTACAGCTCCCACAATGCATTACATCTAAACGTTGCCCTCAACAAATATGGCGCTATACACCAAAGAGAGCCAAAGTAAAATATCAGAAATGGATTAAAAATAGACAAAAAGAAACTTATTACTGGATCTAACGCTGTGGATTCTGGGCTCACTAGAAAATGTTCTGTACGATCTACGAATGCATGAAGAACACATTTAGAAAGGCACAACACAGAGCTTTCACAGGAAAAAACAAGCTAGTGCCTATGAATTACGTTTCAAAAGTTACCAAGCAATTTACAAAGGGGTGTGCCTGCAGCACGGATCGGTGCTGCTGGAGCTCTAAGGGGAAAAGTCCCTGATGATGGAATGGTCAGGCGACCAAATACTTTTGTCCATAAATGTTAATTGGTACGTGTGATGCCCCCTAAGTGCATTAAATGTCATTATAACAGCAGTGCTAATTTCGTCAACTAAAACTATGAATAAAACTATTCATCGACCGACTTTGTGTCCTCGACAGAAACTAGACTAAGACTAACAAAAATAAATCTGTGATAACTACAACTAGACTGAGACTAACAAAAATACATCTGTGATGACTAAAACTAGACTAAGACTAACAAAAATACATCTGTGATTACTAAAACTAGACTGAGACTAACAAAAATACATCTGTGATTACTAAAACTAGACTGAGACTAACAAAAATACATCTGTGATGACTAAAACTAGACTAAGACTAACAAAAATACATCTGTGATGACTACAACTAGACTGAGACTAACAAAAATACATCTGTGATGACTAAAACTAGACTAACAAAAATACATCTGTGATGACAAAAACTAGACTAACAAAAATACATCTGTGATGACTAAAACTAGACTGAGACTAACAAAAATACATCTGTGATGACTAAAGCGGACAAAAACTAAGTCTAGTTTTCATCAAAATGACTAAAACTAGACTAAAATGTTATTTAGTTTTCATCAGACATTCAAAATCTGTGATATTTCTCCACTGTGGGTAAATCTAAAAACAATTCATCTGCATCTATTCTGCCTCTCAGCTGTAGAAAGCAGGGACCCCAGGTTTGGCAGAGTCAGAGAACACACTACCATGATTTGGTACCAGATTTAGACAAGAGAATAAATGGTTGAACTAAAAGTAAATACTTAAATGTGAGGACTTTTATGGACAAAAACTAGACTAAAATGTTTTGAGTTTTTGTCGACTAAAACTAAAAAGGGTAGAAATGACTAAAGTGTGACTAAAACTAAAATGCATTTAATTTAAAGACTAAAATTAAGACTAAAATTAAAAAAGCTGCCAAAATCACCCCTGTATAACAGTTCTGCATATAGCTAAGCTGTCTTTTGTTTGACATTTTTGGCCTTTTATGGCCACCATAGTTAAGTTCAGAGAGAAGCAGGAGGACGTTAGACGGGAGTCAGCTAACGTCAGCTTAAGCTAGCAGTCTTAAGTTCAAGTGTTGGAAACATATGCCTGTAAGTACAGTTATTTTTGGACTACTTATGAGGCTGTGTGTTGAAAATGTGTGATTTAAGTTTCTGTTTTGATAGTTAGAAAATAACCGCGATCGCAATGCTAATTTTGGTTAGCCAGGATTTTCTATTATGTGTTAGCATTAAGCTAACAGACTTTTTTGACTTTGTGTGAGAAGATTGCAGATTGTATGCTAGCTTTACAGAGCGTCATGGTAAGACGTGTAATACAGTTTTATAACAGTGAAAAAGTTATTTTGTTTGAAATATTTTATATTAAAGAAAATCGGACCTTCACATAGCATCCACAAAAACATTTTGCTTTTTCCTTTACATACAAAAAAGCTATCCAGGCCTGACAGCACTTTGGCAAACTGAGGTTGTTTTTAAACGTGCTCTATAAATAAACTTTGACTTGACTTGACTTGACTGACATAATAAATGAAATCAATAAGTCTTTTCATCCTTAGTAGCAGGCAAAAAAAAAAATAGAAATATATATATACACACACACATACATACATACAAATACACATAAAATCTTCTTATCTAGGTACAAAGTGAACAACAGAACAATAACAAACTGTTCTCATCCCAACCCCAACCTCAACCCACCCCTGGAGTGTCACCCGAACCGATATCTGCAAAGCTAAATGGATTATTCAACTCTGCAAAAAGGAGACCAATGGGTGCCAAATCTTCTCAAATTTATCCAATTCAGTCAACCACAATTTGATAGTAGGCACTTCTTTCTTCTTCCAAAATAAAAGAATGAGTTTCTTGGCAGTGATAAGCCCATACGACAGAAGATTCTGTTGAGCTACCTGTAAGCTTTTTAGTTCTTCTGCTATTCCTATGATAATCAATAGTGGATCAGGTTTAATCTCCACCCCAAAAATCTTTGAAAAAAATTTAAAGATTCCAATCCAAAAATTCTGCAGCCTTGGGCACAGGGCATGGCTGTGTGTCAAAGTCGCTTCCGTTATGTTGCATTTATCACAGCCTGGTGAAATGTCAGGAAATATTTTGTGTAACTTCGACTTTGAATAGTGCAGTCTGTGCAAAATTTTGAATTGTATTAGACAATGACGTGCATTTATAGAGCATGCATGCATGTATTTCAAGCTTTTGTTCCAGGTATCCTCCGATAGCTGTTCACCCAGTTCTGCCTCCCATACTGCCTTAAGGGTGTCTGTGGTTTTGGGGGCTATATCCTGAAATGTACAATACAAGCCGGATATTATATTCTCAGACCCAGCCAGACTTTTTAAACAATTATCAAATTTGTCTGGCCCTGCATTTTCGAAGCCCGGTAAATATGCTCTCACTTAGCTCCTAACCTGCAGATATTTAAAAAAGTCTTGGTGCAGTAGGGCATATCTGTGCTTTAACTGTTGGAATGAAAAAAGTTATTTTAAGTCTGTATGGTGACAAACTATATTCTCTGTTATTTTACTGTTTTACAAAGAAAGTGTCTTTGTGTGTGAGGTCTAAATAACCGGCCGAAGAAATGTTTATCTGCCAAACTAAACCAGAACATTCAGGGAGGGCAGAATAGTATGTACTGTAAAATGTGGTCTAATAGTCGCATTTTAATACCAGTAGTTTGGCTGTGTCCTGCACCATGGAGACCAACAAACCAGTAAAAACACACTGCTGCCACCATGAATGAGGGTGAAAGACTCACGATCTGCTTCAGGATGGTGCTGCCGACGCTCGGCATGCCGATGGACAGAGGAAGACTGTATCCGGATCCTCGACCGAACTCGACCATCTGCAGCTGGGCGGGGTCCCGAGCTCCCTCCAGAGCTACGACCAGCAGGGCGCTCACACCTGAGGGGTTAAACATTTGTTACAGAATAAACACTGCATCGGTTTTATTTCCCTTTCCTTATCATGTCTTTATAAACAGGACAAAAATAATGTTTGCTGGTGTTTGTTTACTGTCAGTATTTACCAGACTGTCGGAGCAGTTCTGATTGTCGCTCCATTTCCATCAAGTCTGCATCGAGTCCGTCAGAGAAGATCACCACGACCTGGAGAGGATTTAAGGGACAGTATTTAAACTTCACTGCCTCAGAGCTCTTGATCAAAACAGTAACAAAAGAGAAGAAGCAGAGACACGCTTCTCGCCCTAACAAAAGGAGGGAGAAAAGCTGCTGAAAGTGGACTTCTTTTCAATGCTGATATTGCCTGTTTATCCTGTTGTTGCCCCTTTGTCACCCATCCATTTTCTATTTCGCTTAGCCCATTGAGGGTCATGAGATGCTGGAGCCTGTTCCAGCTGTCATTGTGCAAGAGGGGCAGGGTACACCCTGGACTGGTCGGCAGTCAATCACAGATCTGACATATTAAGACAGACAACTAGGCACGCTCACATTCACATCTACAGCCAATTTAGAGTCATCAATTAACCTAACATGTTTTTTGGTGGTGGGTGGAAGCTGGAGTCCCGGAGAGAACCCACACATGCACGGGGAGTACATGCAAACTGCACAGAAAGGCCCTGAACGGAAAGCGAACCAGGAACCTTCTGTAATGGGTTTAGTCGGGGTGCCAGTCAGAGTCGTGTCTGACAATTTAGAAAAAACAAAACTTTCTTTTTACCCACACAAAACAGTAATTCAGCAGCAGTGAAAATACAATGCAGTGTAAACAAGCAATATCAGCAAAACAATTCAGCAATGCAAAATAACCAAGCAAATCAAGGCAGATTTTTAACATTATATTCAATGTAGGCGCAAGAAGAAAAAGGCACAAAAAAATAAACAAAACCAAGCAAGGTGTGTGTACCTGAGTGCATGTCACTTCAATGTTCTCAGTTCAGTTCATCCAAAATAATGGTCCGTTCCGCGTTTTCCAAACAAAACCAACAACACAGTTCAGTCCGGTTCAAACAATAGAAATTCATCGTCCACAACAAAAATCCAGTCCGTGTTTCACAACGGACCCCAAAACTCTCCACAATCCAAAATAAACCAAAACACCAGCGTCTCTTTTCGCCATTCACGCACCAGAAATAACACAAGCAAACACTTGGGCACTCACAGTACCACCGCTCGGTCAATAGTCAGTCAGGTCAGTCAGACTTCGGTTGCCCCTCTGGCAAACCCTCAGGATTCCTGACCAGAGAAGATGAGGCACTCCGCCCGATGACTCCACATAGATAGGAACACACACAATAATCCTTCTTCGTCCGACATGGACCCAGGACCGAAGGATACAAGCACAATAATGAAGGCGACATGGCGTGAAACGATGGAGATGCATACTTTACTCAGCGCAACTATGGCAAGTAAGCCGGCATCTTCCTCACTCTCAGCCAATCTGAGCAGCCTCTGGCGGACGTGCTAATGTGCTTCCAGGAGGAAGAGTTCGGACAAGCCAAGGAAAACTGGGTGAGTTGTGATTGGTGGTGGATGGCTCGAGGGTGTGGAGGACTGAACTCGTGATTGACTGTGCACAGGATGGTGGGGGCTGTGTGATGATGAATGTGGTTACAGGAACGCTACACTTCTTGCTGTGAGGCAACAGCACTAACCCTTGCACTACTTTACCTTTTTTGCTGTTATGGGCAGAAAGTGTGGTGAAAATGGGTTTAAAAGGTAATGAAAAAGGATTGGGAAAAAAGGCATTTAAAGGGTTAATAGTGTGGAAATGTGTTCAACCTAGCAAAACTTGGTAAAAGGGGATAAAAATGGGCAGAACAAGTGGTAAGAATGGGTTAGAAGTGACAAAAATGGATAGAAAATGCGCAACAATGATGAAAAGTGGCACCAAGCAAAAATGCTACTGATCCATAACATATACGATTCTATCAATAAATCACAACTGGCGAGGACCCATTCTCTGGGTTTATCAGGAGCCCAGACAAATCTGTGAGCAGCCTGCTCTGGTTGTCGTTGCCTAATATCAACATTAGTTTGATGATCTGAAACATTTATGCATTACACTTATGTAGAAAACAATGTAATGTATAGTGTTAAGTACTGCAAGCTATTCCCCTCTAATGTGGGTTTATTACAAAGTCAACTCAACCTTTATCACATGACTTTGGACTTCTAAAAATTCACATGCCATGCAACCCCTAATCCCCACAAGGACGAAACAGAGAGTAATTCTGTCGTCAGGCTTTTTAGTCTGCATTTCAGTCTCACCTTCACCCCAGCTCCAGATAAGCTCATCTTCTGCTTGAAAGATTCCATCATGGTCACGTCAAAGTACGTTGGCTGCCGGGTCAAGGCTTTGACTTTGTCCACCACGGCGACACTGTGCGGCTCGAAGCTCGTGTCGTACAGGAGGCTTCCGTCACGGCTCACCACACGGTAGGCAATTTTGGTGTTTACAGGACCGGAGGTAACGCAGCATAGGCCGTGCACGGTGGAAGCGTAGTGGGCGATCTCAGGCAGAAAGTTCTGCAGCTTAGTGTGACCGCTGAACAACAGCTCACCTGGAGCTCGGCGTGGCTGGGAAATGTCAAACCCCATGGCGATTTCAATTGTGCAGTCTGTGGCAGAGAAAAACACTTTATGTGGACAATTCCTATACACAGAGGGAAAGATGGGAAATTTAATTTATAGCAAAAAGACTACTTACTGACGACAAATAATTTCATACAGGCTAAATATGGAATAAGATCTAGAGCTTGTATTGATGACTAAATGTGCCCAGGATCATCAAAATCCTCCTTTAAAATGCAGGAGTGCATGTACAAAATGACTCAGTACAAACGAGGCAGCAAATGTCTCTACTTAACCTTAAGTACCTTTGGGTGGTTTTGAATTGCAGATTGTCTTGACGACTTCGCCCCTGATGTTTTTTAAGCTGCCAAAGTTCTCCACGGTGAAGAACCTCTCTGGTGTGCCGACGATCTGCAGGAGCTCTAGGTCATGAACGTCTCCGATCCCGATGCCGAACACATCGATCCCCATTTTCCGGAGACTGTATGCTACGTCCTCTACGTCGTCGTCAGAATCCCCGTCTGTGATTAGCACCAGATTCTGGGAGACCCCTTCAGATCTGCGGCTGCCGTGTACCGACTCAAAGTGCTCTTTGATTCTGTGCAAAGCCGCGCCAATTCTGGTGCCTCCTCGACGTTGCTTAATCTCCATGATTTTCTTGGTCACAGCCTCTGTGGTGAACATCTCATTCAGGAAAAAGTTGTTCTCGAAGCTGTCACTGAACTTGGCACATCCCACATGCACCAAATCCTGGCTGACTTTGAAGCTGTTTACCACCGAAGTAATGAAATTCTTCATGATGGTGAAGTCAGTGGTGTTTATGCTGCCGGAGTCATCCATGAGGAAGACCAGGTCTGCCTTTCGTTTTTCACAAACTGCAAAAAGAAGGAGAAAAACATGAACAAGGAGACTTGAATGATTAAAGGTTGTCATTTTACCCTGATCATCTAAACCAAACCTTCGTAATATCGTGGCAGTGCTGTGGTAGTAAGTTGATGTTGTACCCCTAACCCTAATCCTCTGCCTCTAAAGCCGGGTATACACTGCAATTTTAAGCCCTACAACAGTCGTGGTAGAATGTCAACTCATACGGTGCGTCTGAATAACTTACAATACATCACGCACGATTGATGTGCTCACACTATACGGTCCGAAAGTCATGCCCGACCTTAGTGCCCACACTGTACAAGTGAAGTCAGGACAGACTGTGACAGAAATCTGCTGAGTTTCCTTTTTTAAAAAAAGTCTCACACACTGAGGGGGAAGTGTTTCCGATCATTTTCTCTCTCTCTTCCCTCTATCTCTCCTGCTATCTCTCTATCCCACACACACAAACAGCATCACCATCCATGTCATTAGCAGGTCCACGTATAGGAGTATTTCCTGCTCTATTATTTCCTTTATCATAGCGGGGTTGGGGCTGCATCAGAAATTGATTCCAGCTGTTGTCATGGTAATTTAGAACATTGTCTGACAGTTTACTAAGGAAAAAAATCCAACAGAAGTTCTTCATTCTGCTCGCATTTCTGCTCTGACTGTGGGAGTGTCTGGAGTCGTACGACCAAAATATCAAACATGTCAGAAATCCATCCGACCACTCGAGAGCTAACCTGGCATGGATTCATTTCACACATCTATCTGGTAAACCTCTAATAGACAGTGTTTGGGAAAGGGTAGAGCCTTTGAAAAAAAAACTCGGAGGGTGACTGGATGAACATTCTGTCACATTTTTATGGGCCAATCAGAGCAACAAAACATGTGACATAGCCGCTACCAAGCTGCGCTGCCACCGAGGAGTAAACTCCATAGAGAACTGCACAGTGTGAACCATGGTGACTACAGACATATCAGTACACGACTTTCGTGGTTATGGAAAAGAAAAAAACTCACTGCTGTTCTTTGTTCTTCTTTTAACGAAGAAATGTCATCAAGTTCTGATAAAACTGGTGCTTTAGCAGCAACCATGCTAATGTCTTCCACCATAGTTGCACTGGCCTCTTTAATGTAAATTTGGTTTCCTTGCCTCAACACCCCAACATCCCCCCTCTGTGAGAACCTCTTTCCCCCCAACACCCTCCACTGTTCTCTTCCTATGACACCTATCCTCTCACAGACATGGGGAAAACGATAGGACCAGGAAGGTGTCGACCTTACTGCATATGTAAATACAAAGCAACAAAGGCTGGCTGGGACAGTTTCCTGACAAGGTGTGAAACCTGGAGCCCATGACTGAATCAAAAGGTCCCTTTGTGTGATGTCCAGACTGCCTGGAAACAAAGCCCTGTGCGGGTGTGGATTGTGCCCAGACAGAGGCATAGCGCTAACATATCTTGGGGAGGGGGGAGTTGCTCAAGGATAAAGGTGCTAGTCTCCCGATGCTGGGGGCTCGTTCTGTCCTGACTCTGCTCTCCTTCTCCTTTCTCCCTCTTCCTCTCCTTCTCCTTTTTCTCTCTCTCTCTCTCTCTCTCCTTTTCACTCCCTCTCCCTCTCCCTGCCTTTTGATGTTTACTGACCGCTGTATGTGTTCATTGACCTTGCAAGAATAAACCTTTTTCTGTCAGCCGGCAGATTGTCCAATATTTCTTTTGTTCACCAGCAACAGAGAAAAATTGCAACAACACCTCTTGTTGCTGCTTGCTTACGTCACGACACCGCCGCGCCTGAAAGTACTGCCCCTCAAAGCTGATTGGTCCTGTCACTTTCTAACCAGGCTCAAACGGTACAGAAGGGAGCTTTTCAAGATGGATTCACCAGTGAGAAACAAGGAAACAGGCATATCCGTCTGCAAGCCCGTTAGGTTAGTTGGGACAGCTCGTGGGACCATATTTCAGCCATGGTCAGCCATCGTATTCCCCTGTACACAGCACAACAAACAACGCCCAATCTGACTGAAAGTTGGCCCGACTTCAAAGTGAGTCGTATGACTCATAAACTCGGGGCTGATTTGGACAAAAATCACAGTGTATGCCCGGCATAACCTTAACCCTCATGAAATTGTGGCAATTCAATGATACTGGGTCAGTGTTTATCCCAACCCTAACTCTCTAAACCAAAGACTTGGTTATATTATGGCAATGCTCTGGTAATGAGTTGGTATTTATCCTAACCCTAATCCTCTTACTCTTACCCTTATCCTCATAATATCATGACAGTTCTCTGGTAATGAGTTGGTGTGGTCATGTTACCTTTTAAAAGGCACTTTGGCTGTGGTTGTACTCCAGATGGTTCAAACACAGCATTCTGTTTATTTTAGGTATGCCTTGGTAGGAGTTTTTGACTAATTTAAGCATATGGGTTGAAGAACCATTGGTTTGTGCTACAAGTGTTTCTGGAGCTTTCTGTTTCCTTCAAGACTTTTTTTTTTTTACCCTTTGTGCTCCTCAGTAGACGGGGAGGTTGTACCAGAAATATCTAGTTCCATTAATGACACTTCCACAGGAACCTCCCCAGCTCTTCTGCTGGACCCGTCACTGTACTGACCTGTCTGGGAACCTCATGGAGGAATGTAACCACAAGGTGCTGGCTCTAGTTGGGACTTGCCTGTAAAGTTGCAGAGTTCCTGAGAGATGTTCTTGTAGAGACCTTCCAAGGCTTTAAAGTTGTCCACATTAAAAACTCTGGACTGGTCGTTCCCGGCCATGATCTTCAATTGTGTCTGGTTGAGTTTTCCCACACCAACACTGAACACGTTGATCCCGGCGTCTTGTAGTGCCTTGGAGGGAGGGACCAGATTAACAGCATCTGTAGCATCTCCATCTGTGATCACCAGCAGAATCTGAGGCACGTGGAGATCAGCGCGGCCACCGTGTTCAGCATTAAAATACGGCAGAGTGAATTCCAAGGCCTTGCTGGTGTATGTGTTTTCATCTAGGGACATCAGAGCCGCTATGGCTCTGAGAACCTCTCGCTTGGACTGGTACTCCTTCAGGGTGAAAACATTGTGGGGGTCGTTGCCAAACATGATGGCTCCAAAGCGAACGTTGTCTTTGCCAACATTGGTCTGGTTCACCAGGGATGTCATAAACTTCTTCATGCTTTTAAAATCTTCTAACCAGATGCTCCGGGAGCCTTCCACCAGGAAGATGATGTCGGCTATCTCTGTCTTCTTACAATCTGGGTAGAAAGGAAAAGACAGAAAAAAATGGGATCAGGGTGAAGGATTTAAGGGATGAAGAACTGACGGTAAATAGGTTTAACCCTCTTTATGTTTTGGCCTAATCACCGTCCGATCTCACCTCCCTTCTGCTCGCACAGCTCCAGAGCCACTTCACTCTCCAGGTCCTTCAGAGCGTCAAAGTCCCGCTCAGCGTACATCCTGTGCGGTGACCCGCTGATCTCCAGGAGCTGGGTGGTGTTGGCGTCCACCACTCCAATGGTGTAGATATCCACTCCTCTGGCCCTCAGAGCAGCAGCGGGGCTTTTCACTTCATCCTGCGCCTCTCTGTGTGTGATCACCACCAGCCTCTGTCTCAAGTAGGGTCGCCCTCCTTGGGCTGCTTCAAAATACTGCGACACCACTGTGATGGCTTCACCCGTGTATGTACCACCGTCAAACTGCACCATGCCATCGATGGCTCGAATCAAACCGTCCTGAGTGTAGTGGACGTTGAGTTGGAACTCTGGCTGCTGTCTGGTGCTGAACTGCATGACGCCAACACGCACATCATTCTCCCCAATGATGGACTTTCCTACAACGGCTTTCATGAAGTCTTTCATTTTGGAGTAGTCGTCGGGGTCAATGCTCCCAGAGCTGTCAATCAAGAAAATAATGTCCCCTGGTTGGTCTCTGCAAGCTGTGAACAGAGCAGCACAGACATGTTAGTTTGGTACGTGTGTGGTTCTTTCTCTAGATTTTAGACTGAAAAAAGGTGATCCAGGCGGTACTTCTTAAAACCTCTTACTAGTGTTGTACTCAAGACCACACTATCCGAGACCAAGACTTGCCCGAGACCAGAGTGCACCGAGATCAAGACGAGTCAAGACCGAGACAAGACCAAGACCATAAAAATCAACTTTTAAAAACCCTGACAAGGTTGAACAGTTATAGAGCATTCTTTCTTTGGTTTTAGTTTTCTTCTTAATACATTTGACAGATAAAAACAAGATGTCTACAACTCTTTCAAAGAACAACATGCAAAGATCTCAAATCTTAAAAAATGTGTTCAATTCAAAGTCCGGAATTATTTTAAATATCTAAAAATTAGATGTTTATTTAGATTAGTCAGGTGAATGAGGCCTAAGGTAAGTGTTCAGAGGTATTTCTGACTAGAATGAGATGGACTGATGTCCAACCTTTTGCAGGTATAGCTATTCGTTGTTTTAGCAAGTATTATTATCATATTAATGAAGTTGAAGAACAGCAGATCAGTGCTGGCCTCGACCGGTCTTCATGGAAAATCCTGAATCCAGTCAGTCTGAGACCGAGACAAGACCGAGTAAAAGTGCTCTCGAGTCCAAGACAAGACTAAGACTTTCAAAATATGGTCTTGAGACCGGTCTCAAGACCAACACCGTTCTCGAGTACTACAACACTCCCTCTTACCGTCTGGAGCACAGATGTCTGTGACGATGTCGTCCTTGATGGGGTTCAGAGCATCAAAGTCATTAACAAAGAACATCCTCCTGGGGTCTCCGGCTATCTCCATCAGCTCTTCCTGATCAGCTGCTTTCACTCCGATGGCGTACACCTTGACCCCCTGATCCCTCAGCTTCGCTGCAGGAGCCTTGACATCATCGGTGGAATTCCCATCAGTGATGACCAACAGGTACTCAGGGACTCTGTGACCACGGGTGGTCTCTGCCCGCTGGAACTGTGGGCTCATGAAATCCAGCGCTTTCCCTGTCTTCGTGCCGCCTCCTACTTGCCTTATGGCCAACACAGCGTTCTCCAAGGCCTTGGTGTCTGAGTAGTCAGTCAGATCGATCTCTAAGTTTGGGTCTTTTGCATATTTTGCAACGCCGACGCGGACGTGTTGGGGCCCGATACGGAAAGTGTGCAGAAACTCGATGATAAACTTCTTCATGTCACTGAAGTCAGGGGGGTGGATGCTCCCCGAGTGATCAATCAGGAAGAAAATGTCCGCTTCATCCGTCTGAAAGCAGCCTGGAAAGTGGAAAAACAAACATCAACATTCCTTTTTTTTCAGTGCATCATGTATAGTTGTTCTTATAATACTCAGAAAATGTTCCTGTATATATTACACCATGGGTCAGAGCTAGGAGACAGCTATAAAGGGCCTCTGCTTTGAAATACTCTTTCTAACATGGTTATACATGAATAAATCTGCAGGAGGGCATGTACAAAATGACTCACTGACATCCAATGATCTCTGGTTAATGTGACAGCATTTTCTTTTAAGTATTCAAATTTAGTTTCTTCATCCATGTTCAAACCCAACTATGGTTAATGAGGAGATTTTCGGAACAAACTGTTCTTCATTAGAATTTTACTTTGGAATTTGTTGTGCAAGCTAAGGGAACGGTACTTGTTTACATAGAAAACCTGCTTTTATTTTGATGGCAAATGAGAAACTTCTGTCGCAAGTAATCTCAGAATTTCTGAGGTTATTTGTGATTAATGGCATCTTTTCAGAGTGCGTTCAAAACCTTTTTGTACCATTTGGAGTTTTTCCACCATCTTAAACTAAGGGTGACTGACTTCCCGTTGGCAAAAGGAACTTGTCATGGATTATAAAGGAAAGCATTAAAAGGAAAATGTTTGAAAACATAAGGTCCAGATGTGTTCTGACTTGTCCTTAGAGCTGTCTGTGAGTTTTTAAAGTAAAAATGAGACATGAAGTGCGCTAATGTTAGACTGTAATTTAATGTGATTAATGGGAATGATATTAACAGCCCCAGTGAAAGGTAAACCTTTGTGAGTCAAAAGTTCATGGGCCCTTTTAGGACCTCAGTTGTGATGAATCCATGAATGCTGACAGCCCTAGGATAAACATAAAGAAGAGTAAACAGTTCTGACCTTCTTTGATGCCTGTTTTTTTCTTATTGACGGACACCGCTTGTCGGATGATGTTGACACACACGGTCTTCTGCAGAACCTGCTCCAGCGACTTCATCTTGGCGAAACTGTCCACGATAAACGTGTGCTTGTTGGTGGGATAAGACGCTATCTGCTTCAGCTCGGCCTCAACAGCACCTTGGACTCCAACTGCGTAAACAGTGACACCTGTGCGTCGCAGGTCAGCTGCTGCTTTGCTGACGTCGTCCTGGGATTTACCGTCTGTGATCACCACCGCCACCTGCTGGACACCTTTGTCCTTCCTGCTTCCCTTCGCTGTGATAAAAACACTCTCTCTAGTGTAGTTGAGGGCCGCTCCCGTGTTGGTGCCTCCTCCGTTGTAAGGCAGGATTTTGATAAATCTCAGCAGCTCATCCTTGTCAGTGAAGGAGTTGAGGTGGACCTGTGCCTGTGGCCTGTCATTATACGTCACGATTCCCACTCGGACTCTTGATACGCCGACCTCCAGGCGGCTCACGATGGTGTGCAGGAATGTACGAACCAGTTGGAAGTTCGGGGTCGTGATGCTACTGGACTCATCGACGATAAACACGATGTCCGCCAATTTGGCATTTTTGCAGTCTGTGGAAAGAAAGATATCATTTAAAAATCATTAACAAGGACTTCTTGGTGAAAATATCTTAAAACTTGAATTAAAAGCCCAGGCTTTTATTTACTTTGGTCTATGAAATGACTTGAACTTTATTTGGGACCAGCTTCACTAACAAATGGGCCATTAATTATTCTAGAACAACACTTCGCTACAGTAGAGGTAGGAGAGATGACAATATTGTTAATTACACAAGAAAGAATATAAAACTGAACTTCAGAGGGGTTATCATAATTGAACACTGTAATACATTAACCAAACAGTGAAGATACAGGAGTGCATGTACAAAAAAGACTCACAGGGGTCCAGCACTACCTGGCAGTAAACAACTTTATATTTTCAAGGAGTTCATGTTGTGTCTTTTTCTGCGCATATAACCCAAATTAAGTTAACAATTAAAGATCACATATTATGCAAAATACACTTTTTCAGGCTTTTCTAACAAAAATATGTACCCCTGGCCTGTCCACAATCCCCCCCAAAGAATCAGAAAAATCCATTCCCTCCCCCCTCTCTCTTTCTCCACCTTTAGAAAATGTGTGCTGAAACAAGCTGTTCTCAGATTTTCCCCAAGCGGCAACCTCTGGTCCTGAAAAATGAAGCCAATGCGGAAGTACAATAAATTGCAATACTGCGAGTGTCCACTTGAGGCTGGCTGCAGGAACATGGGAAGTCCCGCCTGGACACATGTTAAACAGCTGGTTTTTACACTAGAAATAAACTGGTTTACAGCCTGGTTCAAAAAACCAAACATGTCTCATCAGTAGGGATGTTCCGATACCATTTTTTCCCTCCCGATACGATACCGATACCAAGGTGTTGGGTATTGGCCGATACTGATACTGACCAGATACCAGTCTGAACTATCTGAAATGACTGTTCGGACTCACAAATTATTTTAGACCTATATTTGACTCAGAACATGGCTCAACTATTAGAATTGTAAATGTACAGCATCTCTTTGACCCTAAAGTTGTTTTCCTGCTGATATATTGAGTTTTGCTGCTAAATATTAAAATAATGATACAGGGGGCTGCATCACAGGTTCTCTCTCTCTCTCTCTTTTTTTAAATACAAAATTTAGTGCACTTTTCCAAATACAATATAAAACATACAACTAGCAGATTAACAATTGTTAACAGATATGTACTAAATGTATACAGATGTATAAATCATCAAGTGCGTTGACCTCTCTCTCTCCTTTCTGTTATTTTGTGCAGCATCACGTGATTATGGAACAGCACACTATCGGCTGACGGACACACAGAGAGAAACAATATGGCGGTTAGCATTCGAGCTAGCGGTAATAATTGATCGTAATTCGATTAAAATGGATAAAAGGTCATTCGGTATCAGGTTTACTGGTGTGGATTTAATCATTAAAATCCCCAAAATACACACGAGTTCCAGGCTCGCTGAAAAGGCCGCCGCACGGGATTCAAAGGCATCAATAGCGTGAATAGGAAAACACAACGGCTTGATTCAAGGGGAAAACAACAGGTAACGATTTATTGTTCAAAGTTATTTAACTTTTTAGAAACTGTGTCACTTCTTTTCTTGTACAATGGTGCCAGTCTGAAAGGCGTTTTAATGATCAAATTCTGAGAAAAACTGTCACGCAGCCTCAATTCTTTGCAGCTGCAGCGGGTCCCTTTGTTGTTCTTCGCTGCCGCGGCGCTAAAAACAGAAGCCTGGTGGCGAAGAAGAATTATTCCCGGTTTATAGCGCTAACAGTTAGCATGGCTAAACAAAGCAAACTATAAAGTTAAACCATATGGTATCGGATCGGTGTATAAACTCGTGTACTCGCCGATGCCGATACCTGCATTTTAAGCAGTATCGGACGTATTTCTGATTTCCGATACTGTATCGTATCGGAACAACCCTACTCATTAGCTAGTGTCTTCATGTGCTCTCACTGTACGGGGGTGAACTTTTTGTACCACAATCGTTTGGATTATATTTAGGATGAACCTCACTTCACACTGATTGGCACGTCTCATTTGATTGACAGATAGCTCAACAGGCAGAGACTGTCAACCAGAATGCTAGCTAGCTAGCTAGCTGACAGGAAGTTGCGCTTAGTGGGCGGGCCGTTAGGTTGATCCAAAGTTCAGCTGAGACTGCGATTACAATATGGAAGCCTCCGCGGATTGGCTTCAAAAGCCGTTTGAGTCCGCCTGTTGTAAGCAGACAACTGACTTCACACGGGGTTTGTCCAATTCTTTCTACAGTCTATGATTTTCCCCTCATGATGTCGTGTGGGGAGTTAGCCCCGCCTCCAGGTTTGGTTGGCCCTCCCCACTTGGAGGAAAGTTCCACTCTCCCTCCCACAGCTGCTAGCTGTGAGGAGGATCAGGAGAGCCACACCCATTTCCTAAGAGGGGCGTGGTCATGGGCGGAGTCAGACAGCTCAGTAACATTTAAAGCCACAGACACAGAAACAGCTTGTTCTAAAATGCAAAAATCCAATACCAGAGTGTATTTCAACATCAAACTTCACAGGCATGTTTTGGGAGCCTCTGAGACCAATATAAACTTGTCTTAAGGGGGTCAAATATGTGATCTTTAAGCTAAGATATTTTCTCAACAAAATGTTCTTTAGTTGGATTTTACTTTGGATTAGGTTCTGTCTTATGCTAACAGTACTTTTGCTTTCTCCTTGGATAAAAAAAGTGAATAATTTGAATTTTAGCTTCACCACAGCAAAAAGGACTTGGTATCGATGGAAGAGTGAGTTAAAATTTTAAAAAAAGGAAGTGGATGACTTTTGCTGGTCACTGGCCGGTAGAAAGGGCGGAAGTAAATATATAAAATAAAAATATAACCAGTCAAAATGTCCAGCAGAAAACATGCAAATGACCAGATAAGTAAATACTGAATACTTGCATATTATATTTTGTGTAACCTAGAAGATATGTTGCAAGAATGCATTAATATAAACTAAAAGTTGCCTAATCTTACTACATCTACTGTCCTGCGGTGCTGGGGTTGTGTATCTCCTCAGACAGCAAGCACATGGCTAATTATGTATACACGACGTAAAACCCAAGCCTTCTCTCTGAGTATGCTCAGTACTGCTGGGGACTATGCAGGAAAGTTTGACTAGAGCTTTCTCATAAAGCAGAATTTTAATCTAAGTGAGGTTTTCCTGGTTAACCAAAGACTTAATACCATCAGCGGTATGGAGGGATTTTATTTCATCGCTGTGAGTAATGAAGAGGCTGAAACAAAGGGAAATGTATAGCTGAGCATTGTAAACACCGATGCAGCAGCAGAGAGAGAGAGAGGCCTACGCCTGGAGCAGAGTTGTAGTGGACTTCGATAAACTACCTATGACCAATCCTCAGATAAAGTTGGATTCTAGTCAACAGAGAATCACATCATGCAGAATGGCATGGACCGCTTGGAGCTTATAACGAAGGCTCTGTCTCTCTTCAGAGAGGTTACAGTTATATCATCATGAGGACTGATAGAAGCAGCTGACCGTAAGACTCATTTTTCATTTGAAATGTAGAGCTCTAACGCGGTGTCCAGTTAACAGAGCACTTTGTTATGTGTTTAGATGCTTCGTTGTTGTCGCTGGAGGATGGTATTTGGCTGTAAGCTGCAAAGTTATGATAGTGGCCAATGTGCTAACAGGATAACGGTGGTGATGTGAAGCTAACTGTTGTTGATGAGTTTAACATGGGTATATATTGTGTAACTGACTGCGTGTGTAAGGAAAAACACACAGCTTTCATTTTGATACTTTAAACCGCTTGCACAAAAAAAATAAGAGATAGATTTATGTGTTTTGCTGCTGTTAATGCAGCAAAATAATGTTAAAGCAAATGTCTGGTAGTTGTTCTAAATGGCTGGAATTCTTGAGGACTGCCGGTCATTTTGACGGGGGACAAAAAAGTCTAGCGGAAATGCTGTTCGACTATTAGTTGACTAAAGGCAAAATCTGATGAATCAGATTCGACTATGAAAAACCTTAGTCGTTGACACCCCTAGTTCTCAGCAAGACTTGGTCTATAATTTGAGTCTAAAAGTCTGACTCAGCAGATCTGTTACATTTCGGAAAAGAAGAGGTTCATTTGTATGTGTCTATAAACTTTAGGCTACTATTGGATCCATCTGGGTTTGAGTCCACCACATTGTCCGTTAAAGACGTCTAGTCAGGAACAGCTCATATTCCTGAGACTGTATTTAAAGTAAGAACTGGATTAGAGTCTTACCCAGAGTAGGAATGGCTTCCACTTCCTCTCGTTCAAATATGGCCTTCAGCTCTGGTGCCGAGATCTGACTGATGGACTCGTAAACGTACGGTGACGTTCCAACGACACTCATCTCCCTCTTTGAAGCACCAGCGCTGATCGCCAGCATAGTAATTCCCGAGGATTTGATCACACGTGACTCTCGGTACATTGAATCGTCCGAGTCTTTTCCACTAACAACCACCATGAACTGTCTGAAGCCTTTGTCAGCCCGGCTCCCGGCCGCACTGGTGAAGAAGCTGGTGCTGGCGTACTGCAGAGCATAGCCGAGTCGGCATTTTTCACCCGCTTGCAGCCTCTGCTGGCGAAAATTCCTAATGGCAGCCTGGGTCTCCCTTTTGGTCTGGTGGGCGTTGAGGAGGAACTCTACCTTGACGTCTTGGCCATACTGAGCCAGTCCAAAGCGATATGCGGATGCTCCAATGTTCAGCTGATTGACCAGGCGGGTTATGAGGGTCCGAACCTGCTGGAACTGAGCTGCTGACATGCCGCTGTCCACCAGGAAGAAGATGTCTGCAAACTTCTCTGCCAAAGCTGCAAGAGGACAGAAAAGAAAAGTAAGGAGATAAAGCTAAAAAAACCTCAAGGAATCTTCTAATGAGGCCAAATTTGATGGGTGTCTCCTAGGATGTCTTCTAATGGAGTGAAATCTGATGGGTGTCTTTTAGGGGCGCCTTCCAAGGAGGCAACATTTGACAGAACCCTCTAGGGTACCTTTAAAATAAGCAACATTTGATAACGTGCCCTCTGTAGTGTTGTAAGCAAAATGTGATAAAGTATTCTCTCAGTGGTCAAAACCCAATAAAGCGCCCCCTAAAGGTCACATGTCACAGAGTGGTGAAAATGCCATTAATTGGCTTGAGGTTCATTGCCGTTCTCACCTTGCCTCTGGTCCTCTGCAGAGATGCACACGGTTCGCAGCAGACCGTCAGTGAGAGTCAGGAGGGCCTGGTAGTTCTCGATGGTCGACAGGAAACGCTCTGGAGGCCAGTTAGCAATGGACTGCAGCTCCTTCAGGTTGGCCTGTCCCACCCCAATACCAAACACGATGACACCGTGCTTCCTCAGCGCCTGCGCCGGCAGAGTCACATCATCCGTGGAGTCCCCGTCTGTGATCACCACGGCAATCTGAGGCACCCGCTGGCTAGCTCGACTCCCCGCCTCTGCAGTGAAGTACTGCGTCCGGAGGAATTCCATGGCCTTGCCGGTTTCTGTGCCTCCTGTCCTGTATGGGAATCTGTCGATCTCATCTAGCAGGGAGTTCTTGTTCATGTGGTCCTTCAGCAGGAACTCTTTGTACGGTTCATCGCTGTACTGGGCCAAGCCGACCCGGACTTTGTCAGGGCCGATGTCCAGGCCTGAGACCACGCTTCGGAGGAACTGTTTCATCGCGTCAAAGTTAGTGATGCTGATGCTGGAGGAGCCGTCGACCAGGAAGACAATGTCAGCCAATGTGGCTTGGGCACATTCTGGACAAAGAGGAGAAAACAGTCAGCATCGAACAGAAACACAATGAAAAAGATGCCCAAAGAGTCAAAGATGGTGGTATTCTACATTTAAGAGTCCATCTTTAAACGTGTAATGATCAGGGCCCCTTAAAGATCCTCGACAAGATGAGCATCTAACAAAGATATGAGTAAATCCTTCAGTAGATTAGTATTTTAAAGACCCAAACAAAGGAACATTTGGAAGAATATTATTCAAGCATGTCTTATTCAAACTGACGTCTAAATATGAGAATAAACAAGACATTTCAGACGTATATGACGTTAAATTATAAAAGACGAACTCCTTAAGGTTCAGCATGGATCCATGGGCAGCAGCAGGTTGTTACTCCTTTATCCCCCAAGAAGGCCTTAGGTCATTTTGAGCCATTCAGTTTTTTATTCATTTTCAGGCCATTCTGGCTAGATTGAATAAATATAGCTCATTTGCCAGAGGATATTCTTTTTTTTTTTTAAACTTTATTTTTAATTTTTAATATGAAAGAATACAAAACAACTCTGTCACAGACAGATGTAAACAGGGAAAAGGAAAATACAATTAAATGACGAGTCACACAAATCTGTATAGCTTTACAGTTTTACAGCGTAGCAGTAGGAACACTAGAAACTTAAGGGGACACAAGTGAATCTGCACAAATTATTTGAAATTCAGCATTGTTTCAATTGATAAATGTGTTTCAGACCTGGCATAGGTTATCACCACTTTGTGATAGGTATGTTTCCCATTTCTTCCACAGAGCACCATACTTTTCCTTCTGCGGTCTTAGAGAAAAGGTCAGGCTCTCCATGCACTGGATGTTTTTTACTATACCTGCCCACTGACTAATCGTGGGTGGTTCACTACATAGCCAACGCCTTGTTATGGCCTTTTTGCTTGCTGCCATAAATATTCTGAGGAGGTATCTGTCATTTCTAGGGAGTTTTGGGTCTATATTTCCTAAGTAGAAAGATAAACAGGTAAATTCAAAACTGAAACAGAGGACCTTTCTAACTATAGTGTAAACATTTTCGAAATAGGGTTTGAGAACAGGGCAGTGCCAGAATATATGTGAATGATCTGCCACATTCTCTCCAACAGTTGAATTGGGCACTGGATTGTCTGGATTTTTGTTTTGGAGTTATGAAGAATCTGATAAGGTTCTTCCATGAAAAGTCCCTCCATGACTGTGAGGCTGTAGTGGTGATTTGTGTATTGATCATATTTGTCCAGTCCTCAGAGGAGATAGCCACCCCCAGTTCCTTTTCCCACTTTGTTTTTACATATTCTGTGGAGTTCCCTTTTAATTCATTTACTTATCTGTATAATTCACCTATAACGTTTCTTGAACCTTTTGTTTTGTAGGCTTTAATGAAGATTTGTGTAATACCTGTAAAATTTCTCGGTATAGACCCTTTAACAACAGGCAGTATTTTCCTGACATAGTCCGAAAATCCAATAACTCCTGATCCTCAACCAACAGACACAGGGATGTGACTCCCTGTCTCTCCCACTGACTGAACCCTCCATGCTTGATAGCAGATATGAAACCTGGATCATGGATTGGCCATGTCAAGATTTTAGTTTGAATGTTAAGTTGCTTAACTAAACTAGACCAAGTGACGAGCAAAAAACCAGTCCACTGACTCTGGATATCATATTGTTTAATTGCAGATGACTGTCCTAGCAAACTCTGTAGGGGACTATCTGACAGTGACAACTCAATGGTTTTCCATTTTGCGACATATGTTTGGTCACACCAGAGAATCAGATGTCTTATCTTGCACAAGAAAAAAGGGAGACATATGGGAAACATGGCTGCTGATTAAGGGAAAGGATGGAGAAGTTTTGTACTCGTTAAGCAACTAATGCTGCTGTCCCACTGGATCAGTATTAACTACACACCTCTGGTAGTTTTCAATA
Organism: Cheilinus undulatus; assembly: GCF_018320785.1. Classification (NCBI taxonomy): domain Eukaryota; kingdom Metazoa; phylum Chordata; class Actinopteri; order Labriformes; family Labridae; genus Cheilinus; species Cheilinus undulatus. The sequence goes on from NC_054872.1 coordinate 52,244,915, forward strand.
ATTGCATGGGCTTTTTGTGTTCTTAATCCTGTGCCAGCATTACTCAACCCTGATCCACCAAAGAACCAAATTGTTGAAAAATACCTTTACAAGAAACACAATCTAAGTGGTGAAAAGAGGCAAAAAGGGTTAAAGTGGCAATAAAAATAAGTTAAAGGTGACAAAAATGGTCAAAAATGGTCAAAAAGTGGCAAAAAAGCAGCAGAAATGGGTGAAAATGGGCAAGAATGCCATAAAATGTCAAACAACTTGGTGAAAAGTGGCAGAATTGAGAGAAAATTACATAAAATGAGTTACAGGTGGCAAAAATGGTCATAAAGCAAAAGACATAGTCAAACTTAGTGAAAAGTGACTAAAAAGGAGAGAAAATTGGCAAAATTTAGAAAAAAAATTTGATGAGAAGTGACAAAAAATAAGTTACAGGTGGCAAAAATGGTCAAAAAGCAACAAAAACAGCAAAATTGAGTGAGAGGTGACTGAAATGGGCAAAAAGCAGAAAAAGTGGCAAAAAAAAGTGAAAAGGGGTGAAATTGGAATAGAACAGCAAAAAAATCGGTGAAAATTGGCTAAAATGGGGATAAAGTGGAAATATTGGGCGAGACGTGACAACAAAATGAGTTACAGGTGGCAATAATGGTCATAAAATGGAAAACACATAGTCAACATTAGTGAAAAATGACCAAAGTGTACAATAATGGGGAAAAAAGTGGCAGAACTTGGAAAATAGTGGCAAAACACTGGATGAGAATCGACAAAAACGATTTACAGGTGACAAAAATGGTCAAAAAGCAGCAAAAACAGCAAAATTGAGTGAAAAGTGACTGAAATGGGCAAAAAGCAGCAAAAGTGGCAAAAAAAAGTGAAAAGGGGCAAAATTGGAATAGAACAGCAAAAAAAAAAAAAAAAATATATATATATATATATATATATATATATATATGGGTGAAAAGTGGTTGAAATGGGGAGAAAGTGGCAAATTGGATGAGAAGTGACAAAATGAATTACAGGTAGCAAAAAATTTCAAAAATTGGCAAAAAAGTTGCGGAATGGGTGCAAAGTAGCAAAAATGAGGAAGAAGTGGAGAAAAAATGTGTTTAAGGTGGCAAAAATGGTCAAAAAGTAGCAAAAAATTGTGGAATGGGGCTAAAATGGAATAGAACAGCAAAAAACTTGTTGTAAAGTGGCTAAAATGTAAAAAGAAATGTTTGGTGCTATTAACAGTCTCATAGCTTGTTCCTGTAACATAAGCATCAATAAAATGTTGAAACAAAAGTGGCTAAAATGGGGAGAAAATGGCAAAAATTGGTGAGAAAAGACAGAAAAATGAGTGGCAGGTGGCAAAAATGGTCAAAAAGTGGCTAGAAAGTGAGAACAGTGGGTAAAAAGGGGCAAAAGTGGCACAGAAAAGGCAAAACAATCAGTGAAAAGTAGCAAAAATAGGTCAGAAGTGCAAAAAATATGAGTTTAAGGTGGCAAAAATGTTAAAAAGTGACAAAAATTTTTGAAAAGGGGCAAAAATGGTATATAACGGCAAAAAAAGGGTGAAAATTGGCAAAAATGGAGATAAAGTGAAAAAAAATGGAAATAAGGGGCAAAAATTGCAACTAAGGGCAATGGAAATATACAGACAAAAATATGGTAGAAAGTCTGACAATTAAAGCTACTGGATAAGTTTGGAAACAAACTGATTAATGTTACCTGCAATGGATAAATTCTTAGGTCAAAGTTTTCCTTTTTATGGTTTTCTGAGGGAATAGTATTTCAGACTAAGACATAAAAGAGCCACACGTTAAGTACCACTGTCCTGTGCAATCATGCTGAAGAGAGACATGGATGAGGACGTGCATGTCTGATATCTTCAGATGTCACTGAGTAGATCTGACTAGTTGTCAGCCATTTATCTCACAGAGAGAACACAAAGTTTTCTTGCAGACATCACTCAGAGATTTGTGCATTTGTGCACAGGGCTCTGCAGAGATCTGATGCAGAAGCATAAATCAGGATTTCTATCCATGTTTATTTATTTATTTAACCAGGATTTATTACAATTGAGATACAAAAATCTCTTTTACAAGGGAGTCCTGGCCAAGACAGCAGCATGATAGATACAAAGATAGAGGATGAAGCTTTCTGCAAGATTCGTAAACGTGATGGATTCACAGACAGAGCCTTTCAAAATAAAACCTGGAGGCTGATTAGACAAACATTCTGTCTCAGAATGATTACAGAGCAGCAGAACTATGACGCAGATGTTTGTAGTAAAGGCAGCCAATATGAAAAGTACAGCTTCCGCCTCTTTCTCTTCACGTGATGCTGATTGGTCCGTTCGTTCTCTGACTGTGAACAAGCTGAAGACGGCTCGATCCACCTGATGACAGACGTGGAATCTGAACGCCTCATTGACTTTGCATGGTCAGTGTCTCCAGTACATCGTTCTGTCTGGTTGTGGGGTTGAAATCGAGGGATCAAAGTCTTTTATGCAACAAGGCGCTGGTAATTACAGTGATGGATTCTTGATGGATTAACGGACTTTGTGTTCGTGCTCAGCAGCAAACATTCCTGAGTGGGTTAGTAAGGGTGCTCTTCTGTGTTTAAGACAGGAGAAAACTTACCTTCCTGCTCGTTGTGAGTGTGTTTCTCTGTGTTGGAGTGTAAATGTGTGATTTTGGTGTGCATGCACTGACTGATTGTACGCTGGCTTTGCAGATGTTTGGGTCTGATGTAATGTTGAGCTGAGGGAACGTTTGCCATGATCCTTGAAGTGCTGGTATGCAGGAAGTGAAATCATGGCTGCATAATCATACCCACCTGTCCTCTGAGCGGCGTTGCCATAGAAACACGCTGCCAGGATGAGGCTGAGGAGTAGACCCTGCCTCCCCTCCATGCTGAACAGCTCTCAGGTTTCTCTCTCACTACAACACAAAGACCAAAAGTCTCGTAAATACAGAGAACAAATCTGTTTCCCATCTGGAGCAGCAGCGGGGGGGGGGGGGCGTTTGTTCCAGAGACTCATGTTAGGATAATCGACATGCATTTCCAAAGAAACAGGACAAACCCACCGTGACTCTGCATTAGTGAACTTTAAAACCTTTGTTTTTTCCTGAGCTGAAGTTGGCAAGACTTTATGACAAACAAGGCTGACATTCTCAGGGATGCTGCTTTCAAAGAGGAATTCACTCAAACCTTCTCGCTGGACTGAGGCATTTCTCTAAAGGGATGTTTGGGTCATTTTGGGCTGCTTGTAAATATTTAGTGTATGCTTAATACAACAAAATTAGTTCAATAAATCCATACAAGCATGAATCTGAATATGAGGGTGCAACAAGCTTTAGTCTATAAAGGAGGAGGCTGGGGTGGAGGAGGTGAAGCTTTAGTCTATAAAGGAGGTGGCTGGGGGGGGGGAGGTGAAGGTTTGCCTGCAGCAGTGTGGTGCATCGGTTTCACAGGTTAGCTTTAGTACAAAATGCATGAACAAAAAGCTTGTTTTTGGGAGTGTGGTAACTCTAGAGCAGTGGTTACTCAAATGCTGGGTCAGGCCCACAGGTGGGTCACAGAGCTGTTTGTAGTGGGTCCCAAATATTTATTTCCATAAAGTATACCTGCAAAAACCAGGTAAATACAGCTCTTAGTTTAACATTTTCCCTGTCTATGGTGGATGAGAGACAGGTGTGGCTTGTAGGAAAATTGTCAAGCCCTCTATTCTCTAGATTCAGAGGCAGTCTGAAACCTTTCGACCCTCCATGCTGGTTCACTATCAGACCTTTGAGTACCTCACAGAGGCTTTAACTGTTAGGCTGTAGTTCTACTTATGCTGCACTTTAAGCTTTTTAAAGGTTTCCTTGTCTAAAATGTTGCTGATGAACAAACTGCTCTGAGTGTTGGGTTTGAACTCTACCTCTTCTTCTTATTTCCTGAAACTCTTCCACTCCTCCTCCTCCTCCTCTCTGCATTTCCACTGAATTTTGATGTTAGTAATGCTCATAACCATCATTTGCTGTTACGTCTCCTTCACAGCTGGTTTATTGGGCTAAAAAGAGTGTTTTTCTTTAAAGGGGGTGTTTTCAGTCTTGTGGCATGTGCCACATGTGCTTTCATGCCAACCTCCAGTCCTTCAGGGTCTCTCTGCAGACTCGGATTGTTTTCCAGTCGGTGTGGGACTTTAGATTTCTGTCCTCAGGGCCTCTGAGTGAGAGAGCGGCTCAGAGAAAGTGACGATAACCATCCCTCATGCTGTATGTGAGAGCGTTCTGCATCTACATGTGAGTGCATGTATCAACATGTGTGTACACCCCCCCCCCCCACACACACACACAAAAATGCCTCAACATGTGTTCTGCATAAACTAATGTTGGGCTGCTGCATGAGTCCAGCTGGAAATACTGAGGAACATTCAGATTTTACAGAGATTTCTGGGACCAAGCCAAACTGGGAGACCATGGAGTTCAGCAAAACCATGGTCACTTGTGAAGTTAAGCTGTGAAAACCATATTTTATATTTGACCTGAATAATAACCACTCTTATAAAAAAAAACCCACAATGATCCTTATTATTCATTTAGCCTTCTCTAGATGAAAAAGAACTTTTGTTAAACACAATTTAAATGGGTTAAAATTAGGTTGCAATTGGATTTTTTTCAAGAAAAAAATGGGATAAAAGTGGCAGAAACTGGTGTAAATGGGTAAACAGTGTGAAAAAGAGTGGTAAAAAATGGTTACATGTGCCAAAGTGGACTGAAAGTGTTATAAAATGTGGCCAAAATGGGGAAAAAAAGAAGAGACTGACAAAAATTGGTAAACTGGTAAAAAAGAAGCAGCAAAAAATGACTGAAAACGTTAGAAAAGGTGGCCAAAATTAGCTAAAGTGGCAGAGACAAAGGAACAATGTAAATAGGTTAAAAATGGCAAAAATTGCTTAATAATTACAAATACCTGGTGAAATGGTGTGAAATTTGATTTTTGTCAAGAACAAAAATGGGATAAAAGTGGCAAAAACAGGTGTAAATGGGTAAACAGTGTACAAAAGAGTGGCAAAAATGGACTGAAAGTGTTGTAAAATGTAAACCTCTTGATACATAGACGATGTAAGCATGTGAAGATGGAGTAAGATGATGTGTAGATGGAGTTAGATGATGTGTAGATGGAGTAAGATGATGTGATGATGGGGTTAGATGATGTGTAGATGGAGTTAGATGATGTGTAGATGGAGTTAGATGATGTGTAGATGGAGTAAGATGATGTGATGATGGGGTTAGATGATGTGTAGATGGAGTTAGATGATGTGTAGATGGAGTTAGATGATGTGAAGATGGAGTTAGATGATGTGTAGATGGAGTTAGATGATGTGAAGATGGAGTTAGATGATGTGATGATGGAGTTAGATAATGTGAAGATGGAGTTAGATGATGTGTAGATGGAGTTAGATGATGTGAAGATGGAGTTAGATGATGTGATGATGGAGTTAGATAATGTGAAGATGGAGTTAGATGATGTGTAGATGGAGTTAGATGATGTGTAGATGGAGTTAGATGATGTGAAGATGGAGTAAGATGATGTGTAGATGGAGTTAGATCAAATAAAGATGAGTTAGATGATGTGAAGATGGAGTTAGATGATGTGTAGATGGAGTTAGATGATGTGATGATGGAGTTAGATGATGTGTAGATGGAGTTAGATGATGTGATGATGGAGTTAGATAATGTGAAGATGGAGTTAGAAGATGTGTAGATGGAGTAAGATGATGTGTAGATGGAGTAAGATGATGTGTAGATGGAGTTAGATGATGTGAAGATGGAGTTAGATGATGTGTAGATGGAGTTAGATGATGTGATGATGGAGTTAGATGATGTGTAGATGGAGTTAGATGATGTGTAGATGGAGTTAGATAATGTGAAGATGGAGTTAGATGATGTGTAGATGGAGTAAGATGATGTGTAGATGGAGTTAGATGATGTGATGATGGAGTTAGATGATGTGTAGATGGAGTTAGATGATGTGATGATGGAGTTAGATGATGTGAAGATGGAGTTAGATGATGTGTAGATGGAGTTAGATGATGTGAAGATGGAGTTAGATGATGTGTAGATGGAGTTAGATGATGTGAAGATGGAGTTAGATGATGTGTAGATGGAGTTAGATGACCTGTAGATGGAGTTAGATGATGTGTAGATGGAGTTAGATGATGTGAAGATGGAGTTAGATGATGTGTAGATGGAGTTAGATGATGTGATGATGGAGTTAGATGATGTGAAGATGGAGTTAGATGATGTGTAGATGGAGTTAGATCAAATAAAGATGAGTTAGATGATGTGAAGATGGAGTTAGATGATGTGTAGATGGAGTTAGATGATGTGTAGATGGAGTTAGATGATGTGATGATGGAGTTAGATAATGTGAAGATGGAGTTAGATGATGTGTAGATGGAGTAAGATGATGTGTAGATGGAGTAAGATGATGTGTAGATGGAGTAAGATGATGTGAAGATGGAGTTAGATGATGTGTAGATGGAGTAAGATAATGTGTAGATGGAGTTAGATGATGTGTAGATGGAGTTAGATGATGTGTAGATGGAGTTAGATGATGTGAAGATGGAGTTAGATGATGTGTAGATGGAGTTAGATGATGTGAAGATGGAGTAAGATGATGTATAGATGGAGTAAGATGATGTGTAGATGGAGTTAGATGATGTGAAGATGGAGTTAGATGATGTGATGATGGAGTTAGATGATGTGTAGATGGAGTTAGATGATGTGATGATGGAGTTAGATGATGTGTAGATGGAGTTAGATGATGTGATGATGGAGTTAGATGATGTGTAGATGGAGTTAGATGATGTGAAGATGGAGTTAGATGATGTGTAGATGGAGTTAGATGATGTGAAGATGGAGTTAGATGATGTGTAGATGGAGTTAGATGATGTGTAGATGGAGTTAGATGATGTGAAGATGGAGTTAGATGATGTGTAGATGGAGTTAGATGATGTGAAGATGGAGTTAGATGATGTGTAGATGGAGTTAGATGATGTGATGATGGAGTTAGATGATGTGTAGATGGAGTTAGATGATGTGTAGATGGAGTTAGATGATGTGTAGATGGAGTTAGATGATGTGTAGATGGAGTTAGATGATGTGATGATGGAGTTAGATGATGTGTAGATGGAGTTAGATGATGTGTAGATGGAGTTAGATGATGTGAAGATGGAGTTAGATGATGTGTAGATGGAGTTAGATGATGTGTAGATGGAGTTAGATGATGTGAAGATGGAGTTAGATGATGTGTAGATGGAGTAAGATGATGTGAAGATGGAGTTAGATGATGTGAAGATGGAGTTAGATGATGTGTAGATGGAGTTAGATGATGTGTAGATGGAGTTAGATGATGTGTAGATGGAGTTAGATGATGTGTAGATGGAGTTAGATGATGTGATGATGGAGTTAGATGATGTGTAGATGGAGTTAGATGATGTGTAGATGGAGTTAGATGATGTGAAGATGGAGTTAGATGATGTGTAGATGGAGTAAGATGATGTGAAGATGGAGTTAGATGATGTGTAGATGGAGTTAGATGATGTGATGATGGAGTTAGATGATGTGTAGATGGAGTTAGATGATGTGAAGATGGAGTTAGATGATGTGAAGATGGAGTTAGATGATGTGAAGATGGAGTTAGATGATGTGATGATGGAGTTAGATGATGTGTAGATGGAGTTAGATGATGTGTAGATGGAGTTAGATGATGTGAAGATGGAGTTAGATGATGTGTAGATGGAGTTAGATCAAATAAAGATGAGTTAGATGATGTGAAGATGGAGTTAGATGATGTGTAGATGGAGTAAGATGATGTGTAGATGGAGTTAGATGATGTGAAGATGGAGTTAGATGATGTGTAGATGGAGTAAGATGATGTGAAGATGGAGTTAGATGATGTGAAGATGGAGTTAGATGATGTGTAGATGGAGTAAGATGATGTGAAGATGGAGTTAGATGATGTGAAGATGGAGTAAGATGATGTATAGATGGAGTAAGATGATGTGTAGATGGAGTTAGATGATGTGAAGATGGAGTTAGATGATGTGTAGATGGAGTAAGATGATGTGTAGATGGAGTTAGATGATGTGAAGATGGAGTTAGATGATGTGAAGATGGAGTTAGATGATGTGTAGATGGAGTTAGATGATGTGAAGATGGAGTTAGATGATGTGATGATGGAGTTAGATGATGTGAAGATGGAGTTAGATGATGTGTAGATGGAGTAAGATGATGTGTAGATGGAGTTAGATGATGTGAAGATGGAGTTAGATGATGTGATGATGGAGTTAGATGATGTGTAGATGGAGTTAGATGATGTGTAGATGGAGTTAGATCAAATAAAGATGAGTTAGATGATGTGATGATGGAGTTAGATGATGTGAAGATGGAGTTAGATGATGTGTAGATGGAGTTAGATCAAATAAAGATGAGTTAGATGATGTGATGATGGAGTTAGATGATGTGAAGATGGAGTTAGATGATGTGTAGATGGAGTTAGATCAAATAAAGATGAGTTAGATGATGTGAAGATGGAGTTAGATGATGTGAAGATGGAGTTAGATGATGTGAAGATGGAGTTAGATGATGTGTAGATGGAGTTAGATGATGTGAAGATGGAGTTAGATGATGTGAAGATGGAGTTAGATGATGTGAAGATGGAGTTAGATGATGTGTAGATGGAGTTAGATGATGTGAAGATGGAGTTAGATGATGTGAAGATGGAGTTAGATGATGTGAAGATGGAGTTAGATGATGTGAAGATGGAGTTAGATGATGTGTAGATGGAGTTAGATGATGTGAAGATGGAGTTAGATGATGTGAAGATGGAGTTAGATGATGTGAAGATGGAGTTAGATGATGTGTAGATGGAGTTAGATGATGTGAAGATGGAGCTAGATGATATGTAGTTGGAGTTCCTTTAAGGGTCAGAGTTTTTCATCATGACCAGACACAGTGTGTTACAGCGGGCTGCACACAGCCGATCACAGGACCAAAAGACTGGACCCTGGTGATTTTTATCAGTGTGTGTGTGTTTGATGAGTAGCATTGTTGCTAGCGTCCATGCTAACAGTTCCTCCATTTAGGAGCTGAAGGTGTGTCAGCTGTTATCAGGTTCTGATGTTGAAATTACTGATTTGCACCACTCTTTAACACCTTTTCACCACTGTTTCTGCCCTTTTTTAAAGGTTTTTTCACATTATTCCACTTTTACCCCATTGTAGCCATTGATCCATTTTCACCTCTTTTAAAAGATTTTCACTTTTCTTCATTGTTTTTCACCAAATCTCTCACACATTTTTGCCACGTTTTAACCTTTTTCACTTATTCTACAAACTCTTCTGTGCCCCTTTTTGCTTTTCTTAACCCATTTTTTTTAATTGCCACTTTTTAACCACTTTTCAACAGCTCTCCCACCTATTTTTGCTCCTTTCTTGACAGTTTTTCCACTTTTAACCACCTTTCACAAATTCTCCCACCGACTTTTGTTTCTTTTTCACCTTTCTCAACTCATTTTTTTCCACTTTTATCCCATTTTTGTCACTTTTTAACAGCTTTTCACCAATTCTACCACCCATTTTGCCCCCTTTTCACCTTACTTTACCCAATTTTTCCACTTGTTTCTACTTTTTAACCACTTTTCAACAGTTCTCCCTCACATTTTTTCCACATTTTTCACCTGAGTGTATTCAGTTTTTTCTTGTTTCCACTTTTAACCGCTTTTCACCAATTCTCCCACCCATTTTTGCTCATTTTCCCCTTTATCAACACAGTTTTTCAACTTTTACCTGATTTTGCCACTTTTTAACCACTTTCTACTAACTTCCTACCCATTTTTGCCCCTTTTTGGCCTTTCTTGACACATTTTTGCATCCTTTTAACAATTTTCACCACCTTTCACCATTTTCCCATCCATTCTTTTGCTGTCATTATACTGCATAAAGGACTTTAGACTTAAACTTTTATTTTTTACAGTGCTAACATGTTTTGTTTTGTCCCTAATGAGCCTCCGTACAGTGTGGTACTCTCAGTTTCTGCTCTATGGTGTACCACAGTGACAGCAGAGAGGAACAGAAAGGACACAAACTCAGCACCAGAAGCTTCTAAAGACTCTGAGCAAAGACTCAAAGGTGATGGATGTCTGGAGCTGAATGTGTTAAACATCCAGATAATAAACATGAAGAAGTGAGGCTGAAAACATTCCAGACAAATCTAAAACAGAGACTGTGTGCTGGAGGGGAAGCACGCAACAACCGTTAAATATTTAAAATACAGAATCAGCACAGCAGGAAATGTTCATGTAGGACAGTTATTACAGGAATGTCAAAAATGTACATTTATATTGATATTGATCTCGACTGATCACATCCTTTATATTGCACTTTGAAATTCTGCGTTCTGACTTCCTGTTTGAACACAGACCGGCTTTTACAGAAAGATCAAAGATTTTAACGGGACCTTAACCTCAGAAAAAGGAGCTTGGTATGGATGATGAAGGAAATCAGTGAACAGTACAAAGGTAAATGTCTGATGGCTTCTGCCTCATCCACTGAGCTATCTACGGGTTTTTAAATCAAAATGAGACATTAAGGAGCAGTAGTGGACTGATTTTACATCCTGTAGCTGCAGAGAGATGCTGACAAGGATAAAAGTCTGAGAGAAGGGACATAAAGCATGAGATTAATTTGATTAATTCATAATCTACTAATTGTGCATTAATGCATTAATACTGACAGCCCTTTAAAGTGCTGCTCTTATAGAAAAATCTGCATCTACTTCACAAGATGCCCCCTCCTTCTCCTTCATTTGGGACTCTCATGCACTCTTGGAGTGGTTTTGGTAGAATAGAGACTCTGGGAAGGTTCACCACTGTTCTAATTTTTTCCCCAATTGTGGATAATGGCTCTTAGTGTATAGATATAGTGTAGTGTATAGATATCAGTGACTTTGTTTCTCATCTGTTCTTAAATTTCTCAAGTTTTCTCCATTTGTGGGTAATGAGAAGGAATGTGCATGAGCCCCATGACCTCTAACCTTTGTCCTTTAACATCTCATCAGATCATCCCTGGGTCAGAGTGGACATTTGTGCAAAGACTAAAGAAAAGTCTGTAGATATTAGGTTAATAAGAATGTCCTGGACAAACGGACCACTGACCCACTGGGTGACCTGAAAGCAGAACTCCTCTGTCTCGGCTAACGCCGGTGTGGGGGCTCAACACTCTGGAGGTGATACTGATTTTAATGTTACGTTGTATGAAGGATTTGGAGGACCCTGGATGAATCTGAGGCTTTAACCCTCTGGTTCTCCAAATAAAAAGGGACGTTAAGCATCCTTTTGCACACTAGTGTGCATTGAGAAAAGACAAGCTATGAAAAATAGTATAGAAGATTTTTTTTTTTTAATTTGACAGTCCTGTTAACCAGCTTCTGCCCTAATTATTGATACCAAATATTCATGATTTATTTACATTTCTAACCCTTTAATTGCCAACTTTCTGTCATGATGTAGCTTCATTTTATGGCCTCAACACAATGAATGATATATTTCCAATAAACCTGATGTAAACTTGTTTTTTTTAATTCAGTTATTGAGAACTAGTATATGTGGAAGATTAGCATCAATATTTTTATTATGCATTATTGGCTTTTGATCAAATATTAATTTTTGTGCTGTAAATATATACCTTTAACTTCCACTTGTTTATTATAACACATAACGACAAATCAACATAACAAGACTGCTAAATAACAATAAACAACACTTCCAACAATCCTACTACTACTGGGAGGGGAGGATCAGGGGTGGCAGGATGCACAAACTCTTTGGTAGTGCTCCTGACCACAGAGAGTCAGATTAGGGCCCCACCTCTCCACAGCACTCAGTCTCAACACCGGCTCCCCACAAGGATGTGTACTGAGCCCCCTGCTTTACACTCTCTACACACATGACTGCGCCTCCACCCACCCAGGCAACTCTATCGTGAAGTACACAGATGACACGACAGTGGTCGGCTCATCTCAGGGGGAGATGAATCTGCATACAGAGATGAGGTAAAAAAACTGTCATCATGGTGCAGCATCAACAACCTGGTCCTCAACACAACTAAGACTAAAGAAATAATAACGGACTTCAGGAGAAACAGATCTGACCCTCAGCCCATACACAATAACAGGGACTGTGTGGAGAGGGTCTTGGACTTTAAGTTCCTGGGCATGCACCTGAGAGATGACCTGACCTGGAAAACCAACACCACAGCGCTGATCAAAAAGGCACAGACTTCCTGAGGGTTCTGAAGAGCAACACCCTGGCCAAGGAGCTGCTGGTGTCCTTTTACAGATGCTCCACTGAAAGTGTACTGGCATACTGCATCCCAGAGTGGTTCTCTAGCTGCACTGCTCAGGAGAAGACAGCTCTCCAGAGGGTCATCAGCACAGCACAGAAAATCACAGGCTGTGCTCTCCTTAGAGGGGCTGCTCAGGTCCTGCTGCCACAGGAAGGCCCTGGGCATCCTGAGGGACTCATCCCACCCCGTGTCCGAGTCTGTGGACACCGGGTCCGATTCCATGGGCTCCAGATCAGATTCCATAGTCACGGTGAGGGCTCTCTCCATGCTACAGTCATGGAGGAAAATGTTGGCACCCCTGGAATTTTTCCAGAAAATACACCATTTCTCCCAGAAATTGTTGCAGTTACAAATGTTTTTGGCATACACATGTTTATTGACATAATTTTACACAACACTCAAAAAATGGGCCAGACAAAATTGTTGGCACCCTTTTAAAACTGTGGGTAAATCATTTTATTTCCAGCATGTGATGCTCATTTAAACTCACCTGTGGCAGTAACAGGTGCTGGCAATCTAGAAATCACACCTGAAGCCAGTTAGAATGTCTAAAAGTTGACTCAACCTTTGTGTTGTGTGCCTGTGTGTGTCACACCAAGCATGGAGAAGAGAAAGAAGAGCCAAGAACTGTCTGAGGACTTAAGAAGCAAAATTGTGGAAAAATATGAACAATCTGAAGGTTAAAGACCATCTCCAGAGATCTAAAATTCCCTTTGTCCACTGTGTGTAATATAATCAAGAAGTTTATAACCCACGGAACTGTGGCTTATCTCCCTGGACGTGGACGAAAGAGTAAAATTTACAAAAGAATGCAACACAGGATAGTTGGAATGGTGGATAAACATCCTCAGTCAACTTCCACACAAATTCAGGCTGTCCTGCAGACTCAGGGTGCAAAAGTGTCAGCTGGGACCATACGTGGTCATCTGAATGAGATGAAGCGCTATGGCAGGAGACCAAGGAGAACCCCACTGCTGACAAAGAGACATAAAAAAGCCAGACTGGAGTTCGCAAAAATGTACCTGAGTAAGCCTCAATCCTTCTGGGAGAACATTTTGTGGACAGATGAGACTAAGGTAGAGCTTTTTGGAAAAGCACGTCATTCTACTGTTTACAGAAAACAGAATGAGGCCTACAAAGAAAAGAACACAGTACCTACAGTCACACATGGTGGAGCTTCAAGGATGTTTTGGGGTTATTTTGCTGCCTCTGGCGCAGTGCCTTGACTGTGTGCAAGGAATCATGAAATCTGGAGACTATCAAAAAATTTTGGGCCGCAATGTAGGGCCTAGTGTCAGAAAGCTGGGTCTGTGTCAGAGGTCATGGGTGTTCCAGCAGGACAATGACCCCAAACATACCTCAAAAAGCACCAAGGAATGGTTGGAGACAAAGCTGGAGAGTTCTGAAGTGGCCAGCAATGAGTCCAGATCTAAATCCCATTGAACACCTATGGAGAGATCTCAGAACTGCTGTTGCAAGAAGGAACCCTTCAAATTTGAGAGACCTGGAGCAGTTTGGAAAAGAAGAGTGGTCCAAAATTTTTTTTTTTTTCAAAACACCCCAAAAAACAACCTTGACATTAGTTATCAACAATATGTATGAAAATTAAAAAAATTAAATATTAAAAGAAATTCAAAAGCACACTAGTGTGCAAGGAGAATTACAGGGTTAAGTTGGCCAGGAAAGGCTGGTCTGAATAATAATAATACTAATAATAATAATACAATAATAAAAAACAAACAAACAAAAAAATAAAATTTACCAGAAATTCCAAGCAAGTTGCTCACACTTTGATGGAAATTTGGGACAATTAACCTAAAATTATAATCAGAATTATTTTCTCCATTATATCATGGTCTAGGTGAATACTCAATGCTGATTGGGTCTGGAAGTTATATTAGTGTCCATTAGCTTCTGATACACGGATACCTACAGGACTACTCAAGTAGTTCTGGTCAAAAAATCTTTATGCTGTTCCAAATGAATGAGAGGAGTAACCATAGCAACCTGAGGCCAGCCTAAGGAGCCTGCAGACTGACATCAACCGCCAATTAACGGACATAAATATGAAGACAGACTCCAGGTTTAAGACGCTCTTATCTCCTATACCCCCCGCCATGTGTCGGACGCCTCCACGCCGTCCACTAGTACCTGATAATCAGACACCTCGTCAGTCCTAATATTACTACTAATTACTATTAACTAATAACTAATTGATAATTAATAACTAATAACTGATAACAAATAACTAATAACTGATAATTAATAACTGATAACTAATAACTGATAACAAATAACTGATAACTGATAACTAATAACTGATAACTGATAACTAATAACTGATACGAAATAACTAATAACTGATAACTGATAACTAATAACTGACAACTAATAACTGATACGAAATAACTAATAACTGATAACTGATAACTGATACGAAATAACTAATAACTGATAACTGATAACTAATAACTGACAACTAATAACTGATACGAAATAACTAATAACTGACAACTAATAACTGATACGAAATAACTAATAACTGATAACTAATAACTGATAACTAATAACTGATAACTTATAACTTATAACTAACAACTAATAACTGATAACTAATAACTGATATGAAATAACTAATAACTGATAACTAATAACTGATAACTAATAACTGATAACTGATAACTAATAACTAATAACTGATAACTTATAACTAACAACTAATAACTGATAACTGATAACTAATAACTGATAACTAATAACTAATAACTGATAACTAATAACTGATAACTGATAACTAATAACTGATAACTGATAACTGATAACTAATAACTGATAACTAATAACTGATAACTGATAACTGATAACTAATAACTGATAACTGATAACTAATAACTGATAACTAATAACTGATAACTAATAACTGATAACTAACAACTAATAACTGATAACTGATAACTAATAACTGATAACTAACAACTAATAACTGATAACTAATAACTGATAACTAATAACTAATAACTGATAACTGATAACTAACAACTAATAACTGATAACTGATAACTAATAACTGATGACTAATAACTAATAACTAATAACTGATAACTAACAACTAATAACTGATAACTGATAACTAATAACTGATAACTAACAACTGATAACTAATAACTAATAACTGATAACTGATAACTAACAACTAATAACTGATAACTGATATCTAATAACTGATGACTAATAACTAATAACTAATAACTGATAACAACTAATAACTGATAACTGATAACTAATAACTGATAACTAATAACTGATACGAAATAACTAATAACTGATAACTGATAACTAATAACTGATAACTTATAACTAATAACTGATAACTAATAACTGATAACTAATAACTGATATCTGATAACTAATAGCTGATAACTTATAACTAATAACTGATAACTAATAACTGATAACTAATAACTGATAACTGATAACTAACAACTAATAACTGATAACTTATAACTAATAACTGATAACTAATAACTGATAACTAATAACTGATATCTGATAACTAATAACTAATAACTGATAACTAATAACTAATAACCGATAACTAATAACTGATAACTGATAACCAATAACTGATAACTAATAACTGATAACTAATAACTGATAACTGATGAATGATGACTAATAACTGATAACTAATAACTGATAACTAATAACTGATAACTAATAACTGATAACTGATGACTGATGACTAACAACTAATAACTGATAACTAACAACTAATAACTGATAACTTATAACTAATAACTGATAACTGATAACTAATAACTGATAACTTATAACTAATAACTGATAACTAATAACTGATAACTGATGACTAATAACTGATAACTAATAACTGATAACTGATGAATGATGACTAATAACTGATAACTAATAACTGATAACTAATAACTGATAACTGATGACTGATGACTAACAGCTAATAACTGATAACCTATAACTGATATCTGATAACTGATAACTGATAACTAATAACTAATAACTGATAACTTATAACTAATAACTGATAACTAATAACTTATTACTTATAACTGATATCTGATAACGAATTACTAATAACTGATAACTGATGACTGATGACTAACAACTAATAACTGATAACTGATAACTAATAACTGATAACTTATAACTGATAACAAATAACTGATAACTGATAACTAATAACTGATAACTGATAACTAATAACTGATAACTGATAACTAATAACTGATAACTGATAACTAATAACTAATAACTTATAACTGATAACTAATAACTAATAACTAATAACTGATAACTGATAACTTATAACTAATAACTGATAACTGATAACTAATAACTGATAACTAATAACTGAAACTAATAACTGATAACTAATAACTGATATCTGATAACTAATAACTGATAACTTATAACTAATAACTGATAACTAATAACTGATAACTAATAACTGATAACTGATAACTAACAACTAATAACTGATAACTTATAACTAATAACTGATAACTAATAACTGATAACTAATAACTGATATCTGATAACTAATAACTAATAACTGATAACTAATAACTAATAACCGATAACTAATAACTGATAACTGATGACTAATAACTGATAACTAATAACTGATAACTAATAACTGATAACTGATGAATGATGACTAATAACTGATAACTAATAACTGATAACTAATAACTGATAACTAATAACTGATAACTGATGACTGATAACTAATAACTGATAACTGATAACTGATAACTAATAACTGATAACTAATAACTGATAACTAATAACTGATAACTGATAACTGATAACTAATAACTGATAACTTATAACTAATAACTGATAACTGATAACTGATAACTGATAACTGATAACTAATAACTGATAACTGATAACTGATAACTGATAACTAATAACTGATAACTGATAACTGATAACTGATAACTGATAACTTATAACTAATAACTGATAACTAATAACTGATAACTGATAACTGATAACTAATAACTGATAACTGATAACTGATAACTAATAACTGATAACTTATAACTAATAACTGATAACTAATAACTGATAACTGATAACTGATAACTAATAACTGATAACTGATGACTAATAACTGATAACTAATAACTGATAACTGATGAATGATGACTAATAACTGATATCTGATAACTAATTACTAATAACTGATAACTGATGACTGATGACTAACAGCTAATAACTGATAACTGATAACTAACAACTAATAACTGATAACTGATAACTAATAACTAATAACTTATAACTAATAACTGATAACTAATAACTTATAACTTATAACTGATATCTGATAACTAATTACTAATAACTGATAACTGATGACTGATGACTAACAACTAATAACTGATAACTGATAACTAATAACTGATAACTGATAACTAATAACTGATAACTGATAACTAATAACTAATAACTGATAACTGATAACTGATAACTAATAACTGATAACTGATAACTAATAACTGATAACTGATAACTAATAACTGATAACTGATAACTGATAACTGATAACTAATAACTGATAACTGATAACTAATAACTGATAACTGATAACTGATAACTAATAACTAATAACTAACATCCTTAAAGATGAAATGAAGGAAATCAAGCCTGCACTAAATGTGCAATTAATCACACAATTAACTACAGATTGACTGCGATTAAAAGTTGTTATTTTCTGAAAATGAATGAGATTCCTGCTGTTCTTTAAAGAAAGTCTCACATTTATTGGTACCTCTTTGGGATCTTGGAGGCTCTGAGGTGAAATTTAAACCACCTTCAATTCAATTTAAACTCTTTTTGTACCCGTGGAGAGAATGAAAGGCACTAAGAGCAGCAGAACACAAAGCTAGATCAGAATTCTGACTAAACTTAAGAAATTCAACTTTTAAACAACAGTGTGTAAAGAAATCATGAGAATATTTAAACAGAGTTGAATAATCTGCAGGTGTGCGTTCAGTAAAACCTAAAACAGCAGAATGGTCCTTTAACTCTGGTCTTTCTACTCTGAGCAGGAAACAAACTCTGAGCCACAGCGTTACAGTCTGACTAAACCATTTACAGCCATCAGCAATCAAATCCAAGAGCTGGAGAGTATCAGCCACAGATTTATGTCTCAATCATGTTTTCACCACGGCGATAAATCAGATAACAGGTCCAAACTTCAGTCATGAGTTAAACCAGAAAACAAGAGGAGGTAAAGAAAACAGCAGATAGGTGCAGAAAGAAAGAAGACACTAAAAATCACCAGATAAAGAGAGAAGACTGGATCTGTCAACCTACAGATCTGTTCTGCAAAATGCTGGTGAAAATATTAATAAAATGCATGAAATATGGAGACTTCCAAGGCGAGGTGAACCCAAGATAGAGACTTAAGGACTTCCGGTCAGAACACCGTCAGGATGGCAGCTCAGTAAAGAGGCTCCCAAGAGAACCAGAGAAATTACAGAAATAACGAAGCCCCAACTAGCATCTAACATTCTGGAAAAGAAAGGAAGAAAAGTTACATGGAGATAAAAGTCAGTGCTAACGCAACGTAGCGATAAGCTAGCGGGAACAGGCTGAGGAAATGGCTAGCTTAGAAGTGTTGCTACAAGAACTGAGAGGGTTCTGCCAAGAGAATAAAGAGCAACTAACGATCATCAAGGAGGAAATTAGAAAAGCAAACGTATGAATTAATGATGTAGAGGAGCAGCTGGAGAAAACCGAGGAGAGGACTCAAAACACGGAGGAAGTGGTAGCAGAGCTGCTAAAGCTACATGTTAAGCTGGAAGATAAGCTAATGGACTTGGAGAGCCGGTCAAGGCGAGAGAATGTCAGGATTTATGGTGTTCTGGAGGGGACCGAGAAAGACTCGGAGTCGATGGTTAAATTCCTGGAGACTTTACCGAAAGAGGGGCTTGGACTGGACGGTGACGGGGCAGATCTGCAAATAGAACGAGCACATCGGGCGTTAGGACCGGAGAACGCACCACGCTCAATAATTGTGAGGTTTCTGAGCTTTAAAATGAAAGAGACGTTTTTTTCGCAAGGCTTGGCAAAATAAGGATTTGTTTGGTGTGAAAAACGAATAAATCTAGACCATGACTACCCACCAGCCATCCTCAGAGAGCGCGGAGAGTACACGGAGGTTCGCAGGGCCCTGAAAGAGAACGGGGTCCCGTTTCAGACCCTCTTCTCAGCAAGGCTGCGAGTGAGACATAAAGAGGGGACCAGAACCTGCGACACCACAGAGGAGGCTACCCAGGATCTGGCTAAAAAAGGCTGCAAGGTGAAAGTCATCAGATCACCAGAGTCCCTGAAGGAGCAGACTGAGCGGCTGTCCCGGAGTAGGAAGGAGGTGAGAGCACAGAAAGGCGTCTCCAGCTCAGCAAGAGGAGAAAGCTACAAAGAGAGGCTCCGGGCATTCAGGAGAACATCACCACCAGCTTTGAGTTCAAAAAGAATCATGTTTTTTCTTCCTTGGTTAAACCTCTAGGACAGGGCTGTCCAGTTTGGGGCCCGCGGGCCAACTTTGGCGCACGAGCGATTATTTTTTGCAGTGCTTCTGGCAGCAAGCAAAAAGACTATCACTAGCGAACAGTTAAAAGCGGGAAGCACCCGCAGTTGAAGAATGGATCCATATTGTACAGGACGTTTACACTCTGGAGAAGTTGTCATTTTCTGTCAAAGGTCAAAGGGCATCTTTTTTCAGGATTTGGTCAAAATGGACAGAATATGTAAAACCTGTAATCTCTGTGAATTGGCCATGATTGTAATAGAAACCATCTACGTTGTATACATTTCTGTTCAGGTTTGTGTAAACATATACACTTTAAAGTGTTTTTCCTGATATGAGAAAAAATGGAGCTCCTCCCACTCACCTGTTCACACTGTTCTTTAATTCTACTAAGAATATGGATTAGCAGGGATCATTTTCTTGACCACATTCAAGGTGTGGGAATTGAATTGTACCCGGAAAGGATGTGTTGTAATAATTGCTTTTCCAAATAAATAAAAAATTACAAAAAAGATAGAGACTTTAACACATAAAAAAGCTTCTATTTATAATTGTGTTTGTTTTTCAAAGGTTATTTTAGAGTACGTTCATGCAGAAAAAGATTAACAGTAATCAGCTGATGTGAACCTGCAGATTTTAATGCAACATATGACTGAAGATGCCGCAAATATGCATGAATATGTAGGAAAGAGGGATGATTCCCAAAGCAAAGAGCTGCTAACTAAAGAACATTTCAATTAAGACCAGGAGACAAAAAAAGGATCTGTTTATTCTAATTCTAGAGCCGTGATACCCAACATGTGGCTCTTTTTTATGTGTAAATTTGAACTATTATACCACCAGAAAAGCTTAAAAAAAAGAACATTTGAACTCAGTAATAATTAACAAGTCACAATAATCAGTTAGGTTCCCCACACTCATCCAGAAGCCTTCATCTATCCAACTAAATCGTCAACCTTTATTTCTGTCTGTATTTCCACTGCCCTTATTTGCAATTTTGTAGCCCCTTTTTTCTATTTTGACACTTTCAATCAATTTTGTACAGCTTTTTTTTCTACTTCTTTTTGCCACTTTTATCCCATTTATTCCATTTGTCACCAGTTTTACCAGTTTTATCCTGCATTATTGCTATTAAATGCCCCTTTTCCCCCTATTGTTGCCACTTCGCTGTTTTTTGCCCATTTTAGTCACTTTCCGCTCATTTGTTGCCATGATTTTGCTGCTTTTTGACCATTTTTGCCACCTGTAACTAATTTTTTTTGTTCACTTCACCCATTTTTGCAACTTTTCAACCCAAATTTGTCCATTTTATATTACTTTGCCCATGGTCACCCATTTTTTTCCACTTTTGAATTATTTTTTTCCTACTTTAACCCATTTTTTTGCCACTTTTCAACACTTAGATTGCGGCTCTTAATATTTTTTTTACAGTTTGGCTCTCTGGTTGAGCAGGGTTGAGTAACACTGATCTACAGCTTGATAACAGATCATTTCCCTTATTCTCCATAAACCCCTGCACACACTAGTTTCCACGATGTAACCCAGGTTAACTGAGCTTTTATTGTGAGGGGGCGAGTCCGTCAGTGCAACTTCCTGTCTAGCATCTACAAAAATTATGCTGTATTCCAGGCAACCCGTAACTTGGAAATTTCCTGGTTGAAATCTCCGAGTTCCGACCTGAAAGCGTTCCAGGCAAACTATGACTTCGGTTTGATCGCAAGGAATTCTGGTATGTAAACAAACCAACGTGGCAGACATTATAAGATTTATGCTTAATCATTTCAATCACCAAAGGAGTCTGCAACTTGCTCATTTGAGTGAAACGGAGGAGGGGAAACGGCACATAAGGTAACAGAAGCTTATGCTTTATATTTTACGGTATTTGTCATTATTTTGAAACGCTGCCATATTGTTTAGGCAGTGATGTGACGTCACAAGTCGTAACTTGGAGTACATCGATCTGGTACGAGTTCACGGGGGGTAAGTTACGAGTTCGACTGCCGTTCCAGTGCACTTTCACGAGTTACAGGTGGGAAAAACACGAGTTACGGGTTGCCTGGAACGCAGCATTAGCTTGACAACGACGCAAACTTCCTTTTGAGCCACCGCATGAACGACGAGCAGCACCTGTCAGCCCTCTCAGAAAAGTTTGGGAGCATCAAGAAAAGTCTAAAAGTGAACAAAAACCACCTGAAGACCTCCTGCAACGTACCCACCGCATAGGAGAGAAGAGGACCGAAGATTACCTCCGTTGTAGTAGAAGAATTGCATGGTGAGCTCTATCTATCATCTATCATACAAACATTTCAGAAGTTAATGCTAACAGTTGCTATGCTAGTGCTAGTGCTAACCGCTTATGCAGGTACTAATGCAAATGCTCTGTATATTATGTAAGACGATGCTAATGTTAGCTCAGCTAGCTGCAGCTAATACCCTTGAGCAAAACTCCATTCATTTAGCTGCAGCCATTAGCAAAGCTAGCAGACATTAGCAACTCTAACTTGAATGAAACTTAATGTGTCACATGTTGTAGCTGATGTGTTTAATGCTAAACACATTTATTCATGCACTGAATAAATTATTGTCTTGTTTAAATGTCTTAACCCTTTAAGTGCCAAAGTCGCAAAATCGCGACAAGCAATATTGCTGAATAAAATGGGCTGTAGCTGCAAATGTGGTGCCTAATGTTGTTACTACTTTACACCAGGAGATGGCAGACATGAGTAACTTCAATCCCAGAGGCATATGTGGGCGTCGTTCCTTTCAAAGTTTAGGAGAGAGAGAGTTTGAAGACACTCCCCCTGTCGGGGAGACGAGGGAGTGCTAGAAGTGGTTGTAGTTGTAGTTGTAAAAGAGAAAAAGAGAGCGAAAAAGAGAATTTTAGCGAGAATACTCACAATTTCGGGAGGAATAGTGGAATAGTCACCCCTGTGACCATGACGTTCAGTAATCCGGTGAGACCGAGACGTCTGTGCCACACGAACTGACATGGGGACATGGTGGGGGTTGCAGGGGTGGTCAAAACACGAATATTGACAGAGGTAGCGGGAATAAAACAACACAGCGGAGGTAGGGGCAGACGTGGTAGAAGCAGTGGCGGTGGAGGCCGCTTGGTGGCGTCAGAATATGCAAATTAGATGAGTGAATTTACTCCCATCACAAACTTTGGGTCTTACTGAAGAGTTTTCTCATTTACAGTATGCCTTTATCTCTAAACAATTTCAAGCTACTGCTTTTTGCAATCTTGATATCACAATTCTATATTTTCTTGAAAAACTGTGGCGCCTAAATGTCTTGACTGTGCTTCAGCACTTTAAAGAGCAACTTTATTTAATGTTTAAAGCACTTTAACCTTTTGTTACCTGAGGCAGTTAATAGCTTTAGTGTGTGATGGATATGAGTTTAAGTCACCATTACATGGAGTAGAGTTTAAATTATTTTATTTTCATACATGGTGTGGCCATTTACTGGTTTTTACCACAAAAAGGGAAGTTTGGTTTACATTTCATGATGTAACTTCAGTTTAATTATTGTATTGTTGATACAGTGATTTAAAGGGCATCATTTGATTGATAAAGTGCATTATTTATTTATTGTATTGCTGGTAAAGTGATTTAAAGTGCACTATTTATTGGTTATTTAATAACTACAGACTTCTGAATTTAGAGAAGTATTGTTACTGTGTAAACGTTTTGTCATTTCTAAACTCCATTAGCTGTAATGGTTATTATGTTGATAACACAGGGTAACAAGAGATAATTTGATGAGGTTATACTAGCTTTATTTCATCATTAGAGATAAGATATTAAGTTTAATTCTGACCTACTGTAGGTCAGGTTTTCTGGACCCACCTGGAACTGGAGAGTAACCGCTGGATTCGGCTGGAGATGTCGATGGCGAGCTACAAAACCATGGAGACGAACTAAATCCAATTGCACGCAGAAGATTGAGAGATCAAGGTCTATGTCAGCCATGCGGTAGGACTGTGCGGTGCTAGCGCGTATCCTGGAAGTCATTAAAGTTAAAAGACTCACATAGAGCGAAAGGCCTATTTTGGTTTATTTTCTTTTCAATTACTGGGGTAATAGGTGTAAAGAGTTACTGCGACTGATTTTGTGTTATGATGATTTTGTGTTATTGGTTCTTTGGAAAAACATTTCACTAAACACAAGGAGAAATCCTTTAAAAGCAGTTATTGTGTGAGTGTGTTTCTTGTGGTATTGTTTGGTGCACCTCATAGGCTCCACAGTCGTTCCCAGCATCTTCTTTTGTTGTCTAGCCCAGATTAAAGTCTCTTACCTTTACTTTATTTAACACTATATCCGTAAGCTAACCTCAGCATAAGGGTTACAACAGAGTAAGAGTCAAACATTTAGAAGTTAAAGGACCCAAACATGATTCTAACTGGAGTTTTCTTCCTCTAAAAACCTGATTTAAGTGATAAATAAGAAAACACAGTCCAGTGAAAAGTCTAAAGTGAAGTCCCTTGGCTGAAAACAAACTCTCCTCTGCACACCTGGAGGTATTTCTGCTCAAAGCTGCAGAGCTCTCATGCAGAATTGAGCTCTGCCCTGTTTCCATTCATGCAGGAGTAAAGAGACACTTACAGATGTGCTGCTCTGCATCTGCACCCTCCGCACGCCCAACACACAAGTCCTGCCATGGAAGGAGGCGCAGGCTTGATCCTGCAGGAGGAACACCTCCCAGCCGTCTGCTCCTCCCCGCAGATCTGAGGAGGTGGAGGAGGAAAATCTTCTACACATGTAGCACAACCTCAGAACTACAGCTCAGAGGAGCAGGTCACTCTGGACTTTCATATGAACTCACTAAAACAGGCGAAAACTTCCCTGCCAACAAACAGATGCATGAATTTACTAATGAAGATCATCTAAAACATCTGACATCAAAACAACCAAAGCAGTGTTACTCACAAAGAAAAATACATCTGAGAGCCACAATCTAAGAGGTGAAAAGTGGCAAAAAGAGGGATGAAGTGGCTATAAAAATAAGATTTATGTGGCAAAAGTGGTCAAAAAGCAGCAAACAGTTGTCAAAAAGTGGCAAAAAAGGGCAGAGAGGGACAAAAATGCGTGGAACGTGACCCGAAAATAAGTTAAAGGTGGCAAAAATCAGTAAAAGAGGTGGGAAAATTGGCAAAAAGTGGCATTTAATTGCAAAAGACAACTTAAATGGGCAAGAAGTGGCAAAAAGAGGGGTGCAAAACGCAGGATAAAAGCAGGGATGTCCTGATCCCGATCACATGTATCGGATCGGGGCTGACACTAAGCATTTTTAATTGATCGGCGATCGGAAATTTCATCTGATCAGCCCAGTCGATCATTTACGTCAGTTGCCATAAATGGAGCACAATTTACGACAGGCAGTAAATGCACCAGTAACACAACAAAGCTGCAGTAGCATTAGCTTTCATGTGTTAAAATGTCAGCGATGTGGAAATACTTCAAACATGAGAGTGAAAACAGTCCGACGGCCCCTTGCAGCATCTGTAACATGACTGTTTCGCGAGGTGGTAGCAGCAGAGCTGCGTTTAATTCTACAAATCTGATCTGTCGTCTCCAAAGTAAACATGCAGCAGAATACGGTGACTTGACTACAGCGACAGGCAGCTTCACCGAAGCAACACACTCTGGACTTTCAGACGAAAGAACGAATACCCTTGAGAGAGCAATACGGCAAAAAGGCAACAGAAAAGGTTCATCAATTCATCACGTTGGACAACCAGCCCATCGCCGTGGTGGAGAATTTGGGGTTTTGCCATCTTTTTGGACCCACGCTATGCCCTGCCGTCTCAACATTACATTACTGACAAATTGCACTGAAATAACAAAAGCGCTTTATTTGATATTTGGGTGATATTATACTGTTAATGTTTTGGTTCATGTCTCAGATTAAGCTGCTACATTTTAATAGGGATTGTTGTTTTGAATCTGTATGGTTCATGTGTTTTTTGATCCTATTCAAGATAAACTGTTTACACCACTTTAAAGTTGATTTGGATGTTTTTAATTCATTTTTTGAGTTCAGTTTTTGTTGTGACTAATAGAGTCAAGTTAACTTTTAATTACAATTACAATCTAAAATTCATTTATTGAATTCATATGTTATTGTGACTATTGACTCTGTTACACCACCTCTAAGTGAATCTGAGGTTAATTGAGTTCACTTTTTTGACTTCTCAAGCCATTCAGCTGACCACTTTAAGTGGATTTTGATCATCTGAATACTAAACACTGCACTAAGTGAATATGTACATTTATTTTTTGACAGAAAATTAAAATGAAACAGAGCTATTACACCATTCTGAGCAGAAATGTGATTTTATGTTTTTTACAACAATACTGGCTGTACTGAGTTAAATGGGCTCTATGCAAGATTTAGAAAAATATCAGTGTAGCGACACCGCCAGCCATTAGGAGAACTACAACAACATTGTGTTGCTCGTCCAGGACGGCACGCTCCTTGCTCATGAACGAGCCTCCGGTTTATCAGCTGATACACACACAGACCAAGGTGATTTACCGGCATCGTGTATACAGAGGAGGTAAGTGAAGTAACACTTCAAAGTTCCACGAACTAAAAATGAAATGAATAAAGCATATTTGAACCTCTTGTGCGGACACGGCACAAAGGCTATTAAAAAAGGACGATATTTTTGTGACCATTTCTATGAATGAACAACTTAGCGACTTGGTGCAGCATTGACCAATTTAATTGTCTTTTTACGTGTGTAATGTGTGATGTGTAATGTGTATTGAATGTTTTAGAGCAGAAGCAACAGGGCTAACATGGCTTAGCTCTGATAACGGTGCCTCGACCACGGATATCAGCTGACATTATGTGTTGAAGATATTTTACGAACTAAGTATCAAAACATGAACTCAGTAAGTTGAGTCTAGTGCCAGGAAGCAAGAAAAAGATGAAATATTATCTGGAAAACACTAAATGAGTTTCTCGTTGTTTGGATAGCATCTTTGTAAGCAAGCTAACGTGATGTAGCATATGGTTTGTACACCATAAAACACTACATTGTATTTCATGGCCCAGAGTGATGCTTTACCTTTTCAACAGAAAGACGGCCATCTCTGGATCGGTATTTATCCCGAGCACCGAGCGAAGCTCCCTCTATTTCTCAAATGCTCCACTGATATTTATCCTCCATTTCCCCCTGCGTCGGTCACACTCTCTTTTAGCTTGACGGGCTTCAGCAGATAAAACTGTCTTCGTTTTTTATGTTTTTGTGGAGTTTGTTTGGGTGTTTGGGCTGAGCTAGCTGGTCGTTTACTTGCAGAAGCAGCCTTCTCCATTCAACACGCCGTTGTCAGGTATAAACAGAACAACGGGGTGCGCGCATTACATAGTACCCGACGTCACTTCGGTTGAGATTTCGCAGAAAATTCGGCCCAAATTCTTCACAGAGAAATGACTCGATAGGCTTATACAGGCAAGCAATGAAGACATAACGAGCCTCATTCTTCACATCGGGATAAAGTGCACACCATTATATACTCAAAAGTGGGAAGTTTTAAAGCAAAAATCCTACATAGAGCCCCTTTAAATGGAACAAGTCTGAGATATCTAGTAGTAATAATTGAAACTCTAATCTAGGTAATTACGAGTATCGGATTGGGACTCGGTATCAGCAGATATTCAATATTAAAAAATCGGATCAGGATCGGAGGCCAAAAATGCTGATCAGGATAACCCTATAAAATTTGATTCTGAAATTCAATTAGCTTAGCCACGTTAAGTAGATTTTGTTTGACAGAATTATAGGAAGACTTTGAAAGCAAGAAAAAAAAAAAAAAAAAACAATCAGTTGATCCCCAGTTTTGAGCCCCAGTTTTGGGTACCAGCTTTGAGCCCCTGCTTTGACGTCCAGCTTTGACCCCCGTATTTTAGCTACCTTCCCTCAGACTAGTTTTACCTGCAGAGAAGATGTCCATGGCCTGTTTCAGCTCTCCTCTGCTCCTCTGGTTGTTGTTTGTCAGATCCACCAGCGGCGTGTTCTGGTCGCTCTCCGTGGTGAACATGCTCCTGTCCACGAACCTCTCTGGAGCGATGTAGCACGTCCTCCTCCGAGACGTTTTAATGAAGTAGTTAAAGTCTGCTGGGTTGTCCTCGGGCAGGTACGTGGGCTTGAAGCTGGCAAAGTCCGTGAGCAAAACCCAGTTCCAGCTGGTCATCATCACGTTTTCCGTCTTGATGTCGCCGTGGCGGACGCTGGCTTTGTGCACCTGGTTGACGGCAGTGAGAATCTGGAAGGCCAGCCAGCGTTTCTCCACGTTGTTGAGGAAAGGCCGGGTGCTGATGCGGTCGTAGAGGTTGTCCCGGACATACTGGCTGAACAAGATGGCGGCCTTTTCGTTCAGGGAGGTTTTCTGGAAGGGCAGACAGTTCTGACAGGAGTGCAGTCTGATCTTCAGGTCCTCCAGCTCCTGTTTGTAGCTGGTCAGAGGCAGAGACGGGTCCTGGATGGCGAACACTTTGACCACCACCAGGCCCTCTCTGTGTGTGGCTCGGGCCACCTTAAAGAAGCGCGTGCTGCCCAGACTCTTGTCGTACTCATGGTCGTGGATGTCTGAGAAGTAGCTGTCCACAGAGAGGATCTGGGAGGGGGCGATCCCCGCCAGCTGGTTCCCCATCACACCTCAGCACACGCCTGTGGAAAAGATCATACAAGACGATGTTTAGAAGGCTGCTTCCATTCTGTAGCGTAGGATCACATCATTAACTTGGTAGTTAGGGGTACAGTGGAGCTTTAAGGATGCACTAATCTCTTAATGGGCCAGAGCTTAAACAAGTGTTCAGGTGGACATCAGGCCTGGTGGAGATCCTTCAGAATCTCACTTGCATTTAAAAATAAATGTAAAAACAAAAGCAGAAAACTTAGCTTTAAACCCTTTTTGACAAAAATAAAAAATGAAAACAGCTGGTCTTCATTCAAGACTTTTTAAGAGTAAATTACCTCCATCTGTGGACATTAAACATCACCAGAAAGACCTCCTCTCTGTATCCCACAGTCTCCAGAATGTCTATCTACCAGCCCTGGAGACGTTTATTTATATCAGCAGACTGTGTGGTAACTTTTCAAAAGCCTTGTATCATTTTATGCAGATGACACCATCATTTACTGCTGTCTTTATCAGCTACTCACGCAGACAGAGTTTTTACCATCCGCTTTCAATGTTCAGTCTCAGAAACTTGATCTGTTTTAAATGCTGATTAAACAAAACTCACTAAAAGCGCTTTCACATTAGGCCCAGTTGTTTCAAACTGTGCCACGACGTGATTCCTCCCCCTCCCCAGCTGGCTTGTTTTCACACTAGCAACAACGAACCGTGCCCGGGCCCACTAGCATATTTACTCAGTCTGAAACAGCAGGTGGTGGTATGCATGTAGCTGTTTTACAGCCCTGCAAAGGAGGAGAAAGAAGAAGAAGCTATCAAGGCAACCACTGGGGTCATGACCTGAGCAAAGATTATTTTTGTTTTGACCCGGCAAAAAGTCCGTCCTGCAGCCATGGATGATTAAAATCTCTTTTAAGATGCCAGCAACTTTGCTCTTCATATCTGCACATCTACTACAGCTCAGAGGATTCAGTGGGCTCGTGCTGTGCAGATACAGCAGTTTTTGAGGTGACGGGAGACTTTTATTGCCTTTGCACCTCCTCTCACTGACTCCAACTTGTAAGGTGAGTCACAGCAGACTGTTTATTGGCTGGATTCTGATGATTTCTACCCTTTATTGAGGAAAAATGTGAACAAACTGCCGCGCTGTGGAAAGAAGTTTAGTTTTTACGATGACATCAAAAAGCTGAAAAGGGGCTCTGTCCCGTATCCAAGCGCGGTTGCATTCACATCTCATCCGAACCGTGCCAGAGTCCACTTGAATCGCACCCGAGACCACCTCCCCAAGTAGGCCCAGGCCCGGTGCCCAGGCGTGGTTCATTTGCATTCACACTACCAAAACGAACTGGACTTTGGGCTCAAGTGCACTCAGATCAAGGACTGGGCCCCTAGTGTGAAAGCACCCCCATAGATGGGTGTAACCAGGGAATGTCCCATCAATCTAAAAGGTCACATATCGTGCAAAAATCACATTTCCAGGCTTTTCTAACAAAAATGTACACTCCTGGCCTGTCAACAATCCCCCCCAAGAATCAGAAAAATCCATTCCTTTCCCCCCATCTCTCTCCAACTTTCAGAAAATGTGTGCTGAAACAAGCTGTTTATATTTTCCCCTCATGATGTCATGTGGGGAATTAGCCACATCCATTTATTGAGAGAGGCGGAGTCAGGGGTGGTTTCAGACAGCTCGTTAACATTTACAAAACAACACACTCATTCCCTACTCCCTACCCACTCTATAGAGAGGAGCAGATAGTGGACCATATACTTGACTATATACTTGGCTATATACTGGACTATATAGTGGACCATATAGTGGACCATATAGTGGACTATATACTGGACTATATAGTGGACCATATAGTGGACTATATACTGGACTATATAGTGGACCATATAGTGGACTATATACTGGACTATATAGTGGACCATATAGTGGACCATATAGTGGACTATATACTGGACCATATAGTGGACCATATACTTGACTATATACTGGACCATATAGTGGACCATATACTGGACTACATACTGGACTATATAGTGGACCTTATAGTGGACTATATACTGGACTATATAGTGGACTATATACTGGACTATATAGTGGACCATATAGTGGACTATATAGTGGACCATATAGTGGACTATATAGTGGACTATATAGTGGACCATATAGTGGACCATATACTGGACCATATACTGGACTATATAGTGGACTATATAGTGGACCATATAGTGGACCATATAGTGGACTATATAGTGGACCATATAGTGGACTATATAGTGGACTATATAGTGGACCATACAGTGGACCATATAGTGGACCATATAGTGGACTATATAGTGGACCATACAGTGGACCATATAGTGGACCATATAGTGGACTATATAGTGGACTTTATAGTGGACCATATAGTGGACCATATAGTGGACTATATAGTGGACCATATACTGGACTATATAGTGGACTATATACTGGACTATATAGTGGACCATATAGTGGACTATATACTGGACTATATAGTGGACCATATAGTGGACTATATACTGGACTATATAGTGGACCATATAGTGGACCATATAGTGGACTATATACTGGACTATATAGTGGACCATATAGTGGACTATATACTGGACTATATAGTGGACCATATAGTGGACCATATAGTGGACTATATACTGGACTATATAGTGGACCATATAGTGGACTATATACTGGACTATATAGTGGACCATATAGTGGACTATATACTGGACTATATAGTGGACCATATAGTGGACCATATAGTGGACTATATACTGGACCATATAGTGGACCATATACTTGACTATATACTGGACCATATAGTGGACCATATACTGGACTACATACTGGACTATATAGTGGACCATATAGTGGACTATATACTGGACTATATAGTGGACTATATACTGGACTATATAGTGGACCATATAGTGGACTATATAGTGGACCATATAGTGGACCATATAGTGGACTATATAGTGGACTATATAGTGGACCATATAGTGGACCATATACTGGACCATATACTGGACTATATAGTGGACTATATAGTGGACCATATAGTGGACCATATAGTGGACTATATAGTGGACTATATAGTGGACCATATAGTGGACCATATAGTGGACCATATAGTGGACCATACAGTGGACCATATAGTGGACCATATAGTGGACTATATAGTGGACCATACAGTGGACCATATAGTGGACCATATGGTGGACTATATAGTGGACTTTATAGTGGACCATATAGTGGACCATATAGTGGACTATATAGTGGACCATATACTGGACTATATAGTGGACTATATACTGGACTATATAGTGGACCATATAGTGGACTATATACTGGACTATATAGTGGACCATATAGTGGACTATATAGTGGACTATATAGTGGACCATATACTGGACTATATAGTGGACTATATACTGGACTATATAGTGGACCATATACTGGACTATATAGTAGACCATATACTGGACTATATACTGGACTATATAGTGGACTATATAGTGGACTATAAAGTGGACCATATACTGGACTATATAGTGGACTATATAGTGGACTATATACTGGACTATATAGTGGACTATATAGTAGACCATATACTGGACTATATACTGGACTATATAGTGGACTATATAGTGGACTATATACTGGACTATATAGTGGACTATATACTGGACTATATAGTAGACCATATACTGGACTATATACTGGACTATATAGTGGACTGTATACTGGACTATATAGTGGACCATATACTGGACTATATACTGGACTATATAGTGGACCATATACTGGACTATATAGTGGACTATATACTGGACTATATACTGGACTATAATAATGTGGACTATATACTGGACTATAAAGTGGACCATATACTGGACTATATAGTGGACTATATAGTGGACTATATAGTGGACCATATAGTGGACTATATACAGGACTATATAGTGGACTATATACTGGACTATATCTATAAAAAAGCTTGTGTTTTTAGTGCCAAAATAGTCTACATTTTTATGTGTAAGGTAACTTATTTTTGCATAAAGATGATGGTCTAATGACTTGTAAGCCTCAGAGTTACTCCGTTTTAAATCCTTAACATTTTCTCACAGATTTGGTTCAAACCAACAAACAACACAGAATTAAATAAAGTTTTCATGTGTTGCTGTGCTTCTCTCATTCATCCATCATGTTTAGGAGCAGCAGCCGCTATGCATGATGGTAAATATTGCTGGGTTAGTGAGCATTTCATTGTTTATTACTTTTCAAAATGCATTGTGGGATAGAATGAGTGCACTATCTAGTGAACAGCAATGCTCACTCATAATTCAGACTAGGGATGCACGGAAATGAAAATTCTTGGCCGAAACCGAAAACGAGGAAACCAAGGCCGAAAACCGAAACACCGAAATAATTATGCCAATTATTAGTACCATTTAGTTTATGGCTATGACTATGTTCTAACCTCACTAAATTCAATTGCAATTGCATAAATTAATATTAATGCTTCAAAGAATAAATCAATTATAAAAACTATGTAAATATTTATTAAGCACTGACATTCCAACAATGCACAATATAAAATAAAATAAAATACAAAATAAAATGTTTAACTTGACCCCACTCATGTCTACATTAAATCAGTGGTTCTCAACCTTTTCTTAGTCATGTACCCCCTGTGAAGTAATTTTTCAGTCATGTACCCCCTAAACAGCACAAAGCTTTTTGGCCAAAAAGAAAGACATTAAAGAGTGCTGTGACAGCCGTCTGATTTATCAAACTTTGTAACTGATAAACACTTTCAAATTACAAGTATTAGATTTTTTTGAACATTTTAAATGTTAAAAAATGCATGACTAAACTCAAGGCACATCTTCTCATCACTAAGTGTGGGAATTCAGATTAGTGTAGTGAACAGTGAGTAGAAAGACTTTAAACCATTTAAGCCCAGAAGTGTGCAAAACTCTGCTCAGCTGCAGCGTCTCTCTGGAACAATTTGGAAATAAAAACACAGAGCCAGAGAGACCTAAACACCTGTAAATAATTAACTAATTATAAAATGACAGCTTAGTGCCCCTTTTTGGGATCATAATAAAGATCTCTTCTCAAACTGAAATCATGAACTTAGTTATAGATCAACATTTATTCACAAAACTTTGGCCGAATTTTCGGTGCACCCCCACTCACAGCCGATCACAGAGCTCCTCTCTAGGAGGTAAACTAACCAAACAAACCCGCTGCCTGCATCACATCGCGGTGGTCTGTTTAACTCCAGAATGTTCGCTGATAAAAATGTCTTTCTTTCGTAGACAGTGGGGGTTATTTAGCCTCTAAATGAGCCGCCATTCATCAGGAAAAGTGAGTAATTGTTAAACTTACCAGCAGCTCCCGTTTCTTCAGCATCTTCCGTGAAATCCCACCGCGGAGCGTTTTTCTCTGACAGCACACAGTCCACCATGTCACAAGCACTGAGGGCAGGGCGATCAGCACTTCCGGTTAGGGCTCCAAAATAAAACGAAATTACGTACGGGAGATGTCCCAGAAATGATCCGTATGTCCGTTTCCTCTACAAAATATAAATAAATAAGTAAATAGAAATTATCGAAATGATTGAGACTGAATCGATTTGTTTGCATTAAATGTATTTGTTCATCAATTGATTTATTTATTCAAATCAAATAACATGTATGTTTTTATTTTTAAAAAATATAGATTTTATTTTTAATTTATCTATTTTTTTTCTATTTCTAAATTTCCTTTATTGCTACCAGTGTTAATTTTGTCATTTTAAATTAACCGTAAATAGGTTGATCAACCTTTAATGTAGACTAACAAAAATTAGATCTTTGGTGAGAAAAACTGAGACTGAAAGTAATTTCAGTTTTTTCAAGAATACTAAAACAAGACTAGAATATTAGTGCTTGACTACTGATATTTAGAAAAATCATAATAATTCTCTACATTACTTATAAGGTATGCCAGTGTTTTCATTATTTGAAATTAAAAGAAGAATTGAAAATGCATTAAAATTGGTGTTTACCATCAAATCAGTGTTAAAATGATTGTTAGTTCAAAGGGATTAAATGATATGACAGTAAGTAAAGACTGAAAAATAAAAGATAGATAGATAGATAGATAGATAGATAGATAGATAGATAGATAGATAATCTAATGGCAAGGACTAAGACCACATTTTTAAAAGCTATCAAATTTAACAGAGAATTTTACTCTTCTTTCAGATCTATATATTGTTTTAAGGTATGAATTTGTATATATTAAATTAACTAATGGTATTTTGTAATGTAAATTAATAATATGATAGACATTTTTTCTGTTTCATTTTCTCTATCTACTTATTAATTCTCTTTCCATTTTAATTAATTAATTAATTAATTAATTAATTAATTAAAAAAAATACTCCTTTTGACTGCCAGCAGCTTCTGTATCTGTCTAGCCACTATTATAATCATTAAAGTGAACTCGTTGGTCGAGTTTTGGATTAAGACAAGTTGTAAAACTTCTTGTCCTTCAAAGTTATAACAAGAATAAAAAAAACAAATCAGCTGTGTGAATTAATATTTCCATGATTTAATTTAATGATACACCGTTCATCTTCTGGGGAAGTTATCGTTAACTTAACGAACCGTAAACAACCACACAGCGGCTCTCGCTTGCTGCCTGTGCCAGAAAGTTACTTCTGGATAAAACAAAGATCCTATATAATGCAAGAGGACGACTTGATAAGTCCGATTTTGTCAGCACGTCAGGTAAGAAGTGGTTAGAAGCTGTGGCATGCTGTTCACTTGACGGCTAACCTTGCAGAGCAGATGGATACGCCCTTTTCCTTGTTTTTCACGAGTTTTGTTTTTCGCGAATCCATCTAGCAAAGCTCCCATCTGAACCATTTGGGCCCGGTTAGAAAGTAGCTGTGTTTCCATTACACTTGGAAACGCGCAATATCGAAATAGCGCAAAAAAAAAACTGGTAATGGAAACACCTGAATTTCGAAAAAAAAAAAAAACCTAAAATATCGCTAAAAAGTTTTTACACTTGCATGAAGAGGTTTTTCAGGCATTTGAATATACAAATATATCACAAAAGTGTAATGGAAACACTTTTTCCGCATTTACAAGTCACGGGACATGACGTATGGTGTCACATGACCAGTCACTCTGAGACAACATGGCGCGATACGTGTAGACAGAAGAAGAGACGAGACTTTTCTTAACATCATACTTCCACCCTTATACATGGCTTTTGCCATACATATGGACTTTACCTCTGAACTATCATCAGTTGCCTTCATCTTTTGTTCAACATTATCAAGGCAACCACCATAGATGTAACCAAAGCCGTACCAACATGCAACAGGTTTTGAGCGGCAAGCTTCCCTGCAGCGAATTCACTCAAAATGAGATTTTACGAGAATTGCAAGGCCTATGCCCAAAACTCCCTTCAATGGAAACGCATTCAAAGCACAATTGTACTTAATCGAAATTTAAGAAATATCGCTTTTATTTTGCAAAAAAAAAAAAACTGTAATGAAAGCCCAGCTAGCGACGGGACCAATCAGCTACAAGGAGCAGTACTTTCAGGTGCAGCAGAGTCGTGATGTAAACAAGCAGCAGCAAGAACTGGTGCAGTTATGGAGGAAGAGATTAATGTGGATGCTGCTAAAGCGCCAGTTTTATCAGAACTTGATGACATTTCTTTGTTAAAAGAAGAACAAAGAACAGCAGTGAGTTCTTTTCTTTTCAAAAACCACAAAAGTAGAGTACTTGCATGTCTGTAGTCGCCATGTTTCGTGTTATCCTCAGTAGCTGCGCACGTGCAGCTTGCTAGCTGCTACGTCACGTGTTTTGTTGCTCTGATTGGCCCATAGAGATGTGACAGAACGTTCACCCAATCATACTCCGAGGATTTTTTCAAAGCCTCTGCCTTTTCTCAAATGTTTCCTATTGAAGCTTTCCCAGATGGACGTGTGAAACAAATCCATCTGGCGTGTCAGGTTACATGATGGCACCAAAGAGGGCAATTCGTCAAATTTTATCCACATAGAGCCTTAATGTGGTGTCCTTTAAGATAAATGACATTAATTAGTCAGCATATAGGGAGCCACAAGGGGGAGTTTTTTCAAATTTCTCAACAAATAGTGCACCAAAGAAGGCAGTATATCTAATCCATCAACACAGGAGCCACCATAGAAAGGGACATGTCACAATTCAGCTATGGCTAAATCCCGCCCTCAAACGCGATAAGCCAATCACAGTGCGTACAGCCACTCCAATACACTCAGACATCGGCTGCCTGGACGTCCATTGAAATGAATAGGAGAAAGTACGTTTTTGTCTGTTTTATGAGGTTTTTTGAGATTTTAAGTTTAAAAATGGTCAAACGATGTTCATGGGGTACATGCGACTCCAACACAAGGTATCCTGAGAGGCTGGGCGACAGAGTGTTTTTTTTACCCTTTCCTAAGCCACATCTAAACCTAGAATAGTGTCTTCATTGGATAAAAGTTTTTCAGTAGACCACAACATCAGCTCAACAGGGAGAAAATTAACATCTGTTCTAAGGTAAGCCAACATCGTATTTGAGGCAGCATATTGTCACTTTGCTGGAAAGAAATATAAAGTTATCTTTAACATCTCTAACGTTAGGTAAAGTTAGCCTAATAGCTCCTAGCTGCGTTGTTCGTTGTGTCACGTTTGTTGGGAGTTCATTGGCATTGGTTGTTCTAGTTTTTATTCTTTGGTGATCGTACATCATTGTTAGCTGTTGTCCAAAGGGCTCTAGTTAAACTAACGTTAACTTCTGGAGCTCAGCTTCATGAACTTATCTATAATAGCCAAGATAACAAAGGTTGGCAAGTAATGCTGAATGATTGAATGTAAATACTATAACACCAAACTAACGGAGAGACACTCGTGGTAAAGATGGTAAAAAGGCCGTTATATTTTTCTCATATTCTGAGCCTAAAACCTTAACTTCAGTGGCTCTTTGATGCTGATCCTCTATCTTGTGGTCTGAGATTGTGATGGCAAAGAAATGCGGTTTATTACATTTGCACTGGGACCTGTAAATTTTGGCTCGTAGCTGAGGCTTTTTATCGACCTTCTCAACAATAAAATGATTAATATATCCCTCCAATGTGTAGTTTAGACCCTTCTGGTGACAACTGCAATAGCGTCTGTCACTGAATGTTCATCGTTTGTTTGAGTGAGTGGAGGGGGCGTGGCTTAGCCATAGGTCAATTGTCTATTTAGGGGTTACCAAGAGTGGGCAACATGCCAAATGTGTGTAGAAGGTACCAAGGAGGGCAAAATTCTATTTTTTTCCTCACTGAGGGCATACAAATGGGCAATATGCTAAATTATATCCAAAGCGACTGAAGGCTGCACTCTGTGTGTCTGCAGCCACGGCGCGCTTTGGCTCCTCTCTTTCTATAGTGGGCGGAGCCTTCTCTCACTCCCAGTGTGTGTGAAGTGAGACGGACAGACGTGGCTGAGAGAAGTGCTTTCGCGGACCGGCCGCAGCTTGTCGAAAAAGAGGGGGCACAGAGTGAAATATGGAGCCATTTCGCTTAAACAGCCGACAGTGAAGGCAGGCCAAAAGACACTTCAAAACCCGTGTGTAAAGCCTGCTACCAGCACACGCAGACCAAGGGAGGAAACACATCTAATATGGCAAAACACCTTGCTGTTCGCCATCCGCAATTGTTTTGAATT
Organism: Cheilinus undulatus; assembly: GCF_018320785.1. Classification (NCBI taxonomy): domain Eukaryota; kingdom Metazoa; phylum Chordata; class Actinopteri; order Labriformes; family Labridae; genus Cheilinus; species Cheilinus undulatus. Next base: position 52,283,277 of record NC_054872.1, read on the forward strand.
CAAAGAGCGACAGGTTAGCAAATGTGACAGAGATGCCCTCAAATATACTGTAAATCTTTGGTTGCATTTGACGATGCAATTAATCGGTCCCTCCGGAAAAAAAAAACAACAACTTTTGTTTTGTGATTGATGCGGACAAAAAATTTTGATTTTCCAAAACAATACGATGTACTTTAACTAGTTTTTTGAAATGTATTTTCACGGTTGTCCTCTCTAAGCCGAGGCGTTTTCACGTCCTCTGTCAGCCGCCGAATGTGTCGCTTATTAAGCGGCGAAAATATGCGACCTCCGCTTAATCAGCGAAAATTGCTTAATTTGTTGAATTGTGCAATCGCATAATGGCATTCTTCTGGAGAGATGGCTTCATCTATATCGTTAGTAGATGAGCTGAGTAGAGCCCACGCAGCCCCCAGCTACAGAGCTGCATGGAATCATGATGTAGTTTAATAAGGTGACACCTGGTTATGAATATAACTGTAAACATGACGTTAACTATGAAATAAGCCACCTGAACTCAAGTATACTTTACTTAAAAAAAAAAAATCTCATTTATAATGTTATGAATGTGTCAATTCAATTCAGTGTATAAACAGCATAGGCTAAACAATGGGGTCACAGAGCATGAAAATAAATAAATGTTAATGTTAACTGTTAATCTGGCAGGATTATGAACCTGCTCACTACAGCACTACAGTGCATTAAAGAAGCTGTCACACTAATGACTCAATACACCTCTGTGTGCTCTACTCAACTGATTTTCTAGTTTTCCATTTAGTCGAATTATGCTGAAAAATTATACATGAGCACAGGCCAGGCTCTCTAGATGACAGTGTCATCTATTACTCCATTAGTTTTACGGAGCTTTAGATTTTGCCATAGTATTGTTTCAGTATTGGTATCGAGATACTTTAGGCAGGTATCGTATCGAGGTCATAATTTTGGTATCGTGACAACACTACCTCCACCCCAGCCTCCTCCTTTATAGACTAAAGCTTCACCTCCTCCACCCCAGCCTCCTCCTTTATAGACTAAAGCTTCACCTCCTCCACCCCAGCCTCCTCCTTTATAGACTAAAGCTTGACCTCCTCCACCCCAGCCTCCTCCTTTATAGACTAAAGCTTGACCTCCTCCACCCCAGCCTCCTCCTTTATAGACTAAAGCTTCACCTCCTCCACCCCAGCCTCCTCCTTTATTGACCAAAGCTTCTCCTCCTCCACCCCAACCTCCTCCTTTATAGCAAAAAGCTTCTCCTCCTCCACCCCAGCCTCCTCCTTTATAGCAAAAAGCTTCACCTCCTCCACCCCAGCCTCCTCCTTTATAGCAAAAAGCTTCTCCTCCTCCACCCCAGCCTCCTCCTTTAATGACTAAAGCTTCACCTCCTCCACCCCAGCCTCCTCCTTTATAGCAAAAAGCTTCACCTCCTCCACCCCAGCCTCCTCCTTTATAGACTAAAGCTTCACCTCCTCCACCCCAGCCTCCTCCTTTATTGACTAAAGCTTCTCCTTCTCGACCCCAGCTTCCTCCTTTATTGACTAAAGCTTCACCTCCTCCACCCCAGTCTCCCCCTTTATTGACTAAAGCTTCACCTCCTCCACCCCAGTCTCCTCCTTTAATGACTAAAGCTTCTCCTCCTCCACCCCAGCCTCCTCCTTTAATGACTAAAGCTTCACCTCCTCCACCCCAGCCTCCTCCTTTAATGACTAAAGCTTCACCTCCTCCACCCCAGCCTCCTCCTTTATAGACTAAAGCTTGACCTCCTCCACCCCAGCCTCCTCCTTTATAGACTAAAGCTTGACCTCCTCCACCCCAGCCTCCTCCTTTATAGACTAAAGCTTCACCTCCTCCACCCCAGCCTCCTCCTTTATTGACTAAAGCTTCACCTCCTCCACCCCAGCCTCCTCCTTTATAGCAAAAAGCTTCACCTCCTCCACCCCAGCCTCCTCTTTTATAGACTAAAGCTTCACCTCCTCCACCCTAGCCTCCTCCTTTATAGACTAAAGCTTCACCTCCTCCACCCCAGTCTCCTCCTTTAATGACTAAAGCTTCTCCTTCTCCACCCCAGCTTCCTCCTTTATTGACTAAAGCTTCTCCTCCTCCACCCCAGCCTCCTCCTTTATTGACTAAAGCTTCACCTCCTCCACCCCAGCCTCCTCCTTTATAGACTAAAGCTTCTCCTCCTCCACCCCAGCCTCCTCCTTTATAGCAAAAAGCTTCTCCTCCTCCACCCCAGCCTCCTCCTTTATAGCAAAAAGCTTCACCTCCTCCACCCCAGCCTCCCCCTTTATAGACTAAAGCTTCACCTCCTCCACCCCAGCCTCCTCCTTTATTGACTAAAGCTTCACCTCCTCCACCCTAGCTTCCTCCTTTATTGACTAAAGCTTCACCTCCTCCACCCCAGCCTCCTCCTTTATTGACTAAAGCTTCACCTCCTCCACCCCAGCCTCCTCCTTTATAGCAAAAAGCTTCACCTCCTCCACCCCAGCCTCCCCCTTTATAGACTAAAGCTTCTCCTCCTCCACCCTAGCTTCCTCCTTTATTGACTAAAGCTTCACCTCCTCCACCCCAGCCTCCTCCTTTATAGCAAAAAGCTTCACCTCCTCCACCCCAGCCTCCTCTTTTATAGACCAAAGCTTCACCTCCTCCACCCCAGTCTCCTCCTTTATAGACTAAAGCTTCACCTCCTCCACCCCAGTCTCCTCCTTTATTGACTAAAGCTTCACCTCCTCCACCCCAGCCTCCTCCTTTAATGACTAAAGCTTCACCTCCTCCACCCCAGCCTCCTCCTTTAATGACTAAAGCTTCACCTCCTCCACCCCAGTCTCCTCCTTTATTGACTAAAGCTTGTTGCACCCTCATATTCAGATTCATGCTACTGTGGATTAAGTGATGAAATAATTTCTTTTTTTTCAGTACACATTGTCATTTATGTGTCCATCCACATGGTTTCTAGCCATGTGCTCCATGGAAGGTCAAAGCAGCTGCTTGACTAACCCAGGGAGCTTCTTCAGAGCAAAGCCTTCTCTGCAAAATAAAACTGTAGGCTGTATCCATTTTGCAATAAAATGGTAAAATGTATGATGAGTGTTCCTGATTGAATGTAGGTTATAATATTGATTTATTGTAAGTTGAGCAATCCAACAATGATCATATATTAAATCGCAATATTGGAAAAAAAAATCGCATCTAGATTATTTTTGCAAATGGTTCAGCCCTCATTCCAAAGAGAATACATTTACAATATAAACAGGAAAACACTGTAGAAGAGCAGAAAGAGGAGAGCTTCCTTCAACAATGTGGAATCATATACACAGAAAAAGGCACAAAAAAGGTGGGTGGCCCCTTCCTGGTTAAGATGTCCTAGCTTTTTAGGGAACTGTACCAAAACGCTGCAAATAAATACCTCCTTCTTTTTGCAAGTTGGACAGTGTGAGAGTTTTCTTTGAACTGTTAGCCCATTGAGAGATCCAGTATGTCTGTGGCTCTCAAATCTCTTCTTTGTTGTTTTTTTCTTTAAATATTGTTTTTGATATTTTGCCTTTATTGAATAGAGAGCTGGAAAGAGCCAGGACACATGGAGAGAGAGAGAGAGTGTTGGGGGAGTCATGCACCAAACATCCGCCCAGTGCCCAGCGTGTGGAGGACTACAGCCTCAGCATGTGGGAGCCTGTTCTACCAACTGAGCTAAACCAGAACCCTAAAACTGTTTACAGAATACAGAGGGAAATACTGAAATCTTTCATTCATCCTTGAGCTGTGGTGGACATTTATGCAGAAAACCCTCAAAGCATTCTTGAGATCTTACATTCATAAGAATGGCCTGACTTTCATGCAGATAAAAACCCAATCTGACTGTTCCTGCTTAAATCTAACCAGGAAGAGGACTCTGTGGAAGTGGACTCACTCAGTTTAAATCTCAGTGAGCCACAGAGAGGCATGATGGGAGACGTTGGTCTACTCACCTGTACGACTTCAGTCCCCTCGATGATCTTCCTGCTGTACATGACAGACGGCCAGCGCAGTGAGTCGTTGGCTCCGCCGGCCACGATGTACGAGTGCTCGGGATAGGCCAAATCCCAGAACCTGGAACCACAACAAACCTCAACATCACTGTACTGAAAAACCACGATCAGCTGTTCTCATCACTGTGAGGGTTATTAAAAGTTTCTGCTGCTTTTTCAGGGTTCTGTTTTCACCATGTTTGTATCTGAGGGGAGAAATTCTCCAGAATTTCACTATAAAGGCTTTAGAGTTAGATTCCAGATGGTTCTGTGGTCAGAATTTCTGCCAGTGATCCTGGGAGAGTCTAGAGCTGTCAGCTGTTCAAAGAGCCAAACTTCCTCTCCTCTTTAGTTTCTGTTTTAATCATTTTGATGATTGTGAATGTGATGAAGGAGCAGAGTATCTGTCACACATGGATCACAGATGGATTTGAAAAACTAAAACAACTTTACTGCCTCGTTATTAAGAGTCTGTTTGGATCAAAAGCAGGAAGTCTGAGACACGGGTTCCAGGGAATCTGCAGAGCTTCAGAGTTTCATTTTAAAAATCTAAAAATAAAAGCTCTGAACTTGAGACTCAAATATGCAGGTTTTATTGATGCCTGCTGCACACAAAGGACAAACTCAGTTGAAACTTGACGTGACTTTTGACTGAAGCTGAAAGAATCAGAAGTTTGATTCAGTCTAGGAAATAATGACTGAAGTTGGTTTGATGGATTTTAGAGAAGTGAGCACACTAACAATACCTCACATTCTGTTTAATAACCTTTAAGTTCAGCCACTGATCCGTCAAACTTGAAAATTTATCTGTGATTAGATTATATCTTCTGGCCAGACCTGAGCAGACCTGGGTTCACCTGGTTAACTAATGATCACAGATGTCTGAGATTGATTTCAGTGACCCAAAGAGCCCTGAGACACAACACTAAAATCTTATTTACATAATAGTGTGGAAGAGGTGTAGACTCAAAGCCAGGGTGTCAAACTCAATCATAGCAGGGGCCAGACTCTGGATTCAGGTCTAACCTGAGGGCCTAACAGGGTCTCCTTTTCAAACAGAAACCTAATCAGATGTAGGAGATAAGACCGACATTATTCACACCCAGAAGTTGATAATAGTTTACTGCACTTTAAAAGTATTCTGTTACGGTTGTAGAGAAGTGAATCTGTCACCTCTTTTTAAGCCTGCTGTCACTGTTTTCTTTCTTTCTTTTTTTTTTTTTTTTAAGATTTATTTTTAGGCATTTTTGTGCCTTTATTAGATAGAGGAGGACAGTGGATAGAGTCGGAAACAGGGTCAAGAGTGGGGGAGAGACATGCGGTAAGGCGCCTCAGGCCGGATTCGAACCCGGGCTGCCCGCGTACATGGGAGCGCCTTTAATCACTAGGCCACCTGCTCCCCCACTGTTTTCTATCTGACCTTCACTGCCATTCTGATTCCACCCGTTCTAAAATAACGTGCATAAATAAATGAGACACAGAGACATACCTGCATCTCAGAGAGAGGAGGAGCAGAACTCGCCCACAGGGTGAATTTTCGATCGCCTGTCTCCATGTCCCACATCGACACCTCGTTGTTTCCCTGGACGGCTGCAGAGAGATGAAATTTAACATTTACCTCATTAAATCAAACATTCAGAGAGACATGATCCACTCTCACTCCTCTGACCTGCGATCACTGATGATTGGTAGAGCGGATGCATGGGAGTGGTTAGAGATAGGGGGCTGGAACCGCATATCCCAGCATGCCATGGTGCCGCTGCTCGTACCTGCAGAGGAAGGAGAGTGAAGTGAGAAGACGGGACACATCTAAGCTCCTCCCTCCAATAATAATGTTACAGTATGAACTGCTGAGCTGTGCCATCATCGTCTCCACATCAACACCCAAACCCCACCCACCGAGGCAGAGCCAGCACTGGTGCATGTCCACGGTGAACGAGGTGATGAGTCCCAGGCGGAGGTCGTGGCGAAGTGTCCAGGCGTTTGTGTTGGAGCGAAGGTCCCAGCCAACCAGGGAGCCGTTCACGGTAGCGTACGCCAACACGGACTGAGCGCCCGAGTTAAAATGGTGGATGTCGACCGCACAGCCGTCCTCCTGCAGGTCCAGAGACCTAAAACACGAGAAGGGCGTGAAGAGACGTCCTCCTTCAGTAAATGTTTACACCTCTGAGTGTTGTTCTGTTACCTGGTCTGGAAAGGCTGCACTTTGGGGGATTTTGGGGGTTTGTTTGCTTCGACTGCGAGCAGCTGGATGGATCCGTTATCTGAGGCCACCGCCAAATAATGGGAGCCCTGGCAGAAGGTCAGCGTCTTCACGTGACCGCCGATTCGAGAGTACGTCAGCACAGACCTGCAGGAGGAAAGAGAGGGCACGTTTAGTCAGTGTGAGGAAAACTGAAACCGGGTTTTCTGGTGATTTAGACCCACCTGGTGGTCGTGGTCTTTCCCTCCATCTTCTGACTGTCCCACACTTTGACCGTGCCGTTGGATGCCGTAGCAAAGATGGAGTGTTCATCTGGGACTCTGATTCTGTTCACAGCAGCTTTGTGTTCGTGGAGGTGAGCGACCAGCAGACCTTTAGGATGCCATCCTGGAACAGAGTCAGTCAGGAGTCAGTCTGTCTGCTCATTCCTCAGACTAATCTAAACGCTCAGTTCTTTTATTATTTCATGTTTTACAAATAAATATATAAGCTTTATTTGTCTAAGAAGGTCAACTGTGCTGCTTTACACAGACAAATAAATGTAAAACATCAAAAAAAGTATTTTTTTTACAACAGCTTCACTTTATATTGTCTGTTTACCTGTGGGCAGTTAATGTTTATTTAACTTTTATCTAATTTTTCCTGTGGGATGAGGACAGAAATCCACTCTTACATCTAATCAACATTGTCTCCTTTAAGAGAGGTACTGACTCGATAAAATACGGTGTTAGAGAAGAACTCTCCATTTGAAGAAGGATGATCAGATCAGTGGGAGTTAGATGGACAGGAGTTCGGCCTGCAGCTCTGCAGAGTTTGATAACAGCGGGGCAGATATAACAGATTTGCTCTCTATGTTTTGGACTATAAATGCATAGTAATTTAATTTAACTAACCTGCTTGTTAAAGGTTCATTATGTCAGTATGACCAGGCTTATTCTCTGCCCATTTTGCCTCACAGGCCGACCCTGCAGCCTGTGACTCCTCCACTCATTCAAACCCTTGATTTCCAAACTGCTGCTGACTTTGGCCCGCCTCCACTGCTTAGTTATTGTGTTGAAGTAGGAAGTCTTTTAAATAAACCTGCTCTTCATAGGGTGAATTTACAGAGCAGTAAACCAGCATGTTTTGTTATATGGATGAACTTTACATAACGTGGGAGAAAGGCTGTTAAAAAGTGGCCTCAGGGGGAGCAGGTGACCTAGTGGTTAAAGGCGCTCCCCATGTACGCGGGCGGCCCGGGTTCGATTCCGGCCTGTGGCCTTTTACCACGTCTCTCCCCCACTCTTGACCCTGTTTCCAACCCTATCCACTGTCCTCCTCTATCTAATAAAGGCACAAAAATGCCCAAAAATAAATCTTAAAAAAAAAAAAAAAAAGAAAAAAGTGGCCTAAGTGTTCAACACAGCGAGCGATCCTGGAAGGCTTTGAGAGCCGCACAAACCGGGAAGCCACAAACCCCAAACCTCTGATCTAGACAAAGAGAAAATGACAAATAAACCTGAATCTGAAATACTAAACGTGTTAAAATGTCTGTTTTGTGTGACCTGGCGGAGGTGGTCGGCTCTCCCACTCGGCGCTCTCCATCATCTGTTTGGCCATACGCTCGGCGCTGCACTGCTCCCTCTTCTGCTGCCCCAGCTGCTGAAGCTCCGCCTTATGTAACCCACCTGTAATTTTAGCCATTCTGTGTTTTGCTTTAATGTCATTATCATAAGCAAAATGCCTTTTAAGCAGTAAGAGCACAAATATGCTACTGTCCCTTTAAGACCGCCATTGTTGTTTACTAATGCTCCACTAGGGAGAACTATGCGCTCAGACGCTGCAGCAGCAGAGGTAAAGGAAGCCACATGTGTGCAGCTTCTCCATTCTCTGTACCAGTTGCATCATATCGTCTGCTCACAGAGTATTTTCACTCCTAGTGTATGGACTCTTGCCAGACCGGAATTGTTGCTGTTTTCCTGGTGGCCTTTGAGGAAAACTCCTGTCGCTTTGCCCCCACCTGGACCAACCTGAGTATTACAAGCCCAATGCTCCCTTTTCACATACACACATATAGAGCTCTATAAACTTTAATTTTGCTAAACCAGCATATATATATATATATATATATATATATATATATTTTTTTTTTTTTTTCTTTTCTCAAAGACAATCGAAGGACAGTTTGCTATTTTTTATTTTTTTATAGACTGAGAGACTCTAGAGGTTAAGAGTCAATTCTCTACTAAAACCTTCCTAAGGGCAGATAGAGCTTTAAGTTTACAGTAACAACCACTTGGAAACTTGTTTGTTTATAAAAGGAAAATAACTGTTTTATTTCCCTCCGTTTCACTTTATTAACCATGTTTATAATTCTTCTTCTTTTTTTTTTTTTTTAGTTTGATGAAGTCCTAGTTTCTGTGCGCTGAAAACAATAGTGTGTTTCACCCCAGGAGGTTTGATGAAGATGGATGTTCTTCTGTCCAGAAATCTGTGTATAGATCGGCAGTAAACTGCCATCAAACCCTGAATAAATTCTCCTCATTGGTTACACTTACACGTGTTGATAGGTAGGCGGGGCCGCTCGCCACAGACTGCAGCACGGGTGTTTGGGCCACGGCGCTCTTCCTGATCTGACTAGCCGGCCCGTCGACAGCCTGTAAATGCATGAAGCATAGCACTGATCCGCTGCTCCTCTAAACACCAACCCAGGATGAAAATGAGCCGACACAGCGTGTTCCTATGAATGAAACGATGTAATGTTACTGTATGAGTCATGTAATATCATAACACTATCTATGCTGAGGCCAGCTAATATCAGCGCATGTACCTACTAAAGTTTTAGTCATTTTATCATAAATTTAGACATTTCAATGCAAATATTGTCCCTAGAGGAAAGGCATCTCTGATGTTTAGAAGATAAACATTCTGGATTTCATTTAAACTCATGAATAAAAGCGTCTGGTTGTTGCTAAAGGCGGGATGATTTACCAGAATGAGTAAGTAGCTGGAGTCCCAGCCTAAACAGCTCTGATAGACCACCTATAAACAGACCTATTTCTGTGTTAGAGTGACTAAACCGTCTGTGTGGATGAGCCTCAGGTCTTTGATAAATCTCAGCCCCACCTCCACAGTCAGTGACGTGTTTTTACTGTGGCGGGCTGAGTGGACGGCGGCTCCTGAGATCCAAACATGCTCTTCCACTCCTCGTTCATGGTTGAGTCCTGCTTGGTGTGCTTCCTCGCTGCAGGAGAATAAACACCACAGGTAAATAAGAACAGGATGTTAGCTCGCCTCACACTAAAATTAACGTAACAGCTCTGTAAACGTTTGTTCCTTAGATGCACACAAACAACACACGCAGCACAGACGGAGGGGTTTCCACAGCTGGACATCATTACACTGCAAAAAATGCTCAAAATAAAGGGACGGATCTTCAGACCATCAAAGAGAAGAAAGATGCCTGTGAAGGTAGTCAGTCATCCAGGTCTCTGTGACCCAAAGACTGATCAAAAGGTCTAAATGGACTTTTTTAGTGGGAAACAGAAGCCTCTGTGGACCACTGGATGAATACATTCTGGTTCTGGCCCCAGTCGGTTTTAGAACTGAAGAAGTCCAGTTTACCTCTTTCAGATCAAGCTCTAGAGAGAGGAAAGCCTCTGTATGTATATCCAAGTTATAAGGCTGCTATAACACTAATATTCATTTTTGCTTTAGAAACCTAGCTTACTTTAAGTTTGGTGACCAAACTGGCAGCATGTGGTGAATGGAAGCTCATTGTGTAGTGAAAGAGTGCATATATTACCCTTTAAGATAAGTTTATATCGGTCTCAGAGGTCCCCAAAACACTTGTGAGAAGTTTGTTGCTGTAAAAACACTCCAGTATTGATTTCTGCATGTCTAAAAACCCCTCTGTTTCAGCCTTACTGAGAACCAGCTGTTCCTGTGGCTTTAAATGTTAATGAGCTGTCTGACTCCGCCCCTATCAGGAAATGGATATGGCTCTCCTGATCCTCCTCTCAAGATCAGGAGAGGAGGGCGGAACTTCCTACCAAGCAGGGAAGGCCAACCATACCTGGAGGCGGGGCTAACTCCCCACATGACATCATGAAGGGGAAAATCAAGAACAGCTTGGTTCAGCACACATTTTCTGAAAGGTGGAGAAAGAGAGGGGAGGAGGGAATGGATTTTTCTGATTCTTGGGGGGCTTGTGGACAGGACAGGGGCCTGAAAAGTGATTTTTGCATAATACGTCCCCTTTAAGACTGATGTGATATTCCCTGGTAACCCACTCCTATTAGAGAAGTTTGAATTAATCAGAATTTAAAACCAGCTCAAGTTTCTGAGACTGAACATTAAAAGTAAAAACTCAAAGGCCTGAGTAGCTGATAAAAACAGCAGTAAATGATGGTGTCATCTGCATAAAAACGATACAAGGCTATTGACAAGTTACCACACAGACTGCTGATATAAACGTCTCCAGGCCCGTTAGATAAAGACTCTGGAGACTGTGGAATACAGAGAGAACAAAGAGAACATGATAAATGAAGGGAGGGAGATTTCCTGTCTTTCTGATGTTTAATGTTTGCAGATACAGGTAATTTACTCTGAGATTAACGAGAAAACATCTGGAGCTGAGTGAGATGATCTGGTGGTGAAAGAAAAGAAACAAAACAACAAAGAGAGAGATGCTTTATGGAGGTTTGGTATAGTTTGGTGATATTCAGAGTTCTGCCCTTACTGCTCGACTTGAACACAGCTATGCAGATAGATAACTCTTTGACAAATTGACAGGTGTATCGTCTCCTTTAATGAGACGTTCCTTCAGTCATCAACAGAGTAAAACTGAAAAAAGGATATCAAATACAATATCAGTCACTTGACTATGTAAATGTCAGGCATGAATATCACACATCCTGAAACAATTCACAAAATATGCGTACAAATTGAGTGTAACAAAATGGATGCCGCTCTTACTAGCCTTGGGTATATAAAAAGGGTACTGCTTGCTAAACAGTAAAATATGTTTCGATGTTGAAATAAAGATGCACATTTATCACAATCGCTATGTAATAAACTGCTAACTTGCTCACTAAAATGCTCAAATTACAAGAAACGAACTAAGATGAGTTATATCTCAAAGCTACATTAAGTCACAATAAGGTCACGTCACTGAAACAATGGTTCATGAATTCTAACTCTTTAAAATACTGGAAACACAAAATGACCTTCAAAATATTCTTTAAAATATGTTAAACAATATAAATACTCACAGGCAGTGCTTTCAGTAAAAAACAATGAAGGATGGATGAAGATTCAATTTCACACTGATCTCTGTCGCCGTCAGCCATGAACTAAACATATCAGACTCACTTCCTGAATCTTCCTGACGTGAGTCATTCTCATTGGCTGTGATAACTGCAGCAAAGAAATACAGGAGAAAGAACAGCACCATCTACTGACAGAACTGAAAACAACACTCTATACTGGCAGACCTGCCAGCACACTCCCCACCTGACGTCATGAAGATGTCACACTTAACTGTTTATTTCCAGTGTCCTTGTCTTCAACACTTGACAGGAGGAGAACAGTTTCTGTTATGGGTCTCAAGAAGGTCTTCCATGTTCCTCCAGAGGCGACCTGTACTTCTACCTTCTCTACTTTTCCATCATGACTGGGGAAGGTTTTCACAGCCACACCCATAGGCCAGTGGTTTCGCTTGACTTGAGAGTCCTTCAACAACACAAGATCCCCTTCCTTCAGATTGGGTCGCTCTGAGAGCCATTTCCTGCGCTCTTGTGGTGTAGAGAGATACTGGTTCTTCCAGCGATGCCAGAATACATTGGAGAGATGCTATACTTGTCTCCACTGATGTTTGAACATGTCTTTTTCATTGAAATTGCCAGGAGGCATAGATGGAACCCCAACCTTCTGTGTAAGGAGGGTATCTGGTGTCAGGATGGATGGAAAGCTGGGGTCAGAGGATACTGGGATGAGAGGTCTTGAGTTGACAATGGCTGTCACCTCTGCTGAGAAAGTAGTCAACACTTCACGTGTCAGATGCTGAGGTGAAATGCCCATGAGCATCAAGACGAGTATCTGTCTTGTCAAGCCGATCATGCGTTCCCAGCTTCCTCCCATATGTGAGGCAATGGGGCGGGTTAAAAACCCAGGTGCATGAGTTGTCACTTAGGAACTTCTGTACTGCCTCACTGTTGCAGTGTCTTGAGTCGATACCTCGCTCTTTGCATGCTCCCAAGAAGTTCGTTCCACAGTCTGACCTCAACTGTTTCACAGGACCACGGATAGAGAGAAACTGCCGCAGTGCGTTGATGAAACTTGAAGACTCCATCGACTCCATCACTTCAATGTGGATGGCCCTGGTTCCCATACAACTGAAAATGACTGCCCACCGTTTACTATTGGCACAGCCACCCCGAGTTCGACGAGAACTGACCAAGGCCCGAACACGTCCACTCCAACACAAGAGAACGGTGGATTGGTGCTTAGACGGTCTGTGGGCAGATCGGCCATCTTTTGTGACTGAGTCTTCCATCGGAGTTTGCGACATGTCTCACAGCTGTGGATGATGGAACTGATGCACCGCTTTCCATCTGCATCCCACAGGCCAGCTGACCTCACAGCATCCTCTGTGAAGTGGCGCCCCTGATGCTGGACTTGCTGATGGTAGTGTCATATGAGCAGCGTTGTTACGTGGTGCTGCCAAGGGATAATGAGTGGATTTCTTTCATCACTTTCAAGATCAGCTTGTGACAAACGACCACCAACTCTAAGGCAACTTGCAGAATCTAGGTAAGGTGACAACTTCCTGAGCTGGCTGTGCTTAGGGATCTCTTTCCCTGCCTGAATGCATGCAAAGACTTCAGGGAAGGCCTTGTGTTGAAGACTGCATATGATGACAGTCTTAGCTCTGGCAAGATTTTCTGGACAGAAAACTTTGCATATGTGCCAGCCTTGACAGTCACTCTTACTGTTTCCTCTCTTGAAAGCGTCTTGGATCCAGGGGAAAATCTGCAACCTTCCGTTGTAGCTGACTTTAACAAGAAGTCTGGCCCTTTAAGCCACACACTGGACATCAAGGTGTTTGCTGGGATCAACCTTGAGACTTGGTCAGCTGGGTCTGTATCCGTAGTATCCGTAGGAACATAGTTCCATTGTTCTGGTAAAGAAGACTTTCTGATTCTCTGCACACGGTTACTCATGTAGACATAAAACCTTTTGGATTCATTGCGAATATAACCGAGGACAACTTTACTGTTGGTGAAGAACCTCACAGAATGGATGTGGACATCCTTGCAGACATCCTCTGCGAGGATGTCTGCAATTTCCACGGCAAGAACGGCTGCACAGAGTTCAAGCCTGGGGATTGTCACCTCTGGTTGCGGGGACAGCTTGGCTGTACCAAACACAAATCCAAGTTCACTCTTTCCTTCTGCATCTGTGACCTTGATGTAAGCTACTGCTCCAATAGCTTGTGTAGAGGCGTCACTGAAAACACAGAGTTCTCGGTTTGTGGCTTTGCTGAGGGAGATGGAAGTGTACATTCTTTTGATTCTGACCTCTTCAAGGTCCTTGAGGGAATCTTTCCACTCACACCATTCTTTGAGCTTCCTTTCAGCGAGTGGGTCGTCCCACCCGCAGGTTTCTGTGGTAAGCTCTCTCAATAAGGCCCTGCCTTGGAGGCTGACTGGAGCTGCGAACCTGGGGGGTCGTACAGACTATTTATGATCGATAACACCCCTCTGCAAGTGTAGGGCTTGTCTGTGGCCGAAACTTGAAAGGTAAACTCGTCAGTGGCAATGTCCCAACTTATTCCCAGACTTTGTTGCATTGGACAGAAGTCTTCTCCAAGGTCTAGATCCTTCAGTCCCTTTGCTAGATCCTCCTTGGGGAATGCCTCCATTGTTTTGGTGCTGTTTGAAGCAATCTTGTGTAACTTCAAATTGGAAGCAGCCAGTGTTTCTTGAGCTCTTTTGACGACATCTACAGCCTCTCTGTCTCGGATGGAAATGAGATGAGACTGTCGTCAACATAGAAATGGTGGGCCACAAATTGCCTTGTTGTGTGGTCACAATCCCCTTGATCCTGTGACGCCCTCCTAAGCCCATAGGTCGCCACAGCAGGAGATGGGCTGTCCCCAAAAACGTGGATGGTCATGCGGTACTCCACTATGGGCTCTTCGAGGTTGTTGTTTTGGTGCCAAAGGAAGTGTAAGAAGTTCCTGTGATCTTCATGTACTGAGAAACAATGAAACATCTGCTTCACATCTGCAGTGACAGCCACTTGTTCTTTGCAGAACCGCATGAGCACGCCCAACAGGCTATTGTTAAGATTGGGGCCTGTAAGGAGGACATCGTTTAGAGACACTCCTTGGTGTTGTGCAGAAGAGTCAAAGACCACCCTTATTTGGTCTTGTTTGTGAGGGTGATAGACACCAAAGAAAGGGAGGTACCAGCATTCCTCTTGCTCCTTGAGCGGTGGTGCTGGCTCTGCGTGTCCATTGTCGAATATGTTCTTCATGAATTCCACAAAGTGGTGTCTTATTTCGGGTCGTTTTTTCAGTGTGCGATGAACTGAGGTGAGGTGCTGAATGGCTTGTTGTTTGTTGTTAGGGAGTCTTGGTCTCGGGGAACGGAAAGGCAATGGAGCCACCCAGCTGTTTGTGCTATCTTGGTAGACTTCCTTGTTCATTATCTGTAGGAAGGTTTGTTCCTCTATTGAGTAGGCAGGTTTTTCATCTGCATTCGTGCACTGAAAGACTGTTTCTCCCACAGTGTCATCCTGAGACAGGGTGCGACGTGATGACTGTGGCAACTGAAGCTGTCCTTGACCTGGATGTTATTTTGACATGGGAAGAAGTTGCTAGGTCGACCATTGTCCAAGATGTTTACCTTGAAGGCATTCACGTGGTCAGGTTTGTGAGCCTTGCCAAGACACGTGTCACCAATGATAACCCACCCCAAAGCTAGCCTTTGCGCAAATGGAGCATTTGGAGGCCCATTCTGCTGATCGAGCGCCTTGTGAGCCTGAATGACATCTCTCCCAAGTAGCAGCAAGATATCTGCGTGGGGGTCAAGAGCAGGAATCATTGCAGCAATATCCTTGAGGTGAGGATGGTAGTAAGCAGCTTCAGGGGTTGGGATTTTGTTTCGATTGTCAGGAAGCAGGTCACATTCAAAAAGTGTGGGCAAGGACAAACTGGATAGGTGGTCAGCTAACTCCACAATGAAATTGCTTGCTCTTCTCCCAGTCTCCTCTGACACCCCTGCACAAGTCTTGAGAGTATATGGGGTAGAGGTTTTGTCAATGCCAAAGATGTCAAAGAAGGAAGATCTGGCTAAGGATTTATTGTTTTGATCATCCATGATGGCATAAACTCTGAGTCTCTTATCATAGTGACATCTAGGGTAGACAGACCAGGCAGATCTTAGCACATGAGTGTCCTCCTATGTCATTTCCACATACCTGTGTGCACTTGGAGGAGGCAATGGGTGATGCTGACTCTGGCTCCCCGCCGTGATCAGTGGCAGGCTTTGTGTTGGCATGCGTTATCCATGGTCCGGCATGGAGAGCTGCAATGTGTGAGTCACTGCCACATTCAGCACAGTGGATTTCCACCTTACACCTCTTGAATGACATTTTCAAAGGAAGATTTCCATGCCAAGTACTTGCTTGGTTTGTCACTAAACCTTATAAGTCCTCCTGTGAGCAATTCTGGCTAGAAATCTGGTGATGTCAGTTATGTTGGTATTTTCCTGTGAGGGAATCTGAGGTTTGGATGCTGCACGTACTGGTAAGTATGGGGATGGCTGGGAGGCAACATTGTCCCTATTATTATGAGGCACTGAGTTATAATGTCCAATACTAATGTCAAACATGTTGTCTTCCTGTTTTGGTGGACCAAGTATAGAACACGCGGGCACCTGACAAGGTCTGACATCATCACAAGGAGTTAGCTTGTCCTGTTGGCGTAATTGATATTGATTGAGAAATGGGATGACTGGGATGACTCACACTCCCTTCATCTATTTCGCTTGCTGCAGCTTCATATACGTTAGCTTCAGCAAGGGCTGCCTCAGCATCACATCGCTGGTCAAACGCATCCAATGTGGCCTCGAAATGTGTTTCTTCCACTTTAAGTTCTGCTTGTTTAACTCTCATTTCAATTTCTTTTTGGGCAAATGCTGCTCTTGCTTGCACTGCCTCAGCTTTGGCTTGTGCGACAACTGCAGCAACGCTGGCTGATGACTTTTTAGAGCCCTTTGATGACTTTGATTGATGACTACGGACTGACAGAACATCATCATTTTCAGTTCCTAGTTGAGACATGTTCATGTTTTGAAACAAGGCTGGTTTGTGAATCCACCTGGCACTTGTTGCTGTAAATTAAATTGCCTTTTTACTTTTCTGCCCTTACTGCTCGACTTGAACACAGCTATGCAGATAGATAACTCTTTGACAAATTGACAGGTATATCGTCTCCTTTAATGAGACGTTCCTTCAGTCATCAACAGAGTAAAACTGAAAAAAGGATATCAAATACAATATCAGTCACTTGACTATGTAAATGTCAGGCATGAATATCACACATCCTGAAACAATTCACAAAATATGCGTACAAATTGAGTGTAACAAAATGGATGCCGCTCTTACTAGCCTTGGGTATATAAAAAGGGTACTGCTTGCTAAACAGTAAAATATGTTTCGATGTTGAAATAAAGATGCACATTTATCACAATCGCTATGTAATAAACTGCTAACTTGCTCACTAAAATGCTCAAATTACAAGAAACGAACTAAGATGAGTTATATCTCAAAGCTACATTAAGTCACAATAAGGTCACGTCACTGAAACAATGGTTCATGAATTCTAACTCTTTAAAATACTGGAAACACAAAATGACCTTCAAAATATTCTTTAAAATATGTTAAACAATATAAATACTCACAGGCAGTGCTTTCAGTAAAAAACAATGAAGGATGGATGAAGATTCAATTTCACACTGATCTCTGTCGCTGTCAGCCATGAACTAAACATATCAGACTCACTTCCTGAATCTTCCTGACGTGAGTCATTCTCATTGGCTGTGATAACTGCAGCAAAGAAATACAGAAGAAAGAACAGCACCACCTACTGACGGAACTGAAAACAACACTCCATACTGGCAGACCTGCCAGCACATTTAGAAACTTTAAAGTCAATCACACTGAACTGGAGCAGTGAGGAAATAATCCACAGCACGAGAATCAAACACAGATTACAGATTATTACTCTGGCTCTGATGTTGGCGGTCAAACAGGGTTAGGGTTAGGGTAGGGTAAGGGTTCAGCGCTCAGGTTGTGCCTGCAGACTTCAGAGAATTTCATCAACTTCTTTGATTGACCCAACAGTTTTACAGAACACCGTCAAGTCCTGTTTTGGACTTTTTCAGAATCCCTCCCTGTGGGTCACCATGACCCACTGACATCGCCACCTTCCAGACCACGCAGGGCTTCATCATCACGTCGTCCAGAGACGGCATCGTCAAAGTGTGGAAGTGAAGATGGGGAGCGAGGGCATCAGACGACTCTTAGACAGTATGAACAGTTTCTCACTAACACGATCATAAACATGAGGAGTGCATTCAGAGCGGTGCTTTTTAACAAAAACGTTACATCCAGGAAGAGGCCGCCTCCATCTTTGTTATGTTTCAGTCACACTTCAGAGATTTCTTCGCGTCTGCAGCTTTTTCATTTCTATCTGCCGGCTGTTTCATCTTCTTCATCAGCCTGATACATGTTCTCTTCAGCTCCTGCCTCTCTTTACTCCAGGGTTGCCAACTCTCACGTTTCTGGCGTGTGACTCACGCTTTCTCCTCCTGTCTCGCGCTCACACGCCACTCAAACTATTCTCACGCTAGAATCAAATGCTCTCAAATTACTCTCTGATTGGTGTGCAATGTTTATCCCCGTGTTGACTGGACGACTGCTCAAGGTAACGGTCCTAAGCCTGTGAACAACTAGCCAATCACAGCACAGTAGGGCGGGAGTTGACGTTCAGCCACTGCAGAACAGCGGCAGATCGCAGCAGCAATTGTACCAAAGTAAACAACTAGTCGGCGTCTGATGTCATGGTTTAATCATACAGCGGAACCCAGGGCTTAACAAACTACATAATTTTTGTTTTGAATAAATAAATGATATTCAACCCGCAGCTCTCGAGCCGCATGTGGCTCTTTAGTGACCAGTTTCAGCTCTTTTAAGGCTTCCTTTAATAAAATCCTCCTGAAATCCTCTATAAATATGAAAACTGTAAGCTGTAAAGACTCATTGCAATAAGTCATATCAATAAATCTAAGTCCACAGAAAGAAGACAGACTTTAACTTCCAAATTCAAATGAAAACTTGTGTTTTATTACCATCGGGTGCGCCCAGGACGGCGGACCGTGCGTAAAAGAGCGCAGAGGAAGTCCGCTGGTGGCGCGTCTCTTCCGTAAGTTAGCAGAGGTGTGCTGTCCTGTCTTGTGTTCAAGGTGAAGCTTCTAATGCCCTGGTTTTAACACATTTCTTCAGTCACTTCCTGCCGATGCTCTCCCATACTCGTATTTGATGATGACTTTTGCGATGCGCATCATCATCAACGAGCCAAACACACACGGATCACATCTTAAAATAATGTAAAACTGAGTAAAACTTGTCCAGACATGGATGGTTTATTTGATCTTAAACATACTAATGATAAATACTGTCAAAAGGGCAGACACAGAAAAATGAAAACAACAGTCTGGCAGGACAGAAGGATCTGTGAGGGGGGCTGCAGGTGTGAGGCAGGGCCGGTTTTAGCCATTTGGAGGTCCAGGGCAAAGACCAATATGGGGACCCTCCCCCTTTAGCTTAAAGGGATAATAATGAGAGGAAAAAAGAATAGAAAGCATAACTTTAAGTTAACAGAGTCACAGAACTACAGTAAATGTCAAAATATGGAATATAAATACTCAGACACCCATGATTCATCAGCACGCTGAAAAGCTCCTTATAGCTCTGAGTCAGCACATTCTGATATTTTAAAAGACTTTAGTCCAGGTGGAGCTTATATAAATAAAAACATATGCTTATTATCAGTAAAATATCTTTTCTTCTGACACTATACAGACATTTTTATGTATTTCATCCCACTGAACAACACAATAATCCACCAATTCACTGTTTTATTTCAACTATGGATAGATTGGTCATCAAATGCCCGGTTTTGGATTGTGGCTCTTGCAATAGTATTTTTAAGACAATGTGGCTCCTGGGTAGATTAAGGTTGAGTACCACTGGAATAAATGCTCTGTAAGGTACAAAGGATAATAGCTGAATGGGCTAACAGTTAGCATTAGCTAGCTTACGTTAATGTGACCAAACATCCTCTTTTGCTCGGGTAGTAGTAAGTTTTTCTATGCAATTGATAATGTAGCCACCATGCATGTTTTGAAGAAAGACTTACCAACTGTGTTACTGCAGATGAGCGTACTGAAATACTTTAAGAAGGTGAGAGAGAGAGAGACGAGGGACTGGCGCTAGCAGACAGAGGCAGCAGGATTGGGACATCGCCAGAAGAGAGGAGAATAAAGATGATGACGCAGGTGAACTAAGCTCACAACACCATCTAAGATTTCATAAGTTGCCGACCTAACAAGTTTTTTTCCCCAGTTAAATTTATGGCATTGTGAGCATGGCCTCTGTGGTCCATATCTATTTTATTCAAGGTCTGCTAGCAAATAACGAAGCACAGTAAATTGTTGTTTATCACACTCATATCCTTCAATAGTTGTTGCTATTATGTGTGTATGTGCGTGTGTGTGTGTTAGGGCCTGTAAGAGAGATACTTTTTAAACCCTAATGGTGAAATCAGTCTGAATACATCGCCATCAATGAGTGCGCGCATGTATAATGAACAAAATCTCACTCCAGCCGGGAGCCCAAAGTTGGCAACCCTGCTTTACTCATTTGTGCATTTAAAGAGCATTTCTGTGTTTTTAAACCTGGGCTGTGTTTTTGTAGATTAAAAGGCAGTCCGGGACAGACGGTTTCTGAATGTCTCCAGCAGAGCATGTGAGCGGAGTGGAGCGATGAGATTTCCCGCTCTTCGCTCATAGAGCTGTTCCTTGCGCCCGCTTGTCCGCTCAGAGGGATTCACGGATACAAATTCTTGCAGATGCATTCTGGGTGAGACATGCTTCAGACGCATGGTGTGAGCGGTACCGGAGCGAAATTGGAGCGGGATGGAGCGCAAGATAAGGTGCCGGTCCACCTTTTTTGAAAAAAAACGCTCCGCGCTCTGGCCAAAATCCTTCCGCTCGCGCTCCCCGCTCCGCTCACATGCTCTGGTCTCCAGTGGATGAGTTCATCCTGCAGCCCTGAAACATGCTGTAATGTCTGCACCATAATCCCCCATGAGTTAAAGTGTCCAAGTCAGATTTATTTATATTCTGCATTTTATTTTACGACTTAAGACTCAATGTGCTTTAGAAAAAAAGTAGAAAACATGCACAAGAAAAATCTGTATGATAAAAACACGTTTAAAAACATTAAAGAAATGATGGATAGATGGATGGATGCATGGATGGATGGATGCATGGATGGATGCATGGATGGATGCATGGATGGATGATGGATGGATGCATGGATGCATGGATGGATGCATGGATGGATGCATGGATGCATGGATGGATGGAT
The DNA here is from genome assembly GCF_018320785.1 of Cheilinus undulatus. Taxonomy (NCBI): domain Eukaryota; kingdom Metazoa; phylum Chordata; class Actinopteri; order Labriformes; family Labridae; genus Cheilinus; species Cheilinus undulatus. The sequence goes on from NC_054872.1 coordinate 52,304,178, forward strand.
GGATGCATGGATGGATGCATGGATGGATGCATGGATGGATGCATGGATGCATGGATGGATGCATGGATGCATGGATGGATGCATGGATGGATGATGGATGGATGGATGGATGCATGGATGGATGGATGATGGATGCATGGATGATGGATGCATGGATGGATGCATGGATGGATGATGGATGGATGCATGGATGCATGGATGGATGCATGGATGGATGCATGGATGCATGGATGGATGCATGGATGGATGATGGATGGATGGATGGATGGATGGATGCATGGATGGATGGATGATGAATGCATGGATGATGGATGCATGGATGCATGGATGGATGATGGATGGATGCATGGATGGATGGATGATGGATGCATGGATGGATGATGGATGGATGGATGCATGGATGGATGGATAGTGGATGGATGGATGGATGGTGGATGCATGAATGGATGGATGATGGATGGATGGATGGTGGATGGACGAATGGATGGATGATGGATGGATGGATGGTGGATGGACGAATGGATGGATGGATGGATGGATGGATGGTGGTGGAAGAGTTAGCATGATCAACTAGCTTATCCATCCATCCATCCATCCATCCATCCATCAGGTGTTTTAGACGGTTCTTGTCTTTGGCGATTCTCTACCAACTCTGACAGAAGGAATGAAGTGATAACTTGGAATTTCACTTAAATCAATCAGATTGATCAACAAAATTCAATATGTTTGAAATCATCGTAGTCAGAGCTTTAACTGGAGTTACACAAGATGTTAAAGTCTTATAAACAAGCATGTCTGCTTCATTTGGAGTTTTCTGACACTCAAAAATAATCTTTTACCTTCTAAGTGACCTCATGTTTTTCAATCAGAGCGACCTGAACGCCTTCATTCTGGGCTGATATCACTGAGTGCTGTGAAAACACAGCTTTCTCATCCTCTTCATCGTAGGTTTTACATGAAGCACCAGCGCTCAGTTTATTTAAGTACATGTTGTTTTTTTAGACGAACTGAAACCTCCTCGTTGACACCACACGGCCATGTTTGTGACCTTATAAGGCTCCAGTGGATGGTGGATTACAGGATAATTACCACTGTTTTCTTTGAAAAATTACTAGATAATAAACACCTTTTTCTTCCACCTATCACATTAAAATTAGTGGGTAATTAGGGCCAGCTGAATTGAAGTGCTACTGATTTTTCCATAGTACTAATGACTAAAATCTGAAAACCACTGCACGTCTCTTGTCTCACCTTTTTTTTAGCTTTGCATGAAGTCTGTAAGTTTTGGCTAAAGCTTGTTTATAGGTATTAATATCAAAAAAACATGAGTCTGTAAATACTGGCACATCAGATACAAAAAAGTCTGATACTGAAAGAAGCGATGAAAAAAATCATTATCAGCCTTTACTTTCACTACTGGAGGATTTCTAGTCCTCAGGGTTTCTGGTTGTGCTAATGTCGTATCAAAACAGGAATCAATAACTTCATTTTTATCAGGATTGTAAGCTGGGAGATTTTTTTGCTTTTTTCTGCCATAAATTTAACATTTGACCTCCTAAATGACAACAATGACTGTCATCCATTAGCTGCAACGTGATTGGCTGAATTTGTTGTAAGTCCCGCCCCCTCTTATCTTCCCTCTAACAGTTAGGAATGAATGATTCCAGACAAACACTGTAAAATAAAAACAGTTTATTTTTGTGTCATTTGGAAATAATGGAACTGATGATCAAAGTTTTTATCAACATCTTCACAAAACTGCAGATAAAAACACTGAAATGTGGAAACAGGCACAGAAAACATGAAACCTGTAGTCCTGCGATTACAAAACAAAGTTCAGTCAGTGGAGGTTTTCCAGAAAATGATTCTGATTCTGATCTGAGGCTCTAAGAGGACATGGAGAGGAGGAAAGGTTTGAGGAGAGCTGCAGAATCGACCCAGAGCTCCGTTTTCATACTCACTAAAATGTTTGAGAGCGCACTGGTCAGGAGAAGTTGAAGTTATCATGCTTATCAGAGAGTTCTTCATGTTCTGGTATTCTGGTGAAGTATTTTTCATGCCCAAAAGAAAATCTGTGTTTCAAAGCTCAGTTCGGATTCACGACACAATGAGATGGGTTTAGAACGTAGCTGCCTGAAGTCGCAGCAGTCTGAACAGAGCCGTTGGAGCCCAAATCAAGTCATCTGGTACAGATGTCAGTGATTCAGCTTGTCCAGTCACAGACAGTTGGTTTTAGGAGGCAGATAAAGGTGAAAAAGGAAAATAGAATCTTTTTTAGAGGCTTTAAACACCAATAAAGTCATGCTATGAGTTTTGAAAATGATTATATCCATCTTTAATTTTACTGATCGCAAACTTTGTCTAATCCTAACCCTATGAATACAGTATCCGCTCATGAGCACGGCCCTCTGTCCAAATATTTTGTAAACTTCTAAAGCAGATGGATTGTCCAGATTCCATGTCTGTCATCAGACTGACCCATCTAACAAAGCTCCGATCTGACATGATAGTAACAGGTCTGAGAACAGATCAGACCGATCCGTGTTATTTAAAGATCACCGGGTTGTAGCATGTCCAGCATGATTTGGTAGCTACAGGCCCCCTAAAGGCCCAAACATACTCGGGCAGAACGTACACGGAACGAACTCTGCAGAGGTCCGTGCGGACTCAAAGCGGACGTCCGCAAGGCCCGTGAGCGCAAAGCTCAAATTTTACGACCATGCAGACTCCGCTCCACATACTGGTGTCACACAAAACACTACTCAGCATGTATTTTTCGCATTGACCCTCATTAAATGTTAAACTGACCTGCATTTTGTTCCTCTGTGCAGCGTTGACGAGTGAGCGGTGACTCCCAGAGTGACGGAGTGGGGCTAGGCGCCCAACTAGATCATGAAAGTTTTCACGTGTCGTTTGGAAGTATTGAAAATGTTTTTCCATGTCAATACTTCGCATGTCCTTCACCAACATGGCATACTCCCCTTCCTTGTGTCTTGTGGCATTTAATGGCCGTACCACCATCATTTAATTTTATTGCTTTGCAAAGCCAGCAGGCTTTGTCAGTGTAGGACGCCATGACAGAAAAATGTAAACAATGCACAAGGATTGTAGGAAATGTAGGATTTCATGGAAATTTCATAGGAAACTACTACGCAGCAGTGCGCTCGACTATGGAAGCTTTGATGACTGCGGACATTCCGCACGGAGTCCGCTCCGCTCACAGTACGCTCGAGTATGTTCAGGCCTTAACACTAACCCCCTAACCCTAACCCCCTAACCCCCTAACTCTAACACCCATACTCTAATGCTCTAAACTCTTACCCTAACTATCTAACTCCAACCCCCTTACTCTAATGCCCTAACACTAACACTTTAACCCCTCTACTCTAATACTCTTACCTCAAACCCTAGCCCCCCAACCCTAACCCCCCATCAAAACCTTAGCCCCTTACCCTTACCACCCAGCTCTAACCCCCTTACTCTAATGCCCTTACCTAAAACCCTAACCCTCTTAACCAGCCAAATCCAATCCTTTTGCTCTAATACCTTTACCAGCTTACTCTATCACCCTAACCCTAACCCCCCGCTCCCTTACCCTAGCCACCCAACTCCAGCCCCTTTGCTCTAATGCCCTTACCCTAACTCTAACACCTTAACCCTAACTTTAATGCCCTAACTCCAACCCCTTATGCCAATGCCTTAACCCCCCAATCTGACACCCTAAACCAAATCATAATACCTATCTTTAATATCCTGACCCTAACCCCCCAACCCCCTTATCCTCTATCCCTAAACCCCGAACTCTATCCCCCTCACTCTTACCACCTATCCCTAACCCCCTAACCCCAAATATGACTTAAAAACAGGACCGCTTTTCAACTTCTTCTGTTACCAGGCACTTAAATAAAATGTGTAAACAAACCGGAAAAAGATTGCTGTTTTAAGCTGAAAGTTTCATCATTTTGCTGATGTAGCATTTAGCTTGGATGCTACATCCACGTTTTACCAGAGCTTAAACAGATTTTTTTTTATATTCCTGCCCTCCTCTGTGAGGTTTCAGGGTGAATATAAATCTATGTAATGGATGTATGAATCAGTCTATCTGGAATGTCAGGTTGAATATTTTCTGTTGCACACCTCAAACCATCTCCTGCTTTTGTCCCCTAAGAGCCTCCGTAGCCGTTTACAGTAACTGTTTGTGAATCCTTCAAACATTCATGTTGAGTCTGAATAAAAGCATCCATGTTCAGCCTCATCCTCTTTATAAAAATAGCACCTTTAGTGAGGAAAGAAAGAAGTGGTCAAACAGTTCAGCATGTTTTAGTGTTTTTTATCAGGTGTTGAGTGTTGGTGAAGTTTGGTAAAAATGAAGTGCTATGGGAGGAACAGGAACATGCACGCTCAGGAACAGACACTCTTAAAGATCAGCTGATCAGGATCAGTTAAACTTTTTCCCTGAAGGCGTTTGAGCAGATTTCTGTTTAACTGTCCGTCAGCTAAGCCAGCTGTGGATGAAGTTTTCTGTGTCTTTTCTTGAGCATGCATGTCTGTTTTTCTCATGTTTGGTGTCCAGCGATGTCTTCCTCCTCTTCCTCCTCCTCACCGGCTCTTCAGCAGACACAGGCTCTCACAATCCCGCTGCGTCCTGAAACGGTTCTCGTTGCCGCCGCAGCCACCGTACCAGAAGCGAGAGCACTCGTTCTGCTCGGTGTCAAAGAACCACATCATTGTGTAGTTCTGACAGCCGCCCTGGTCCTGAGGCTGGAAGCAGGCGTCTGGAGGAAGACGGGAGAGATTAGAGCTATGCAGACGTCGGCATTTTACACTGCAGTTCATTAGATTTACTACTGATGCACAGTCCAGTCACATGACTTATTCAGAGCAGAGCCCCACAGCTTTCACAAATAACAGGGTGGGCTCCCCTCTGCCTGGGCCCAGTAAACTGGACCCTAAAGTCTGGTTTCTTTTGGAACACAAGCTGCATTCAGGCACCATGCCTGACTCTGCTTGTAGAGTTACTCAGGCCAGATCCATGTGGACTTAGGCATGGTCTGTGACAGATGCGAAAGAAGAGACCCCAAGTACGGGGTATGCATCAGCAATAATACATATCTATATCAATATCCATATTTACAGTACTGTGCAGAAGTTTCAGGCATGTAGAGCGCTAACTGGTCTTCACAGGTCCTGATGTTCCACAACCCCGGGCTGAAGAGAGGAGGGAGGGTGGCCAGAGTCAGTGTCCACACATCTGACATGTAGGTGTGTGGCTCAGCAGCCGTTGCACCCCTGGTAATACGCCCAGCAACCACCAACAGTTTTCAGGTGCTTAGAACATACACACGACAACCAGGGGGTTGTGGCAACCCTCCTACCTGCCCTAACAGTACCATAGGCCAGTGGTTCTCAACATGGGGGTCGAGGCCTCATTTGGGGTCGCGAGACACTTAGAGGGAGTTGCCAGATGCCTTAAAAAAACAAACTATATATTTTTAATGCTTTTTCCCACCCAATTCTGTCACTATTATTTGCCAGCCACTTTTATCACCTTTCCCCACAATTTTTTGGCTAATTTTAACTCATTTTTGTCATTTTTAATCAGTTTCCAAGACTTTTTTTCTGACTGTTTTTTCCCATTCTTGCTGCTTTCTACCTATTGTTGTCTCTGTTGACCCATTTTTATGGATATTAACCTATTTTCACCCCATTTTGCAAGTTTTACCCACTTCTGCCAAGTTCTCTGCCTTAGTTAACTTATTTTGCCAGTTAAAAAAAAACACTTTGTCCCACTTTTAAATCCCATTTCACCAAGGTTTGCACCCATTTCTGCCACTTAAATCCCCTTCCACCAGTCCTTAAGCCTATTTTTGCCATTTATTGCTGCCTCTCTTAACTATTTTTTGGCATTCTAACCCTTTTCTTCTACTTTTAAAATCTCATTTCCCCTCCTTTTCCACCATTTTTTTTTGCCATTTTAACCCATTTTAGCTGTTTTCAAACCATTTTAATTCTGTTTTTAAGAAAAACCATGCAGATTTAAGACCATCTACTACGACACAAATGAATAAAAAAGATATTTGTTACTTTGTTAAGAACTGTTTTTATTCAAGTTGAATATAAAATATGGTTATTGCAACTTAACTGTAGAGTGGACCATGATTTTGTTTTGTTTTGTTTTGTTTTTTTTCAAAATATGTTTATTGAGAGAAGTAATGAGATTATGGCAATGGAAAATTCAATCCTCTCTCTCTTTTTTCTTTTTCTCTTATGTATAGACAAAAGTATGCAGGCAGGAATGCATACACATACATTCAGATACAGTACATGCAAACACTTCAATACACCTACACAGATATATGTAAACAAAAGCAGAACAACCAAAGCAAGGGATCAGTATAGAACCCCCCACCCCACCTCAACCCAGCACAATATGACCAACACACAACATTGCCTATTCATGAATTATGAGACACAGAGACAGGCACGCATTCAGTTGGGAAGTAGCTCCAAGTTTGTAAAATATGAGAAAAATGGTTGCCATTTATAGAAAAACTTTTCAGTGCATCCTCTCAAAGTATATTTTATCTTTTCAAGTTTCAGAAAGAATATGGTGTCTTTAAGCCACCGGGAGATGGGAGGATAGGTAACAGATTTCCAGTGTAACAATAAGCAACGTCTTGCCAGTAGGGACGTGAAAGCCAGAATGTCCTTTTGGTTAGAATCTAGTGCAAGAGAAGCATCTGGGATCCCAAATATAGCAATCAATGGGGAAGGTTTCAAATTAACTCCAAGAACCGTGGACATAATATTAAAATACTTGGTCCAGAAATCATTTAGAGCCGGGCAAAGAAAAAACATATGGCTGAGGTGACAAGGAGAACCATGACATTTATCACATTCATCTTTCGCTTCTGGGTATATTCCAGAAAGTCTGGATTTAGAAAAATGAGCCCTATACAGGACCTTAAATTGAATAAGACCCAGACGAGCACAGGAGGTGGTAGACCGTATCCTGTCTATAGCATGCTGCCAGTGGTTTTCATTCAACTGGATTCCCAGTTCCTTTTCCCATGCATCCTTGATTTTGGCAACAGACTGACTGCTTAAAGACAAAATGAAGTCGTATACATTGGAAATCAAGCCTCTCTGGTAAGGACTGTGTGAAAGCAAATTTTCCCAAGGTTGTTCTGGAGGTGCAGAGGGGAAATTAGGAAAAGATTTGTTTGTAATACTGGGTATGAAACGGGAGGTGGCCTGGTGCCGTAACTGATGTGCCAGCAAACGGCTCGCTTTATCACCGTGTTCATAATATGAACCACCGTTACGTAATAACAGGTGCTCCGCATTTTTAGTTGAAATAAGATCAAATTCTGCTTGTAAATCAATATGTTGCTTCAGCAATTCTGGAGTGGGATTCAGTGCACATTTTTAATCCAGATCACTAATAGCAGTTGTAAGTTCAAGAAGTCTAGAGTTAAGCTTTTTGCTAGAATGCGCTAAATACGAAATAATTTGTCCTCTAAGAAACGACTTACGTGTCTCCCATAACAATGAATATGAAGTTGAGTCATTCTTATTAAAAGAAAGAAACTCATCAATAGAATTTGAAATGAAATTGCAGAAATGACTCTCTGCCAAGAGAAGAGAATTAAACCACCAGAGCGGTGGGCCACATTTATAAGTAGATAACTCAATGTCCAGTTGAAGTGGTGCATGATCAGAAATCACAATACCCAAATAATCAGACGACAGTACACATGAATCAAGGGTGCGGTCTTTAAAGTCAATCCTTGAATATGACTGATGCACATGGGAGAAGAAAGAAAATCTTCTCAGAAAAGGATTACGAGATCTCCAAGGATCAACAAGACCATTTTGCCTCATAAAATCCGAAAAAGTTTTAGACACAGCAGATTGAATCAGATTACGTGGATTAGATCGTTCTAAGGCTGAGTCGAAAACACAGTTAAGATCCCCTCCAAAAATCACCAGGTCAGTATGTAAAAGGGGAGGTTGCTCAGTAATCCATTAGCGAATTCAGCATCATCAAAGTCTGGGGCATAAACGTTCACCAACAAAACTTTTCTTTGCATAAGGGTGCCAGCTACCATCAGGTATCTACCATTCTTATCAGCAATGACATCAGAGGGTGAAAACTGTACTTTTTTGTTAACTAGGATAGCCACTCCTCTTGCTTTTGAATTAAAGTTTGAGTGGAAAATTTGACCCACCCAAGGGCAGTGAAGCCTGTGGTCATCTTTAGTCTGCAGATGAGTCTCCTGCAAAAATACTATAGCAGAATTTAAACGCTTCAAATGTGTGAAAACCTTAGACCTCTTGACAGGATTACCCATGCCTCTAATATTCCAGCTAATAAATCTGAGAGGTGTGCCTGAATCAGCAATGCTGGAATTTATGTTGGTGTTAACCATTAAAATAGAGAGAACAAAAAAAATACAAATAGCTATAGAGTTGAAGTGGGATACCCTCCCTACAACATACCCCCAAACGTACACCCAAAGCCCCCATATAACAACAACACAGAGGGGACAGCAGTGCTTCACACAGTAACCACAAGTTGCCCACAGTCATGTGAGAGCAGCTCAAGAAGCAAAGCCGAACAAACAAAAACAGGAGAAGAGAGGAAACTCCTACCGATCTCAAAACTGATCCACAGTATGCGCAATAATAGAACAAAGTGCTATCTATATATTATATATACATGTATGTATACATACACGTATCTATACCCCCATACACATATCCAACAAAATCTGTTAACTAAAGGTAAACATACTGGCCAGACAGAAAGTTAGTAAGCATCCTATTAACCCAAATCAAAAATTCACAAAGGACAGAAAAAACAAAGTGCACCAGCAAGACAGTGACAGAGGATGTAAAAAATATAAATAAATAAAAGTACAATAATGATGACACTAATCCTTAAAAAAAGAAAAATATATTATATAGTATATCACAGCATCCAAGGCAGTGAAGAAAAAGGCACCTACTATTGTTTTAAACAACCAAAAGTGACACCAATTTAATCGGTGCATCATCAAATCAGAAAGCCAGTTGGAGGCGCAAAGTTAGATTTCAGGCTAAAAAGCCTGCAACGTACTGGCAAATAAGCACAGTATATGAACATTTGAATACATAAATGGGCAAATCGGCTGTATAAGGATTAATGATACTCAACCAGTTATCAAAGTTTTGACGTAGCCGCTGGCTTTTTCCGCTGAGACGAATTCCTTCACAACACCGTTGTGTGTGATACGAAGCCGGGCAGGGTGGACGAATACATACCGAACACCATCAATGCCACGAAGTTGTCGTCTGACCTTGCTGAATGCAGCCCCCGCGTGGGCTACCTTAGCAGTGCAGTCCAGGAAGACTGAGATGGTCTGTCCCGTACTTTAATCCGCTGAAGCTCCCTCGCCGGGCGTAAAATGTCTACACAATCACTGTGGTAGTGAAATCTGCACACAATGGCTCTCGGTCGCTCACCAGGCTTTGGCTTCGGTTGAAGGGTTTGGTGGGTCAGGTCCAAAAGCGGCTCTTTTTACAGGTTGAATGCCTCCTTTAACAAGACTGCTACAGCATCCGTGGTGCAGGAATCGTTGCCCTCTGGAACTCCCACTATCCTGACATTACTGCGCTGCAATCTGGACTCTTCTGGACTTTCAAGCTTAATCACGTTAGCAACAAGGCCCTCTTTAGTAGATTTCATCTCGGCGATGTCATCGGTGCACCCGGAGAGTGCATGCTCCATTTCCCCCACAGTACCTCTCAGCGTCGCCATGTTAGCATCAGTAGCAGCTTTATCATGCGCCAGTTGTGTTTTCACAGCCTGCGGGTCAAGCTTGATAGACAATAAAGTATCAGCGAGAGTTTCCTGGAGTTCCTTTTTAAAGATGTCAGTGATGTCTTTCCTCAGTGAAGTCAGCAAGTCGTTCCTGAGGGCGTCGATATCATGGCTAGCTTGCGTCAAGTTGGGCATAGCACCGGCAGGCGACACACCCGGGGACGGGGTTGCGGTGCGTAGACCAGGCCTCAGTTGTGTCTGAACAACATTGCGGGTTTTAATGAACATGTCAGCCATTTCAACGCAGAGCAATATTATATTTCTATACAGAAAGTGGAGCAGGCTAGGATAGGGCCAAGTGTATCAGCAAAATGCGCTAGTAAAATGCAACTTTGATCGAAAACGGCAGGAGCTCCCGAACTCACGTCTCACTCCACTGAAAGCTCAGCCACGCCCCCGGACCTTGATTTTGTTGACCTCCCAGGCCCCTTGTTTTGCTGGGCCCCAGAGAGCTCTCCCATTTATCCCCCTTATGTGCGGCCTTGTCTCCACATGACTATTCTAGAATGTTCATGGCTGTGTTCAGCCACCTTCAGGTACAGTGGGGGTCCCCGGTCTCTGGCTCCATTATTTTGGGGGTCGCGGGTTGAAAAGGTTGAGAACCACTGCTCTAGGCTATGTTTAAGCACCACATCTACACATAACTCTGCCCAAAGCTGTGGTTTTTGTTTTGTTTTCATCAGATTATTTTCCCATGCCCTTGGTAATGTACAAAGACATCCAGAGCATGGCCTGGGTTGTGTCAATCCTCCGTCCCGTCCAATAGGGCCCTCAGGTGGGTGTACTCGCCATTACACGCCTTACTTCAGCCTCAAAGTTTGGCCCAAACATGCCTAAAACTTCTGAACAGTGCTGTATATACAGTGCTTAACAAATTTATTAGACCACCACCTAAAGTAAGGTTTCTGCCACAACTGCCCTAAATTAACAGCATTGGTAATTACCAAAATCATTTTTTATGTTTCTGCAATGGTTAATACACCAATATGTAGAAGCTCTTTAATCCAAATGATATTTTTAATGCTAAAATAGAATTATTATTGTTATCCATGAGTTTTCAAATGTACTGATTTACAAAAACTGAAAAAATAGTAAAGAACATTATTATTTCTTGATTAATATGTCAAATTATAGCTATTTACTTGCATTCTTGAACAGAAAAATCAGTTTTAGTGGTTGAATGTTATGCTTGATTCATTTCTGACTTCTCAGAGAAGCCCAGTGAGCCAGCTCAAATTTGGGTGAATTCAGTTTGAAATTCCTCATTTCTGTTCAAAATGGTAAAACGTGGAGAACTGACTGAAAATGAAAGAGTCCACATTAAAGCACTTCATGACACCTCTGAGGTCTCTGAGACAAATATGACAGGTGGTCTAATACATTTGTTGAGCTCTGTATATGTATATCAATAACAATTAAATTCAAACCTCTCCTATCTCTACAAAAGCAGTTGTAACGACATGCAAACCAGTGTTAATAACGTTGAATAAAACTCTGACTCTTTTATTCTGAGATTAAAACTAGACTAAGACTAACAAAAATAGATCTGTGATGACTAAAACTAGACTGAGACTAACAAAAATAGATCTGTGATGACTAAAACTAGACTAACAAAAATAGATCTGTGATGACTAAAACTAGACTAACAAAAATAGATCTGTGATGACTAAAACTAGACTAACAAAAATAGATCTGTGATGACTAAAACTAGACTAACAAAAATACATCTGTGATAACTAAAACTAGACTAAGACTAACAAAAATCGATCTGTGATGACTAAAACTAGACTGAGACTAACAAAAATAGATCTGTGATGACTAAAACTAGACTGAGACTAACAAAAATAGATTTGTGATGACTAAAACTAGACTAAAATGTTATCTAGTTTTCATCAGACATTCTAAATCTGTGATATTTCTCCACTGTGGGTAAATCTGTCTAAATATATCGCATCTGTATCCATTCTGCCTCTCAGCTGTAGAAAGCAGGGACCCCAGGTTTGGCAGAATGCAGAGAACACACTACCATGATTTGGTACCAGATTTAGACAAGAGAATAAATGGTTGGACTAAAAGTAAAGACTTAAATGTGAGGACTTCTATGGACAAAAACTAGACTAAAACCAAAAAAGGTAGAAATGACTAAAATGTGACTAAAACTAAAATGCATTTCATTTAAAGACTAAAACTAAGACTAAAATGAAAAGTAGCTGCCAAAATTAACACTGAAGCAAACCAATGACATGCAAACCAACCACTCAACCATAAAACCTGGAGATTCTTAGGAGGCTTTGTGTTCTCGTTGTTTTTACCTTTGGAGGTGAAGCTGACCAGCTCCGGTTTGGGCAGGATGTCTGGATCTGTGAGAGAGAGAGGAGTTAGACTCTGATTTATCATGAAGACAAACTGCAGCATCTCTGAGGGTTTTTCTGTTAATGCTAGCAGAGCTGAGCTGCTGTCTGAGGTTTCACACCAGCAGGAAGTGAATAAACTATTACTATAAAGATTAACGGCTCATAACTTAGAGAGCTGAACATCAGCAGGAGATTCCCTATAAAAATCACCTGTGGGTTTAAATATGTTCATGTGAGATTAGGTATTTAACATTCACAGACACCATCAGCTCTTTTCTTATATTTGACACCCCAGTTAGACGACACATGAACAGAATCTCAGTGGTAATCCTCAATCCTTCCTCCTGAAAGCAGTTTTGTTTTAAAATCCCAGTTTTAGCTCTTCATTTCAGAGCAGATTCTCCTGCATGGAAGGAGGGGTGAGGTTTTAATGGTTGCAGGGTTTCAGACTCCCTGAAATATGATCAAACATGAAGCTGCTGTTAATCAGGTTAAAGGTTAGCGTTGATACTCTGCTTTATGGTACGGAGCCATCTTTAATGTTTCTGAATAGCATGTAGAGAGTGAGGGATGTTTGAGAGAGGACAGACATAAAGACGACGAGACACACGAGTGTTAGACCGTCCACACACAGACACAGAGCTGGTCTCAGGTTCTGGTCTGGTGCTCATTCAGGACTTACTATGGATGCCACATGTCTGGAGACATTCATTTTCCGTTTTAAAGCGGTTGGCGTTGCCGCCGCAACCGCCAAACCAGAATGGGGAGCATGCACCGATGCCGGTGTCAAAGAACCACGCTTGGACATAGTCGGCACACTGGATCCCAGTATCAGCCCCCAGCAGACACCGGGCTGAAAGCAGAACACACACGGTAACTACACACACATTACACACAGAGCATACACACCGTCACTACATAAAGGAACGTTCTGGAGCAGCAGCTCTGCAGGATCAAAGCAGAGAGGAAACAGAGCGTGCTTCCATGAATGAAGAGATCATCTCTCCATGGTTTTAAATGTGCAGAGCTGCTGCTGCAGGAAGACAACATGCAGTCTGATCAAGATCAACTCATTCCACTGAAACAGATACCAGGTTTAGTTCAGTCACTAATACAGAGACAAAGTTAATGCCAAAATGAAGAATGTTAAAGAAATGCAGTTAACAGGCAGAAATATGAAGCATGCATCCAGGACATAAATCAGAGACAGAGCTGCAGGTCTGCAGCATGAGGGACTGTTTGATAAAAACTACAAACTTTATTTTATTTAAATATTTAAGGGTAGGACTGAGTCGGTTTGGAAAGTCATAGACCAAGACCAGCCGTGTCAAACTCAATCACAGAAGAGGCCGGACTCTGAATTAAGGTCTAACCTGAGGGCCTAACAGGGTCCACATTCAACCAAACTGTAAACCTCATTTTTGCCAGTAAAAATTATGGGGGGAAATTAGCACTGATGATAGATGATTTTGAGATTTAAAAAGTCAAAATGATAAGTTTGAAGGCTCGAAATATGAGACAAAAAGTCAAACTTAGTAGTTCAAAAGGTCAAAACATGAAATTAGACGTTGAAATAATGCTTTAAATAGGCAAATATATAAAAAAGAAAGTCATAATTGTGTTTTAAGGCAAAAATATGACTCAAAATTTAAAACTAGGAACGTAGAAAGTGAAAATATGAGATAATGTTCAAAATAATACATTGAAAAGGTCAAATATTCAATAAAAAGGGAAACTAATAAATTGACAGTCAAATTATGAAAAAAAAGTCCAAATAAAAGAGTGGCGTTATAATTGTGCAATGAAATTTTAAAATATGAAACAAAAAACACAAATGGATTTATTTTCCCATATTATATATAAAACTGTGCCAGGGGCCGGACTTGGCCCCCAGGCCTTGAGTTTGACACCCCTGACCTAGACCTTTGCAAAGACTCCTAGAGCAGTGGTTCTCAACACGGGGTCAGGAGACACTGAGAGGGGGTCACCAGATACCTTTAAAAAACTAAGAATATTTTCTACATGATTTTAAGCTGTATGTTTGACACTTTTAATGAAAACATGCATAAAATCAGTTAAATGCAAAATAAAATTATGTTCATTTGGTGGGATTTATGCTGGACTCAAAGTCATGTTTTAAAAACCCGTAAAAAGTACGTCTGCACACGGGCACACCCACCGCACTGAGACAGGTGTGGCTGCAGCTCAGAGACCTCTTGTATACAGACCTCTCCTGTACAGACCTCTCCTGTACAGACCTCTTGCCTCTGACCGAGTTGCATTGTCTCAGCGCATTCACAACAAGTCTCCTGGGTCAGAATAATCTGGGATGATTTTTTAGTACTTTACCGACGCCCAGAAGGAAGAAGCTGAAATTCTGCATGAAAAGGGTGAGTCGCCTTCAAGAACCTAATATTCTTATGTATTATATTGATAAATTAATCAGCAGTATGTTAACAATAGAGCACATCAGTTATCTGAGTTGACTGTTACACATATAAATAAAAACATACATAAATAAATATATTATGAAGAATATTGTCCTATATTCCTCTTAATTTGATTTTTAAAAATCTAAAAAAAAAAAAAACATACAAGAAAAGCTCCTCAGATGCTTTATTTTTCTTTGAAAATTATTTCCTCTTAATTCAAACTGAAATAAAAAAATACAAATAAATGATTAAACTCATCATACAATGCAACCAGGCGTGACATTTTACTTTGAAACTTTTATCAACTTTGCACAATTTTAACCAGTTTTCATCACATTTTCAACAGTTTCTGCCACTTTTAACCCATTTCTTCACCTTTTCTGATTATGTCTGACACTCTTTAGCCATTTTTGTCACTTTTAAACTCTTGCCACCACTTTCTCTGCTTGTTTTTGCCACTTCTGAACCAATTCTTGCTACTTCTTGCCTGTTGTTGCCTCCTTACCCCTTTTCACCACTTTTTAAGCCCATTTTTGCTAACTTCATCCACATTTCAAATTTTTTTGGCTCAATTTTTTCCAGTTTAACACATTTCTTCCACTTCCTGCCTATTTTTCTACCTCACTCGATCAATTTTTGCCAGTTTAAACCAGTCAGTCCCAATTTTCAATCCCAATTCAGCACTTTTCAGGCCACTTTAGCCATTTTTGCCACTTTTTGCCTATTTTTTGCCATTTTCATCTAATTTTTGCCACTTTTAAACCAATTCTGCTAATTTTAAAATCCAATTTTGCCATTTTTTAAATTTTTAACCCATTCTAATTCTGTTTTCAAGAAAAGGGATTTACATTTTTAAGAAGGCTATATATTACTGCACAAATAACAAAAATGTGTTGCTTTGACAAGAGTAGTTATTATTAAGGTTAAAAATAATATATGGATATCACAGCTTAACTCTACAGCAGACCATGATTCTGCTGACCTCCATGGACCCCCAGGTGACTTTATTTTGGGGCTGAAAATTTGGAGAACTCCTGGTTTAGAATACTTCAGTGTTGTATCATAATTTCATTTAATATGTGCAAATCTAATGTTGACAGCCTCAAAGCAGACCAAATCTCATGACCCCCCCCCCCCCGCGAGATCTTTGGCGCCCCCCCACAGGGTCCCAGGACCCAAGTTGGGAACCACTGTTCTAGAGAGTCTACCTGGGGCGCTAGCAGGGTCGTGGAAACCTGAAGATTAAATGTGGAAAATTAAAACCAGCATTAACAACTAGAATCAGACTGTTAGATTTTGCCAGTAGTCCAATTTTACACACTGCACCTTTAAATACCTGTTGGCATGATCATTTTAGGCCTCAAGATAAAAACATCTAAACAGATTTCAACATCAGAACTACTAAAATATTATTATATATTTAAATTCTCCTGTTCTTGTCCAGCATTAAACAAAAAATAAAAGTCCTAATAATCTGAAAGCTCATGATAAATAGATGTCGTCTGCTGTGTCTGCTGAAGCTTTAGTGCAGTGTTCTGGAGTTTTAGGGTTTGACAAACCGGAGCTGAAACGTGTCTGTCTGAATAAACCTCAGATATGTTGATTACGTGTGTTTCTGCGAGCTACCGTTAAATGTAGACGAAGACGTCGCTGTCTGGCCGTCTCCTCTGATCAGCGTATCGATGATGTCGATCTGGCCGGTCTGCTGAGTCTGTCCTCTCGTGTGCGCCTGGAAGCGCCCCCCTTCCTCGTCCCCCACCACGTCCACCTCTGTGAACCCCGCCTGACCCGGACTGAACGCACAGAAACACACACATTCACAGGCACATTAACACACACACTCTGCTGACCTCTGAGGAACAGAGAGTCTGATTCTCTTTAATCAGGTTTACTAAAATCTACTGTGAAAACTTCCTGAAACCATCAAAAAAATCACTCTAACTTCCTGACTGAGTCGACTCGTCTGACATCACTGACTGCTGCCCTGTGATTGGCTGATTAAAAGGATTAAGTTTTAGACTTAAATTCAATTTGAACCATGCAAAATGCACCTGCATTGATGCACTGCTCCTGTGATCAGCTGTGGCTCAACCCAGATTCCAAAAAAGTTGGGACACTGTTTAAAATGTAAATGAAACTGGATGTATTGATTGTCAAATCTCATAAACCCATATTTTATTCACAGCAGAACATAAACTACATATCAGATGTTAAACTGAGACATTTCACCATTTCATGAAAATATTAGCTCAATTAAAACTGATGACAGCAACACATCTCAAAAAAGTTGGGACAGGGCAACAAAAGGCTGGAAATTAAGTGGTAGTAGTGAAAAACAGATTCTGCATGATTCTGTCCTGAAATCACTGCATGGGCTCAGGAACCTTCCAGAAATCATCGTCTGTCCACACAGTCGGCCGTGCCATCCACCAATGACAGTTAAAGCTGGTTCATGGAGAGAAGAAGCCATATGTGAACAGGATCCAGAAACACCGTGGTCCGTCTTCTCTGGACCAAAGCTCATTTAACATGGACTGAGGAAACATGGAAAACTGTTCTGTGGTCAGAGGAAAGCACAGACGCCGTGTCCTGTGGACTAAAGAGGAGAAGGAGCATCCAGCTTGTTCTCCTGGCTCAGGTCTAAAGCCTGCATCTCTGATGGTATGGGGTTGCATCAGTGCCTATGGCGTGGGCAGCTCTAACATCTAGACAGGAACTATCAATGCTGAAAAGTAGAGAGAGCTTTTAGAGCAGTGTTACTAAACCCTGCTCAACCAAAGAGCCAAATTATTGAAAAAGTCCTTTGCAAGAGCCACAATCTAAGTGGTGAAAAGAGGCAAAAACAGCTTGAGGTACAATAACAATAAGTTACAGGTGGCAAAAATGGTCAAAAAGCAAAAAATTGGGTGAAAATGGGCATGGGGAGGAAAGGGGTCAAAAAGAAGCAATAATGGGTGAGAAGTGACAAAAATGAGTTACAGGTTGCAAAAAATGGTCCAAAAGTGTCAAGAAATGAGTGAAAAGTGACTGAAATGGCAAAACTGGGCAGAAACAAAGAAACAAGTATGAAATGGCAAAAGGCAGCTTAAATGGGTGATACGTGGTGGGAAAAAAAGGGCAAAAATGGTATAAAAGTGGCAAGAAGTGGCTAAAATGGGCAAAAACTTGGAAAAAAGTGGTATTTAAGGACAAAAGGTAAATTAAGTGGGTGAAAATTGGGAGAAAAAAACAGTGAAAAGGGGCAAAAAATCGGATGAAAGTGGCAAAAAATTGTCAAAAAGTTACAAAAGTGGCAAAAATGGGAAAAAAGTAGGGAAAAAGTGGTATTTAATGGCAAAAGGTAGCTTAAATGGATGGAAAATGGCAAAAAAATGGTGAAAAAGGGCAAAAAAAATTCCCCTTTTTAAGGTTTTCTGGGGATAATATTTCAAATTAAGACATAAAAGAGCCACAGGGTGGGAGCGCAGATAGTCAAGTGGTGTAAGGCGCTACCCGGGCGGCCCGGGTTCAAATCTGGCCTGTGGCCCTTTACCGCATGTCTCTCCCCACTCTCTTCCCTGTTTCCAAATCCATCCACTGTCCTTCCTCTATCAAATAAAGGCATGAAAAGGCCCAAAAATAAATCTTAAAAAAATAAATAATAGAAGAGCCACAGGTTGAGCATCAGTGTTTTGGAGCAACATATGCTCCCATCCAGACGTCTGTGTCAGCAAGACCATGCTAAACCACATACCACATCCATCACAACAGCATGGCTTCACAGGACAAGAGTCCAGGTCCTGAACTGGTCTGCCTGCAGTCCAGACCTTTCATCAATAGAAAACAGAAGACCCAGGACTGTTGAGCAGCTAGAATCCTTCATCAGACAAGAATGGGACAACATTCCTCTCCCAAAACTCCAGCAGCTGGTCTCCTCATTCCCCAGATGTTTACAGACTGCTGTTAAAACAGCCATCAAATTCAAAATGAGCATATATTTTTCCTGAAACGTTAAAATGTCTCAGTGTAACATCTGATATGTTGTTTCTGTTCTTTTGTGAATCAAATGTAACAAGTTACACAGTGTCCCAACTTTTTTGGAATTGGGGTTGTAAAAGAAGAATTGGACCAGGTATGGAGCTCCGCATGGAAGGATCTATCTGCATGTCTTAGACTCTCACTAGACTGTATCTTAACTATGAAGTGTGTGATTTACCTGTTGAATATCGGCCCGTTGACTTGTTCTTCCAGCTGGTCACATGTTCGTTTAAGTGAAGGCGGAGGATAAGGGTTAATTCCCCCTGAAGAAAAACACAAAGACATTCATGAGTAAAGTGTTTATCTCACTAACTTCAGTCAGAGTACTTCTAAATATTCAGATGTTACTGAATTTAAGGAACACTTGTTGAACTTTGACCTCTGTGAGTTTGCTAATATCTGACATGTTAAAACTGTAATGGTGTGTGTATGAGGATTTAAGATGAACATAAACGTTCTGTGTTTCTTACTGTTGAGGATGGAGGTAAAGACTCTGAAGAAGCGCTGACAGTAGCCCTGCTCCTCGGCGTTCATCCTGCTCACGTGGACCAGGTGCTGGTTCACGGGCAGACCGGCCATCTCCTCCACCTGCGTCCGGCTGTAGCGCTCGCCCACCGTCACCACGAACAGCGCCACTCCTTCACACTTGGCCTTCTGGGAGATGTAGCGCAGCTTGGCCTGGTCCTCGTAGGCCGTCTGGGTGCCCACCACGGTCAGCAGTACCCTCCTCCTGCGGGCGTTTTTGGCCTTCAGGAGCAGCTCCCTCAGAGCGTACTCCAGCGTCCGTCCCAGCGTCGAGGTCCCGCCCAGCTGCTGCACCCTCTGGGTCAGGTGAGTCCTCATCAGCTCTTGGCTCTGGTAGCTCTGCAGACCAAACTCCTCCCTGACCTGGCTGCCACCCTGCTGGATTAAAGCCACCCGGGCCTGGTTACCGGCTCTGCTGGGATCGGGGCTCACGACTAGCTGCTCCACCACGGACCCCAGGAGGTGCTGGGCGCCGATGTACTCATCAGCCTTCATCTCCCTGGATCCATCCAGGACCAAAACCAGGTCCATATTGGCCTCCTGAGGCCTCTCTGGCTCCAGGATGAACGAGCACTCCTCTGAACGGCTGCAAGGGTCTGAGGAGACGGCAGAGACGAGTCATGATGAGAGAGGTCAAAGGTCAGAGGGCATTTCAACTAGTAAAGTCCTGGCTCAGTTGGTAGAGCAGGCATCTGTAAGCAGAGGCTATAGTCTGGGCTCAAGTGTGCTCTGGTCCAGTCCTGGGCCCCAATTATGAAAGCACTCTATGTCCTAACATTCTATCAACCCCCCCCACAGTCAAAGTCTGAGAGCCAAAAACCATCATCAGACTTTCCCAGGCACTATCAAAAAAGCTGAATGTTTGCTGTCCTTTTTAAAGCCAAAGTGAAGTCTGGAGGAGGAGCTGGGGTGGAGTTACAGGGCTGAGATGATGTGGGTGTGTGGGTGTGTGTGTGTGTGTGTGTGATAGAATGTTGGGACTCTATTAGTGAGATCAAAAGACAACAGCACAGCAACAACGGGCAGAGCTAACCTGATCAAGGTGAGCAGGACCAAATTTGGTCCCACTAGGGCTAAAGAGGAGAGGGTTTTCTCCATTTACCACACACGACAGAATGCATGAATGAAATGGGTGACACTCAGCGTGCAGGAGAGTAATCATTGGACCTCCATTATCCTGTCTACATGATCATTAGGAGACTGACTGATGGACTGGTGCAGCGTCAGCAGCTATGTAGGTATTATTCCTGACCGTCCTAGAGGGAGCTGAACCAGAGGCCAGAGCTTTACCAACAGATCCTCATCCAGCCCTGATCTGTGGTCATGAGCTCTGGGTAAATACTGAAAGATCAAAATTGTGGAAACAGGTTTGAAATGGGTGTCTGACCAGGATTCCTCTGGGTGCCTCCCTCTGGAGGTCTTCTGGGCATGTCCAACTGGGAGGAGGCCTCGACCAGAACTCTGAGAGGTTATAGATCTTATCTGGCCTCCAGGTAGAGGTGGAAAATATCCCTAAGATGAGGGATGTCTGGATGATCACTGGGAGCTAAACTTGACCAATCACCAAGCCCCTGAGGAGCATTTCCACCAGGATCATTTCATTTCCACACAAACACATGGCAGAAGAACGGCTTAAAAAGGTGATAAAATTATTCTTAAATGCTGCACTTTGTTGGTTTGAGCAAATAAATCCAATTATCTGAATCAAGCATGTCTGACTGAAATATGTCAGTATGATTGAAATAAATCCAGAGCTCTGCTTACCGTAACAGATAGCACAGTTCTTGATCCTCCGCAGGTCAGCGTTCATGTCCCTCCCCAGCACGGTGAAGATGGCTTTTTTGGAGTCATCGACCTGAAGAGAAACAGGCGTTATCACGAGCCATATTTAAGATGGCAGAACATGTAGACCAGTGTAACTCAACCAAAGAGCCAAATTATTGAAAAATACCTTTGCAAGAGCCACAATCTAAGTGGTTAAAAGTGGAAAAAACAGCTTGAAGTAGCAATAAAATAAGTTAAAGGTGGCAAAAATGGTCAAACAGCAACAAAAATGGGTGAAAAGGGGCAGAAATGGGGAAGAAAAGGTGGAAAAAGAATCAGAAAGTAGCAAAAAAGGGGGGGGGGAATAGTAAAAAAATATGAGTTACAGGTGGAAAAAATGGTCCAAAAGTGGCAAAAATGTGACAAAAAAATGAGTGAAAAGTGACTAAAATGGGCAAAAATCAGTCAAGAGTGTCAAAAATGGGCAAAAAAAAAAAAAGGAAACAAGTGGCATGTAATAGCAAAAGAGATTGAAAAAGAGATCCTTGATCTCAATGGGGCTAGCCTGGTTAAACAAAGGTTAAATAAAAAAATAAAAAAGTTAACTTAAATGGGCTAAAATGAGATAAAAGTGGCAAATACTGAAGAAAAAGCGAAATAATATGGGTAAAAAAAAGTAGGGAAAAAGTGGTACCAATGGCAAATGGTAGCTTTAATGGGCAAAATTTGGATAGAAGTGGGAAAATTGGAAAAAAGGGACAAAAAATAGGTAAAAAGTTGCAGAAAATGGGCAAAAAGTGGGGGAAAGTGGTATTTAGTGGCAAAAAGGTAGCTTAAATGGATAAAAATGGATAAAAATGGTGAAACAGTGCCAAAAAGTTTCTCTTTTTTAAGGTTTTCTGGGGGAAGAATATTTAAAATGACGACATAAAAGAGCCACATGTTGAGTATCACTGATGTAGAGTCCTTTATCAGACTGCTCTTTGGACTGAAACAACCCTGAGAGTTTTAGTTTTATTTTTCTGGAAGTTTTCTTCATAAAACGTGGAATTCTTGGACGTGGTTGAAGGATGTCACCTTAACCAAACAGGGAGACGAAGAGCAGAAGGATCTGGGATGCCAGATGTCATCCCAGATCCTTCTGCTCTTTGTGGTCCAGTTTAGAGACAGCCTCCAGCAGCTCTGATGTTCAGATGGATGTAGGTGCTGTCTCTCACTGGATAAGCAAACACTGAGTCTGTTTGTAGTGCAGAAAATTAATGGTAAGTCATCCTGTGGGTGTTTTGTCAGAGTCTTGTTTAGGCCTGCAGAGCCGTGTTTAGATTTACTGTAATCAACAGGAGCTGGAGCATCGCAGTTTAATCACATCTGGAGGACTACCAGTGCAGATATTCACCTCCTGAAGCCTGGATTTCACTTCAGGCTGTGTTAGTTTGACCTAACAGAATCAGAATGAGATAAAGTATGAAGGTTTGGCTTAAAGTTTTGCTGAGCTTTGAGGTCTCTGGTGCAGAACCTTCCACTCTGGACTGATTCAAATGAAAGAAAGAAAGAAGGGAGGTTATGCAAAAACACGCAACAAAAACAGAAATGCAAGCTGGTGCAGGTTTTGTTGCTTCTGCTGCAGGTAGGAAGGTGAAATATGAGATGGTGTGAGTAACTGAGGGTTACTTCACACTTCTTGAAACCAGCTTTAAGACCTTTTAAAGACCCAAAGAAACAAAACTGACACCATTTCTTGCCACAACATAGTCTTGTTGCTTGATTCTTATTATCTAAAGCACTGGTTCTCAAATGGTGTGGCAAGGCACACTGAGGTAAGTCTAGGTTTGCTGTAGGAATTTTTTATAACAATGCATCATTAATTTAAACTGTACAATGACTGAAGATACTATATATTAAGCCTAGCGTTAGTTCATGCAGTAGCCATACGGCCAGACGTGATCAGCTGATTGCCAGCTGAATTATCACCGCAGTTCTCACAGCCAATCACAGCTCTTTCTCTCAGAAAAGAAGTGCATTTAAATATGACGTACTGCTTACTAATCCCTTGCTTGCATTAACACACAACACACAGCTGCTGCTGGCAAGGCTTCACGTCCTCCACCCCAGCCTCCTCCTTTATAGACTAAAGCTTCACCTTCTCTATCCCAGCCTCCTCATTTATAGCATAAAGCTTCACCTCCTCCACCCCAGCCTCCTCCTTTATAGACTAAAGCTTCACCTCCTCCACCCCAGCCTCCTCCTTTATAGACTAAAGCTTCACCTCCTCCACCCCAGCCTCCTCATTTATAGACTAAAGCTTCACCTCCTCGACCTCAGCCTCCTCCTTTATAGACTAAAGCTTCACCTCCTCCACCCCAGCCTCCTCCTTTATAAACTAAAGCCTCACCTCCTCCACCCCAGCCTCCTCCTTTATAGACTAAAGTTTCACCTCCTCCACCCCAGCCTCCTCATTTATAGACTAAAGCTTCACCTCCTCGACCTCAGCCTCCTCCTTTATAGACTAAAGCTTCACCTCCTCCACCCCAGCCTCCTCCTTTATAGACTAGAGCATCACCTCCTCCACCCCAGCCTCCTCCTTTATAGACTAAAGCTTCACCTCCTCCACCCCAGCCTCCTCCTTTATAGACTAAAGCTTCACCTCCTCCACCCCAGCCTCCTCATTTATAAACTAAAGCTTCACCTCCTCGACCTCAGCCTCCTCCTTTATAGACTAAAGCTTCACCTCCTCCACCCCAGCCTCCTCCTTTATAGACTAAAGCCTCACCTCCTCCACCCCAGCCTCCTCCTTTATAGACTAAAGTTTCACCTCCTCCACCCCAGCCTCCTCATTTATAGACTAAAGCTTCACCTCCTCGACCTCAGCCTCCTCCTTTATAGACTAAAGCCTCACCTCCTCCACCCCAGCCTCCTCCTTTATAGACTAAAGCTTCACCTCCTCCACCCCAGCCTCCTCCTTTATAGACTAAAGCTTCACCTCCTCCACCGCAGCCTCTGGAGTATCTGCTGCCATCACAGATACACCACCATGACACTCGAGGCAGATGGTCATTTAAGCAAGCCAATCATGGCTGAGGGTATTCAGACTATCAGCAGCATCTTGCCTCGGTATTCTCCAACACTGTGGCCACAGTTGAATGGATGGGATGTGACTTTCATACATCAACAGGCAAAAGGAAAAAGTGCAAAGATCAGACTGCGAAATTTCAACCAACCTCCATCGCCCGACTAATTTTAGGCGCATTCCTCAGAGAGATGACAGCTGGGATGATGTTGAAGCCTCTGTATTCCATCATGGCGGTCACGATATCACCGTCATCCTGTGTTGGCCCATTAGAGAGGAAGACGGCCACCTTCCTCATCATCTTCCCCGCTCTGACACGTTTAAAGACATGATGACCCACAAAGCGCATGGCAGCGCCTAGGTGGCGGCGGTTGGACGTCCTCTCCAGGGCGATGTTCTTTACGGACTTGATCAGCTCTGCCTTGCGGTGGTAGTCTTGGAAGCGGATCAGGTACTTGGTGTAACTGCTGTATCCCACCACGGCCACACGAGCGCCGGTCGGACAGTTACTCTCGGCGATGGAAACGCCCTCCAGCAGGGAGAGGAGGGCGGAGCGCTGACGCTCAAAGGCTGCTGGGGTCACGTCCTCAGACATGTCCAGGCCAAACACCAGCTCAGTGGGGAAGACGGGGCACTCTGATCGACCTGAAATCCAACATAGAAGTACAAACAGAGAGCACACTATCAAAAGATGACCTTTGACCCCATTTTGTCTTTGTTAAGTTTAAGAGACAGTGAGAAACCCTGCAGTAAGCCCACAAGATTTTATTCCTGTCTCTGTCAGAGTTCTAGGTGTGAACTTTATCGGATGAATTTGCTGTTTCCCTTTAGACTTTAGGTCTCTTTCTCTCAATCTCTTTACTATCACACTGATTTATTCCTGTCTTACATTTCACCTGCTTGTACTTAGATTTGGCCTGTTCTGCTCAGTTTTGACCAGCTTAAACTTGGATTAGACCTGCATGGGATTCACGTTACCTTATTTTGCTTAGATATGGCCAACTCTTGTTTGGATTTGACCTGCTTCTACTAAGATTTGCTCTGCCTGTTCTTAGATTTGACCTACTTGCACTAAGATCTGGCCTGCTTGTACATTTATTTGATCTATTTGTACATTGATTTGCCTTGCTTGTACTTAGATGTAACTTGTCTGTACTTAGATTTGACCTAGTCATATGAAGATTTGACCTGCTTGATCTTAGACTTGACCTGCTTAGACTTCTGCTCAGTTTTGACCATCTTTTGTTGTCTTTTCACCAGCTTAAACTTGGATATTACCTGCTTGGGATTCTTTGTTACCTGCTTTGCTAAGATTTGACCTGCTCATGTCGTTTTGACTTGCCTGTACTAACACGTGACCTGCTTGTACTTAAATTAGACCTGCTTCCAATCAGTTTTGACTGCTATTTTTCATCAATTGACCAACTTGACCTTGGATTTGATCTACATGGGCTTATTTGTGACCTGCTTTGGCTTGGATTTGATCAGGTATTGATTGAATTAGAGCTGCATGTAGAAAGATATGACTTGCTTGTACTTTGATTTGACCTGCCAGTGATTAAATTCGACTTACTGGTACTTAGATATGACCTGCCTGTATTTACACCTGCTTGTACTAAGGTTTGCTTTGTCTGTTCTTGTATCTGAGCAGATGTACTAAGATCTGACCTGCTTGCACATTGATCTGACCTGCTTGTACTATGATTTGACGCAATCAGACTTAGATGTGACTTGATCATACTTAGATATGACTTTCTTGAATTTAAATTTGACCTGCTTATACTAAGATCTGACCTGCCTGTACGTTAATTTGACTTGCATTTACTCAGAACTGCCTTGCTCAAACTTAGATGTAACTTGCTTGTACTTAGATTTGACCTGCTCATACTTTGATTTGACCTGCTTATACTTAAATTTGAGCTGCTCATACTTAGATTTGACCTGCTTGTACTTAGATTTGAACTGCTCATACTTAGATTTGACCTGCCTGTCATTAAAATTGACTTGCTTGTACTTCATGTTGACCTGCTTTTACATAGTCTAACTGGCTTCTACTTTTATTTGACTCATTTGTACCAAGATTTGACCTGCTTGTGTTTCTGTTTTCCCTACTTGCACTTGTATCTGACCTGCTTGTTCATTGATTTGACCAAATTATCTATATTATAGTTTTGACCTACTTCTTCTTCTTAAGCTGTTTGTGCTTCTATTTGACCTGCATGTGCTTTATTTGACCCACTGGTTCTAAGATTTGACCTGCTTGTGCTTTCACTTTGCACTTGGGCTTCAATGTTTCCTGCTTTTGCTCCGATTTGGTCAACTATTGTTTGGATTTGACCTGCCTGTACTAAGATTTGACTGGCTAATACTTAGATTTGACCTGCCTGAGCTTACATTTAACTCACTTGTTATCAGATTTGACCAGGTTTTACTTAATTTTACCTTCTTTTACATGGTGTTGTTGTCAGTCGCTTTTGCTTGTATTTTCTCTCTTGTGCTAAGATTTTACCAGGTTGTGTTTCTAGTTACCTGCTTGCACTTCTAAATGAAATTCTCTTGCTCACTTTTGACATAGGTGTACATAAATTTGAACTGCTTGTTTTTCTGTTTGGCCTGCTTGTACTTAGATTTGACCTGCTTATACATACTGTAAGTTTCACCAGCTTGTGCTTCTTCTTAAGATGGTTGCTCTTCTATTGAACCTACATGTGTTTTATTTTACCCACTCATGCTAAGATTTGACGCTTCTACTCAGTTTTTACCTGTTTGTGCTTACATTTGAACACCTTCTGCTTCCTGACCAGCTAGAGATTAAATCTGACCTGCTTATACTTCAATTAGAGCATCTTGCATCTATTTGACCTGCTTGTGCTTAAATATGACCAGCCCGGGGCTTGGATTTAACCTATTTATGCTTGTATTTGTTCTTCCAAAGTTTGTCCTTCTTCTGCTTTCATTTGACCAGTTTGTGCTGAGGCTTGACCTGCTGGTGCTCTTATACTTTCAGTTCACCAGCGTGTACTTCTATTTGACCTGCTTGTACTTCTATATGACCTGCTTGTACTTCTTTTTGATCTGTCTCTGCTTAGATGTAACCTGCTTATTCTTCTATGCTTTAATATGACCATATTGTGTTTTATTTTGGTCTATTTGCATGTAGATTGTTGTAAATGCAATCGGTTCTGAGTAATTAGCTGCTGCCATCTGTTCTTAGTAAATCAGGTCCTGAGACCCTGTTCTCTGAAAATCTTTCCCAAAGATGTTTTTAATGTTTGAAGGTAGTGGATAGAAAGAAACATCAACACATCACTGGATCAAATTAAAGTGCTCCTATTATGCTATCATATTCTTATGAAGGAGAATTAGACTAAAGCCAGCGTTCCAACATCAATGATAATTTTCACCTCATGAACTGAAGAGGCTATGATGATCTTTTCTTGTTCTGTACTCACCACACTGCTCAGATTGCTTAAACGTAGATACGTACCAATGGAGCACGCTGCATGAGAGAAGAAAATATATCATTTAGAGTCGAGCTGCAGATGACTGGAAATATGTTATTATATTACTGAGAGAAATAAAAACAATGCGAGCATGTTAACACTCACCACAGTTGTCTCTGATGTAGGTAATCAGCTCACACTCCTAAGGACAACAGAAAAAGACTGATATAAAGATACTTTATTTATGAATGCTGGTTAAAAAAATCTGAAGGTAGTCTTACTGTGCCCATTTTTCCTGGAGGACCTCTGGGACCCTGCAGAGAGCAGAAAGGAGTCTTTATTAACATCTTCTGTTGTTAGCAGGGATTCAGTCAAAGCTTAAGGTGTCAGCTTCATGCAGAGGAATGTGAGTATTTTCAGAGTAAAGGTCCATGTTCACATATTTTGGGATCTTAATAAGTAAAGGCCAAGTCCACAGCCACCGTCGCAGTGCAAAACCAGTGCATGCTAATGCCAGGATTCCTTTACGGTGTTTTTGTGGGTTTTTTTTGGTGATAATTCCTGAACAGAGCCAGGTGCACTGAGATATTCAGAAATGAACTACCATGAAAAGCAGAATCAAGTTTGTAATAGGTGTCTAAATAAAATAAATGAAATATGACTGAATATGTGGTGGTGAAATAACAGAGATGTTGAGCTCACCTTGTGTCCTGGATTTCCAGGCTCTCCAAGTATACCGGACTCTCCTGGGCGGCCTGCATTCCCCTAAAACCGCCCAGAACAGGAACTAGAGTCAGTGGTGAACCTGCAGTTTTATTTTCCTATAAAGTGACCTAATATCACAATAAAGGAGCAGGACCAGGAGCAGGATCTGCTTCATTCTGGCCGTTCTCTACATCAGTGGTTCTCAACCTTGGGGTCGGGACCCCCTTCGGGGTTGCAAGACACTGAGAGGGGGTCTCCAGATGCACTAAAAAACTAAGAGTATTTTTAAAATTACATATATTTAAATATTTTTGTTGCCACTTTACACCAATTTTGTCAAATTTTAACCCCTTTTCATCATTTTTTCAACCAATATTGACAAATTTTTCCTATTCAAGAACTATTTTTGTCAGTTTTAAATTCTTTCCACCATTTTTTCTGCCTCTTTTTGCTACTTCCGAACCAATTCTTGCCACTTAAGCTTACTGTTGCCATTATTAACCCCTTTTTACCACTTTTTACACCCATTTTAACCCTATTTCACCATTTAATATGCCTATTTTTGCTAGTTTAACTAATTTCTGACAATATCTGCCTATTTTTTCTTTCTCAGTGAACCTTTTTTGCCAGATTTTTAACTTTTTTTGTTTGTTTTGTTTTTAACTATTTTTCATCCCATTTCACCAAAGCCA
The DNA here is from genome assembly GCF_018320785.1 of Cheilinus undulatus. Taxonomy (NCBI): domain Eukaryota; kingdom Metazoa; phylum Chordata; class Actinopteri; order Labriformes; family Labridae; genus Cheilinus; species Cheilinus undulatus. Next base: position 52,333,042 of record NC_054872.1, read on the forward strand.
TTCTGGTCTCATCAGACCAAAGAACCTTCTTCCTCTTGACCACGGAGTCTCCCACATGCCTTTTGGTGAACTCTAGTCCAGATTGAATCTGAGTTTTCACTTTGACATTAAAGAGAGTTCTTTTCTGTATTTTTTGTCATAAATGCCAAATTATATTGACCATAATTTATTCATAAAATCAATAAAAGAGTAAAACATCCAATAGGTTGAATGCTTTTTATATGCACTTTAAAATTCTGCTAAAATCCTGCAGAAGTGTGTACTCACGGGTCTTCCTTGGTTCCCTTTAGGTCCTGGATATCCTTTAGATCCTTTCAGGCCGTCTTCGCCCTGAACACAAACATTTTCATCAGGAAACAAACTCTCAGCTGTCTGGGCCCCGACATGCTTCATGTAGTCACGTCTTTGGCTCTGAGTCTTCCCTGTTATCTAAATTTCACTGGAAGCTCTCAGTGGGACTGAAATGTGAATTTTTCCTTAAAGATAAACAAACAAAAAAATGTGGCTGCAAAGTTTGTTGTTTTAGTACAATCATAAAAAGTTCCAGCGAGCCAGAGGAATTTGGTGTTATCATTTCTATCACTGAGTGCAGTAAATGCAGACTTTGTGAATAATTAGCCTTCATTAATGGCATCAATCATCAGGAAAGGACTGCATTTCATTATCATTCTGTTGCAGATCATTAGAGGGCAACTGGCGGCCCGGGGCCGACATGCGGCCCTCCAGCTCACTCAATGCGGCCCTCAAGCCGATTTAAAACACCAATAAATTATAAACTTAAAGAAAAGACAAATCTGTCATGAAAGCACGTAAACAGAAAAATTTCTCCTCTAAACTGTCACTACTGGTACATGTTTTTTTAATTCATTAAAACCATTTCAGACTTTTGGTCAATTTCTTCTATTTTCATTTTTATTTTAATAATATTTTATCTTTATCCAGTGAAACGGTATTTCTTATTATTTTTGATATAATTATTTTTAGTTTTTAACTTTATCAAAACAATTTGAAACATTCTCAATTTTTGATTTAATTTCTAAAAAATGTACATAAATGTTATCATTTTAATATTATTGATAAAATTAGATTTTTAAATTTATTTTTAGTATAATATTTTTTTTTACATGATTGAAAAAATGAACATTTGGAAAGAAAACTCAATTAATGTCGTATACATCACAAAATCCCTCTGTTATGTCACTTTTATTTACCGGCCCTAGTGGCTGGTAGGTTAAGGAAACAGTTACAGTGTAATAGTCATTTATAGTTTAGCGAAGTGGCTCCATCTGAAGAGTGTTTATTTAGCAGACTGCTGTTAAATCTCGTCTCTCAGTGCTCAAACATTCATCAGTTAATCTTAACCTTCCACAGAACTCCACAAAGGTTTGTCTTCACCTGCTTTCAATCTGTGTAAAACCAAAAGCATGGCTGAATTTATCTTGGCTTTACCACAGAGCGTTTGCTGATGAAATTTTTTTTGGCAAAACAAAAACCCCAGACTATTTTCCTCTCAGACTGTGAAAACAAACCCGGCCAGATCTGCCTGCATGGCCATGAGTGACACAGCTGGGTTCATCTCCCTCCTACTCCAACGACTGCACCAGGACGAAGGCCACTGCTGCTTCCAGCTCCTGCAGGCTGACCGGATCCTGGTTTAATGAGCCGTGAGTTAGAACGGACCCTACCAGAGCTCCTGTCCATCCTTCTGCACTCACTGACACTTCCACTGAGTCTCAAGGCCAGTGAAGGGCAGAGAGCTGAAACTGCAGTGAGCTGCTTTCCTAAAACCTGTCAGATAACCCTGCAAAGATGATGAGATGATGCATCATGTACAACAGTGGTTCTCAACGATGGTGTCAGGACCCCATTTGAGTCGCGAGACACTGGGATGGGGTCGCAGATGGCTTAAAAAAAAATAAGAACATTTTTAAATGACACTGTTGCCACTTACACCAGTTGTGCCAAATTTTAACCCGTTTTCATCACTTTTTCCCACTAATTTGATCAATTTTATCACATTTTTGCAACTTAAAACCCATTTTTGCACATTTTGAACCCTTTTTCTGCCTGTTCTTGCTACTTCTAAACCTCATCTTGCCACACTCTGCCCACTGTTGACACATTATTGCCACTATTAACCCCTTCTACCACATTTCACAATTTCATATGCCCATTTTTGCCACTTTATATCAATTTTCATCCCATTTCACCAAATTTCCCCCTATTTTTGCCACTTTAACACCATATCATTCACTATTGAATCCCCTTTTACCACTTAATATGTCAATTTTTGCCATTTTAACCCATTTTTACCTTTTTTTGATACTTTTATCTATTTTTTGGCAATTTCTAACCCATTCCTGCTACTTTAAAAAAATCCAATTGCACCACCTTTCCCACCAGTTTTTGCAGTTATTAACCCATTTTAGCTAGTTTTATGTATTTTAATTCTGTTTATAACAAAAGGATTTGCATTTTTAAGAGGGCTACTTACTACACAAATTAAATAAAATGTGTTTCTTTGATAAGAGTAGTTATTATTCAGGTTAAATATAAAATACCAGTTTAACTTTACAATGAACCATGATTTTGCTGGCCCCATCCTCAGGTACAGTGGGGATCCCTGGTCTCTGGCACCTTTATTTTGGGGGTCGTGGGCTGAAAAGCTTGAGAACCACAGATGTACATTCATACCTGTCCTGTAGCTGCAGATTAAAGGTAGCATATGTTATAAATGAAGACACAGTTATTCGCTGTGCTTTTGTCAGGAAGAGAAACCGTACCAGTGGAATTATCTAGACTATTGTTTAGATTGGAGTTACCACAGAAATAATCTCCAACCTTTGAACAGCTTTCCAAACCCCAGCTCAGTTTGGTTTCTAAAGAGAATTTAGAGCCAACATCATAACTGGATCATTGTCCATGTTTACTCAGCCCACAGTGAGTTTCTTTGGTTGATATGGAAATGAGAATGGATTTTTCTGATTTGTTTCAGTGCCATACTCACAGGGAGACCAGGGTATCCAGGAAAACCAGCGTCTCCCTGTAAGGAGAGGAAAAATGAAGCTTTAATGGTTAATATTCTAGTCATGTAAAGATTGTTCTGTGTTCAGTAAAGTTATGAGAGTCCTAAATCATTAACGTGTCCTGTACCTTTGCTCCTTTGGCTCCTCCAGTTCCATAACCGTCTGTACCATCCTGACCCTGAAACGGTGACAAACATTAAATCACTGTTGCTCTCTAACGGTGATGCACATACAAACACAGCAGGGACGTCTAAGCTCATACCGGCATCCCTATGGGCCCCGGAGGTCCTGGAATTCCTTTATCACCTGGATCTCCAGGCTGACCCTGCAACAGAAACAGCATGCATGATTTATCTCAGAAACACCAGAAAAAAGAGACGCCAGCGGCCTTAGAAAGAAGTCATCGAATGTTTGGTGACTGCATTCCCAACTCTCTCTGTCTCCCTAATTTTCTGCTCTATCCAACCTGCATATGAGCAAAAAATACAACTAATAAAACTAATAAATTCACTGCAACTCAAACGCTGTAAGAAGGACAGTACGGTGGTTCAGAACGGGTCGATTCCACAATTAAAACAAAGTCCCAGATTTAATATTCTTGATGTCCCTCACCTATTGTTCATCTACTCACCATACTTACATTTAATTTATTTACAGTTCCCAATAACTGTAAGAAGGCTCTCTGTGGTGAAATTCCTCTTTTTTTGCTTATTTTTTATTATTTAATGTACTAACTTTACTTACTACTTATTTTATTTATTAACCATTAACTCATTTAACTCTGCAAACCTCTTTGCATGTGCCTATTCTCTGATCATGTCCAGTCAGCCTCTCTGCACTCTTTGCATGTCTTGCAGCCATGAAAATAGTTTATACTAGAAATAATACCTACAAGAGCTTTTACATGTTTAAATCTTATTTTTAAGACTTTTCTTCAGTTTAATTTGTTTTTTGGTATTAAAGTTTCATTCCTGCACACTGAGAGCAAAGCTAGACAGGGCCAAATTGTTGTTGTAGCATACTTGACCAATAAAGAAGATTCTGATTCTAATGTGTTAAAAAAATCTAAAATATTAAAAGACAAAGAACCAGGAAATTTTATTTTCTAAAAGCACTGATTCACTGAATTTAAAGGGATGTAAAAAAGCTGAAATGCAATGACATATTTCCCTTTTAAAGCCTGTTAAATAACGTATAATATTTGATAAAAATTACCAATAATTTAAGGATAAACTGAAAGTTCAGAGATGATTTATTGCAGAGTTTTGTCAGAAAATATTTTCTTTGTACCGGTCTATGGATGTCTAAGTTCAGAGCTAACGTCTGTTAGAGGTTTAAAATGATGACCTACTCAAACTGACTTAAGAAAGGAACTTTCTGACTCTTATTTTGGAAGTTTAAGTGAGGCTAAAGCTGACCTGAGCCATCAACGATTGTTTCCTGTCCTAATCTCCTCTCATAATACTGTGCTGACAGGAAGTGATGTCACATACCTTCTGTCCGTTAGGTCCACGGCGCCCTCCAGGTCCAGGTCCTCCAGGTCTTCCTGAAGCACCCTGCAGAGAAAACAACAGTCAGAACAGAGCTGAATAATGTTGACCGAGTGTCCTTGAACGCCTCGTCAAAGCTTCGTCTCTACTCCTCAGTCTAAAAGCTGCAGATGAGTTCAGGAAACTGAAATGCTCAGGATGTGAATTCGGCCACCAGGGGGCTCTCGATCAAAACGAAAACAAAGACTGAAGAGTGGAGACATGCGGCTCATCTCTGCTGATCACTTCTTATTTCACTTTTAGGACGTCAGGTTAATCAGCATTTTGGTTTCATAGATAAATTTCACACAATGAGGGAGAAAAGCTGTTAAAAGTGGCCATTTTGGTTCGTGCTACAGGAGCATCCAGGTTCCAGGATTCTCTACTCGACCTGGAAACAGCTAGCAGGACTTAACACATGCCAATAACTCAGTCAGGGACATCCTTGTCATAGATTTAACCACTTATTATAAAACAGACATACAGTTTTATGAGGAGGCTTCGCTCAGAAGATGCTCCTGGGTAAGCACAGCAGCAGGAGTAGATGTATAGAAACCATGGACTAACCCAGGGCTTCATTAGTGTCAGCAGGTTTTTTTGAGCTGGAACATGAAATACCTGAACCGTGAGGGGTTTCCTGAGTTTGACTGCACGTTTGAAATACAGCAAAGTGAAAAGAATGGTCCAAAAGTTCAGAGAAGAGATCCCTGGTCTTCACAAACAAGGAACAGGATATACAAAGACAGCAAAGGCCATGAATGTTCTAGAGACAAGTTCAGGGATCCAGGAACAGTGGTTCCACTCCCTGAACGAGGCAGAAACAGGAAGCTATCAATGGCTGCAACCAGATATCTGAGAGGGCAGGTTAAGAAAATCTTCGAGTGACTGAAAAAAGAGCTCTATGGTGGCAACAGGGACTGAGGTTTCAGTGAGCACAGTACTGAACGTGGACGGTTTCCATGGACGAAAAATTACAAAAAAGTAGGATATAAGTGACTAGAACTGACGAAAAAGGCCAAAAATGGGATAAACGTGGCAAAAATGGTCAAAAAGTGGCTAAAAGCAGTTGTAAAAATGGGCTAAGAGCAACAGAAATTGATTTAAAGTGGCAAAAAATGGGGGAAAAGGTGCAAAATAGGTATGTAATGGAGTAAAGTGGGTGAAATGTGGCAAAAATGGGTGCAAAGTCACCAAAAATTGAGTTACAGGTGGTCAAAAAGTGGCAAAAGAAGTGAAAAGTGACTAAAGTGGGCAAAAAGGCTGTAATAAGGTGGGAAAATGGGGTAAAAGTTGCATTTAATGGCAAAAGGCAGCTGAAATGGGCGAAAAATTACAATGAAGTAGGATATAGGTGACTAAAACTGATGAAACTGGGGAAAAATTGAATTAAAAGTGGCAAAAATGGTCATGAAGTGGCTAAAAAAACTTGTAAAATGGGCTAAAAGCAGCAGAAATGAATTAACAGTGGCAAAAAAATGTAAAAAAGGAAAAAAAATAAAGCTTGACGATTGAGTTCGACCATTAAAACCTGCTGTATAAGTGTGGGAAACAAACTGGTTATGTAACTAGCATTGAAAAATTTCTGAGGTCAAAGTTTAAAAGAATATTTCAAATTAAGACATAAAAGAGCCACAAATCGTCACAAAAGAGCCACATGTGGCTGTAGAACCACGTTTAGTATCACTGCCGTAGAGATATATCAGGTTTGGAAGGACAGTGTCATCTGCATAAAGATGAACATGACAATAATGAAAGATTAACAGCGAATTATCGGCATAAATGGAGAAGAGAAGTGGTCCTAATGTTGAGCTCTGAGGCAGATCTCACTGTTCAACGATAACTCTGATTCATTTCCAGATTTTAGAACCCACTGTGTCTGGTTGTGAAGAAAGACCTGAACCATAGTACTCTGTTATAATCCAACCCTACTGCATAACGTTTGACTTAAAGTAAATAATGGTCAACCAAATCAAAATCTTTGGTGAAATGAATAATGATTTCTGCAGTGACATTACTGCTAACTGAACACATGACTGGTAGATGTAATTAGAGTCGTTTGGTCTAAATCCTGACTGAGATGTTGATCAAATAGAGCAGATCTGCCCTTATTACCCTGCATAGATGTAATGACCACACAGTGAACCACAGCTTTGGTTCTGTTTACCACATTTCACTTGATGAGGATGAATCTGAGCTAATTTTTGTACTTAGACAAACGTGTCAAACTCATGTTTGGATAACTGACCTGAACTTGAATCCAGATCAATGTGGTGACCAAATGTTGGATTATTTTAACTTCTGTCTGGAGTGAGGATGTGTGTTCAGGCGGGTCAGAGGGGGCTGAACCGACCTGCAGCAGGATAATCACCACCAGACCAACAGCTGATCAAAAGCCAACTGACAAACATCATGTCTGATCAGCTCTGACACAGAAACACAGAAGAGAGACAAAACGACCCATGGCTGAACTTCACCAGACTTTGATCAGGATTAAAATCTTCAAGATTTACATCCCGCAAAAAACATGGGGACCAATTTCAGAAAAATGTTCCTGAAGACTTTGAATCTCCCTTCATCTACAGTCCATAATATCATCAACAGATTCAGAGAATCTGGAGAAATCTTTGTGAACAAGGGACCAGGCTGAAGGGGCCCTCAGGGGCCCTCAGGGGCCACTGCATTAAAAATAGGCATGATTCTGGACTGAAATCACTGCATGGGCTCAGGAACACTTCCAGAAGTGGCAATTAAAATAAGTAAAAGGTGGCAAAAAATGGTCAAAAAGTGGCAAACACTAGCAGAAAAGTGACAAAAATGGGTGGGAAAAAAGGGCAAAAAGGTGGGAGAATGGGGAAAAAGTGGCATATAATTGCGAAGGCAGCTTAAATGGGCAAGAAGTGGCAAAAAGCGGCAAAAAATGCAAAAAAAAAGGAGAAAAGGGGAGAAAAGTGACCAAAAAACGAGTCACAGGTGGCAAAAATGGTCCAAAAGTGGCGAAAAAACATGGAGAAAAATGAGTGAAAAGTGACTAAAATGGGCAAAAAGGAGAAAAAAAAGTGGGAAAAATGGGCAAACAGCATCAAAGAGTAGCAAAATGGGAAATTAGTGGCATGAAATTGCAAAAAGCAGCTTAAATGGGCAGGAAAGTGGCAAAAAAGGCAACAAAAAGGGGAAAAAATTGAATTAAAAGTGGCAAAAACGTTGCAAAAACTGAGTGAAAAATGACTAAATTGAGCAAAAAGTGGCTTTAATTGAAAAAGGCAGCTGAAATAGGCAAGAAGTGGCAAAAAGGGGCAAAAAATCGTTTCATTGTCTGTCAACACAGTTGGCCGTGCCATCCACCAATGACAGTTAAAGCTGGATCAGGGAGAGAAGAAGCCATATGTGAACAGGATCCAGAAACACCGTGGTCCGTCTTCTCTGAACCAAAGCTCATTTAACATGGACTGAGGAAACATGGAAAACTGTTCTGTGGTCAGAGGAAAGCACAGACGCCGTGTCCTGTGGACTAAAGAGGAGAGGGAGCATCCAGCTTGTTCTCCTGGCTCAGGTCTAAAGCCTGCATCTCTGATGGTATGGGGTTGCATTAGTGCCTATGGCATGGGCAGCTCTAACATCTGGAAAGAAACAATCAATGCTGGAAAGTAGAGAGAGCTTTTAGAGCAACATATGCTCCCATCCAGACAACGTCTCTGTCAGGGAAGGCCATGACTGTTTCATCAAGACCATGCCAAACCACATACCACATCCATCACAACAGCATGGCTTCACAGGACAAGAGTCCGGGTCCTGAACTGGTCTGCCTGCAGTCCAGATCTTTCACCAGTAGAAAACAGAAGACCCAGGACTGTTGAGCAGCCAGAATGCTACCTCAGACAAGAATGGGACAACATTCCTCTCCCAAAACTCCAGTAAGTGGTCTCCTCAAAACAAGGTCCTGTCCCGACTTTTTGGAGATGTGTTGCTGCCATCAGATTCAAAATGAACTAATATTTTCATGAAATGGTAAAATGTCTCAGTTTACCCAGTGTCCCAACTTTTTTGGAATTTGAATGTTACCTCTCATCTTTCCTTGAAAACAGACCAGCAGAAAGCACTACGTGACTAAAAACAGCGGCAGTGTTTGGTGTTGCCGTGAGTCTGGATGTGGTCGTTTTTTTTTTTTTCCTGAAGTCTGCCTGGCAACACATTTTTATTTCCTCTGATTATTTTATTATCTCCCCCAGTTAGTGTTTAGAAAGCCTGATTCCAGAGAGTTATTCTGCTTAACGACCTCCATGCTGGGATGATAAATAATGATCATGTGAGGGCGGGGCTGACTCTTTAATGACTTCTATGTGACCTAGAGCTCCAATCACAACCTCAACAACAAACCGTCTTAAACATCCTCCAGATTCAGTTTTGTTGCTCTCTGTTTGACGGATCTTAGAGTATTCGTAGCTTTTCAGTACACAGCTACATCATCACATCGTCAGGGTACTTTACGACTCTTCTGACAGGAAGAGAAACCAGATGAGTCCCAGACTAAATCCTGCAGAGTTCAGGATTTATGTCCTAGTGATTAAGACGTCTAACATGACACCGCTGAATGAACCAACGCTTCCTGTTCAGCAGAGCCTTCAGAATCTGCTTTGAGTTAGGACAGTGACACTCAACATGTGGCTCTTTTGGATTATTCGTGGCTCTTTTATGTTTTCATTTCTTAAACATTTTTTCCCCAGAAAACTTTAAAAAATGAAAGCTTTTTGCCCTTTTCACATTTTTTTTGGGCCACTTTTCATCTATTTGAGGTACCTTTGGCAATTAAATACCCTTTTTTTCCTGTTTCTTTTTCCAAAAATAGCCACTTCTTTTTGCCACTTTTATCCCATTTTTGCCATTTAAGCTACCCTTTACCATTAAATGCCAGTTCTCCTTCTTTTTTGCCCATTTTTGCAACTTCTTTTGGCAACTTTTATCCCTTTTTTGCAATTTTTCACCATTTTTTGCCCATTTAAGCTACCTTTTGCAATTAAGTAGCATAACTTTTCCTACTTTTTTTGCCCATTTTTGCAACTTCTTTTTGCAACTTTTCTCATTTTTTGCCACTTTAATTCCATTTTTGCCCTTTTCCTCCCCATGTTCACCCATTTAAGCTACGTTTTGCCATTATATACCACTTGTTTCCTCTTTTTTTGCCCATTTTTACAACTTCTTTTTGCCACTTTTATCCCACTTTCTGCTCTTTCTCACAATTTTTCACCCATTTAAGCATCCTTTTATCATCAAATAGCACTTGTTTTCCCCTTTTTGCCCAGTTTTGCCACTCTTGACTGATTTTTGCCCATTTTAGTCACTCTTCTTACATTTTTATGTCACCTCTAACTTGGTTTTTGTCACTTTTCACCCATTTTTGCTGCTTTCTGACCATTTTTGCCACCTTTCACTTATTGTTATTGCTACTTCAAGCTGTTTTTGCCACTTTCACCACTTAGATTGTGGCTCTTGCAAAGGTATTTTTCAACAATTTGGCTCTTTGGTTGAGGAACACTGATTTAGACGATTTTCTTACAGAGACACCATGAGGGTTATACTACACTGTGAGCTATTCATGGTACAGTAGGGACCATGGAGCTGAGCGTGCTCACATTAAAGGGGGTCTCTCATACATCTTTGTTCTGCATGAAGGGGAATGATGCACCGTAGCTGCACAGAAATAGAACAACTGCTGAATATGAATGTTCTGACTGGTATAACAATCTAATTTACCATAGATAAACTGTTGGTGTTTCTTGTTTCTTTTTAATGTGAAAACTCTCCCGTGCAACTCTTAAACACAGGATTTCCTGTATAATTACAGTCAGACAGCCTTTAAAACCACGCAGAAATATCTGCCTAATCAGAGCGAGATTATGATGATGAAAACATCCTGATATGGGGGCTGCACAGTTGGCATCGTCACCTCACGCCTGGTTTGAATTGTGTGCAAAAAAGCCTTTCTGTGCAGAGTTTGCATGCTCTGGATTCTCTCTGGGTACTTTGGCATCCTCATTGGGGTACTTAGAGAGTCTAAATTGCCCGTGAGTGTGAGTGTGAGCATAGCTGGTTGTCTCTGAGTGAATCTATGAGCTCGACTACGGTAACTATCAGTAATTGTCCTAACCATGAGTCTTGTTCTCCTTGAGGTTCCTGCCCCTTAAAGGGAAGGTCTTCCTCGCCACTGTCAATCCATCCATCCATCCATTTTCTATACCGCTTATCCTGTTGGGGGTCACGGGGGAGCTGGAGCCCATCCCAGCCGTTATTGGGCGAGAGGCGGGGTACATCGTTGTCTGGTCGCCAGTCAATCACATATAGAGACAGACAACCAGGCACGCTCACACTCACACCTACGGGCAATTTAGAGACCAATTAACCTAATGAGCATGTCTTTGGTGGTGGGAAGAAGCCGGAGTACCCGAAGAGAACCCACACATGCACAGGGAGAACATGCAAAGTCTGCACAGAAAGGCCCTGATCGGGAAGTGAACCAGGAACCTCCTTGCTGTGAGGCTAACCTCTGCGCCGCCGTACAGCCCCCTCGCCAGTGTAACGATGCTAAATGTCACTAGAGCTGTACTCATGTTGAATAACGTTAGGTCTTATAATTAAACCAAAGAGTACAGCCTGCCCTGCCTGGATCCAAACCAGGATTCTGGATGGAGTCCCAGTCAGGGCCTTTCAATGCATTCGTGGGTTAAGTGATATGAGTGATATAGACTGATGGATGTATGGTTAAGACTGCATTTTAAATGTACTGGTAGATGCTCTTGGTCATTTATGTTCCTATCTTTATTTCAGAATTTCAAACTTATTTTAGAAGATCAGGAATTTCCACCAACACTATTCACTTTTTAGACACAATATCAAACATACATGTGCTCCTTCCTACAGACAGAACAGATTTCAGAGCACAGAAATGAGAAATATGCATCAATATTTACTCTTCAGATGCAGCGTCTGGGCTCGATTTCTTATGTAGATCTGTAGCCGACTAAAATAGAACCACACAGCACGTTTGATTAACTTCCTCAGATATGGCACGGCATCGGACGCCCACAGTCCAGATCCGTCTACATCTGTTAATATTTACTGCTCTGTGAATGTCAGTTCAGACTGAAAACCCTCCTAAGTCCAGTTCAGACCGAAGAATCGCAACAAGACGGGTGGAAACCTGCAATAATCAAATTTACTCACAGCAGGATCTCGCGAAGGTGGTGTCACCGTTAGCATTTGCTCTCTGGAAAGGCCTTCTTAAGCCAGATTTGACTGGGGTTAGTATTACCCAGGGAGCTCTGGTTATTTGTGGTGATCATGCAGGACGCTTCTGTGTGAATTTTCAGGGTAAAAATTCCAGGGCAAATTACCGGCCATACTTCAGCACACAGAGGTCCACAGTTTCTACTGATCATGTGTGAATCAGCATCTCTGGTCAGTAAAAGAGCGATTCTGCGATTTGAAAATCGCAGTAGGCCGTATCACGATTGAATCTAAATTTCCATTGATTGTCCAACTCTACTAGTAATACATCCGGAGACTGCCTTTGGCCGTTGGGACATCCACAGTACAACCAGGGGCTCGTTGCAACCCTACTGCCTGCTTGTATGGTACACTGGGTCAGTGGTTCCCGAACTGGGGGCTGGGGCCCCCAGGGGGGTCACGAGATAGGGAAGGGGGGCCGTGGGATGCTTTCCATAACACAAAGAGACATTTCATATGACTTTAAATCATACATTTTATCTTCTATTTCAAAAATTATTGTTTAAATTACTTTGAATTAAAATCAAAATGTAGTTATTAACCCTCGGATCCTACTATGTCCATTTTGAGGACATTCATCATTTTTATCATCATTTTTTTGAGTTGATAGTCACATTTTTATAGATTGAGGCATCAAATTTGGCCAAAGTTATTATTTTTCTTCATATAAAGAAAACAAACAAAAAATCTGTTGCCCATAGAACTCGATTGCCGCCAAATAGCTCCTTCCATCCTTGCTTGTCTGAAATCGGACAACAGACTTCCATTCAAAACACGTTTTTTGACTGTGTGTCTATGGCACCAAAACAACATACAGCAACCTTTTCTTTGCAGTCACTCGATCACCAGGGATCTAAATTTCACCATTCCACAGTGAGACAGCAAATCACGCCAGCGCACCATTTTAACCCCTTTGGCAACGGACACATGATTTACCTTCCATGGACTCAGAGTGTTTGAAGCGCTATTTCACCCACTAAACATCATCAGAATTAAATGAACCGATTCATGCCACTAGATATGGATGTCTGAGAGTGGGCTACATGTGTCAGGAAAAGTTTGTGTGCTCCTACGTGTGTGCTCAGGTGTGAATCTGCGTCTATGTTTACAGCCGGACATGCTGTAAGTAGAGTGTTAACAGTCAAAAATGCTACTTCTGAGTTCTGCAGTCTGGGACTAAGAAAGGGGGAATTTTGGACATTTCAACTTTGCTCTCACTTCATAGCAAGTGGATGGACACGCATAAGGATGCACAGGTCCTTTCAATCAATAGGAGAGAATATATCACATCTCAAATATGCAGTAAATTTATATATGAGCGTAATGAGCGTAATCATGGTCACATTTTGGTTAGAGGTGGAAATGCACGTGTTAGTGATTCATATCCTACATATTTCCTCTGATTTTTTATGCCTGTACATAAAATAAACCTAACATGAACAAATGCATTCGCTCGCATATGATTTGGTAGAGGAGGAGGCTGGAGAAAAGGACGGTAAAACTGGCGTGTTTTTGGCGCCGATATACTCATCTGTTTAGCATGGACGCCATCTCACTGAATCCAAGTCATAGGCAGAGTGGACAATAACTGGCATAAAAAGGGTGTAACTTTTATTTTTTTTATTTTTAGTGGTCAGGGTTGAAGTTGTTGAAGAGATTTGAGTCAGTGAAAGTAAAAAAAAAATTTGAAAAATTATTATTTTATTAACACCTTTCTGCATGTCCGTTTCCTGGACAAACAAGGACAGATGGAGCTAAAAAATGGCAAGGGAGTGAGGGTTAAGTGACATTTGTTCAAGGGGAGATGGGGGTCCCTGATCTCTGACACAGTTTTTTCGGGGTCATAGGCGGAAAAATTTGGGAACCCCTGCCCTAGGCCATGCTTTCTCGCAACATCCACCCCTGACTCCGCCCCAGAGGTGTGGATTATTTTCCCATCTCCTGATAATATGCAAGGACATCCAGAGCACCACCAGGGTTGTGTCAATCATTCCAACCTGATCGTGCTTGTTGGCATTTACCTGCTTGCAACGTCTGATATCCAGCCGTTAAATCGCAAGCCTCATCAGACCAACCGCTCTCTAACCTGACACCGTCACCAGAGTCCTTCTGAAACAATTTTGTTGCAGAGAGAATCTTAGGTCTGAAGTGGACTTTAAGCTAACTTTAGTTTAACAGACAAAGAGGCAGAGCTGAGGCGGGTCTGAATCCTCCCGACAAACAGCAAAAACACACTGGCTTGTCGTTAGCAACGCCCCTAATTATGCAGAACCTTTCTTCTTCAAATCAAACTACAGGAGTAATACAGAAAACCTCCCTGTACAGTGTGAGTCCATGAACTCTTCTGACCTAAGTGTGATTTAAACCAGGCTCTGGATGCTCCAGGATCAGCACTAGCTTCATTTTCACCACAGAGGCAGCTGCCTGGCTATGGCACACATGTGATCAGCTCCAGCTGAACTTCAGCACTGCTTTGGTAGTGAATGTAGAGATGCTGAACTGACCTGAGGTCCAGGGAGGCCGGGGATTCCTATGGGTCCAGGCTGTCCTCCGACTCCTCTTGGACCCTGCAGAGCAAACATGGAGGAACGACTATAAGCCTTATGAATGCTGGATTATCCTTCTAAGAGCTCAATAGTGTCATGGTTCTCTTCTCTAACCTGTGGACCTGGAGCTCCAGGGTTACCCTGGCTGCCTGGGTCTCCTTTTGGTCCAGGTGGACCCTGCAGGACACACAAACACATCCACAGTTTAGAAATGTTGTTGAGTTGGTTTTAAACCGGCTCTGAGTGTGCTCTGACGGTCCTACCTTCACACCAAGAGGCCCTCTCCTCCCATTGGGACCCTGCACAGAAAAAACAGGACAACAAAACCTTGGTGAGACATTCAGATATCTAAAGAGCCAGGCAGGAATCAGACTAGATAACTCACTGTCTGCTCATTCCCAAACTGTTTAAAGGCAGAGTAATATTAGTGTATCTAAACTTCCGACTTTGAAGAAAGTCATCTAAGTTCTAGCAGCTACCACGGTCTCTAATAATACAGCACACACAAAAATACTGGAGAAATGGAGTTGAGACCTCCAGTCATCAGGTTGAGCTGATCTGATATCACTGATGTTAATATTCCATTCACTTTGACCTCTAGTAACCTCCCCGAGGGTTGCCATGTTTGTAGTTTACATCCCACACGTCAGGCAGCTGAAGGAGGACAGTGATGAGCTGTTCTTGGAGCTACAATCCATTCTTAGTGGATCAGGATCTGGATCAGACCTCCCAGAGAAAGGAGCTGATATCAGTGAGAAAATGAAGGTTAAAAATCTTACAGGGTTTCCAACGACTCCGCTCTCACCGGGCCGTCCCTCTGGTCCAGGTTGTCCCTGCAGATTGAAACATCAGTGAAACCTCTTCTTTAGGGGTGAAGGAGAAGATTTAGACGTTGGTTTAATCCTGAAACCGTGGATTAAACTGGGACTTAAAGTGGATCTTCTAAATGGGGCATGTTTTTCTTATTTTTAAATCAATCAACAATTACAAAAACCCAACAGAAGCTGGTCTTACAGATCCAAACTGAAGTCTTCTGAAGGTCAGTACCTGCTGTCTAATAAGATGATAGAATATTCACGTCTGTGCCACGGTTCTTACCGGCACACCTGGGTTCCCGGGGTCTCCTTTAGGTCCTGGTACGTTGTTATTAGGTCCTGGTTCACCCTGTCAGACAAACATGAAGAAATCTTTAGGATAAACTCTCAGAGTGTTTGGTTTTCTGTGAGGGGAGTGTCCAGCTGTGCTGCAGCTGTGTTTGGATGAACGTCTTTAAAAGAGCAAACAGAGCTGATAACAGATTTATTGACAGTGAAAACGTCACTAACCATGTCTGAGAGTGTGATGAGACAGCAGAGACAGAGGAGACTGAAAGGATGAGAGTGTGATGAGACAGCAGAGACAGAGGAGACTGAAAGGATGAGAGTGTGATGAGACAGCAGAGACAGAGGAGACTGAAAGGATGAGAGTGTGATGAGACAGCAGAGACAGAGGAGACTAATTTCCCACTAATTTGATCAATTTTAACACGTTTTTTGCAACTTAAAACTCATTTTTGCACATTTAAAACCCTTTTTCTGCCTGTTCTTGCTACTTCTGAACCAAATCTTGCCACTCTCTGCCTATTGTTGGCTCTGTCGACACATTATTGCCACTATTAACCCCTTCTACCACTTTTTAATCCACATTTCACAATTTGATATGCCCATTTTTTCCAGTTTATATCCTTTTTTATCCCATTTTACCAAAATCCCACCTATTTTTACCACTTTAACACCGTTTCAGCCACTAATGAATCCCCTTTTACCACTTAATATGCCAATTTTTGCCACTTTTACCCATTTTTGTTTTTTTGATACTTTTATCTATTTTTTTTGGCAATTTCTGCTACTTTTAAAATCAAATTTCACCACCTTTCCCGTTTTGGTCCAGTGGGGGTCCCTGGTGTCTGGCACCTTTATTCTGGGGGTCGCGGGCTGAAAAGGTTGAGAACCACTGCCTTATACTAATGCAGATATTTTTAGGCTCCTTGGAGCCAGAGGCCCCTGGCAGTCTCCTACCTTTGCCTCACAGTAAAACCATTACCAGAAAGTCATCAGAATCTGTTACTGCTGGTGGGATTAACACCTTTCCTCTGACGGATAAATCACTGAGTTTTCACTCAGCTCCAGGATTAGGATGAGCTGTTTCTGCAGTTTGGAAATGTCTAGAAAAAAGATGAATGTCTGTGCACCATGAATCCTGAAATTACTCTGAGACGAGACCAAGCCCAGCAGCATGACCACAATGGAGCTGGCTTTAACAGGAACTGGGTTTAACTTGGCAAAACAGCATCGAAATCATGTTCCAGCATCAATATCTAACCTTCCAGAAGCTTCTGCTCAGGGAAAAGCTTGACAGCAGTAGAGGAAGATTAGGAAATATTTGGTGAAAACTAACCAGAAATGTGTGTGTGTGTGCGTGTGTGTGTGTGTGTGGGGGGGGTATGTTTAGAATTTGTGGCTTCTTGTTGCTCTCCAGCAACCAATTTTTGCCCCTTCTAATCACTTTTCACCACTTATTTTTGCTTATTTTTGTCACTTTTTAGCCAATTTCCTGCCACTTGAGGCCATTTTAGTCACTTTAAACCAATTTCTGCAACTTTTAACAACTTTTTCTACCAAATTTATGCAACATAGAGCCCATTTTGCCACTGCTTTCCTTTTTTTGAACATATTTGCTGCTGTATCCCTTTCATTTGCCACTTTCAACTTATCCTGCCACTTTTAACAGTTTTTTCCCACCCTTTAACCACTGCTAACCATTCTTTTTGCACATTTTTGTTTCTGTCAGCTAATTTCCTGCCACTCAAAGCATTATTCCCTACTTTAAACCCACTTTTTGCCACTTTTTAACAGCTGTTTACCATTTTACCGCTTTTCTCTCTTAACACATATTTGATGCTTTATCCCTATTTGCCATTGTAAACCCATTTTGCCAATTATTGTCTGCTAATTTTTTCCTAAAGTTTTTGCATTTTCTTCGACTTCAGTCAGTGTACCCGTCCACATTGTTAACATCATCGATAAAAAGGTGACTCTGGTTTAAATAAAGGGGTTTATGTTTGAAAAGGTTTTGTTGTACTACAGCATAAAAATAAAATTCATGTCTGTTGCTTTAATTAGAGTGGTTATATTTGAAGGTTAAATACAAAATATTGTTATCACAGTGTAACTTCACTATGGATCAGGACATTCCTGACCTCCATGCCCCTCCAGTGTGCTGGGCATCAGAAACCCCCCCCTTAGGGCCATGCTTTCCGGTCATTCTTACTGTGAATACACTCAGTTACATGCAGCATTGATTAAAAGTCAATAACAGTCATTAAAGCAGTGGTTCTAAACGTTGGGGTCGGGACCCCATTGGGGGTTGCGAAACACTAAAGTGGGGTACACACATAAAAATAATCGGGCTGTTTTTGTCCCAATTTCCCCCTTCCCGACCAAGAACAGCAAGCGCCCTATTATCTTATCTCTTATAAGATTATCCTGTGGTCTGAGGTGTGTTAGGAGTGAATTTGTCCCGATAATCGGCTCCAAAAACGGTTGTGGCCGACAATCGTAAATATTAAACTTGTTCAATATTTACGGCCAAAAATCTTCATGTGTGGGGAAAGCCGACGACTCCCGAGCCATGACTCCGTGAATTGTGACGTGGGACAGAATGTAGCCAATCAAGAAGCGAGCTGACTGAGGAACAAGGAAGCAGGCAAACATAAAACAAGCATGGCTGTCCCGCTGATGCATCATAAAGTTTGTTTTTTTAGTTTGGGATTTTTCTGTTAAAAAAAGTTGCAAGAACACCATCATTCCCTCTTCTTGTACGTCCTCTTCCATGTTGTGTTTTCCGGTTGTTGCTATGTTTCTTCTTTGTTTTTGTTAGATCATGTGTGATCACGTGGGATTTCTGGCTTGGAGGACGAGATTCTAGATCGGGGGCGGGACAGAATCATGATGTGTGTGGTGTGCTGTGTTCAGATTATCGGAGCACACCACACACAGTACGATCAAAACTGTTCAATACCTGATTTTTTATCTTCATGTGTGGGGTCTCTAACAGATAAAAAATCTCTTAAGATTTAGTAAATCCTTATGTGTGTACCCCGCTTTAGAGGGGGTCACCAGATGCCTTTGAAAAATGAGGAATTATTTTTATCTACACTGCTGCCACTTTACACCAAGTTTGCCAACTTTATCACACTTTTGCCAGTTAAAACCCATTTTTTGTCAGTTTTAAACCCTTTCCACCACTTTTTTTCTGTCTGTTTTTTCCACTTCTAAACCAAATCGTGCCACTCTCTGCCTATTGTTGGCTCTTGACCCATTATTGCCACTATTAACCACTTTTTAAGCCACATTTCACAATTTAATGAGCCCGTTTTTGCCAGTTTAACCCATTTCTGACTATTTCTGTCTCAGCTAACACTTTTTTCCAGTTTATATCAATTTTTCATTCCATTTCACCAAAATTCCACCTATTTTTGCCACTTTAACACTATTTCAGCCACTTTTTAATCCCTTTTTTACCACTTAATATGCCTGTTAACCAATAATACTAATTTTTGGCATTTTTGGTTATTTTTAAGCCACTTTTATCTAACTTTTGGCACTTCTAACCCATTTCTGCTACTCTTAAAATCCAATTTAACCAACTTTCCCAGCATTTTTTTGCCATAATTAACCCATTTTAGCTATCTTAATTCTGTTTTAAACAATAGGATTTACATTTTAAGAGGGCTACTTATTACACAAATGAATTAAAAAGATATTTGTTTCTTTGATAAGAGAGGTTATGATTCAGGTTAAATATAAAATACCTCAGCTTAACTTCACATTGGACCATGGTTTTGCTGGCCCCCAGTTTGGCTGGGTCATTTTCCCCCTCATGGACGGCCTTGTCTCCACATGACTATTCTAGGAGGTTCATGGCTGTTCAACCACCTTCAGGTACAGTAGGGGTCCCCGGTCTCTGACACCTTTATTTTGGGGGGCTAAAAAGGTTGAGAACCACTGCATTAAAGCATCAGACTCTGGGGCTCTGTGCTGTTTTAAAGGCTTTAAAGGACACGTGTGATCGAGCAGATCTGGAAGATTCTTCAGGCAGCCTGTCCTTAAGTTTTGAAAGAACTGTGCAGGAATGAAAACGTGTGAGAAGGCTGGAGACAGGATCAAAACCCTGATGAAAGACCTGTGTTCAGGACAGCAGAGTTTGGAGAACTTACCGGATCTCCTCTCAGTCCTCGCTGTCCTTTCAGCCCCGGCTCTCCTCGGATACCTGGGATACCCTAAGGATGAAAGTTCAACCCGTCAGTCAAACAACCGGAGGTCAGAGGTCAACGCCTCCGAGCTTCAATAAAGCGAGCTCCTTTGGTTAACGTGGCGATAAAGGAGCATTCCACTGAACTACAGAGATTTAAAGATTTTAAAGACTTTTCTCTTGCTGTCACTAGAGACACAAAACAAAAACAAAAGTAGGAAAACATCACGTCTGCAAGATATAAGATAGATATTTGAGGAAAAAGACCAGGATGCATAATCAAAAATGTCTTTAACACTTTAAAAAGCAGACATTTTACCCACCTTTATAAAATTACATTGATATAAATGTATATTATTAAGGTTTTGTTCCAGCTTTTATTTTGAAGGAAATTAGGAACTTCAGGCAGACTGAAGATTAGAACATGAACTGAACCATAGAAAAAGAACCTGTTAGGGATCCTAAAGGAAATTAATGAACAGTAAAAAGGTCAAAGGTCAATTTTAAAGGTAAATGAGACTTTAACCTCCTGAAACCTGAGCTTTTCTCCCACTGTTTGGAACCAGTAAGACCTGATCAGTTAAAAAGATCAGCCTCATCTTTGAACAGGAATTAATTTTGACCAAAAATGAAATCTAATATTAACACAATTTCCATAAAATTTAAAAGAAACTACCTAAAATTTATATGAAACAAAATCTTCAACACTTTTTCCCACAAAAAGTACCCCAAACTTTTTTCAAAAATGTAATGAAACTTCATCATACTGCCTGAATTTTTATTTAAAAAAATCCTATTTAAATTCTTGGAAAATCTCGAATAATTCCCCCAAATTACAAAGCAAATTCCCCAAAACATACAAATATATCCCCCAAGGTTCCATGAAAAATAAAAGAAAATTCCAAAGGGTATCCCATAACCTGATTCCCAAATGAAATTATTAAAAGATAAATTTCCATGAGCATACCTACAAATTCTGATGCATTTTTCTACACCAAAAAATCAAAAGAAATTTCCAAAAATCACAAATACTTTTCCGAAATTAAAATAAATTACTTATAATTCAAAAAACATCCCCCAGATATAAAAAAAATCCTAACTTTTTCATGCTAATACTAAAAAATTCTAATGAAACTCTTTTATAAACATGCATACATACATATACAGTCGCTAGAAAAAGTATGTGAACCCTTTTAAATTTCTTGGGTTTCTGCATAAATTGGTCATCAAATGTGCTCGGATCTTCATCTAATTCACAACAATAGACAAACACAGTCTGCTTAAACTAATACTGCACAAAAAATGATATGTTTTCATGTTTTTATTGAACAAAACATGTAAACATTCACAGTGCAGGGTGGAAAAAGTATGTGAACCCCTAGACTAATGACTGGTTGACCCTCCTTTGGCAGCAATAACCTCAACCAAACGTTTCCTGTAGTTGCAGATCAGACCTGCACAGCGGTCAGGAGGAATTTTGGATCATTCCTCTTTACAATTCATTTTTCATTCATTCATTTGCTTTCAGGTTTTGCTGTTGGTGTGCTGTGCCTTTTTTTCTCCACACATAGCGTTGTGTGTTCCTTCCAAACAACTCAATTTTGGTATTATCTATGGACAGAATATTTTTCCAGTAGTGCTGTGGAACATCCAGGTGCTCTTTTGTAAACTTCAAACTTGCAGCAATGTTTTTTTTGGACAGCAGTGGCTTCCTCCGTAGCGTCCTCCCATGAACGCCATTCTTGTTTAATGTTTTACTTATTGTAGATTTGTCAACACAAATGTTGGCATGTGCCAGAGATTTCTGTTAGTCTTTAGCTGACACTCTAGGATTCTTCTTCACCTCATTGAGCATTCTGCGCTGTGCTCTTGCAGTGATCTTTACAGGACGACCACGCCTAAGGAGAGTAGCAACAGTGCTGAACCTTCTCCATTTGTAGACAGTCTGTCTTACTGTGGACACATGAACATCAAGGCTTTTAGAGATACTTTTTTAACCCTTTCCAGCTTCATGCAAGTCAACAATTCTTGATCGTAGGTCTTCTGAGAGCTCTTTTGTGCCAGGCATGGTTCACACGAGGCAATGCTTCTTGAGAACAGCAAACTCAAAACTGGTGTGTGTTTTTTATAGGGCGGGGCAGCTTAAGCCAACACGTCCAATCTCATCACATTGATTGGACTCCAGGTTGGCTGACTCCTGGCTTTTTCATACTTTTTCTAGCGACTGTATATATATATATATATATATATATATATATATATATACACACACACACACACACACGTGGAAAAATTGTTGGTACCCCTCTGTTTATGAAGGAAAAACCCACAATGGTCACAAAAATAACTTGAATCTGACAAAAGTGATAATAAATAAAAATTCTATGAAAATTAACCAATGAAAATCAGACATTGCTTTTGAACTGTGGTTCAACAGAATTATTTTAAAAAACAAACTCATGAAACAGGCCTGGACAAAAATGATGGTACCCCTAGAAAAGATGTAAAATAATGTGACCATAGGGACATGTTCAACCAAGGTGTGTCCTCTAATTAGCATCACAGGTGTCTACGAACTTGTAATCAGTCAGTCGGCCTATTTAAAGGGTGCCAAGAAGTCACTGTGCTGTTTGGTGACATGGTGTGTACCACACTAAACATGGACCAGAGGAAGCCAAGGAGAGAGTTGTCTCAGGAGATTAGAAAGAAAATTATAGACAAGCATGTTAAAGGTAAAGGCTATAAGACCATCTCCAAGCAGCTTGATGTTCCTGTGACTACAGTTGACCATATTATTCAGAAATGTAAGATCCACGGGACTGTAGCCAACCTCCCTGAACATGGCCGCAGGAGGAAAATTTATGACAAATCGAAGAGACGGATAATAGGAATGGTAACAAAAGAGCCCAGAACAACCTCCAAAGACATTAAAGGTGAACTCCAAGGTCAAGGTACATCAGTGTCAGATTGCACCATCCGTCGTTGTTTGAGCCAAAGTGGACTTCATGGGAGACGACCAAGGAGGACACCACTGTTGAAAACAAATCATAAAAAAGCCAGACTGGAATTTGCCAAACTGCATGTTGACAAGCCACAAAGCTTCTGGGAGAATGTCCTATGGACAGACGAGACAAAACTGGAACTTTTTGGCAAGGCACATCAGTTCTATGTTCACAGACGCAAAAATGAAGCATACCAAGAAAAGAACACTGTCCCTACTGTGAAACATGGAGGAGGCTCTGTTATGTTCTGGGGCTGCTTTGCTGCATCTGGCACAGGGTGTCCTGAATCTGTACAGGGTACAATGAAATCTCAAGACTATCAGGGTATTCTAGAGAGAAATGTGCAGCCCAGTGTCAGAAAGCTTGGTCTCAGTCGCAGGTCATGGGTCTTGCAACAGGATAATGACCCAAAACACACAGCTAAAAACACCCAAGAATGGATAAGAGCAAAACATTGGACTACTCTGAAGTGGCCTTCTATGAGCCCTGATCTAAATCCTATTCAACATCTGTGGAAGGAGCTGAAACATGACATATGGAGAAGGCACCCTTCAAACCTGAGACAACTGGAGCAGTTTGCTCATGAGGAGTGGGCCAAAATACCTGCTGAGAGGTGCAGAAGTCTCACTGAAAGTTACAGAAATCGTTTGTTTGCAGTGATCGCCTCAAAAGGTTGTTCAACAAGATATTAAGTTAAGGGTACCATCATTTTTGTCCAGGCCTGTTTCATGAGTTTGTTTTTTAAAATAATTCTGTTGAACCACAGTTCAAAAGCAATGTCTGATTTTCATTGGTTAATTTTCATAGAATTTTTATTTATTATCACTTTTGTCAGATTCAAGTTATTTCTGTGACCACTGCGGGTTTTTCTTTCATTAACAGAGGGGTACCAACAATTTTGTCCACGTGTGTATATGGGTGTGTGCATGTGTGTGTGTGTACATACCAAAATTTCCATGAAAATTCTTTAAAAATTCCCACATATAATCCTAAAAATGTCAAGGAAAACTCCTGAAAATGTCACGGTAAAGTCTCTCAGTATTTGAGGGATTTACTTAAACTCCAGTCTGAATAGTTTTCTCTAAAATTGTAATAGTATTAATTCTGACTATGCTGTAGGAAAGCCAGAAAGTGATGTCCTCATATGTGTACACAGGGTCAGTGGAGGATTAGTCTACATCCCTGTGGCTGCAGAGAGACGCTGACCACAAGCGACATGAGAGTGATGGAGACTAAAGAAAATGATGCACTGATTATGACTTACTGTGATGAATGCATTCATGCCCTAACTTCTGTTCAATGTTCTTCACACAGAGAACCATAAAGAATATTTTTATGGTTGTGTTACCGGGTTTCCCGAGTGTCCTCTGTCTCCTCGACCTCCGTCTGGTCCCGTCACTCCCTGAAAACACAGAATCAAAAAATTTCTCCAATCAGACGCTTCCTGAACACACCCGCTCATTTCCCCTGTCATGAAAACAAAAACAGAGATAAGCTGAGAATAAACATTACAGAGGCATCACCTCGTCTCAGTAGGTCACGGCTTCACCTGCAGAGTTTCAGAGTCTCTGATGAGACGTTAAACTCACCCTGACCCACTAAAGACGGCAGACACCGTCCCAGCAGCTGCTGTGAGAGGTCCTCTACAAAGACTCAGAGTGTCTCAGCTTCTTCTGGTCTGCTAAGAGAGTTTCTCTGAGGTTCTTCTGTCTAAACCTGATCTCAGTCAGCTGATCGATGGTCAGGGAACTGCTCCACAGCCTCCCCGCGCTCACCATTCACAGACGGCAGCATCCAAGGTGTCCCCGACGCCTGGATCCTCCAACACATAAAAGAGGTACAGACGGGGATCTGCTGTCCCTCAAACCACTGGTGCTCATGTGAGGGAGACACTCATGGAGGGGGTTCTTCCGGCTCAGCTTTGGTGTATTTTTCATGTTTCTAGCTCTTTCCTTTGACCCAGGGGTGTCAAACTTAAGGCCCCGGGGGCCAAATCTGGCCTGTGGAACGATTATATCCGGCTTGCAAGATCATACAATATTTGTATTATAACTGTCCCAACAGTATGAGGTCTGCAGGTTTCCTCCAGTTTAAGTTGTTAAACCGTAAAAATCTGAAAAAGTAAAGAGTAAGAAAGATTTCATAAAAAGTCAAGAATGTGGGGAAAGAAATTAATTTGTGTTTTATTTCGTATTTTCAATTTTGCATCTCAAGATTACGGCTCAAATTTATGATTTTGACATTTCATTTCATACTTTGACCTTTTCAACTCAGAGCTTGGACTTTATGTGTCACATTTTTATCTTTTGGATTGACAATTTAAAATTCTAAGTCATTTTGACCTTTAAGCTCCTTACTTTGGGTTTTTAATCCAATAAATTTAAATCATATCATGACAAATTCTAGCTAAAATTTTACATTTTGGATTTTAAATCCCATATTTTGACCTACCAGACTCACACTTTAAAATTTTAAGTAATATTTTGATCTTTCAAACTTGTGATTTCAACTTTCCTCTCATATATTTGCTCCTTTAAAACATTATTTTTCTATTGGATAATTACTGCATGGGGGATTATCTTTCAGCTGGCAACAAGTTATTTAACCCCAGCTGATGCAATGAGTAACTTCTCATTTCTTAAACAATTTTTCTTCCCTAATGGCACGGGCATATTCCAAGATGACAATGCCAGGATTCATCATGCTCAGATTGTGAAAGAGTGGTTCAGGGAGCATGAGACATCATTTTCACTCAGGGACTGGCCACCACAGAGTGCAGACCTTAACCCCATTGAGAATCTTTGGGATGTGCTGGAGAAGGCTTTGCGCAGTGGTCAGACTCTCCCATCATCAATATCAAAATTAATGTAACACTGGATGGAAATAAATCTTGTGACATTGCAGAAGCTTATCGAAACAATGCCACAGTGAATGCGTGCTGTAATCAAAGCTAAAGACGGTCCAACGGTCCAAAGGCGACGTTTTTTTTTTTGGCCAGGCAGTGTATATTACAGTAATGTCAAACAGCACCGTGAAAACGGCAGCTTTGGCAGAAGACAAGTGAGAAAAGGAGAGTGAAGGAAGAGAGTAAAAGGAGAGCGAGCGAGAGTAGTATTTTGTTTTCAAAAAATAGCGTTAGATAGTGACATTTGTGCATGTCTGTCTTTTATAACACACATTTATAATGTCGGAAAGACCATCAAGAACGCTAAAACAGCCGCTACGGTTCATAGAGGAGGACAAGGATTTGGAGGATGCATCTTCTGAACTGAGGTATGTGAAGAGCAAATATAGCTCTCTTTTGCACACCCAGAGTCCTAGACTCCAAAAATGACTGGTGATTGTTCTAAACATGTATAGGTTCACATTTCAAATGTCAAATCCAAACTTCATTAGCAATAACAACATTTCTTCTCATAAAAGCCATGAAAAACACATCTGTTTTTCTTGTTTTTCTTCTTTTAAACTGCTGACAATTCCATATAATGTGCAATAATCATTAACCAGATGTTGAAAAGTCAAGTTCAAGTACTCCTGGGAAAAGGGACCAAAGCTCTCAGACTTAGGGCATTTCCTGACTATTTGACAGCCATAATAACAAAATATGTCCAAATCACCGTTTTTAGCCTCAGTAGGTAAAGGGTTAAACTTTTCTTTTTAACTTTTTAAATCTCAAAATCATTTATCATCAGTGCAATGTTTTTATTTCATATTTAATCACTGGTGAAATGAGGTTGACAGTTTCTGGTTAAAAAGGTGACCCTGTTAGGCCCTCAGGTTAGTCCTGAATCCAGAATCCAGCCCCTGCTGTGATTGAGTTTGACTCCCCTGGTCTAAAGGCCTGCTGAGATGTTGCGGCTCCAACAGTCGTGCGAAAAGTGAGTCTATCTTAAAAGTATTCATGCTCACTCTAAGGAGGATGATTAAAACTACTAGAATCTTTTTTGCATGAAAAGCATGCTGTGAGTCATTATTCTGGAGAAAAGGAGCGGAGAATTAGACACTGAACATCCCAAACAGCTGTAACAGAATGATCCTTGCTTGCATGCATGAGAGATTAGCATCTAATGAAGCTGTTTCTAAGGAATCAGTGATTATTTAAGGTCACTTCACCTCCAACTCTCAGCAGACTCAGCCTCTCCATTTTAGAAGCTCTGCTGTCTGATAGTAAGCTCTTTCACTGATATAAAGATCTTCTAATTCAGGTGTGCAGGAGTAGTCTCGTACCTGTTCTCCGTTGACTCCGTTCAGCCCGTCGTCTCCGTTCTCGCCCTGCAGAGTTAGAAAAGAACGGAACTGCAGATTTCTGACTCCATGCATCTTCATTAACTCATCTGGACTTCAGTGTTTATGCAAACATTCCTCCGAACATAAAGAATGTCACATGACTTCCTCCCGTAATGACTCCAGAACATTCCAGCAGGTCAGACTCACTCACCCTGTTTCCTCGGATCCCTCTGTAGCCCTGCAGGAATCAGACAGAATGGTTAGCACCGAGATATCACCATCTATCAGAGCATATGAGTAACTCCTGATGACAGGAAGGGGCTGGGATTCAGGATTCATTTGACCTTCAGTCCTCGGATCCCGGAGCAGCCCTGGACGCCCTGAGGTCCACTCGGTCCTGGGAAACCTCGCTCGCCCTGAAGCACATAAGAGAGAGAGCTGTGATGCAGAGAAGCTTCAACAAAGACAGAAATCCTCTTTTCAAATCCTGTCCTCCTGCTGTTACCTCTGCATTCATCCACCAGCACACTGCTGAATTCACTAAACACGTTTAAAATGACTGAAAATGAGAAAACACTCACAGCCTGGCCCTCATCTCCTGGGAATCCTTGGTGACCTTTTTGTCCGGGCACACCCTGCAGAGTTAAAGGGTAAAAACAAAAATGGAAATGTTCAGATGATGCTCCAGGAGTGATGCATGCTCAGGACAAATCCAAACACAGGAGACCTTCTGCAGGACCAGGACTCTCATTTATAGAACTGTGCAGAGAATCCAGACTCAAAGTGGACATGCACCCAAAAATCATTCTTATTTATAAAACTGGGCCTGTAAGTCTCTCTTTATAAATCCTGATCCACCTTGAAATGTGCACACAATCACTGTCCTGTTACGCCCTTTACACGCCAACATTTTTGTTCAATCTTTATGCTTCCTAGCAAACTATAGCCTTTTTACTGATTAGCCTCACTGATACATGGTTTTCTTAAGGCTACATAGCTGTTTAGTCCCAATCCCTTATAGTTCCCTTCACACTGTGTGTGTGGAAATGCTCTTACTTTCACTGTAAAACACAGCGGTGAGTTCTACTGATGTTTTTATGATTTGATTTAACCAAACGGTTAAGTCAGTGTTACTCAACCCTGGTCCACCAAAGAGCCAAACTGTTGAAAAATACCTTTGCAAGAGCCACAATCTAAGTGGTGAAAAGTGGCAAAAAGGGTTAAAAGCAATGAAAACAAGATAAAAGTAACACATAAAAATGGCAAACAACATTGTGTAAAGTGGCAAAAATGGGTAAGAGATGACTTAAAATGAGTTAAAGGTGGCAAAAATGGTCAACAAGCAGATAACACATAGTCAAAATTAGTGAAAAGTGACTAAAAAGGACAAAGAGTGAAGGAAATGGGCAAATAGTGGCAAAAAGTGACAAAAATGGGGTGAGAAGTGATAAAAATGGGCAAAAAGTGGCAAAAACTGTCAAAATTGGGTGAAAAGTGACAAAAAATGAGTTACAGGTGGCAAAAAAGGTCAAAAAGTTGCTAAAAGGTAGGAACATTGAGTGAAAAGGGGCAAAACTGGCACAGAAAAGGCAAAACAATTGGTGAAAAATAGCAAAATGGGTAAGAAATGACTTAAATTGTCAAATGTGGCAAAATTTGTAATAAAAAATGGCAAACAACTTGGTGAAAAGTGGCAAAAATGGGTAAAATTGAGTAACAGATGGCAAAAATGGTCAAAAAGCAGCAAACACATAACCAAAATTAGTCAAAAGTAGCAAAAATGGACAAAAAGTGGCATAAATGGGAAAAAAGTCAGAAAAGTTGGGTAAGAAGTGACAAAGAAATGAGTTACAGGTGGCAAAATTAGGCAAAAAGCAGCAAACACATACTCAAAATTAGTGAAATGTGAATAAAAAGGACAAAAAGTTACAGACATGGACAAAAAGTGGCAAAATGTGTAGTAAAAAATGGCAAACAACTTGGTGAAAATTGGCAAAAATGGGTAAGAAATGACTTAAAATGAGCTACAGGTGGCAAAAAATAGTCAGAAGGCAGCAAAAAAATAACCAAACTTAGTGAAAAGTGACTTAAATGGACAAAACGGAAAAAATGGGCAAAAAGTTGCAAAAATGGGCAAAAACTGGCAAAATTTGAAATAAAAAATAGCAAACAACTTGGTGAAAAGTGACAAAAATGGGTAAGAAATGACTTAAAATTAGTTACAGGTGGCAAAAATGGTCAAAAAGTGGCTAAAAAGAGGGAACAGTGGCTGTAAAGGGGCAAAACTGGCAAAGAAAAGAGAAAACAATTGGTGAAAAGTAGCAAAAATGATCAAAAAGTGGCAAAAATTTGTGAAGAGTGGCAAAAGTGGCATAAATGGCAAAAAATGGGTAAAAAGTGGCAAAAAATTGAAATAAGGGGCAAAAATTACAAATAAGGGCAGTGGAAATATACAGACAAAAAATATAGTTGACAATTAAGTTTGACAATTAAAGCCCACTGTAGAAGTGTGGAAACAAACTGATCAATGTTACCTGCAATGGATAAATTCAGAGGTCAAAGTTTTCCTTTTTTAAGGTTTTCTGGGGGAATAATATTTCAGGTTAAGACATAAAAGAGCCACATGTGGCTTTAGAGCCTGCGTTGAGTACCATTGGTTTAAGTGATCACCGATCATTCAAGAAGAGGGTAAGAGGCTCTTACCTATCTGCGTGGTTAAATCCAGGCGGTGACGTTTTTTTGATGGGCGGTGTATTAAAGAGTTTTGATTGCCGGCTCTGAGACACGCGGCCTAAAAGGACTAGCTGGGTTAAATGCAGGACTCTGAGTTGAATGTTTTACATGTTTTGCTACGTTTGCTGATGAAGGAGTCCTTCCTCCTCCTCGTGTCACTGAAAACTTCACACTGACCTTGGACTGAATGAAAAATGATCTGAGGGTGAGTCTGCCCTCCTCCTCTTTAACCAATCAGATGCTGAGGCCGCTCTGATGACATCAGTGCGTGTGCCTGCTTGTTCTCAGCTCAGACCAGCGCTCTTATTGCCTCTGACACTTTCCTCTAAATGTTCCTGACATCATGTTTAAAGTATAAAGGTGTGTGTTCCAGTCACCTTTAACCCCGAGTTGCCCCGTAAACCTCGGATGCCTTCGTGCCCCGAACATTTGCACAGGACGTTGCAGCACTCCCTGTCAGACACAGCATCCTGCAGAAAGAGAAGAGAGACAACGGTCAGATTAATCAATGAAAATATCCTGGTTTTTATGCTTTGCATCAAACTTCTGTGCAGTTTTTATACCAGGACCTAAAAATTGTGGCCACTTTCAGAAGAATTAAAGGATGATGGCACCACCTCTCTGCCCTCTATGTCTAGTGTGATTCAGTCAGTTTTATTTCTGATATGCTGTTAATGTTCTACTGTGAAATCTGACAATCACTGACTTCTGTTTTATTTACATTTTACAAAGCGCCCCAGCTTTTTTGGAATTGTGGTCACAAAGTGGTGATACTGTGGTAAAAGACCACTCTCTCTGTCTTTGTAAACACGTTATGCTTCAGTCTGAAAAGCAGTGACAGACATAAAACCATGAGAATGAACTGGGCTCTGCCAGTGGTTATTTCTTGGCATGGTGAGTCATTAGCATATTTTCTGACAGCCAACACTTCCCCGAGGCTGCCGGCTGGTTTCCATTCCTTTGAGCTGACACGCCAGGACAGGAAAACTTGGTCAAATGAGTTTCCCCTGATTCTCAATGAGCTACAATCAGTCAGCTGTGATCTGCTGGAGAAATAGTCTTGGATCCACAGATTCAGGAGTTTAGCAAACACTCAGACTCTTATTTTACTCTCAGGCACATGCATTCTACTGCGCTGTTTCTATGTGTAATGGAAAATCAGAATTAAAAACCTGATAGATATGTACACTAAAAGGACATAAGTATTCAGCCACACCAGTTAATTATTGAGCTCAGGTGTTCCAGTCAGACCCTCAGGTGTATAAAATCATCACCCCTCCATGCAGCTCATGGCCCAAGACATTCTGAACAAATCTATGCCTCCAACTGTGTGACAAAAGTTTGGGGAAAGTCAAAGAAGGACTATAGAGACACGGTTTGATGAGTTCACACAGAGTCCTGACCTCAACCCCCATCCAGCACCTTTGGGATGAACTGGGACAGAGATTGTGGTCCAGACCTTCTGGTCAAACATCAGAGCCTGACCTCAGAAATGCTCTACAGGATGAATGGACACACATTCCCACAGAAACACGCTAAAATGTTGCTGAAGCCTTCTGAGAAGAGAAGAGTGGAGGCTGTTAGAGCTGCTAAAGGGGGCTAGCTCCATCTGGATTTAATACAATGTCATTAAGTTCCTGATGGTGGAATGGTCAGTTGGCCAAATACTTTTGTCCATAAATGTTTATTGGTATGTGTGCTGCCCTCTAAGGGCATTTAATGTCATTATAACAGTTCTGTATATAGCTCAGCTGTGTCTTTCTGTATGAAGTTTTTGGCCTTTCATGGCCACCGTAGTTCAATTCAGAGAGAAGCAGGAGGACGTCAGACGGGAGTCAGCTAATGTTAGCTTGAGCTAGCAGTTTTAAGTTCGCTTTTAAAGAGTGTTGGAAACATATGCCTGTTAAGTACGGTTATTTTTGGACTACTTATGAGGCTGTGTGTTGAAAATGTGTGATTTAAGTTTCTGTTTTTATAGTTAGAAAAAAACGCGATCGCGATGCTAATTTTGGTTAGCCAGTAAATAGGATTTTCCATTATGTGTTAGCATTAAGCTAATTGACTTTTTTTGACTTTGTGTGAGAAGATTGCAGATGGTATGCTAGCTCTACAGAGCCTCATGTTAAGACGCGTAATACAGTTTGATAACAGTGAAAAAGTTATTTTAAGTCTGTATGGTGACAAACTATATTCTCTGATATTTTACAGTTTTATAAAGAAAGTGTCTTTGTGTGTGAGGTCTCAATAACCGGCCAAAGAAATGTTTATCTGCCAAACTACACCAAAATGTTCAGGGAGGGCAGAATAGTATGTACTGTAAAATGTGGTCTAATAGTCACATTTTAATACCAGTAGGTTGGCTGTGTCCTGCACCATGGAGACCAACAAACCAGTAAAAACACACTGCTGCCGCCATGAATGAGGGTGAAAGACTCACGATCTGCTTCAGGATGGTGCTGCCGACGCTCGGCATGCCGATGGACAGGGGAAGACTGTATCCGAATCCTCGACCGAACTCGACCATCTGCAGCTGGGCGGGGTCCCGAGCTCCCTCCAGAGCTACGACCAGCAGGGCGCTCACACCTGAGGGGTTAAACATTTGTTACAGAATAAACACTGCATCGGTTTTATTTCCCTTTCCTTATTATGTCTTTATAAACAGGACAAAAATAATGTTTGTTGGTGTTTGTTTACTGTCAGTATTTACCAGACTGTCGGAGCAGTTCTGATTGTCGCTCCATTTCCATCAAGTCTGCATCGAGTCCGTCAGAGAAGATCACCACGACCTGGAGAGGATTTAAGGGACGGTATTTAAACTTCACTGCCTCAGAGCTCCTGATCAAAACAGCAACAAAAGAGAATGAGTAGTGCATCTTTGCACTGGCTTCCTGTTAATTTTAGAATTGATTTTAAGATTTTATTGTTTGTTTTTAAAGCTTTGAATGGACTGGCCCCACAGTACATCTCGGACCTCATCCAAATATACACAACAGCACGCTCTGAGGTCCGAGGGCCAGCTCCAGCTCGTGGTCCCTAGGACGAGACTTAAAACCAGGGGGGACCGGGCGTTTTCTGTGGTCGGCCCTAAACTATGGAACGCTCTGCACCCCCACGTCCGAACAGCCCCCACAGTGGAGTGCTTTAAGTCTCGTCTTAAGACCCATTTTTATTCTTTAGCTTTTAACACCGCATGAGTTGTGTGGTCCCCTGTGTCTTTTATTATTTTATTTTATTCTACTGTTTTTATCCTTTTTTATATTTTTTATTTATATTGTTTTTGTTTTTTTTAGCTACTATTTATTGTTTTAATATATTCCCTTGGTTTTATTGGTTTTATCTTGAGCTCTGGTATACCAGTTTTTTTGTTTTTAATGATGATTTGTGCAGCACTTTGGAAACTTTCAGTTTATAAAATAAAGTGGATTGGATTGGATAGAGACACGCTTCTCGCCCTAACAAAAGGAGGGAGAAAAGCTGCTAAAAGTGGACATTCTTGTTAACGCTGACAGTAATACCAGGGGGTTTTTTGAATACCTCCTCTGAGCCTGGTTTATGCTTCTGTGCAGGGAACTGGGCCCACCCTAGTTTTGATTTATTGACATCAATGCATGTGTGTTGGATCAGTAGCATTAGCGTTAGCATCCTGGCTATCACTCACTCATGTTGGAGCTGAAAAGTTTGTCAAACTATTATTGGGACATTATGTTGGAATGTTTTATTTGTGGTACGTTTGAACTACTTTCACCACTTTTTCCATCCAATATTGCCTGTTTTATCCTGTTGTTACCCCTTTTGTCAACCATCCATTTTCTATTTCACTTAGCCCATTGAGGGTCATGGGATGCTGGAGCCTGTTCCAGCTGTCATTGGGCGAGAGGGGCAAGTTACACCCTGGACTGGTTGCCAGTCAATCACAGGTCTGACATATAGAGACAGACAACCACATTCATACCTACGGGGAATTTAGAGTCACAATTAACCTAATGAGCATGTCTTTGGTGGTGGGAGGAAGCCGGAGTACCCAGAGAGAACCCACACATGCACGGGTAGAAGTCATGCAAACTCCGCACAGAAAGGCCCTGACTGGGAAGCGAACCAGGAACCTTCTTGCTGTGAGGCAACATCACTAACCCTTGCACCACTTTACCTTTTTTGCTGTTATGGGCATAAAGTGTGGTGAAAATGAGTTAAAAGGTAATGAAATAGGATTTTAAAAATGGCATTTAAAGGGTTAATAGTGTGGAAATGTATTTAACCAAGCAAAACTTGGGAAAAGGGATAAAAATGGGCAGAACAAGAACAAAAATGGGTAGAAAACGGCAACAATAATGAAAAGTGGCACCAAGCAAAAATGCTACTGATCCACAACACATACAATTATTCCAGCGATAAATCACAACTGGCAAGGACTGGTTCTCTGGGTTTATCAGGGGCCCAGACAAATCTGTGAGCAGCCTGCTCTGGTTGTCGTTGCCTAATGTCAACATTAGTTTGATGATCTGAAACATTTAAGCATGACACTAGCACTTGCAAGTATTGCAAGCTGTTCCCCTCTCGTGGGTTTATTACAAAGCAGTGGCGGCTGGTGCATTTTTTTTCCGGGGGGCTACAACAAAATACCAGTTTGATATGTTACGTATGTAAGGTACATCAAAATATGTTACTACACCGAGAGTTAAGTTATAATATGCCTTTTTTACATCTGTATTTGTTTGGTTGGTGAACAAATATTGAAATAAGATGGCTATAATAAGGGTCATCAGTAGCCACAAGTCTCTCTTAACTCTTAAGACAGTCGACTTAAATTTTTAACTTATTACATATTATCAACTCAATAAATGACAAAATTATGTTAAACAGCTGATTGAATGTTTATTTTAAATAGAAAAATTTACAGAAGGCATAAGGTGCAAGTAGTCACTGCTTCAGTAGTGACTGGTTGAGTAAAAAATATATATACCAGACCTGAATGCAGCAAAAACGTTTAACCCACAGAACTATTATCTACTGATTGATTTACTTACTTCTTAATATTGGTCACAGCTTTGTTGCTTCATCCTGACATCTGGCCAGTCAGGTCCAAGCTCTTCTTTGTCCTCCTCTCAAAACACCTTATTCCTAAACACTCCACTGAGTTTTCTTATTGCATTTCACTGTCTTCCTAGCATCTCTTAAAGAGCTAAACAACGAACGCAGACGCAATCCCTGGCAGAGAGCCAGTATTTACCCCGACGGTGCATGACTTCCTCTGTGTGTCTCATGGGCAGAGTGTGGTGCCACCTGGGTTTCAGTGGTTAGTGAAAAGTCATGTTGGCGAGGGCTCTCACCTCTTGTACTGAAGAGGAGCTAATGTGCACACACAGCCTTTGAAAGGCAGTGAATGGAAGGCTCCAGGCGCAGGAGGCCTGTGTCTCAGGGAGGAAACAAGTGAACAGGAAGTAAAGGCAATGCTTAGAACGTCCGTGATCTACTGATTTATTGCCCATTATACATTTGAATCTCTTAATAAATCATCTTTATGCAGTGCATGATAGAGTTTATCTATGTTCATATACTGTAAATTTATTGATATTTGAAGTAAATGTTTAAAAAATTATTCAATGAACTTAAGATCTGTCCTCTCTTTGTGGAGAGTCATGGGGAGGCGGCACCCTAGCGACCCCTATTGACCAGCCGCCACTGTTACAAAGTCAATTAAACCTTTATCACATGACTTTGGACTTCTAAAAGTTACATGCCATGCAATCCCTAATCCCCACAAGGACAAAACAGAGTAATTCTGTTGTCAGACTTTTTAGTCTTGGTCTCACCTTCACCCCAGCTCCAGATAAGCTCATCTTCTGCTTGAACGATTCCATCAAGGTCACGTCAAAGTACGTTGGCTGCCGGGTCAAGGCTTTGACTTTGTCCACTATGGCGACACTGTGCGGCTCAAAGCTCGTGTCGTACAGGAGGCTTCCCTCTCGGCTCACCACACGGTAGGCGATTTTGGTGTTCACAGGACCGGAGGTAACGCAGCACAGGCCATGCACGGTGGAAACATAGTGGGCGATCTCAGGCAGGAAGTTCTGCAGCTTTGTGTGACCACTGAACAACAGCTCACCTGGAGCTCGGCGTGGTTGGGAAATGTCAAACCCCATGGCGATTTCAATTGTGCAGCCTGTGGCAGAGAAAAACACTTTATGTGGACAATTCCTATACACAGAGGGAAAGATGGGAAATTTAATTTATAGCAAAAAGACTACCTACAGACGACAAATATTTGCATTCAGGCTAAATATGGAATAAGATCTAGAGCTTGTATTGATGACTAAATGTGCCCAGGATCATCAAAATCCTCTTTTAAAATGCAGGAGTGCATGTACAAAATGACTCACTACAAATAAGGCAGCAAATGTTTCTACTCACTTTTGAGTTCTTCGATAGGTTTTGATTTGCAGATTGTCTTAACGACTTCGCCCCTGATGTTTTCTAAGCTGCCAAAGTCCTCCACGGTGAAGAGCCTCTCCGGTGTGCCGGCGATCTGCAGGAGCTCTAGGTCGTGAACGTCTCCGATGCCGATGACGAACACCTCGATCCCCATTTTTCGGAGACTGTATGCTACGTCCTCTACATCATCCTCAGAATCCCCGTCTGTGATTAGCACCAGATTCTGGGAGACCCCTTCAGATCTGCGGCTGCCGTGTACCGACTCAAAGTGCTCTTTGATTCTGTGCAGAGCCGCGCCAATTCTGGTGCCTCCTCCACGTTGCCCAATCTCCATGATCTTCTTGGTCACAGCCTCTGTGGTGAACATCTCATTCAGGAAAAAGTTGTTCTCGAAGCTGTCACTGAACTTGGCACATCCCACATGCACCAAATCCTGGCTGACTTGGAAGCTGTTTACTACCGAAGTAATGAAATTCTTCATGATGGTGAAGTCGTTGGGGTTGATGCTGCCGGAGTCATCCATGAGGAAGACCAGGTCTGCCTTTCGTTTTTCACAAACTGAAAAAAAAAGGAGTTGAAAAACGTGAACAAGGAGATGTGCATGGTTAAAGGTTTACCCTGATTGTCTAAACCAAACCTTTGCAATATCGTGGCAGTGCTGTGGTAGTAAGTTGACATTTTACCCTAACCCTAATCCTCTGACTCTAAAGCCCTACGACAGTCGTGGTAGAATGTCAGCTCATACAGTGCATCTGAATAACTTACAATACATCACACACGATCAATGTGCTCACACTATACGGTCCGAAATTCATGCCCTACCTTAGTGCCCACACTGTACGAGTGAAGTCAGGATGGACTGTGACAGAAATCTGCTGAGTTTCCTTTTTAAAAAAAGTCTCACACACTGAGGGGGAAGTGTTTCCAGTCATTCTCTCTCTCTCTTTCCTCTATCTCTCCTGCTATCTCTCTATCCCACACACACAAACAGCATCACCATCCGTCATTAGAAGGTCCGCGTTTAGGAGTATTTCCTGTTCATGTATTTCTTTTATCATAGCAGGGTTGGGGGTGCATCAGAAAGTAATTCCAGCTGTTGTCATGGTGATTTAGAATGCTGTCTGACAGTTTACTGAGGAAAAAAGTGCTCACATTCCTGCTCTGACTGTGGGAGTGTCTGGAGTCGCATGACCAAAATATCAAACACGTCAGAAACCCATCCGACCAGTCGGGAGCCAACCTAGCATGCCAGATGGATTCGTTTCACACATCTATCTGGTAAACCTTTCATTGACAGCATTTGGGAAAGGGCAGAGCCTTTGAAAAAAAAACTCGGGGTATGACTGGACGAACGTTCTGTCTGTCACATTTTTATGGGCCAATCAGAGTGACAAAACACGTGATGTAGCTGCTACCAAGCTGCGCCACTACCGAGCTGTAAACTCCATAGAGAACTGTATAATGTGAACCATGGCGTCTGTAGACATGTCAGTACACGACTTTTGTCATTTTTGGAAAAAAAAACAAAAACAAAAAAACAAACAAAACAACTCACTGCTGTTCTTTGTTCTTCTTTAAACGAAGAAATGTCAAGTTCTGATAAAACTGGCGCTTTAGCAACGCTAATGTCACCATAATTACACTGGTCTCTTGTTGCCGCTTGCTTACGTAACGGCTCCGCCGTGCCTGAAAGTACTGCCTCTCATTGTTGATTAGTCCTGTCACTTTCTAACTCTAACCGG
This sequence comes from Cheilinus undulatus, assembly GCF_018320785.1. Classification (NCBI taxonomy): domain Eukaryota; kingdom Metazoa; phylum Chordata; class Actinopteri; order Labriformes; family Labridae; genus Cheilinus; species Cheilinus undulatus. The sequence goes on from NC_054872.1 coordinate 52,370,846, forward strand.
GCCCAAACAGTTCAGACGGGAGCTTTGCAAGATGGATTCCCCAATGAGAAACATGGAAACGGGTGTAGCCATCTGCTTTGCAAGGTCAGTCAGGAGCAGCTGGTGGGGCCATGGTTGAGCCATGGTTGGCCGTCGTATCCCCCTGTACACAGCACGACAAACAATGCCCAGTCCGACTAAAAGTCAGCCCGACTTCAAAGTGAGTCATATGACTCAAAATTCATGGCTGAATCAGACAAAAATTGCACAATGCATGCCTAGCATAACCCTAACCCTCATGAAACTGTGGCGGTTCTATGGTACTGAGTTGGTGTTTTTTCCCAACCCTAACCCTCCAAACCAAACCCTTGGTAATATCATGGCCATGCTCTGGTAATGATTTGGTATTTATCCCAACCCTAACCCTCTTACTCTTACCCTTATCCTCATAATATCATGACAGTTCTCTGATAATGAGTTGGTGTGGTCATGTTACCTTTTTAAAGGCACCTTGGCTGGGGTTTTACTCCAGATGGTTCAAACACAGCATTCTGTGTATTTTAGGTATGCCTTGGTAGGAGTTTCTGACTAATTTAATCATTGCTTTGTGCTAAAAGTGTTGCTGGAGCTTTCTGTTTCCTTCAAGACTTTTTTTAATTTTTACCCTTTGTGCTCCTCAGTAGACGGGGAGGTTGTACCAGAAATATCTAGTTCCATTAATGACACTTCCACAGGAAACTCCCCAGCTCTTCTGCTGGACCCTTCACTGTACTGACCTGTCTGGAAACCTCATGGAGGAATGTAACCACAAGGTGCTGGCTCTATTTGGGACTTGCCTGCAAAGTTGCAGAGTTCCTGAGAGATGTTCTTGTAGAGACCTTCCAAGGCTTTAAAGTTATCCACATTAAAAACTCTGGACTGGTCGTTCCCAGCCATGATCTTCAATTGTGTCTGGTTGAGTTTTCCCACACCAACACTGAACACGTTGATCCTGGCGTCTTGTAGTGCCTTGGAGGGAGGGACCAGATTAACAGCATCTGTAGCATCTCCATCTGTGATCACCAGCAGAATCTGAGGCACGTGGAGATCAGCACGGCCGCCGTGTTCAGCATTAAAATACGGCAGAGTGAATTCCAAGGCCTTGCTGGTGTATGTGTTTTCACCTAGGGATATCAGAGCCGCTATGGCTCTGAGAACCTCTCGCTTGGACTGGTACTCCTTCAGGGTGAAAACATTGTGGGGGTCGTCGCCAAACATGATGGCTCCAAAGCGAACGTTGTCTTTGCCAACATTGGTCTGGTTCACCAGGGATGTCATAAACTTCTTCATGCTTTTAAAATCTTCTGACGAGATGCTCCGGGAGCCATCCACCAGAAAGATGATGTCGGCTATCTCTGTCTTCTTACAATCTGGGTAGAAAGGAAAAGACAGAAAAAAATGGGATCAGGGTCAAGGATTTAAGGGATGAAGAACTGACAGTAAATAGGTTTAACCCTCTTTATGTTTTGGCCTAATCACTGTCCGATCTCACCTCCCTTCTGCTCGCACAGCTCCAGAGCCACTTCACTCTCCAGGTCCTTCAGAGCGTCAAAGTCCCGCTCAGCGTACATCCTGTGCGGTGACCCGCTGATCTCCAGGAGCTGGGTGGTGTTGGCGTCCACCACTCCAATGGCGTAGATATCCACTCTTCTGGCCCTCAGAGCAGCGGCGGGGCTTTTCACTTCATCCTGCGCCTCTCCGTCTGTGATCACCACCAGCCTCTGTCTCAGGGAGGGTCGCCCTCCTTTGGCTGCTTCAAAATACTGCGACACTTCTGTGATGGCTTGACCCGTGTGTGTACCACCGCCAAACTGCACCATGCCATCGATGGCTTGAATCAAACTGTCCTGAGTGTAGTGGACGTTGAGTCGGAACTCTGGCTGCTGTCTGGTGCTGAACTGCATGACGCCAACACGCACATCATTCTCCCCAATGATGGACTTTCCAACAACGGCTTTCATGAAGTCTTTCATTTTGGAGTAGTCGTCAGGTTTGATGCTACCAGAGCTGTCAATCAAGAAAATAATGTCCCCTGGTTGGTCTCTGCAAGCTGTGAACAAGCAGCACAGACATGTTAGTTTGGTACGTGTGTGGTTCTTTCTCTAGATTTTAGACTGAAAAAAGGCGATCCAGGCGGTACTTTTTAAAACCTCTTACCGTCTGGAGAGCAGATGTCTGTGACGATGTCGTCCTTGATGGGGTTCAGAGCGTCAAAGTCGTTGACAAAGAACATCCTCTTGGGGTCTCCGGCAATCTCTCTCAGCTCGTCCTGATCTGCTGCTTTCACTCCGATGGCGTACACCTTGACCCCCTGTGCCCTCAGCTTCGCTGCAGGAGCCTTGACATCATCGGTGGACTTCCCATCGGTGATGACCACCAGGTACTCAGGGACTCTGTGACCACGGGTGGTCTCTGCCCGCTGGAACTGTGGGCTCATGAAATCCAGCGCTCTCCCTGTCTCTGTGCCACCTCCTACTTGCCTTATGGCCAACACAGCGTTCTCCAAGGCCTTGGTGTCTGAGTAGTCAGTCAGATCGAACTCTAAGTTTGGTGCATCAGCGTATTTTGCAACGCCGATGCGGACGTGTTGGGGCCCGATACGGAAAGTGTGCAGAAACTCGATGATAAACTTCTTCATGTCACTGAAGTCAGAGGGGTAAATGCTCCCTGAGTGATCGATCAGGAAGAAAATGTCCGCTTCATCCGTCTGAAAGCAGCCTGGAAAGTGGAAAAACAAACATCAACATTCCTTTTTTCCAGTGCATCATGTTTAGTTGTTCTTATAATACTCAGAAAATGTTCCTGTAAATATTATTCCATGGGTCAGAGCTAGGAGACAGCTATAAAGGGCCTCTGCTTTGAAATACTCTTTCTAACATGGTTATACATGAATAAATCTGCAGGAGGGCATGATATTAACAGCCCCACTGACATCCAATGATCTCTGGTTAATGTGACAGCATTTTCTTTTTTTTTTTTAAGTATTCAAAGTTTCTTTATCCATGTTTAAACCCAACTATGGTTAATGAAGAGATTTTCGGAACAAACTGTTCTTCATTAGAATTTTACTTTGGAATTAGTAGTGCAAGCTAAGGGAACGGTACTTCCTGTTTGCATAGAAAATCTGCTTTTATTTTGATGGCAAATGAGAAACTTCTGAGTTTCTGAGGTTCATCGCGATTAATGGGATCTTTTTTATTGCGTGTTCAAAACCTTTTTGTGCTATTTGGAGTTTTTCCACCATCTTAAACTAAGGGTGACTGACTTCCTGTTGGCAAAAGGAATTTGTCATGGATTATAAAGGAAAGCATTAAAAGGAAAATGTTTGAAAACATAAGGATCAGATGTGTTCTGACTTGTCCTTAGAGCTGTCTGTGAGTTTTTAAAGTAAAAATGAGACATGAAGTGCGCTAATGTTAGACTGTAATTTAATGTGATTAATGGGAATGATATTAACAGCCCCAGTGAAAGGTAAACCTTTGTGATTCAAAAGTTCATGGGCCCTTTAAGGACCTCAGTTGTGATGAATCCATGAATGCTGACAGCCCTAGGATAAACATAAAGAAGAGTAAACAGTTCTGACCTTCTTTGATGCCTGTTTTTTTCTTATTGACGGACACCGCTTGTCGGATGATGTTGACACACACGGTCTTCTGCAGAACCTGCTCCAGCGACTTCATCTTGGCGAAACTGTCCACGATAAACGTGTGCTTGTTGGTGGGATAAGACGCTATCTGCTTCAGCTCGGCCTCAACAGCACCTTGGACTCCAACTGCGTAAACAGTGACACCTGTGCGTCGCAGGTCAGCTGCTGCTTTGCTGACGTCGTCCTGGGATTCACCGTCTGTGATCACCACCGCCACCTGCTGGACACCTTTGTCCTTCCTGCTTCCCTTCGCTGTGATAAAAACACTCTCTCTAGTGTAGTTGAGGGCTGCTCCCGTGTTGGTGCCTCCTCCGTTGTAAGGCAGGATTTTGATAAATCTCAGCAGCTCATCCTTGTCAGTGAAGGAGTTGAGGTGGACCTGTGCCTGTGGCCTGTCATTATACGTCACGATTCCCACTCGGACTCTTGATACGCCGACCTCCAGGCGGCTCACGATGGTGTGCAGGAATGTACGAACCAGCTGGAAGTTCGGGGTCGTGATGCTACCGGACTCATCGACGATAAACACGATGTCCGCCAGTTTGGCATTTTTGCAGTCTGTGGAAAGAAAGATATCATTTAAAAATCATTAACAAGGACTTCTTGGTGAAAATATCTTAAAACTTGAATTAAAAGCCCAGGCTTTTATTTACTTTGGTCTATGAAATGACTTGAACTTTATTTGGGACCAGCTTCACTAACAAATGGGCCATTAATTATTCTAGAACAACACTTCGCTACAGTAGAGGTAGGAGAGATGACAATATTGTTAATTACACAAGAAAGAATATAAAACTGAACCTTTTCAGGTTATCATAATTGAACACTGTAATACATTAACTAAACACTGTGCAGATACAGGAGTGCATGTACAAAATTACTTACAGGGGTCCAGCACTACCTGGCAGTAAACAGCTTAATATTTTTAAGGAGATCATGTTGTGTCTTTTTCTGCACATATAACCCAAATTAAGTTAACAATTAAAGGTCACATATTATGCAAAATACACTTTTTCAGGCTTTTCTAACAAAAATATGTACCCCTGGCCTGTCCACAATCCCCCCCAAAGAATCAGAAAAATCCATTCCCTCCCCCCTCTCTCTTTCTCCACCTTTAGAAAATGTGTGCTGAAACAAGCTGTTCTCAGATTTTCCCCAAGCGGCAACCTCTGGTCCTGAAAAATGAAGCCAATGCAGAAGTGCAATAAATTGCAATACCGCGAGTGTCCACTTGAGGCTGGCTGCAGGAACACAGGAAGTCCCATCTGGACACCTGTTAAACAGCTGGTTTTTACACTAGAAATAAACTGGTTTACAGCCTGGTTCAAAAAACCAAACATGTCTCATTAGCTAATGTCTTCATGTGCTCTCACTGTATGGGGGTGAATTTTTTTGTACCATGATCGTTTGGATTATTACCCATGCCGATGAAATTGGCAGGGGGTTATGTAAAGGGTTCCGTATCTTTCTATCTTTCTTTCTGTCTTTGTTCGTTTGTATCTGTACAAGATAACTCCAGAAAGGAAAGTCGGATCTTCACCAAACTTTCAGGGAATGTTGGGATAGTGACAGGGAAGAATCGATTAGTTTTTGGTGATGATCTGCGCACCCGTTCGGTTTTTCTCGGACTTCAAAATTTTGAACACCATAGTAATCAATGGGAGCGTCAGTTCCTCGGTGGTGCTGCTTAGGCGTGGGTGTGCCGCCTCAGACGGCCATTCTAGTATTTAGGATGAAAGCTGATTGGTGCGTCTCATTTGATTGACAGCTCGACAGGCAGAGGCTACATTTCTGTCAACCAGAATGCTAGCTAGCTATCTGACAGGAAGTCGCCCTTAGTGGGCGGGCTGTTAGGTTGATACAAAGTTTGGCTGAGACTGCGATTTCAATATGGAATTGTCTGCTGATTGGCTTCAAAAGCCGTTTGAGTCCGCCTGTTGTAAGCAGACAGCTGACTTCACACGGGGTTTGTCCAATTCTTTCTACAGTCTATGATTTTCCCCTCATGATGTCGTGTGGGGAGTTAGCCCCGCCTCCAGGTTTGGTTGGCCCTCCCCACTTGGAGGAAAGTTCCACTCTCCCTCCCACAGGCGCAGCTGTGAGGAGGACCAGGAGAGCCACACCCATTTGCTAAGAGGGGTGTGGTCATGGGCGGAGTCAGACAGCTCAGTAACATGTAAAGCCACAGACACAGAAACAGATTGTTCTAAAATGCAAAAATCCAATACTGGAGAGCTTTTTCAACAACAAACTTGACAGGCATGTTTTGGGAGCCTCTGAGACCGACATAAACTTGTCTTCAAGGGGTCAAATATGTGACCTTTAAGCTAAGATATTTTTCTCAACAAAATGTTCTTTAGTTGGATTTTACTTTGGAATTGGTCCTGTCTTATGCTAACAGTACTTTTGCTTTCTCTTTGGATAAAAAAATGTGGATAATTTGAATTTTAGCTTCACCATAGCAAAAAGTACTTGGTATCGATGGAAGAGTGAGTTAAAATTTAAAAAAGGAAGTGGATGACTTTTGACTTGTCCGCTGAGCTGTGAACGTTTTTTAAACTGAAATCAAACATTAAGGTACAGTGGTTGGTTGGCTTGGTTCTTAACTGGTGGGTCAGGACCTAAAAGTGGGCCGCTAATGTGCGGCTACAATAATTATGTGGCAAAAAAATCAAATAGGTGCTTTTATTTTGAAGGACAATGTCTCCATCTCTTTATTTTTCACTGCAACTTCTCTTCCATCTCAAGTCCAAACCAAGTGTACATTCATCACAAACATTTAGTTATGATTGAAAATATTATAAAAATTTGGTTAAATAAAGAGGCAGTGGGTCCTTACTCTAAACCAAGGGCATCAAACTCAAAAGCTTTGGTTGCTCCTTCATATTTATTTTCATGTCCCTGTGGATGACACCGATGATGATACGGGGGCTTCTAGCAATGCTCTCCCTGGAAAATTCAAGCATGCTGCTTAGCTCAGCATTCACCACCAAACTAAACTGTTAAACTATTTTGCAGAAACGGCTAAATCTATGACTGCTCTCAGCGAGACTCTATAATTTGAGTCTAAAAGTCTGACTCAGCAGATCTGTTACATTTTGGAAAAGAAGAGGTTCATTTGTATGTGTCTATAAATTTTAGGCTACTGTTGGATCCATTTGGGTTTGAGTCCATCACATTGGCCATGGTTACATGATGTTTTTTAATTCTGAATTAATCATTCAGAATGAAATAATTCGGAATTAAAGTATTCTCCTTCGTGTTTACATGGAAATAGTAATTCCGAATTGAGGTTTACATGGAAAACACATTTAATCGCCTTTATTCAATTCCGCTTAAGGTCTGGGGGTTGGGAAGGGTTGTGACTGGACAGGGGGATGACGTGACGTATTTATGTCTACTGGAAGAAAACAAACTCCGTCTGCTTCCGTCCATCCACTCTTTTCATTATATCCATATCTTCTAAGGCTCTTATTAAATAAATAGTCTTGGCTCAAGTCTAACGCTTGCTTCGGGCGGCCGTCCTGGAATATGTGCCCGCTAGCGCGGAATATGTGCGTCATCGTGACAGGACAAGGGAATGAGGGGCGGTAATGCACCAAAGTGATGGATGCCAACTGCCGTGAAACCTAAGAAGAAGAAGAAGACAAGGGGACGAGCATGCACAGAATGACTGGAATTAATTTAAAGCGGAATGAAAGTATACATGATCGAGGAATTATTCAATTCGGATTTAAAATCAGAATAAACCAGCCACTTACTTTGGATTGAAGTTTAATTCGGAATGGTCATTTTCATTCGGAATTAGGTGTTTACAAGGCCTTTTCAAGAGGATTTAACTCTAATTCTGAATTAAAGGGGAATTCAAGCTCTCATGTAAACGTGGCCACTGTCCGTTAAAGACGTCTAGTCAGGAACAGCTCATATTCCTGAGACTGTATTTAAAGTAAGAACTGGATTAGAGTCAATTCTGAATTAAGGTCTTCTGATAAAAGGAATAGTAAAAAAGGAAATAAGTTTTATTCTTACCCAAAGTAGGAATGGCTTCCACTTCCTCTCGTTCAAATATGGCCTTCAGCTCTGGTGCTGAGATCTGACTGATGGACTCGTAAACGTACGGTGATGTTCCAACGACAATCATCTCCCCCTTTGAAGCGCCAGCACCGATCGCTACCACGGTAATTCCAGAGGATTTGATCACACGTGACTCTTGATACATGGAATCGTCCGAGTCTTTTCCACTAATAACCACCATGAACTGTCTGAAGCCTTTGTCAGCCCGGCTCCCGGCTGCGCTGGTGAAGAAGCTGGTGCTGGCGTACTGCAGAGCATAGCCGAGTCGGCGTTTTTCACCCGCTTGCAGCCTCTGCTGGCGAAAATTCCTAATGGCAGCCTGGGTCTCCCTTTTGGTCTGGTGGGCGTTGAGGAGGAACTCCACCTTGACGTCTTGGCCATACTGAGCCAGTCCAAAGCGATATGCGGATGCTCCGATGTTCAGCTGATTGACCAGGCGGGTTATGAGGGTCCGAACCTGCTGGAACTGAGCTGCTGCCATGCCGCTGTCCACCAGGAAGAAGATGTCTGCAAACTTCTCTGCCAAAGCTGCAAGAGGACAGAAAAGAAAAGTAAGGAGATAAAGCTAAAAAAAACCTCAAGGAATCTTCTAATGAGGCCAAATTTGATCGATGTCATCTATGGTGTCTTCTAATGGGGTGAAATCTGATGGGTGTCTTTTAGGGGCGCCTTCCAAGGAGGCAACATTTGACAGCACCCTCTAAGGTACCATTTGATAACGTGCCCTCTGTAGTGTTGTAAGCAAAATGTGATAAAGTATTCTCTCAGTGGTCAAAACCCAATAAAGCGCCCCCCAGGGGTCACATGTCACAGAGTGGTGAAAATGCCATTAATTGGCTTGAGGTTCATTGCCGTTCTCACCTTGCCTCTGGTCCTCTGCAGAGATGCACACGGTTCGCAGCAGACCGTCAGTGAGAGTCAGGAGGGCCTGGTAGTTCTCGATGGTCGACAGGAAACGCTCTGGAGGCCGGTTAGCGATGGACTGCAGCTCCTTCAGGTTGGCCTGTCCCACCCCAATACCAAACACGATGACACCGTGCTTCCTCAGCGCCTGCGCCGGCAGAGTCACATCATCCGTGGAGTCCCCGTCTGTGATCACCACGGCGATCTGAGGCACCCGCTGGCTAGCTCGACTTCCCGCCTCTTCGGTGAAGTACTGCGTCCGGAGGAAGTCCATGGCCTTGCCGGTTTCTGTGCCTCCTGTCCTGTACGGGAATCTGTCGATCTCATCTAGCAGGGAGTTCTTGTTCATGTGGTCCTTCAGCAGGAACTCTTTGTACGGTTCATCGCTGTACTGGGCCAAGCCGACCCGGACTTTGTCAGGGCCGATGTCCAGGCCTGAGACCACGCTTCGGAGGAACTGTTTCATCGCGTCAAAGTTAGCGATGCCGATGCTGGAGGAGCCGTCGACCAGGAAGACAATGTCAGCCATGGTGGCTTGGGCACATTCTGGACAAAGAGGAGAAAACAGTCAGCATCGAACAGAAACACAATGAAAAAGATGCCCAAAGAGTCAAAGATGGCGGTATTCTACATTTAAGATTTCATCTTTAAACGTGTAATGATCAGGGCCCCTTAAAGATCCACGACAAGATGAGCATCTAACAAAGATATGAGTAAATCCTTCAGTAGATTTTTTGATAAGTAGATTAGTATTTTTAAGACCCAAACAAAGGAACATTTGGAAGAGTATTATTCAAGCATGTCATGAATGAATAAAGCTCAAATTTGCCAGAGGATATTCATTTTTAACATTTTTTAGAATAGTTGTCTCAGTTCCTTAAATTAGCCTAAAATGGCTAATCTACACAAAAACCTACACATTTGTTCTTAAGGACAAAAAATGTCCCATTGAAAACCACTGAAAATGACATTTTCCTCCCACATTTAGATAACATAGATAAATGCATTCCTTCATGTTAAGATTTCATTTTGGACTACTAGCTTTCAGTTTGCAATTTCCATATTTGTTAACCAGCTGGCGTTACTTTTTCCCATTCAAAGTATGCTGCAAAATTGTATACTTTTATACCGTTTTCTGCAAGTGTGCCTTGCTACTGAAATTGACTGAGTGAAACTGAAAAAAAACGTGGGGAGCAGGTGGCCTAGTGGTTAAAGGGGCTCCCCATGTACGCGGGCGGCCTGGGTTCGAATTCGGCCTGAGGCCCTTTACCGCATGTCTCTCCCCAACTCTTGACCCTGTTTCTGACTCTACCCGCTGTCCTCCTCTGTCTAATAAAGGCATAAAAATGCCCAAAAATGAATCTTAAAAACAAAACAAAACAAAACAAAACAAAAAAAAACAAAACGTGGAGTTGTGTAAACATACTGGCCTTTCAAAGGTAAAAATCCCTAAAATATATTTAATATTTGATATATATATTTCAAGCTGAAGTAGTTTTAAAAGCCTGACTCATTTAAGTGGAAAAAAATATGTGTAATATGTGGAATAGAAATATTTTTACAGCTTATTTTAGGAAGCTGACATTTTATGCTGTTAGGACCATTACGATAACAATAACAAAAATCATAATAATAGTAGTAGTAAAAATAAAAATAATAATAATAATAATATAATATATAATAATAATGATAATAAAAGTAACAAAAAAATAATTGAAATGATAAATAATAATAAAAACAAAAATATAATAATAATAATGATGATAATAAAAGTAAAAAAATAATTGAAATAATAAATAATAATAAAAACAAAAATATAATAATAATAATGATGATAATAAAAGTAAAAAAATAATTAAAATGATAAATATTAATAAAAACAAAAATATAATAATAATGATAATAAAAATAACAAAAAATACAATAATTAAAATTTTAAAGATAATAATACTTTAATATTAATATGATGATAAAAATAATATTAACAATAATAATTATAACTATGACAATAATAATAATAATAATAATGTCTTGAAATGTATTTCATGGAATTATTATTATTTTTTTTTTTGTTTGTTTTCAAATAAAAAATCAGTTGAGTTATGTAAACATACAGGCATTCAAAGGGTTAAAATCCCCAAAATATAATTCATATATGACATGTATATTTCAGGCTGAAGTAGTTTTAAAAGATTGAATTTTTATAAGTGTAATTTTTAAAAGTATATTTTAAGGAACAAATGTATTAGGATATTAAAGGAACTCTCAAGGGGTATTTACAGAAATACCAAAAAAATACCAAAGAAGGTTCACCGAATGATGATAAACTCTATGCTTTGACACATTTTACCTTTAGACAACTGTGAGAGTTGTCGTTTGACCTCCTCTACAGTCGTGCAAAGAGTCTGGACGATGCTTTGAGAAATCCCCTGCAGAGCTGCAAAGTCAGACACGCTGTAGACGTGCTGACTATGCGGCTCATTGGCAATCTCCTTCAGCTGCTCTTCATCTGCGTCTTTGATACCGATGGCGTACAGAACGATTCCCAATTTCTTCAAGTTCTGGGCGTGAACTTCCACGTCGTCTTGAGATTTTCCATCGGTGATCACAACAGCGATCTGAGGCACGTTCTGATGCGCCCGGCTCCCTGCCGACTGCACAAAGTGGTTTCTCAGCATGAAGTCCAGGCCTTGTCCCGTCTGGGTTCCGCCCCCCATGTACGGTAACTTGCTGATGTACTGGAGGATGTCCTGTTTGCTCTGATGGGTGTTGAGCAGGAACTCCGTGCGTGGAGCGGTGCTGTACTGGACCAGCCCAATGCGCACGTGCTCAGGCCCGATGTCGAAGCTGTTGACCAGCGTGTACAGAAACCGACGGATCTGCTCGAAGTTCTCGGCGCCGATGCTCCATGACCCGTCCACCATGAAGACGATGTCAGCTACGGCCTCTTGGGTGCAGACTGGCAGGGAGGGGGGAAAACATTTGGAGGTCTGGCTGATAAAGAGTCGCAGAGCTCTTCAGGGAAAGCTCTCAGAAAGCATGGCGGTCAGTGGAGAAAGCGTGACAAAAGTGGTGAACGTTGTGCATCAGGCTGGTGGCGGTGGAGCGTCCCTGAAAGCATTTACCTTCAGGTGGAGGTGAAGCGTGTTTGAGAGGAACAGAGCTGGAGCAAACAGCTGCTGTTCACTCACTTCAGAGTGTCTGATAGAGCAAACAAAAGTTGGTGAAAATGTGATCCCGTCACATCTTTGCTCCAACTTTTCTTTTTCACTGCATGGCAGTAAAATCTGTTCATTACCTCCACATTTTCAACCTCTCATGATTGTGCCTTGCTGCATAAAATAACTGATTTCTGGGGAAGGACGTTGTCATTTTGACAGAAATGCAGAGCCTGTGTCTATCTGCCAACAGTGATTTAATCTCCTTCGCCATGTTCTAGCTATGTCTGTTCCCTCTGGTTCTCCTGGTTTATGCTGCTGTCCTGCCTCCACATCTGCCTGTTTGTGTTCGGGAAACCACGATAGTAAGCATATTATGTTTGAATCAGAGCTGATGAATACTGACCTGGAGATGACTGGTGTTTTTGCACAGGAAAAAAGAGGAGACATATGGGAAACATGGCCGCTGATTGAGTTAAGGGAAAGGATGGAGAAAGTTTTGTACTCATTAAGCAACTAATGCTGCTGTCACACTGGATCAGTATTAACTACACACCTCTGGTAGTTTGCAATAATTGCATGGGATTTTTGTGTTTTTAATCCTGTGCAAGCATTACTCAATCCTGATCCACCAAAGAGCCAAATTTTTGAAAAATATCTTTGAGAGAGCCGCAATCTAAGAGGTGAAAAGAGGCAAAAAAGGGTTAAAGTGGCAATAAAAATAGGTTAAAGGTGACAAAAATGGTCAGAAAGCATCATGGGTGAAAAATGAACAAAAATGGCATAAAATGTCAAACAACTTGTTGAAAAGTGGCAAAAATTGGTAAGAAATGACAGAAAATGAGTTACAGGTGGCAAAAATGGTCAAAAAGCGGAAGACACATAGTCAAAATTATCGAAAAGTGACTAAAGTGGGCAAAAATGAAGAAAAAAGAGGCAAGATTTGGAAAAAAATTTAGTGACAAGTGACAAATAGGATTTACAGGTGGCAAATGGTCAGATAGCAGCAAAAACATAACAAAATTGAGTGAGAGGTGACTGAAATGGGCAGAAAGCAGAAAAAGTGGCAAAAAATGGTGAAAAGGGGCAAAACTGGAAAAGAACAGCAAAAAATAGGTGAATATTGGCTAAAATGGGGATAAAGTGGAAATGTTGGGTGAGATGTGACAAAAATATGAGTTACAGGTGGCAATAATGGTCATAAAATCGAAAACACATAGTCAACATTAGTGAAAAATGACCAAAATGGACAATAATAGGGAAAAAGTGGCAGAACTTGGAAAATAGTGGCAAAACTCTGGATGAGAATCGACAAAAACGATTTACAGGTGACAAAAATGGTCAAAAAGCAGCAAAAATGAGAATGAGAAGTGATTGAAACAGAAAAAAAGCAGCAAAACTGGCAAAAAATGGTGTAAAGGGGCAAAATTGGCACAGAAAAGGCAAAACATTTGGTGAAAAGTAGCAAAAATGAGTGAGAAGTGCTAAAAATGAGTTTAAGGTGGCAAAAATTTGTGAAAAGGGGCAAAATTGGCCTAAGTGGCCAAAAAGGATGAAAAGTGGCAAAAATGGGGTGAACAAAATGAAAATATGGGTCAAAAATTGCAAATAAGGGCAATGGAAATATACAGACAAAAATATGGTAGAAAGTCTGACAATTAAAGCTACTGGATAAGTGTGGAAACAAACTGATTAATGTTACCTGCAATGGATAAATTCTTAGGTCAAAGTTTTCCTTTTTATGTTTTTTTCGGGGAATAATATTTCAAACTAAGACATAAAAGAGCCACACGTTGAGTATCGCTGTCCTGTGCAATCATGCTGAAGAGAGACATGGATGAGGACGTGCATGTCTGATATCTTCAGATGTCACTGAGTAGATCTGACTAGTTGTCAGCCATTTATCTCACAGAGAGAACACAAAGTTTTCTTGCAGACATCACTCAGAGACAGGCAGTCATCCAGTGCAACCCAGTGGACCAATCACAGGGCTTGTGGTCTGCATTGTTTCCATGTGTAACCATATTTTTGTGAATCTGCACATCGGCTTTGTGCATTTGTGCACAGCGCTCTGCAGAGAGAGAGAGATCTGATGCAGAAGCATAAATCAGAATTTCTATCCCAGTATATTTATTTATTTAACCTTTATTTAACCAGGATTTATTCCCATTGAGATACAAAAATCTCTTTTACAAGGGAGTCCTGGCCAAGACAGCAGCATGATAGATACAAAGATAGAGGATGAAGCTTTCTGCAAGATTCGTAAACGTGATGGATTCACAGACAGAGCCTTTCAAAATAAAACCTGGAGGCTGATTAGACAAACATTCTGTCTCTCAGAATGATTACAGAGCAGCAGAACTATGACGCAGATGTTTGTAGTAAAGGCAGCCAATATGAAAAGTACAGCTTCCGCCTCTTTCTCTTCATGAGATGCTGATTGGTCCGTTCGTTCTCTGACTGTGAACAAGCTGAAGACGGCTCGATCCACCTGATGACAGAGGTGGAATCTGAACGCCTCATTGACTTTGCATGGTCAGTGTGTCTCCAGTACATCGTTCTGTCTGGTTGTGGGGTTGAAATCGAGGGATCAATGTCTTTTATGCAACAAGGCGCTGGTAATTACAGTGATGGATTCTTGATGGATTAACGGACTTTGTGTTCGTGCTCAGCAGCAAACATTCCTGAGTGGGTTAGTAAGGGTGCTCTTCTGTGTTTAAGACAGGAGAAAACTTACCTTCCTGCTCGTTGTGAGTGTGTTTCTCTGTGTTGGAGTGTAAATGTGTGATTTTGGTGTGCATGCACTGACTAATTGTACGCTGGGTTTGCAGATGTTTGGGTCTGATGTAATGTTGAGCTGAGGGAACGTTTGCCATGATCCTTGAAGTGCTGGTATGCAGGAAGTGAAATCATGGCTGCATAATCATACCCACCTGTCCTCTGAGTGGCGTTGCCATAGAAACACGCTGCCAGGATGAGGCTGAGGAGTAGACCCTGCCTCCCCTCCATGCTGAACAGCTCTCAGGTTTCTCTCTCACTACAACACAAAGACCAAAAGTCTCGTAAATACAGAGAACAAATCTGTTTCCCATCTGGAGCAGCAGCGGGGGGGGGGGGACGTTTGTTCCAGAGACTCATGTTAGGATAATCGACATGCATTTCCAAAGAAACAGGACAAACCCACCGTGACTCTGCATTAGTGAACTTTAAAACCTTTGTTTTCTCCAGAGCTGAAGTTGGTGAGACTTTATGACAAACAAGGCTGACATTCTCAGGAATGCTGCTTTCAAAGAGGAATTCACTCAAACCTTCTCTCTGGGCCGAGGCATTTCTCTAAAGGGATGTTTGGGTCATTTTGGGCTGCTTGTAAATATTTAGTTTATGCTTAATACAATAAAATTAGTTAAAAAGCAATAAATCCATAGTAGCATGAATCTGAATGGGAGGGTGTAACAAGCTTAATGCTATAAAGGAGGAGGCTGGGGTGGAGGAGGTGAAGCTTTAGTCTATAAAGGAGGAGGCTGGGGTGGAGGAGGTGAAGCTTTAGTCTATAAAGAAGGAGGCTGGGGGGGAGGAGGAGAAGCTTTAGTCTATAAAGGAGGAGGCTGGGGTGGAGGACGAGAAGCTTTAGTCTATAAAGGAGGAGGCTGGGGTGGAGGAGGTGAAGCTTTAGTCTATAAAGGAGGAGGCTGGGGGGGGGGAGAAGCTTTAGTCTATAAAGGAGGAGGCTGGGGTGGAGGAGGAGAAGCTTTAGTCTATGAAGGAGGAGGCTGGGGTGGAGGAGGTGAAGCTTTAGTCTATAAAGGAGGAGGCTGGGGTGGAGGAGGAGAAGCTTTAGTCTATAAAGGAGGAGGCTGGGGTGGAGGAGGTGAAGCTTTAGTCTATAAAGGAGGAGGCTGGGGTGGAGGAGGAGAAGCTTTAGTCTATAAAGGAGGAGGCTGGGGTGGAGGAGGAGAAGCTTTAGTCTATAAAGGAGGAGGCTGGGGTGGAGGAGGTGAAGCTTTAGTCTATAAAGGAGGAGGCTGGGGGGGAGGAGGAGAAGCTTTAGTCTATAAAGGAGGAGGCTGGGGTGGAGGAGGAGAAGCTTTAGTCTATGAAGGAGGAGGCTGGGGGTGGAGGAGGTAAAGCTTTAGTCTATAAAGGAGGAGGCTGGGGTGGAGGAGGAGAAGCCTAAGTCTATAAAGGAGGAGGCTGGGGTGGAGGAGGAGAAGCCTAAGTCTATAGAGGAGGAGGCTAAGGTGGAGGAGGTGAAGCCCAAGTCTATAAAGTAGGAGGCTGGGGTAGAGGAGGTGAAGCTTAAGTCTGTAAAGGAGGAGTCTGGGGTGGAGGAGGTGAAGCTTAAGTCTATAAAGGAGGAGGCTGGGGTGGAGGAGGTGAAGCTTTATGCTCTAGAGGAGGAGGTTAAGGAGATCTAAAGGAGGCAGATCATTTAGAGAATATCCAGGCAAAAATTGTTCATGTAATTGTCCAAAAATTCCAGTTTTCCAGAGACATTATGTTCTACTATTATTGGGATTATTGGTGAAGCACCACCTGTTCACCACAGCCTACAGTGTTCACTAAATCACCCCTTACACTCATCCTACCCCTCACAAAGTTTGTCCATGACTATGTGTTCCTGTAGGGCGTCCTTGGGTTTCTTGAAAGGCGCTATATAAATTCAAGATATTATTATTATTATTATTATTATTATTTTACTCTCACTCTTTAATCAGCACAAACGACCTTGTCTACACAGGACAGTGAAGGAGTTGTCAGACAGTGACTCAAACCCGTGGTTTATGAGCCCCCACACATGGACTCCTGAGCCAAACCAGCGTCCCCTGGTTCATCATTGAATGTCATCAGAAACTCCCAGTGGTGATGAAATCTGACAGTAATGATCTGGCAGCAGAGGAACAGTGTTGAAATGCTGGTGTCACACTGCAGCTCTCCTCTAAGTGTTAGCAGGTCATTACTGCAGCACTCGGTTTAGACTCTAAATAAATCATCTGGTGAGAGCTCAAGCGTCAAAAATCAAGTTTGCAACAGAGCACGGAGAAAAGATCCAGGAAAGGAGAGTCAGGACAAAAACCAGAGGAAGACGGATGCTAAACTCTGACATTAACTGGCTCTAGAGGTTTCTGCCTGTCTTACATGAGTCGGGTTCTTGAGGTTTCTGCCTGTCCTACAAGAGTCTGGCTCTAGAGGTTTCTGCCTGTCCTACATGAGTCTGGTTCTAGAGGTTTCTGCCTGTCCTACATGAGTCTGGTTCTAGAGGTTTCTGCCTGTCCTACATGAGTCTGGTTCTAGAGGTTTCTGCCTGTCCTACATGAGTCTGGTTCTAGAGGTTTCTGCCTGTCCTACATGAGTCTGGTTCTAGAGGTTTATGCCTGTCCTACATGAGTCTGGTTCTTGAGGTTTCTGCCTGTCCTATATGAGTCTGGTTCTAGAGGTTTCTGCCTGTCCTACATGAGTCTGGTTCTAGAGGTTTCTTCCTGTCCTGCAAGAGTCTGGTTCTAGAGGTTTCTGCCTGTCCTACATGAGTCTGGTTCTAGAGGTTTCTGCCTGCCCTAAATTAGTCTGGTTCTAGAGGTTTCTGCCTGTCCTACATGAGTCTGGTTCTAGAGGTTTCTGCCTGTCCTACAAGAGTCTGGTTCTTGAGGTTGCTGCCTGTCCTACATGAGTCTGGTTCTAGAGGTTTCTGCCTGTCCTACATGAGTCTGGTTCTAGAGTTTTCTGGCTGTCCTACATGAGTCTGGTTCTAGAGGTTTCTGCCTGTCCTACATGAGTCTGGTTCTAGAGGTTTCTGCCTGTCCTACATGAGTCTGGTTCTAGAGGTTTCTGCCTGTCCTACATGAGTCTGGTTCTAGAGGTTTATGCCTGTCCTACATGAGTCTGGTTCTTGAGGGTTCTGCCTGTCCTATATGAGTCTGGTTCTAGAGGTTTCTGCCTGTCCTACATGAGTCTGGTTCTAGAGGTTTCTTCCTGTCCTGCAAGAGTCTGGTTCTAGAGGTTTCTGCCTGTCCTACATGAGTCTAGTTCTAGAGGTTTCTGCCTGCCCTAAATTAGTCTGGTTCTAGAGGTTTCTGCCTGTCCTACATGAGTCTGGTTCTAGAGGTTTCTGCCTGTCCTACAAGAGTCTGGTTCTTGAGGTTGCTGCCTGTCCTACATGAGTCTGGTTCTAGAGGTTTCTGCCTGCCCTACATGAGTCTGGTTCTAGAGTTTTCTGCCTGTCCTACATGAGTCTGGTTCTAGAGGTTTCTGCCTGTCCTACATGAGTCTGGTTCTAGAGGTTTCTGCCTGTCCTACATGAGTCTGGTTCTAGAGGTTTCTGCCTGCCCTACATGAGTCTGGTTCTAGAGGTTTCTGCCTGCCCTACATGAGTCTGGTTCTAGAGGTTTCTGCCTGTCCTACAAGAGTCTGGTTCCAGAGGTTTCCGCCTGTCCTACATGAGTCTGGTTCTAGAGGTTTCTGCCTGTCCTACATGAGTCTGGCTCTAGAGGTTTCTGCCTGCCCTACATGAGTCTGGTTCTAGAGGTTTCTGCCTGTCCTACGTGAGTCTGGTTCTAGAGGTATCCGCCTGTCCTACATGAGTCTGGTTTAGAGGTTTCTGCCTGTCCTACATGAGACTGGTTCTAGAGGTTTCTACCTGTCTTACATGAGTCTGGTTCTAGAGGTTTCTGCCTGTCCTACATGAGTCTGGTTCTAGAGGTTTCTGCCTGTCCTACATGAGTCTGGCTCTAGAGGTTTCTGCCTGTCCTACTTGAGTCTGGTTTAGAGGTTTCTGCCTGTCCTACATGAGTCTGGTTCTAGAGGTTTCTGCCTGTCCTACATGAGTCTGGTTCTAGAGGTTTCTGCCTGTCCTACATGAGTCTGAGTCTTGAGGTTTCTGCCTGTCCTACATGAGTCTGGTTCTAGAGGTTTCTGCCTGTCCTACATGAGTCTGGTTCTAGAGGTTTCTGCCTGTCCTACATGAGTCTGGTTCTAGAGGTTTCTGCCTGTCTTAGATGAGTCTGAGTCTTGAGGTTTCTGCCTGTCCTACATGAGTCTGATTCTTGAGGTTTCTGCCTGTCCTACATGAGTCTGGCTCTAGAGGTTTCTGCCTGTCCTACATGAGTCTGGTTCTAGAGGTTTCTGCCTGTCTTACATGAGTCTGGTTCTAGAGGTTTCTGCCTGTCTTACATGAGTCTGGTTCTAGAGGTTTCTGCCTGTCATACATGAGTCTGGTTCTAGAGGTTTCTGCCTGTCCTACATGAGTCTGGTTCTAGAGGTTCCTGTCCTACATGAGTCTGGTTCTAGAGGTTTCTGCCTGTCTTACATGAGTCTGGTTCTAGAGGTTTCTGCCTGTCCTACATGAGTCTGGTTCTAGAGGTTTCTGCCTGTCTTAGATGAGTCTGATTCTTGAGGTTTCTGCCTGTCCTACATGAGTCTGGTTCTTGAGGTTTCTGCCTGTCCTACATGAGTCTGGTTCTAGAGGTTTCTGCCTGTCTTAGATGAGTCTGATTCTAGAGGTTTATGCCTGTCCTACATGAGTCTGGTTCTTGAGGTTTATGCCTGTCCTACATGAGTCTGGTTCTAGAGGTTTCTGCCTGTCCTACATGAGTCTGGTTCTAGAGGTTTCTGCCTGTCCTACATGAGTCTGGTTCTAGAGGTTTCTGCCTGTTGATGCTGCTGTGTGTGTGTTGAATGTTTTTAATGCTCAGTGTAAAGTGGACTAATAAAAATGATGTTTTTAATAACATAATGAAGAGTTCGCTCTCACTCTGCTGGATGATTTTGGCAGATGTCTTTAGAAAATCTGTTTTAGCTTTTTGTTTTACAAACATCTGTGACGCTCTGTGAGTGTCTGTTAGAGGTCAACCGTTAGTCTTTTTACACAGAAGTACATTTCACTTCAGGAATTTTGGCAGCAGAGATGCAGAGTTGAGGATAAACAGCAGACAAATAAGTCCTTAAACTTTAATGTACGCCTCCTGAACTCTTATTTAAGGCAGTGAACCCTCAGATTTATGAACCAGGATCAATCAGAGAGAAAAATCCAAACTAAACACTGTTAGTGATGAGAAAGACTTGTGGAATAACTCCATCAATGGATGATTTCATCAAAGTAAACCTATAGTGTCCAAAAAGATCCTGTAAGTCATTGGTGGGCAACTGGTGGCCCAGGGCCACATGCGGCCCTCCAAGTCACTCACTGCGGCCCTCAAGTGGATTTCAAATACAATAAATACAAAAACTACAATTACAATAAATAGAAAACAGCCATCTGCCATGACAACATGAAAGCAGTAAAGTTAGTCTTCTAGTCATTCACCTCTGGTATGTTGTTTGTTTTTTTGTTTTGTTCTTTTATTTCAACAAATCAACTTAAAACTTAATTTGAATTTTTTTATTTTAACATTTCCTGATTTTTAGTCATTTGAATTATATTTTGGATTTATTTTGATATAAATATTTTTCACTTTTCACTTAATGAAAATAATTTGAAACTCATTTTGAATTCTTTCCATTTTTAAATTTTATTTGAATATTTTTAATTTATAAATGTTGACTTTGTATTTATTTTTTAGAAATAAAAATTGCAAGTTTTTTGACTTGATTATGAAAATATTTCTCATCTTAATTTTTTGTTTAATTTATCTTCTTTATATTTAAATGTTCTTTTAAAATTTTTTTCAACTTTAATTGTATTTTATATTTATTTTAACAAAATTATTTATAGTTGTACTCTTTATTTTTAAAAAATTAACTCATCCTTTATTTTTTCAAACATTTTTTATTTTTATTTGAATGTTTTTTTGTTTTTATTTCTAATCATAAAATTTGACTTTTAATTTATTTTAAGTATAATATTTAATTTAATTATTTTCTTTATTTATTTTATTTCATTTAAATATTTCATATACAAATTTTTTTGTTAAATATTTATTGATTTAAATTGTTTTTTATATTAATATTTATTTTCAATATTTCTATTTTAGATTTTTGAGTTAATAGAAAATAAACATTTATTTTACAACTTCTTAATTTTTTTCATTTTTAATTACATTGTTCTATTTGAACTTGATTTTTTAATTTTTCTTGATCAATTTATTATTAATATTTCTTCCATTTTTTGTTTTTTTGCCTTTTTGTTGTCTTTTTAGTACATTAAAATGGCTGCAGGTGTTTCTGTAAAATTTCTTTATTCATCACTAAATGTGATTGTAAAAAATAAACTAATAAAAAGTTACTTTCACTACATTGAAACAGCCACTTGAAACAGATTTAAGTCTGTGTTTGTCTCATTAAAGGTACATTTTTATTTGCACTAGAGTTTAAAAACATAAATCTTGGAATAATAAATGATTCTTTCATTGCATAATTAGTGATCACAGGTTAAATCGTGTGTTTGGCACTGACTATAAATTAAGTTGGCCCTGTCAGTAACCAAAGGTGCCCAGGCCTGCTGTATGTGACACGACAAACACCCAGCAGACTCTGAACTCATGAGAAACTCCTCTAACGTGGTTAGAGCAGTAAACTCGACTTTCCCATGCAGATGACTGAATGAATGAAGACTAAAAGAGCAGTTTCTACACACATCTGCCTCTGCTTACTGTGTAATGGTTCAGTTTCCTGCCATCTGAGAGCACCGCCGACGTCTGGCCACATCAAAAAGCATTTGAAATATCCTGAGTTCACAGGAGGAGGATGATGTTCACAGATACAGACGGAGAAAACAGCTGCTTTTATCACCTCCAAGCTCCATTTCTACTCTGTTTGCCTCTTTGGCTCCATTCTTCTTTAATGTCTGCACTAATCATCACGCCACAAAGCCGGAGAGCTCCAATCAAAGAGGAAGTATCACCATTTAAGATATCTGTGACGCACTAGTGTGAGAAACACATCTGTGTCTGGCTACAGGCAGGGAAACAGATGATGGGGATGGTTGTAGCTTCAACTTCAAAAACCATCTCAGTAAAGTTTAAAACCTCTTCTCTCATGCTTCTGTCTGGAGATCAAGCACAAACCTGGGGCTTTCATTGGATCAGGACATTTTATTGTCATGTAGCCTGATTGAAGAAGCAGTCAGCGCTGAAATGAGCCAAAAACGGTGGCCAGTTTTCAGGCTAAAATGCTCCAGTGTGTCTCTCGCTGGTGTCTATTCCTGTCTTTGGAAAGAAAAAGTAGGTTGGCCTCCAGGCTCTTATTCCTTTAACAGTTTCATGTCATGTAGCGGATACAGCTGGCACTGACACTGATGGCTGATAACAGGACTATAAAAGAGAGAAAATTACATCGGGGCCTGCAGCCAGCCACCATTTCTACCTTTAATCTCACATTTATCTAACAACACAAACCACATAGAAGAGGTGGAGCTTTATGCTATAAAGGAGGAGGCTGGGGTGGAGGAGGTGAAGCTTTAAGCTATAAAGGAGGAGGCTGGGGTGGAGGAGGAGAAGCTTTAAGCTATAAAGGAGGAGGCTTGGGTGGAGGAGGGGAAGCTTTAAGCTGTAAAGGAGGAGGCTGGGGTGGAGGAGGTGAAGCTTTGTGCTGTAAAGGAGGAGGCTGGGGTGGAGGAGAAGATTTAGTATATAAAGGAGGAGGCTGGGGTGGAGGAGGTGAAGCTTTAAGCTATAAAGGAGGAGGCTGGGGTGGAGGAGGAGAAGCTTTGTGCTGTAAAGGAGGAGGCTGGGGTGGAGGAGAAGATTTAGTATATAAAGGAGGAGGCTGGGGTGGAGGAGGTGAAGCTTTAAGCTATAAAGGAGGAGGCTGGGGTGGAGGAGGAGAAGCTTTAAGCTATAAAGGAGGAGGCTTGGGTGGAGGAGGTGAAGCTTTAAGCTACACAGGAGAAGGCTGGGGTGGAGGAAGTGAAGCTTTAAGCTATAAAGGAGGAGGCTGGGGTGGAGGAGGTGAAGCTTTAAGCTACACAGGAGAAGGCTGGGGTGGAGGAGGTGAAGCTTTAAGCTATAAAGGAGGAGGCTGGGGTGGAGGAGGTGAAGCTTTGTGCTGTAAAGGAGGAGGCTTGGGTGGAGGAGAAGATTTAGTATATAAAGGAGGAGGCTGGGGTGGAAGAGGTGAAGGAGGCTGTTTGCAGTGGGTCCCAAATATTTATTTCCAAAAAGTATAACTACAAAAACCAGGTAAATACAGCTTGTAACTTAACATTTTCCCTGTCTATGGTGGATAGAGACAGGTGTGGCTTGTAGGAAAATTGTCAAGCCCTCTATTCTCTAGATTCAGAGGCAGTCTGAAACCTTTCGACCCTCCGTGCTCTTTCACGATCAGGCCTTTGAGTACCTTACAGAGGCTTTAACTGTTAGGCTGTAGTTCTACTTTAGCTGCACTTTAAGCTTTTTAAAGGTTTCCTTGTCTACAATGTTTCCGATGAACAAACTGCTCGGTGAGTTTTGGATTTGAACCCTACATTTTCTTCTTATTTCCTGAAACTCTCCTCCTCCTCCTCTCTGCATTTCCACTAAATTTTGATGTTAGTAATTCTCTTAACCATCGTTTGCTGTTACGTCTCCCTCACAGCTGGTTCATTGGGCTAAAAAGAGTGTTTTTCTTTAAAGGGGGTGTTTTCAGTCTCGTGGCGTGTGCCAGCTGTTTTCATGCCAACCTCCAGTCCTTCAGAGTCTCTCTGCAGACTTGGATTGTTTTCCAGTCAGTGTGGGATTTTAGATTTCTGTCCTCAGGGCCTCTGAGTGAGAGAGCGGCTCAGAGAAAGTGATGATAACCATCCCTCATACGTGAGAGCGTTCTGCATCTGCATGTGAGTGCACGTATCAACATGTGTGTACACCCCCCACCCTCCCCCACAAACACGCCTAAACATGTGTTTAATCAGGGGCCAAATGGTGGAGGCCCTGAGTGGAGGAAATGGAGCTGAGCGTAATGTGAAGCAGGTGGAGGTAATCACAGCCGAGCGGCTCAGATGACAGGCTGATTGAGAGGAGCTCTTTGCATGGTTTAGTCCTCCGCCACTATTTACACGGACCTCTACCTCCATTTATTTAGTCAGAGCTGGAGCGGCTCTTTCCGCCTGGACGGACGGGGCCGAGGGTTTGATGTGAGGGAACGAGGGGCCTCTTTGTTTAGAGCGGCCCTCCAAACTGAAATCAAGCTGAAGGAAGTGACTGAAGGATGCTGGAAATCTGAAGGATCTATGAGGTCAGCTGAAGGCCGTCTAAGACCACCATCAGACCGGCTGGAGTGGAGAGAAGCTGCTTTATGAAGCTCGGACGTCATCACATATAATGGAGACACGTGTAGGGAGGTCCTGAAACTGTCTCAGAAATGTTGGAGTGATCTGCATGTGTGAGACTTTGATCCTGATTCTCCCATCAGCCCCACAGTGACATTTCTGCAGAAACTAATGCTGGGCTGCTGCACGAGTGCAGCTGGAAATACTGAGGAATATTCAGATATTGCCATAACCATATTTTATATTTGACCTGAATAATAACCACTCTTATCAAAAAAAGACACTTATTCAGTCATTTAGCCGTCTCTAGATAAAAAAAAAAACCTTTTGTCAAAACATTAATCAAATGGGTTAATAATGGCAAAAAATGGTAAAAATTTGGTGAAATTGGATTTTTTTTTCAAGAAAAAATGGGATGAAAGTGGCAGAAACTGGTGTAACAGGGTAAACAGTGTAAAAAAGAGTGGCAAAAATGGACTGAAAGTGTTATCAAATGTGGCCTTAACGGGAAAAAATAGAACAGACTGACAAAAATTGGTAAACTGGGTAAAAAAGAGCAGCAAATATTGGCTGAAAATGTTAGAAAAGGTTGCCAAAATGAACTAAAAGTGGCAGAGACAATTGAAAATGGGTAAAAAAACAAGTTAAATGGGTTAAAAATGGTTAAAATTGGTTAAAACTGACCAAAACAAATTGTGTAAAGGTGTGAAATTGGATTTTTTCAAGAACAAAAATGGGATAAAAGTGGCAGAAACTGGTGTATATGGGTAAACAAGTGTACAAAAGAGGGGCAAATATGGGTTACATGTGGCAAAAATGAACTGAAAGTGTTATAAAATGTGGCCAAAATAGAATAAAAGTGGCAGAGACTTATGAAAATGGGTAAACTGGCTAAAAAAGAGCGGCAAAAAAACGGTTACATGTGGCCAAAATGAGCTGAAAGCGGCAGAGCTGATGAAAATGGGTAGAAAGAATTTAAACCAGTTAAAAATGGCTAAAATTGGTTAATAATGGCAAAAAAATTGTAGAAAAGGTGATGAAACTGGATTTTTTTCAAGAACAAAAAGGGTTAAAAGTGGCAAAAAATAGACAAATAATGCAAAAAAAAAAGTGGCAAAACGGGCATAAACAGTGGTAAAAGGGGGCTGAAAAGTGATGGAAATTAGGTGGAATGGGATGAAAAATTAATTTGAACCTGCAAAAATTGGTTAATTGTGGTTAAAATGGGCAAAAAGGGGTTGATGGAGACAAAAACAGTTTAGAAGTGGCAAAACAGGCAGAAAAAGTGATGGAAAAGGTGTAAAATCGACAAAAATGGGTTTAAAGCGGAAAAAAATGTGCTAAAATTGGTGTTCAAAAGTGATAAAAAAGGGTTAACATCAGGTTCAATTGGTGTAAAGTGGAAACAGTCTTATCTAAAATATATTACTAGTTTTTTTTAAGTCATCTGGTGACCGCCTCTAAGTGTCTCACGACCTCAAATGGGGTCCCGACCCCAAGGTTGAGAACCACTGCTCTAGAGTATTAAATGATTTCTCATGCATTCCTCTGGGTTGTGAAACAAGTGTCCTCATGTTACCCATCAGCCCCGTTGTTTACATTCTTTATTGAACTTCTGTTCTGAACTTCACCAATCACTTTGACTTCTCTCTGCCTGGGACGTCAATATGCCATGAGGAAGACGTGGATCTCGAAGTGCTGAATCTGCTGGTTGAAGCTGATGTCGCACACACACACACGCACCTGTTTGGATGTGTGTGTGTGTGTGTGCTGTGTGAGTGAGATAAAGCAGCTGACTGGCAGAGCTTGAGACCAAACTCTGCTCTTTGATCTGTGAAGGAGAAAATCAGTCCAAATGTGACTCTCAACACTAACTACAGTCTCATATCTGACCCTCACTAACTACAGTCTCATATCTGAGCCTCACTAACTACAGTCTCATATCTGACCCTCACTAACTACAGTCTCATATCTGAGCCTCACTAACTACAGTCTCATATCTGAGCCTCACTAACTACAGTCTCATATCTGAGCTACACTAACTACAGTCTCATATCTGAGCTACACTAACTACAGTCTCATATCTGAGCTACACTAACTACAGTCTCATATCTGAGCCTCACTAACTACAGTCTCATATCTGAGCTACACTAACTACAGTCTCATATCTGAGCCTCACTAACTACAGTCTCATATCTGAGCCTCACTAACTACAGTCTCATATCTGAGCTACACTAACTACAGTCTCATATCTGAGCCTCACTAACTACAGTCTCATACCTGAGCTACACTAACTACAGTCTCATATCTGAGCCTCACTAACTACAGTCTCATATCTGAGCTACACTAACTACAGTCTCATATCTGAGCCGCACTAACTACAGTCTCATATCTGAGCTACACTAACTACAGTCTCATATCTGAGCTACACTAACTACAGTCTCATACCTGAGCTACACTAACTACAGTCTCATATCTGAGCCTCACTAACTACAGTCTCATATCTGAGCCTCACTAACTACAGTCTCATATCTGAGCCTCACTAACTACAGTCTCATATCTGAGCTACACTAACTACAGTCTCATATCTGAGCCGCACTAACTACAGTCTCATATCTGAGCCTCACTAACTACAGTCTCATATCTGAGCTACACTAACTACAGTCTCATATCTGAGCTACACTAACTACAGTCTCATATCTGAGCCGCACTAACTACAGTCTCATATCTGAGCCTCACTAACTACAGTCTCATATCTGAGCCTCACTAACTACAGTCTCATATCTGAGCCTCACTAACTAAAGTCTCATATCTGAGCCTCACTAACTACAGTCTCATATCTGAGCCGCACTAACTACAGTCTCATATCTGAGCCTCACTAACTACAGTCTCATATCTGACCCTCACTAACTACAGTCTCATATCTGACCCTCACTAACTACAGTCTCATATCTGAGCCTCACTAACTACAGTCTCATATCTGAGCCTCACTAACTACAGTCTCATATCTGACCCTCACTAACTACAGTCTCATATCTGAGCTACACTAACTACAGTCTCATATCTGAGCCTCACTAACTACAGTCTCATATCTGAGCCGCACTAACTACAGTCTCATATCTGAGCCTCACTAACTACAGTCTCATATCTGAGCCTCACTAACTACAGTCTCATATCTGACCCTCACTAACTACAGTCTCATATCTGAGCCTCACTAACTAAAGTCTCATATCTGAGCCTCACTAACTACAGTCTCATATCTGACCCTCACTAACTACAGTCTCATATCTGAGCCTCACTAACTACAGTCTCATATCTGAACTACACTAACTACAGTCTCATATCTGAGCCGCACTAACTACAGTCTCATATCTGAGCCTCACTAACTACAGTCTCATATCTGACCCTCACTAACTACAGTCTCATATCTGAGCCTCACTAACTAAAGTCTCATATCTGAGCCTCACTAACTACAGTCTCATATCTGAGCCTCACTAACTACAGTCTCATATCTGAGCCTCACTAACTACAGTCTCATATCTGAGCCTCACTAACTAAAGTCTCATATCTGAGCCTCACTAACTACAGTCTCATATCTGAGCTGCTCTAACTAGTCTCATATCTGAGCCTCACTAACTACAGTCTCATATCTGAGCCGCACTAACTACAGTCTCATATCTGAGCCTCACTAACTACAGTCTCATATCTGAGCCTCACTATCTACAGTCTCATATCTGAGCCGCACTAACTACAGTCTCATATCTGAGCTACACTAACTACAGTCTCATATCTGAGCCTCACTAACTACAGTCTCATATCTGAGCTACACTAACTACAGTCTCATATCCGAGCCTCACTAACTACAGTCTCATATCTGAGCCTCACTAACTACAGTCTCATATCTGAGCCTCACTAAATACAGTCTCATATCTGAGCCTCACTAACTACAGTCTCATATCTGAGCCTCACTAACTACAGTCTCATATCTGAGCTACACTAACTACAGTCTCATATCTGAGCCTCACTAACTACAGTCTCATATCTGAGCCGCACTAACTACAGTCTCATACCTGAGCCCCACTAACTACAGTCTCATATCTGAGCCTCACTATCTACAGTCTCATATCTGAGCCTCACTAACTACAGTCTCATATCTGAGCCGCACTAACTACAGTCTCATACCTGAGCCTCACTAACTACAGTCTCATATCCGAGCCTCACTAACTACAGTCTCATATCTGAGCCTCACTATCTACAGTCTCATATCTGAGCCTCACTAACTACAGTCTCATACCTGAGCCTCACTAACTACAGTCTCATACCTGAGCCTCACTAACTACAGTCTCATATCTGAGCCTCACTATCTACAGTCTCATATCTGAGCCTCACTAACTACAGTCTCATATCTGAGCCGCACTAACTACAGTCTCATACCTGAGCCTCACTAACTACAGTCTCATATCCGAGCCTCACTAACTACAGTCTCATATCTGAGCCTCACTATCTACAGTCTCATATCTGAGCCTCACTAACTACAGTCTCATATCCGAGCCTCACTAACTACAGTCTCATACCTGAGCCTCACTAACTACAGTCTCATATCCGAGCCTCACTAACTACAGTCTCATACCTGAGCCTCACTAACTACAGTCTCATACCTGAGCCCCACTAACTACAGTGTCATATCTGAACTACACTAACTACAGTCTCATATCTGAGCCTCACTAACTACAGTCTCATATCTGAGCCTCACTAACTACAGTCTCATATCTGACCTGCTTCTGTTACTGACAGTCATCATGCTTGGACTCTCTGGTTCGACATGTTTAGAGAAGAGAAAGAGGAGAAGGAGAAAGAGAGGGGGGACGGAATGGATTTTTCTGGTACTTGAGGGGGTTGACAACAGGGGCACTAACAGACTCTAGTCCACATTTCTGCATGTTTTCTGGAAGTTCACAGACTCAGTTACAATACCACTACAGATCATGGGTGCAGAATTAAAAGATTTATGAGTGTTTATCGCTGTTATACATGAAGAAACATGCAGGAGTGCATGTACACAATGACTCACTGCATTCACACTCCTGAGGAGTTCATATCTACAGCTATGTCACTCTGGGTGCTGATATAAACTTGTCTTTAAAGTCTAAAATATGTAACCTTTAAAGCAGATTGACCTTTTTTGGTAATGATAGCAACGTGGATAGCATCACAACTAAACCATCTGGAAGAAAATGTGACAACCTTTATGAAGTAATAATTAAACAATTGGGAAATGACGCAAAAATAAATTTGCATCAAATGGCTTGATGGCAGAAAAGGTGTTAAAAAGTAGCAAAACTTGGTTTTAAGTGTCAAAAAGTTGTTAAAATGGGTTAGAAGTAGAAAATAAGTGGCTAAAAGAGTTTTGAAGAGGCCAAAGATTGGTGAAAACTGGTTAAAAGTAGAAAAAATGAGTGGACATTTTGACCATGAATAAACAATACAACATCAGACCCAGTATAAAACTGGTTTCTAAAGTCCTTCTATTTGTGAGGTCCATGTTTTTGAGATCAGTTCAGCTCTCCTCGTGGGTATCCAGCCTTAAATGTGACCAAAGCTCACACTTAAAGTGTCAGACTGAAATGCAGCACCAGATTTAACCCTGGTCTCCGCCCACTGAGTCCTCCTACCACCCAAATCTGGACCAGGTTCAAGCATCAATCTTCTCTGAGAAGTAAACAATCAACACAATAAGACAGGGACCAGGACTGATGCAGATCACATGACAGCTGGAACAGGTTAGAGCAGTGTTACTCGGCCCTGCTCAACCAGAGAGCCAAACTGCTGAAAAATATATTTCTAAGAGCCACAATTGAAGTGGAGAAAAGTGGCGATTAAAATAAGTTAATGGTGGCAAAACGTTGTCAAAAAGGGGCATAAATCATAAAAAAAGGTAGTAAAACGTAAATTGAGTGGCATTTAACTGCAAAAGGCAGCTTAAATGGGCGAGAAGTGGAAAAAATAGGCAAAAAGGGGCAAAAAATTGCCAAATGCAAGATAAAAGTGTCAAAAATGGGTGAAAACAGCCAAAAAAAGTGGCATACGTGGGCTAAAAGTGGCAAATACTTGGAGAAAGGAGGTGAAAAAGGGCAGATTGTGGCAAAAATGGGTGGGACGTGACCCAAAAATAAGTTGAAGGTGGCAAAAAAGTTGTCAGAAAGTGTCAAAACCATGGCAAAAAAAGGTCCAAAAGCGACAAGAATGGGCAAAAATAACCAAAAGGTTGTAAGATGGGAAAGAAATGGGACCAATGTTTCAAATTAAGACATAAAGGAGCCCCAAATCCTCATTAGGAGCCACATGTGGCTCCAGAGCCTCAGGTTAAGTACCACTAGGTTAGACTCTGACCTCACCTGGGTCATTACGAGGGTCCTGAAGGATCACAACAATCTGACTGTAAAAATAAAAGCGCTTTACAGACACAAACACATAAAAAGGCTAACAACACTCCCAGCTTGGCGCCCGTCGGCTCTCCCATCTCCTCGTGGACCCTCCACGAGGCTGAGCGGCCCCGCAGGCTCACACCACCACGGTTAGACATGACCTGGGATGAGGACAGGATTACTCCCACCTCCACAGTCAGATCCACATCTTGAGAGCACATGTTAGAGCAGGGAGAGGCGCTGCACTTCACCCTGATTAGGCTCACGTGTGAGACCTAATGAAAGGGGGTCAGGGCCGTCAACGCCGCTCCACCCATTACGTCAGATACTCACAATCAGAGGATTGCACATCTGTCCTTAAAAGTTCTGAGGTTTCTGGTTTATTTCCTGAACACATCAGCGACATCCTCCTCCAACAGCTGCAGAGACGAACTAATACATGGTCTGGTCAGATCCTGGGGCACGGCTTCCAGGTTTTAATGGAGAGAATCTAGCCGCCTGTATGTGAGGCATTATTCTTACATCTTTGTTTTTACACAGGTGCTTTCTTTCCACATCAGGGTCTTTCCCCTGGTACCAGGAACCTTTTAGAGGAAGGTCAAAGTTAATCCATGGACGTGCTTTCATCGCCCAAAAATCCCCGCCTCAGGGTTGGAAACGCCAAATTACAGGAACTCCCGAGAAGGGTCCTGCTGGGATGAAGACTTTTATTTACAGCTGTTACTTTTTTAAACATTAACGGAACATTTTAGAACATTTTAGCGGGTTTTAAACACACAGAGCTTGAATTCTGCCTCAGGAGCTCTCGATCAAAACAACAGAAGACGGCTGCAGAGGCTAGCTGCTCAGCTTTCGTCCAGTCAGTGGAACTTTCTGCAGTTTCTCTCTCAAAGGTGTGTTGTACATTGACTGATTGATTTGCCAACTGCCGTAAAACCTAAGAAGAAGAAGAAGACAAGGGGACAAGCATGCGCAGAACGACCGGAATTAATTTAAAGTGGAATGAACGTATACATGATCGAGGAATTATTCAATTCTGATTTAAAATCAGAATAAACCACTTACTTTGGATTTACATGTAATTCGGAATGGTCATTTTTATTTGGAATTAGGTGTTTACAAGGCTTTTTTCAAGAGGATTTAACTTTAATTCTGAATTAAAGGGGAATTAAAGCTCTCATGTAAACGTAGCCAGTGTTACTCAACCCTGCCCAACCGAAGAGCCAAACTGTTGAAAAATGCCATCGCAAGAGCCACAATTTAAATGGTGAAAAGTGATTAAAATGGGCAAAAAAAGATGTTAAAAGGTGGGAAAATGGGGTAAAAGTTGCATTTAATGGCAAAAGGCAGCTGAAAGTAGTGAAAAAATTGCAAAGAAGCCGGATAAAAGTGGTTAAAACTGACGCAAAGTCACAAAAAATTGAGTTACAGGTGGTCAAAAAGTGGCAAAAGATGAGTAAAAGTGACTAAAGTGGGATAAAAGGCTGTTATAAGATGGGAAAAAAGAAGAAAGTTGCATTTAGTGGCAAAAGGCATAAAAGAGGCTAAAAATGGCAAAGAAGCAGGAAAAAAGTAGCTGAAACTGACGAAAAGGGACAAAAATGGGCTAAAAGCAGCAGAAATGGATTTAGAGTGGCAAAAAATGTAAAGAAAGGGGAAAAAATAAAGGTTGACAATTAAGTTTGACCATTACAAAACTGCCACGCGTTGAGTATCACTGGTCTAAAATGCACAGAAGAGTAAGGAGACATCCATTCAGTGAGGAGGATGAGGAAGATGAAGAGGACACACAGATGTTACTGAACACTACACACGTTCTAGCTGTTAATCTGAGACAGTGGTCTGGTCTTGGACGCGACGCTGGTCTTTACAGGGCTAACAAGTCTGAATCATATCAGGATCCATGTTTTATTATATTTCCATCCATTACTAACAGACAACCCCCCCGTCATCCTGATGGACCCGCTCTCCCTCCAATAAATAAACACAAATACCAGAGAGACATCTGCTTTCACTGTCCTCACTGTCTGTCAGCATTATTAAATAGCTTTGATTTTTTTTTTGTGCTGAAAATCAGAACATCAACGTGCCAAACATGTGCATGTGTGCTCTGTTATGCTTTCTCTCCACTGTGCAGGAAGAATTTACATTTATAGATCAAAAGCCATAGTAAATACGTAAAAGACTTTACATACAGATCAACTTCCTCTACGTAAACCCTCCAGAGAGCCTGGCGGATTGTTCTAGAGGTCCTGTATTCCAGCTTGCTGCTCCAACGTCTGAGCTTGTACTGTAA
The DNA here is from genome assembly GCF_018320785.1 of Cheilinus undulatus. Lineage (NCBI taxonomy): Eukaryota > Metazoa > Chordata > Actinopteri > Labriformes > Labridae > Cheilinus > Cheilinus undulatus. Next base: position 52,403,538 of record NC_054872.1, read on the forward strand.
AATATAACCGACATTTCAAACTCACTGCTCCTCAAGTTCAGTTCAAACCTTTATTTATTCTCCTCATACTGACAGTTTCTTTTCATGGGGGGCCACACCGGGCAGCAGAGTCAGATACTGGGCGTCTCTTTAAACATGTTTGACTCTAAAGTGGCTCATGCAGAGGTCCTCCAAGTTTAACGTGGGGCTGCACGGTTTCAGCTAAAAGCAAAATCTCGATTTTTTTCTCTGAAATCTTGATTTTCGATTACGATTTTTAGTAAAACCACTAAGGACAACAGAATAAATTATTTCAATTTTTTATTTCATAAATTGGCAAACAATTTGAATAAATATAAAGTGCAAACCTTAAACAAAGACAGATAAATCTCCCTAGGGATTAATAAAGTGCCCCGCTTTCACCAAACTTAAAACATTTACTGTAGTTCTGTGGCTTTATTAACATAAAAGAGATGCTTTCTAATTTTTTTCTGCTCATTTTTAATTCTTTAGTTAAAGGTGGAGGGGCCTCATAATGGTCTTTGCCCTGGGCCTCCAAATGACTAAAACCAGCCCTGCCTCACACCTGCAGCTCTCCAGACACATTGTTTCACCCTGCCTCATTTTGGAGCTTTGGTTTTACATTTCTGCTCTTTTGACAATATTTATGATCATTAGTGCATTAAAGATCAAATAAAACACCCACGTTTGGACAAATTTCACTAGATATGACTTCATCTCCACATGCAATCCGTGTGTGTTATAGGCTGCTCGTTGATGACGCGCAGATCTGGGTGTGAGAGAGCATCGGCAGGATGTGGCTGGAGAAAAAGTTAAAATGAGGAAATGGGAAGCTTCAGATTAAACACGGCAGCACACTTTAATGAATTACCTTATTCAAGAGACGCAGCACCGGCGGACTTCCTCTGCTCTCTTCTCTTACACACACTCCTCTGTCGAGCGCATCCGACGGTAATAAAATACGGATTTAAAATAATAAACGTTTAAATTTGGAAGTTAAAGCCTGTCTTCTTATGTAGGTAACAGATTTATTGATGTGACTACCGTGAATCTTTACTGATGACAGTGTTTACCTTCATAAAGTGTTTCAGTTAAAGTTTGTGCAGCTGTCTGCACGTCAGCAGACACGCTCAGCCAATAGAGGCAGCGACACACTGCATCTGGCTACTCGGGGGCTCAGTAGTAACAGAAACGAGAGAGGAAAATGATACAATTAATGAACAGAAAAGCTCAGAGTCGTGCTTGCCCGTCGGCTTTTTGAAGTTGCCCCGGGCATTCGGGCAACCGTTAATGTCAGACCCTCTATGTTGTAAGCGTGCAGCCTGGAGACGTAAGGGAGAGCCGTACCGTAATTACCCTAGTTAAAGGGAAAGCAGATTTTGCGATGTTCGTATTTTTGACATCGCAAAATCGGCTAAAATATCCGATTACAATTTAATATCGATTTATCATGCAGCCCTAGTTTAATGGCCCACGGTTGGTAATAAAAAGTTAATCTGAGGATAAACAGGAAAAACAGACAAAGGTGGAAATAAGAGAAACGAGAGAGGAAGAGAACTAGCTCCACTTTAACGCCTGCTTTCATTTGGTGTTAAACTGCAGCACTTTTACCGTCTGTATCTGTGCTGGCCTGGGTGAATTAGTCACTGTTAGTAATGAGGATTATCTCCACATGAGGGGAGACATTTAGCACTGACTTTCTGAAAATTCCTCCAATAACATGCAAGCAGATGGGACATGGTTGCTCATGCTGTTTGCTCAGCGGAGCAGTTTGCATGGGTTTTGTGGATTAGTGAACTTTCTGGCAGATCCATTTCCTGGTTGACACCAGACTGAACAAAACGGGAGAAACTCTCGTTATTCAGTTTTTTTTTTGTTTTGTTTTTTGTTTTTTTGACAAAAAAAAAACAGACAGAAAGACAGACAGACAGGTAGATAGATAGACAGATAGACGGATAGATGGATGATCTTACTATAAAAGACAATGGATGGCTCGTTTGACATGGAGGCTTTTATTTTGAAATGCCAACCTTTCCCAACGGCAACATGACTTCCTTTTCCTTAAATGAAGGAAACAAAATAATGGAATTGGGGGAAGAAAAAAAAAACTGGACCCCGTTTTTTAAAATGTTATTAATTTTTCTGTTTTTGTGACCAAAATGGAAAAAAAAGGGAAAAACTGCACTTTTTTTCCCATTTTCTTCCATTTTTGGTCAAAATCTAAGAAACTGAAAAATGTGAGTTTCTCCCATTTTTTTCAGTCTGGTTTCAACCAGGAAATGGATCTGCCAGAAAGAACACTGACCATTTTCTCTTTGGATGTGCTCTGTGGATCAAACGCTGTCTTCTTTGACGTTTGCACAGCGCAGAGCTGTGTTTTTTTCAGTGGATCTGCCCCAGAGTAAACAAACAATCAATGACAGAAGACAAAGAATAGAGATGCTCAGCGCCACCTCCTGCTTTCTTCTTGTTCAGAATCAGAGGATCTGTTTGAAAAGTCCATGCACATGAACTGTCCGGCACATTCTCTGTGCAGCAAATTCAGCATGAAAACCTCTGAGTTAAACCTGAGCTCTTCATTGCCCAGCACTACCAAGAAACGTCTTATCCTGACTGAAATTTTTATCCAAAACTTCACTGCAAACATTCAAAGAGAAAGCAAAGCCAAGACCTGACGTGGGAGTAGCGATAGAGTCTCTTTCTCTGGTGTGTAGGTCCATACTCAGCTGGGAAACACTAACATGTGTCAGCTTGGTCTTTATGTTTGGAGAAAGAGAAATACACAACCTTCAAACCCCCACAATCCTCAGCTGTGCGCTGTAACGACTCTGTCAAACACCCAAGGACGCCCAGGCTGCCCTGGGCCCCTCACTGTGGCCCCTGATGATTTCCAATAGAAAGCTCCAGAGCTGAGGATATTTATCCATGTGGTGTGATTTACTGATGCTAATTAGTCTGTTTGAAAGGCAGATGTTTGAGCTAAACACAGAAATCTAAGCTATAGGGTCCATGTTCGGAGCAGCGCTGACAGAAAACAGCCAGGACTGAAAATATGAGGAGTAAAGATGTAGAAAATCAGACTCAGAAGGTCTCTGAAGGAGTTCCAAGCTTCAGCAGCTGAGATGGAGACACTCTGCAGACAACAACTGTTGGCCGGGTTCTTCACCAGTCCGAGCTTTATGGGAGAGTGGCAAAGAGAAAGACACTGTTGAAGAAAACTCAGATTCAATCTGGACTAGAGTTCACCAGAAGGACTGTGGGAGACTCCATGGTCAAGAGGAAGAAAGTTCTTTGGTCTGATGAGACCAGAATGAAGCTTTAAGACCATCAGACAAGACGCCAAACACTGACATCACCACAAACACACCATCCCCACTGTGGAGCATGCTGGTGGCAGCATCATGCTGTAGGGATGCTCCTCAGCAGCATCATGCTGTGGGGATGCTTCTCAGCAGCATCATGCCATGGGGATGCTTCTCAGCAGCATCATGCTGTGGGGATGCTTCTCAGCACAGCAGCATCATGCTGTGGGGATATTTCTAAACAGCATCATGCTGCGGGGATGCTTCTCAGCAGTATCATGCTGTGGGGATGCTTCTCAGCATAGCAGCATCATGCCTTGGGGTAGTGAGGACAATCTTCTTCAGTCTGACAGAGAACTACGGCTCAGAGAAGATTTATTTTTCAGTCAGACAATGAGCCGAAGCATCCAGAGAAAGCTACACAGAAATGGTTCAAAGAAAACAAGGAAAATGTTCTGGAGTGGCCCAGGCCTCAATCTCGTGGAAATCTGAGTTACAAACGATCAGAGCAGTCACATTTAACTGCTATCTCTGCAGGCTGAGCATGCATCTAAAGATTTCTGCAACTTATGTCATCTTTTCTGCAAATTAAATGTCGGTAGAAATTCAGCTTTATGTTTCTGCGGAGCCAGGCTCTGCAGGTTTATTCTGAAATGAGGAGACTAAAGATGGCATGCTCTTAACGCTCTATCAACTAGAAATGTAAGCTGGTACTCATTCAGCAACTGACTCACAGAGCAGACTCATGAACTAACTAGCTAACATGCTGAGCAATGATCTGATTACAGGCAGACAAACATTTGACCTTCTTTAAACAGCTGTTCACCAGCAACTGCCAACATGGCTGCCAGACCACACGAAACTCATCAGGCCTCGGTCCACTTCAGGAGTCTGCCAGCTCTGCGGTGTTACTAATATGAGGTTAACCACGCTATTTAGTTTTATTAATCTACTGTGGTCCTAAAACCAGACAGGAACCATTCAGGAGGTTAACGGACGTTTAAAATCACAATCATCTTCCAAAAATTTTACAGAAAAGAAGTAAAATGAACCAGTTGGCCTGGTGTCGTCTCATTAGGATCGTCTTCCTCCTCAGTGATCCTTCTCAGAGGAGGGAAATGGGCCAAATGTGTGCTGAGGATAAATACTTGTGGTTAGCCAGAGTTAACAGAGAACAGTTAAGAGGTTTGGGTCAGAGCCGATAAAATCTGTCGCCACAGAAAACATGCAGAGTGAGTTATGATCTGCTGTAAACGCAGTAAGAGCCAAACTTGGACCAGAGTTCTCAGACACAACGACAGCAGAGAGTAACGACAAGTCAGCGCTGCTGGGGGGATATCTGAGCATGTTTGATTATAGAAACTCCGACTCCTCTCTGAGAATCAGCGTTTGGTTCAAAGGCTTGATTTAAAGCTGCAGCATCATCTCAACAGAGAGCAAAAACCAACGCTGAGGTCTATTTAAGGCTGTGGAAATGTCTGGACCTTTTTAGAACATGTTTGAAACAATACAATCATTTAGAAAAATACCAAAGCTTTAAAAGAGATGTCTGATCTTTAATTTTCAACCAGAAGCTGCTGTGATGAAGAGGGAGGCATTTAAATATACGCTCATTAAAACAGAGATGAAGATGATGGGAGTAGTGTTGCTAAAATGCTCACACATCTCTGGGTTCATGACTCAGGGCTTCAGCACTCTGCAGGAGGTATGACCAAACCACCAGGCATGGGGTGTCCAGAGGGACCCTCGGTCCAGTTTTGACCATCCTGAACAGAATTCTATACATCAACTGAAATATGGCTACATTAGAAGATGAAGATTTGAGTGACTGTATTGTAATTCTTTTTCTTTTTTTTTTAAAGGTTTATTTTTGGGCATTTTGTGCCTTTATTTGATAGAGGAGAGGATAGTGGATAGAGTTGGATACAGGGAAGAGAGCAGGGAGAGGCATGCGGTGAAGGGCCTCTGGCCGGATTCAAACCCGGGCCACCTGCGTACATGGGGCGCGCGCCTTATCCATTCTGCCACCTGCGCCCCTGTAATTCTTAGTTTGAACACCACCATGAACACGGTAGTGCCATACTGGGTGGCACTGCTGTGGTCATGGCGCAAACAAACATTTTGACCAGAGGAATTTGTGCTTTTTTTATGAGGGAATAGATGATAATGTAAATGGTAAAGATAACGACGACCAAAAACAGTAAAGATATCTGGATTCACCAGGTCCTGGTAAATAAAGACTGAAGAATGACGCTCATGTTCTCTTTAATCTGCTCCGTCTCAAGGTTTGATTTCTAAGGCACGCTGTGTTCATCTTCTTCAAGCACCAACACTCCTATAACATTTGCCATCTTCATGCAGTTTGCCCTTGTTTCTCTTTAAAAAAAGGTCAGGACTCAGCCAAAGTCTGGATATTTTCTATTTAGTTGCTTGATTGTAAAAATCCAAGTATATGGCTGTGATTAGCAGACTAAATACACGGCAAATATATGGACCTGTACTGCTATAAATATTGGACAAAATAAAGGCCTATATCGGCTAAAAATACATATTCCTATATTGACTGTAAAAATCTAACAATATGGCTGTAAACAGCAGACTAAATCAGCAGCAAATATTTATCAATACAAGCTGTAAATATGTGTCTGTTTTTGGCTGGTAATATTGGACAATATTTAGTTGTACATAACAAACTACACTGTCTGTGAATACCAAACTCTATTTGCCGTAAATATTGGCCTACATTGGCTATAAATCTTGACCTACATCAGCTTTAAATATTGGTCTACATTGGCTGTAAATATTGGTCTACATTGGCTATAAATATTGGTCTACATTGGCTGTAAATATTGGTCCACATTGGCTGTAAATATTCGTCTTCATTGGCTGTAAATATTGGCCTATATTTGCTGTACATATTTGCCTATATTGGCGTTACATATGAATCTAGATCAGTTAAAAATATTGGCCTGTATCAGCTTTTAATACTGGCTTACATTGGCTGTAAATATTGGTCTACATTGGCTGTAAATATTGGTCTACATTGGCTGTACATATTGGTCTACATTGGCTGTAAATATTGGTCTACATTGGCTGTAAATATTCGTCTACATTGGCTGTAAATATTGGCCTACATTGGCTGTAAATATTGGCCTACATTGGCTGTAAATATTGGCCTACATTGGCTGTAAATATTTGTCTACATTGGCTGTAAATATTGGCCTACATTGGCTGTAAATATTGGTCTACATCGGCTGTAAATACTGGTCTACATTGGCTGTAAATATTGGTCTACATTGGCTGTAAATACTGGTCTACATTGGCGGTAAATATTGGTCTACATTGGCTGTAAATATTGGCCTACATTGGCTTTAAATATTGGTCTACATTGGCTGTAATTATAGGCCTACATCGGCTGTAAATATTGGCCTACATTGGCTGTAAATACTGGTCTTCATTGGCTGTTAATATTGGCTTACATTGGCTGTAAATACTGGTCTTCATTAGAGGTAAATATTGGTCTACATTGGCTGTAAATATTGGTCTACATTGGCTGTAAATATTGGCTTACATTGGCTGTAAATACTGGTCTACATTGGCTTTAAATATTGGTCTACATTGGCTGTAAATATTGGCTTACATTGGCTGTAAATACTGATCTACATTGGCTGTAAATATTGGCTTACATTGGCTGTAAATATTGGTCTACATTGGCTGTAAATATTGGCTTGTATCAGCTTTTAATACTGGCTTACATTGGCTGTAAATATTGGTCTACATTGGCTGTAAATATTGGCCTATACTTGCTATACATATTGGACTATATTGGCTATACATATCAATCTAGATCAGCTTAAAATATTGGCCTGTATCAGCTTTCAATACTGGCCCACATCGGCTGTAAATATTGGTCTATATTGGCTGTAAATATTGGCCTATATTTGCTATATATATTTGACTATATTGGCTGTAAATAGTGGCCTACATTGGCTGTAAATATTGGCTTCCGGTTTCCCACTTGAAAATGTCTTGCAGCTTATCCTTATTTTCCCTGGACTTTAAAGTCTTCTGATTTTAAAATAGTTTCTTATCTGTTTTTAGATTTCTATTCATAAATTCCTTTATGTCCTACTGTTATATTTTGCAACTGTAACTCCAGAATCCATTCCCCTGTGGATTAATAAAGTATTTCTGATTAATTCTTTGGTTTTATTAAAGGAGTTTTTGCTTAATCCAGCATTCAAAGGATTTCAATGGGAATTAAATAATAGACATGGAAACCTAATCTTGCAAAAAAGACTTCTCAGAATAATTCTTTTACCAATCGCTGGAACAGTTTTGTTGAGTTTAAAGCTTCACCACCAGTTCTGCTTTTCCTTACAATCTGGACATCCCGTTCCCTCTTATATAATCACATTCTAATAATGCCACATTGCAAACCTCTCTCTCTGTCTTATATGATGAGAGCCAAGCTGCGTTTGAGTCTGTGTTTGATTTGTTTAGTCTGGTTTCAGTCACTCTGAACTCTCTGAACCTGTGTATGTCTGTGACTTTAAAGGCTTGTGTTTAGATGTGATGGCATTCTGACTTTGTTTAAAACTGTGTGTTGTTGATACGCAGCTTTTATCTCCTCTATGTCACTGGTCAAATCTCCCATGACTATTATAGACCAGCTGGAACAACAAGTAGACGTCAAAGAGACAACTTAAAGGAGAGGACTCAGTCCAGAGCTTTTGAAAGTAGGCACGGATTGTTTTTCACTGATTTTTCATGACTCAAAGAAACTTAAAGTTTGGGATTTCCCAGGAGATTTCAGCAGTGAAACAGGCTTAATGGCTGACACTCCTGGGTCTGTAATTGACAAAAACAAATACTTTCAGTGGGAAGAGAATGATGAAAAATGACCACGTCAAGAGAACTCTAAAACAGGCTGACTGGAATGTGCAGGAAATTCCTCATTATGAACTCCCAGAACCAATCATGAAAGCAGAAACATCCTGAAGTTGATCATCAGACTCTGTCTGTTCACATCATAAAGCAAGCAAAAATCCACAGTCTCATGTAGAGAGACCTCAAAACAGATCCGTCCACTAACCCAGCAACCACCAACATCAACCTCAAATAAACCTGCAGGGTTAACCCGTACAAGCACACAGAGCTGACCACAGAGACCATAATAGGAGGTTAAACCTCTTGAGACCAGAGATTACAGCTCAGAACAACAAGAAGAGTAAAAGACCAGAGCCTGGAGAAACATTTACATTCAACAAAGCAGGTTTAATGGTTGAATTCACAGGCTATGAAAGTTAAAATCTGATGATAGGACAAATTACAATTACTCAAACATTAGCTGGTAGAAATGTCAGGAAAAAGGACATACTTTGTTTCAAACAGTGTTGACAAAAGATTTTTTTGATAGTGATTTGATAGTGATGGAGGTGATTGGTTGATAGTGATGGAGGTGATTGGTTGATAGTCATGGAGGTGATTGGTTGATAGTGATGGAGGTGATTGGTTGGATACTGATGGAGGTGATTGGTTGATAGTGATGGAGGTGATTGGTTGATAGTGATGGAGGTGATTGGTTGATAGTGATGGAGGTGATTGGTTGATAGTCATGGAGGTGATTGGTTGGATAGTGATGGAGGTGATTGGTTGATAGTGATGGAGGTGATTGGTTGATAGTGATGGAGGTGATTGGTTGATAGTCATGGAGGTGATTGGTTGATAGTCATGGAGGTGATTGGTTGATAGTGATGGAGGTGATTGGTTGATAGTCATGGAGGTGATTGGTTGGATAGTGATGGAGGTGATTGGTTGATAGTGATGGAGGTGATTGGTTGATAGTGATGGAGGTGATTGGTTGATAGTCATGGAGGTGATTGGTTGGATAGTGATGGAGGTGATTGGTTGATAGTGATGGAGGTGATTGGTTGATAGTGATGGAGGTGATTGGTTGATAGTGATGGAGGTGATCGGTTGGATAGTGATGGAGGTGATTGGTTGATAGTGATGGAGGTGATTGGTTGATAGTCATGGAGGTGATTGGTTGGATAGTGATGGAGGTGATTGGTTGATAGTGATGGAGGTGATTGGTTGATAGTCATGGAGGTGATTGGTTGATAGTGATGGAGGTGATCTGTTGGATAGTGATGGAGGTGATTGGTTGATAGTGATGGAGGTGATTGGTTAATAGTGATGGAGGTGATTGGTTGGATAGTGATGGAGGTGATTGGTTGATAGTGATGGAGGTGATTGGTTGGATAGTGATGGAGGTGATTGGTTGATAGTGATGGAGGTGATTGGTTAATAGTGATGGAGGTGATTGGTTGATAGTGATGGAGGTGATTGGTTGGATAGTGATGGAGGTGATTGGTTGATAGTGATGGAGGTGATTGGTTGGATAGTGATGGAGGTGATCTGTTGGATAGTGATGGAGGTGATTGGTTGATAGTGATGGAGGTGATTGGTTAATAGTGATGGAGGTGATTGGTTGGATAGTGATGGAGGTGATTGGTTGATAGTGATGGAGGTGATTGGTTGATAGTGATGGAGGTGATTGGTTGATAGTGATGGAGGTGATCGGTTTATAGTGATGGAGGTGATCGGTTTGATAGTGATGGAGGTGATCGGTTGGATAGTGATGGAGGTGATTGGTTGGATAGTGATGGAGGTGATTGGTTGATAGTGATGGAGGTGATTGGTTGGATAGTGATGGAGGTGATTGGTTGGATAGTGATGGAGGTGATCGGTTGGATAGTGATGGAGGTGATCGGTTGGATAGTGATGGAGGTGATTGGTTGATAGTGATGGAGGTGATCGGTTGGATAGTGATGGAGGTGATCGGTTGGATAGTGATGGAGGTGATCGGTTGGATAGTGATGGAGGTGATTGGTTGGATAGTGATGGAGGTGATTGGTTGATAGTGATGGAGGTGATTGGTTGATAGTGATGGAGGTGATTGGTTGATAGTGATGGAGGTGATTTGTTGATAGTGATGGAGGTGATTTGTTGATAGTGATGGAGGTGATTGGTTGATAGTGATGGAGGTGATTTGTTGATAGTGATGGAGGTGATTGGTTGGATAGTGATGGAGGTGATTGGTTGGATAGTGATGGAGGTTGATTGGTTGATAGTGATGGAGTTGATTGGTTGGATAGTGATGGAGGTGATTGGTTGGATAGTGATGGAGGTGATTGGTTGGATAGTGATGGAGGTGATTGGTTGGATAGTGATGAGTTGATTGTTGGTAATGACAGAGAAATAGAATTATTACCTCTCTCAGGTTCAGTGTCAGGCTCAAAGACTCTTCAGGAGGAGGACAGAGGATGCTGATACTGAAAGATGCAAACATTTCATTAAAAAATATATATTTACTGCAACAACACTCTTATTGTTAATAAGCAATTTCCTTGTCATATCATCTCATTTACAAAGCATTTAGCTGATTCTTTTCAGACACCAACAGACACATGAAGTCGTGGTGCAGTTTGCTCCTGGTTTGTGTTTGAATATGGAGTGAACCTATCTGAACCTTTATTCATTATGAAGTGTCACTGTCATGCTGACGAAGGACAGTCCCATACACATGAAGATGATGAGTGAGAAGGAGGAGGAGAGACTGTATACACTGGCTAATGTCAGATGACTTTCACTGTTTTAAACAAAGCTTCCTCCCTAAAAGGACAACTCAAAGACAAAACAGCACGTCATCTTCATTGCTCTAGACCAGCGTTACTCACCCCTGCTCTGCCAAAGACACACAAAAAAAACCTTCACAAGAGCAACAATCTAAGGGGTGAAAAGTGGCCAAAATGGGTTAAAGTGGCAATAAAAATAAGTTAAAGGTTACAAAAATGGTCAAAAAATGGCAAAAAGTGGCAGAAATGGTTCAAAAGTGGCAAAAATTGGTAAGAAATGATGTAAAATGAGTTGCAGGTGGCAAAAATGGGCAAAAAGCAGAAAAGTCAAAATTAGTGAAAAGTGATAAAATGGACAAAAAGTGACAAAAAAGTGAGCAAAAATGGGCAAAATTTTTACACAAAATTGAAAAAAAAAGATGGTGAGAAGTGACAAAAAATATTTCACAGGTGGCAAAAATGGTCAAAAAGCAGCAAAAACAGCAAAATTGAGTGAGAAGTGACTGTTGTAAAGGGGCAAAATTTGAATAGAACAGCAAAAACATGGGTGAAAACATGGGGAGAAAGTGGCAAAATTGGGTGAGAAGTGACAAAAAAGATGAGTTGGAGGTGGCAAAAATGGTCAAAAAGTGGCTCAAAAGTGGGAACAATTGGTGAAAAGTGGCAAAATTGGCATAAAATGGAAAACAATTTGGTGAAAAGAGGCAAAAAGGGGTGAAAAGTGCTAATGTGGCAAATGTGGTCACAAAGTGGCAAAAAAAATGTGAAAAGGGGCAAAATTGGCATAAAATGGCAAAAAAAACTTGGTGAAAATTGGCAAAAACTGTGTAAGAAGTGACAGACAATGAGTTACAGGTGGCAAAAATGGTCAGAAGGGGCAAACACAGCCAAAATTAGACTAAAATTGACTAAAATGGACAAAAAGTGATAAAAATGGGCAAAAATGGTCAAAAGGTAGCTAAAAAATGGGAACAATAAGTGAAATGGGTAAGAAGTGCTAAAAATTAGAGTTTAAGGTGGCAAAAATGGTCAGAAGGGGCAAACACACAGCCAAAATTAGACTAAAATTGACTAAAATGGACAAAAAGTGATAAAAATGGGCAAAAATGGTCAAAAGGTAGCTAAAAAATGGGAACAATAAGTGAAATGGGTAAGAAGTGCTAAAAATTAGAGTTTAAGGTGGCAAAAATGGTCAAAAAGTGGCAAAAACCTGTGAAAAGGGGCAAAATTGGCATCAATGGCAAAAAAAGTCTGGCTGAAAAGTGGCTAAAATGGGGAGAAAGTGGCTAAAAAAAACTGAAATAAGGAGCAAAATTGCGAATAAGGGCAATGGAAATATACAGACAAAAAATGTAATAGACAATTAAGTCTGTCAATTAAAGTCTACTGGAAAAGTGTAGAAACAAAATGATCAATGTTACCTGAAATGGATAAATTCTGAGGTCAAAGTTTTCCTTTTATAAGGTTTTCTGGGGAACAATATTCAAACTTTAAAGAGCCACGCATTGAGTACCACTGCTCTAGACTGTCTCCACACGTGGATGAAGCCTAGAACCTGCTTATATGATCCATCCTCATTTCAGCAACATATTCACAGATGTTTTATGCATGTCATTTATTCTGAAGAGGTGGAGCTGTCTTACTGATGACTGGAAAGTTTAAGTGTGGCATCTTTAATTTAGAATGAGGGTCCTCTGCATAGAAAATGACAGCTTTTCTGCAAATGACTGCATATTAAGACACTGTTTGCTCTGCAGCACAGTTAGGGAGCATCTGACTCTATGCATGTGTTTTCTGAATTAGACAGAATCTTTGTCCTTCCTTGCACAGGGTTAAAGAGCACAAAAGCTGCAGTCTTTTTGTGAATCTATCGAGATCCATCGGTGCATGCAGACAGATGGCGTATAAAACCAAAATGACTTCCTGATCAGACAAAATTCCCCCCTAAGACCAGATAAACAGGAAATAAAACATCAATTATCATCAACAGAGGAATCCTCCGTCTGCAGGATTCACTCTACATGTGCTTAGATTTGTGTCTAAACAGACTCAACATCACACTTGAGGTTTATGGAAACATGAATAACACCTGTTGAGCTGCTCAGAGACACATAAAGAAACTCCTCAGCCATCCTCATAGAAACAGGGACATTTAGACAGAGTGTGGGAGTTTTTCTGCAATCTCTGGTAATTAAACACTCTAATTATCCAGTATGGGTGCCTGGGACATCTGTCTATGCTGTCCAAACAGATATGACATCACTAATATGTAATATCAATACCAACTTCCTGCATCTCTGATAACCAAACCACAGCAGAGCCACACACAGCTGTGACCAAACGCTGCCATTTCTACTGCACTGAACATTTTCACTCCTCTTTATTTCCACCAGCATGACTGGAAATGATCTCAACAGGATTCTAGAAAAGACAGCCCTAAAATGAATAAGGCTTTGATAAATCTGACCAGGGGTGTAGCTGGGATTCTGGGCCCCCCTTGACTGCCAAGACAAGTCACAAATGTTGAGTCTTTTTTTACAAATATCTCTGCATTTCCAAGTATTTTTGAAACATAATTTCTCCATTTATGAACTACATTTTTACTATGGTTAAATTTAATTTACTTGCATTATTTCACAGCGCTGGACTACATCATTGGACATTTTAAGAGAGGAGCAGTGTTGTATTTACCCTATCTTATGCAGATTTCAGTCTGTTGACTGATTCATTTAGTCCAGTGTTTCTCAACCAAAGAGCCAAACTGTTGAAAAATGCATTTACAAGAGCCACAATCTAAGTGGTGAAAAACGTCAATTAAGATAGGTAAAAGGTAAAAATGGGCTGAGAGCGGCAAAAACTGGGAAGAAAAAGTGGCATAAAAGGGCAGAAAGTGTCAAAAATGGGTGGGAAGTGACCAAAAAAAGAGTTCATGGTGGCAATAATGGTCCCAAAGTAGCAAAAACATGGCAAAAAAATGAGTGAAAAGTGACTCAACTGGGCAAAAATCAGAAAAAAGGCAGGAAAAACGGGCAAAAAGTGGCATTTAATTCCAAAAGACAGCTTAAATAGGCAGGAAGTAGAAAAAAAGGCAAAAAGGGGCAAAAAATGGCAAAAATCAGGATTAAAGTGTCAAAAATGGGCGAGAAGTGACAAGAGGAAGTGGCACTGGGAGAAAATTGGCAAAAATGGTCCAAAAGTGGTAAAAATGGGCTAAAAGCAGCAAACACTGGGAGAAAAATGGCAAAAAATAGAAGATAAAGTGGTAAAAATGGGCTAAAAGCAGCAAACACTGGGAGAAAAATGGCAAAAATTAGAAGATAAAGTGGCAAAAATGGGCTAAAAGCAGCAAACACTGGGAGAAAAATGGCAAAAAATAGAAGATAAAGTGGCAAAAAAAATGAGTGAGAAGTGACTTAAATGGGCAAAAATCAATAAAATGGTGGGAAAATGGGAAATAAGTGTCATTTAATTGCAAAAGACAGCATGAAAATTGATAATGTCACTAATGACTAAGAAAAATTCAATCAAAATGCACTTTTCATTGCAGGCTTCATAAGGGCCCCTCCCGACTGAGGGCCCAGGTAATCAGTACCCCCCCCCCCCAACCATGCTACACCCCAGAATCTGACAGAGCTGCAAGCAGCCGCAGGTTTTTTTCTCTGCAGCTCAATAAAGGTCCTTTAAGGGAACAGAGGAAATCTCTACCAGATAAAACAGTCAGCTGAGGGAAAACCAGGTCTCCGGGTTCCAGTCTCCAGACTCTGAGGGGAGTGACCTGCATCCTGAAACGGACCTGATCTGGATCTGATGGTCTGATTGGTCCCTGCCCTGGCTCGTTGTCCCTGCTAATGACTGAACATTAACAGATGTAAACTGTGACCAAAGAAGGCTCTGCTCTCTCGCCTCTCGTCGCTCGCCCTCGCTCACACGCAGACCTGACCACAGACGGGGCCCCTGGAGGGTTCAACAAACCGGCTCTCTAAATCTGATATATTTCTGTTCATGTGCATGCTTCATCCTGCAAAACGCCCCTCTGACATGAACACATTTAGATCTGGGCATTTAGAAGGAAACCGTGCATGTATTAGCTGATAGTGCTTTTACAGTGTAGTTCCCCTCTGCTTTATTCAGAAGAAGAAAGCTTTATCATAGCACTGTGCAAAATTGTTAGAGTAAGAAGGCATTTGATATCAAATATGTGCTCAGATAGTCCGCTGTAGTTTTAGCAGCCGTTTGAATGTTTATCCTACATGATGCATGTCCTGTTTTTGTTGAATAGTAAAACTGTCAGCCAGTAGGATTTTTCTATCCTCAACAATCTGGTTTTTATTAGACAAAATTACCAATGATGAAAATGGCTTTTGTTGCAAATTAACTTATAACGCAGAGTTCCAGATGATTGTGCAAACAGAGTTTAAAACACTCAGTGGTTTCTAGAGGATTGGAAACAGAAATCTGTCGTATGATCTGCATTTGGAGGTAATTTAACTCAAATCAAAGCTATTTCTATCAAAGCCACCTTTGCAGATCCAGTGCCATATTAACACAGGAGTCCTTCTCTGATACCACCTTAACACACAGGTGTCAAACTCAAGGCCCGGGGGCCAAATCTGGCCCATGGAATGATTATATCCGGCCCACCAGACCCTATCATATCTGTATTCTAACTGCCCCACCAGTATGAGGTCTGCAGTACGAAAATGTAAACTTCAACTTGATTATTTAAAATATTCTCGTTAAGCCATAAAAATCTAAATAATTTGTGTTTTATTTCATATTTTCAATTTTGCATCTCAAGATTAGGACTCAAACTTATAATTTTGACTTTTAATTTCATACTTTGACCTTTTCAACTCATAATTCTGACTTTATATGTCACATTTTATCTTTTAGATATTTTTAACTTTTTATGTCATCATTTTGAATTCTAGCTCATATTTTGACATTTTCAACTCCTAATTTTTGGCTTTTTGAATCTAATATTCGGACCAATCAGACTCACAATTTAAAATCTCAAGTCATATTTTGACTTTTAAACTCATGACTTCACATTTGATCTCATATTTTCACCTTTCAAACTTATGATTTCAACTTTATAAATGTCCTTCTAAATGTTCATCCCTTTATCAGGAAACTGCACCATTTCAGGCTTTAATCTATGAAACCTGTGACTTAATAATGTGGCCCACCCTCCATCAGTAGTTCCCCTCTAACGAGCTCACCTGGTGGACTAACGAGCTCACCTGGTGGACTAACGAGCTCACCTGGTGAACTAACGAGCTCACCTGGTGAACTAACGAGCTCACCTGGTGGACTAACGAGCTCACCTGGTGAACTAATGAGCTCACCTGTCTGAGACTGACGTCAGTGACGTTAGCTGACAGGAGAAGAAGTGAAAACTGAAAAACTAAAAATCAAATGTTTAACTGGACTCGTGTGTGATAATTTAGAACAGTTGTACTCAGCAGAAACATTTCAGGACAGTTTAAGTCAATGAAAAAGTCCTTAAAGTCAGTTTTTACTCAGATTTACTCTCTTTGAACTGATCTAATCTGCCAAATTCTAAAGTTCCTGTAAGTAAAGTCCTTTAGATCATTTAGATGATGCTCAGGAGTTTGCATGTCATTTTTTATATCCATATCTGGTGCACAGGACTTCTGCTGTCAAACAGTCCTCAAAATGGTTTCATTTTTACCAGCTTCATATTGAAGTTTTAGCTCTGAGGATGCTGCTCAGGTGTGTCGGTGTGTTTCTCCTCCTTCACTGAGCTGATGCATGTTTGGTATGTGACGCCTGGAGCTGAAAGTTCACGACTGTTAAACTCTGATCTGCAGGACTGATAATCCTGACTGCTGAAGGCTCTAATAAAAAAGATGAAGTGGCTTTAAGATGTTTCTGGAAGCTGCAATATGTTAACAGGTTGTCAGTTCATCGTCTTACATTTCCAAGGCCGCCCATGAGGGGGGATGGGGGGAGGTTTCTGGGGCGCCGCATAATCAGGGGCCCATGCAGGTCAGCAAAGTCATGCTCCAAGTTCAGCTGTGAAAACCATTTAATATTTTTGACATGAATAAAAACTACTCTAATCTATTTACATATATATGAAAGGGGGCAAAAAAGTTCAGGGAAAAGTGGCAAAAATAGAGGAAAAGCAGCAAAGGTGGGTTAAATGTGGAAAAACTCAAAAAACAAGCAAAAAGAGAGTGCTAAAATGGATGCAAACTGGATAAACAAAGTGGTAAACATGGAAGAAAAGTGGAAAGAAGTAAAAAAAATTGGTTAATAGTGGAAAAAATAGACAAAAAAGGAAGAAAAACAAAGTAGCAAAAATGAGCATAGTGGCAAGAACTGGATAATTTGGCAAAAACAAGAGGCAAACATGGACATAAAGTGGCAAAAACAACACGCAAACATGGACATCAGGTGGCAAAAATGGCCAAAAGTTGCAAAAATTGGCCAATACTGGCTAAATAAAGTGGCAAACATGGTAGAAAAGTGGCAAAACTGGGAAGGAATCGGAAGAAAATGGTTTATAGTGGAAAAATAGACAAAAGTTGCAAAAAGAAGTGGCAAAAATGAGCATAAAGTGTCAAAAACAACACGCTAACATGGACATCAGGTGGCAAAAATGGCCAAAAGTTGCAAAAATTGGCCAATACTGGCTAAACAAAGTGGAAAACGTGGCAGAAAAGTGGCAAAACTGGAGAGGAAACAGAAAAAAATGGATTAAAATTGGAAAAAATAGACAAAAGAAGCAAAAAGAAGTGGCAAACATGGACATAAAGTGGCTCAAATGGGAAAAGAAGCAGAAAGAGGTCGCAAAAATGGGTAGAGTGGCAAGAATTGGAAGAAAGTGGCAGAAATGAACATAAAGTGGAAAAACAGCTGCATAAAGGGGTGGAAAACAACACACTGGTGTCAACAGCAAAATGGTCTAATGATGCTGAAATTCACAACAGTGGCAAAAATAGTTATTAGAGCAAAAACGTGATCAAAGGAGCAAAGAGCAGAAGTGGGGTAGAGCGTTAAAAAGACGCTGAAACAGCTGGCAGAAATAGTGGTGAAAAGTGGATCAAAAGCTGCAGAAATAAAAAAGATTCTAACATCAGAACCCGGTTTATACTGATGATTGAAACTGAACTGTTACTGCATGAACTGGTGGATATTATAAAGAACCAACAGCAGCTGCTCTGATAGGTCAGAAATGTGCAGCAGATAAACATCCAGTGAAGCTTCACGTCTTTAATAAACTCGTGTTTTTTTTCTCTGATTCCATTTATGGTGATCAGGGGGAGTAAAAACAGAGCACGGGCTCTGGTGTCCAACCAGGCTGACACACGCTGATAAATCAGATGTGAAGAATGCTGCTGCATGTTTGTGTGTGAGAGTCCGCCCTGCTCTGAGTCATGAATCTACCCAGAGTTCAACACACCTGACCCCGGGGAGGACGAGAGGCAGAGTCAGACAGTGTTAGATATATATATATCGCCACAAACGTACAGGAGGAACAGACCGCAATTAATTTTTAGTTTAGTACACCAGGTAAACAAAAACATGAAAATCTTTATCAAACATTTAAAACATGAGAACAACGATATAAAGACTGATGAGGCTGAAAGAGAGAGAAAGACTGGAGCATGTGCAGATGGAGTTAGATGATGTGAGGATGGAGTTAGATGATGTGTAGATGGAGTTAGATGATGTGAGGATGGAGTTAGATGATGTGTAGATGGAGTTAGATGATGTGTAGATGAAGTTAGATGATGAGAGGATGGAGTTAGATGATGTGAGGATGGAGTTAGATGATGTGAGGATGGAGTTAGATGATGTGTAGATGGAGTAAGATGATGTGTAGATGGAGTTAGATGATGTGTAGATGGAGTTAGATGATGTGAGGATGGAGTTAGATGATGTGTAGATGGAGTTAGATGATGTGAGGATGGAGTTAGATGATGTGTAGATGGAGTTAGATGATGTGTAGATGGAGTTAGATGATGTGAGGATGGAGTTAGATGATGTGTAGATGGAGTTAGATGATGCGAGGATGGAGTTAGATGATGTGAGGATGGAGTTAGATGATGTGTAGATGGAGTTAGATGATGTGTAGATGGAGTTAGATGATGTGAAGATGGAGTTAGATGATGTGTAGATGGAGTTAGATGATGTGTAGATGGAGTTAGATGATGTGAGGATGGAGTTAGATGATGTGAGGATGGAGTTAGATGATGAGAGGATGGAGTTAGATGATGTGTAGATGGAGTTAGATGATGTGTAGATGGAGTTAGATGATGTGAGGATGGAGTTAGATGATGTGAGGATGGAGTTAGATGATGAGAGGATGGAGTTAGATGATGTGTAGATGGAGTTAGATGATGTGTAGATGGAGTTAGATGATGTGAGGATGGAGTTAGATGATGTGAGGATGGAGTTAGATGATGTGTAGATGGAGTTAGATGATGTGTAGATGGAGTTAGATGATGTGTAGATGGAGTTAGATGATGTGTAGATGGAGTTAGATGATGTGTAGATGGAGTTAGATGATGTGAGGATGGAGTTAGATGATGTGTAGATGGAGTTAGATGATGAGAGGATGGAGTTAGATGATGTGTAGATGGAGTTAGATGATGTGTAGATGGAGTTAGATGATGTGAGGATGGAGTTAGATGATGTGAGGATGGAGTTAGATGATGTGTAGATGGAGTTAGATGATGTGTAGATGGAGTTAGATGATGTGAAGATGGAGTTAGATGATGTGTAGATGAAGTTAGATGATGTGTAGATGAAGTTAGATGATGTGAGGATGGAGTTAGATGATGTGTAGATGGAGTTAGATGATGTGTAGATGGAGTTAGATGATGTGTAGATGAAGTTAGATGATGTGAGGATGGAGTTAGATGATGTGTAGATGGAGTTAGATGATGTGTAGATGGAGTTAGATGATGTGTAGATGAAGTTAGATGATGTGAGGATGGAGTTAGATGATGTGAGGATGGAGTTAGATGATGTGAGGATGGAGTTAGATGATGTGTAGATGGAGTTAGATGATGTGTAGATGGAGTTAGATGATGTGTAGATGAAGTTAGATGATGTGAGGATGGAGTTAGATGATGTGTAGATGGAGTTAGATGATGTGTAGATGGAGTTAGATGATGTGTAGATGGAGTTAGATGATGTGTAGATGGAGTTAGATGATGTGTAGATGGAGTTAGATGATGTGAGGATGGAGTTAGATGATGTGTAGATGGAGTTAGATGATGTGTAGATGGAGTTAGATGATGTGTAGATGGAGTTAGATGATGTGTAGATGGAGTTAGATGATGTGAGGATGGAGTTAGATGATGTGAGGATGGAGTTAGATGATGTGTAGATGGAGTAAGATGATGTGTAGATGGAGTTAGATGATGTGTAGATGGAGTTAGATGATGTGAGGATGGAGTTAGATGATGTGTAGATGGAGTTAGATGATGTGAGGATGGAGTTAGATGATGTGTAGATGGAGTTAGATGATGTGTAGATGGAGTTAGATGATGTGAGGATGGAGTTAGATGATGTGTAGATGGAGTTAGATGATGCGAGGATGGAGTTAGATGATGTGAGGATGGAGTTAGATGATGTGTAGATGGAGTTAGATGATGTGTAGATGGAGTTAGATGATGTGAAGATGGAGTTAGATGATGTGTAGATGGAGTTAGATGATGTGTAGATGGAGTTAGATGATGTGAGGATGGAGTTAGATGATGTGAGGATGGAGTTAGATGATGAGAGGATGGAGTTAGATGATGTGTAGATGGAGTTAGATGATGTGTAGATGGAGTTAGATGATGTGAGGATGGAGTTAGATGATGTGAGGATGGAGTTAGATGATGAGAGGATGGAGTTAGATGATGTGTAGATGGAGTTAGATGATGTGTAGATGGAGTTAGATGATGTGAGGATGGAGTTAGATGATGTGAGGATGGAGTTAGATGATGTGTAGATGGAGTTAGATGATGTGTAGATGGAGTTAGATGATGTGTAGATGGAGTTAGATGATGTGTAGATGGAGTTAGATGATGTGTAGATGGAGTTAGATGATGTGAGGATGGAGTTAGATGATGTGTAGATGGAGTTAGATGATGAGAGGATGGAGTTAGATGATGTGTAGATGGAGTTAGATGATGTGTAGATGGAGTTAGATGATGTGAGGATGGAGTTAGATGATGTGAGGATGGAGTTAGATGATGTGTAGATGGAGTTAGATGATGTGTAGATGGAGTTAGATGATGTGAAGATGGAGTTAGATGATGTGTAGATGAAGTTAGATGATGTGTAGATGAAGTTAGATGATGTGAGGATGGAGTTAGATGATGTGTAGATGGAGTTAGATGATGTGTAGATGGAGTTAGATGATGTGTAGATGAAGTTAGATGATGTGAGGATGGAGTTAGATGATGTGTAGATGGAGTTAGATGATGTGTAGATGGAGTTAGATGATGTGTAGATGAAGTTAGATGATGTGAGGATGGAGTTAGATGATGTGAGGATGGAGTTAGATGATGTGAGGATGGAGTTAGATGATGTGTAGATGGAGTTAGATGATGTGTAGATGGAGTTAGATGATGTGTAGATGAAGTTAGATGATGTGAGGATGGAGTTAGATGATGTGTAGATGGAGTTAGATGATGTGTAGATGGAGTTAGATGATGTGTAGATGGAGTTAGATGATGTGTAGATGGAGTTAGATGATGTGTAGATGGAGTTAGATGATGTGAGGATGGAGTTAGATGATGTGTAGATGGAGTTAGATGATGTGTAGATGGAGTTAGATGATGTGAGGATGGAGTTAGATGATGTGAGGATGGAGTTAGATGATGTGTAGATGGAGTTAGATGATGTGTAGATGGAGTTAGATGATGTGAGGATGGAGTTAGATGATGTGAGGATGGAGTTAGATGATGTGAGGATGGAGTTAGATGATGTGTAGATGGAGTAAGATGATGTGTAGATGGAGTTAGATGATGTGAGGATGGAGTTAGATGATGTGTAGATGGAGTTAGATGATGTGTAGATGGAGTTAGATGATGTGAGGATGGAGTTAGATGATGTGAGGATGGAGTTAGATGATGTGTAGATGGAGTTAGATGATGTGTAGATGGAGTTAGATGATGTGTAGATGGAGTTAGATGATGTGTAGATGGAGTTAGATGATGTGAGGATGGAGTTAGATGATGTGAGGATGGAGTTAGATGATGTGTAGATGGAGTTAGATGATGTGAAGATGGAGTTAGATGATGTGTAGATGGAGTTAGATGATGTGAAGATGGAGTTAGATGATGCGTAGATGGAGTTAGATGATGCGTAGATGGAGTTAGATGATGCGTAGATGGAGTTAGATGATGCGTAGATGGAGTTAGATGATGCGTAGATGGAGTTAGATGATGCGTAGATGGAGTTAGATGATGTGTAGATGGAGTTAGATGATGTGTAGATGGAGTTAGATGATGTGTAGATGGAGTTAGATGATGCGTAGATGGAGTTAGATGATGCGTAGATGGAGTTAGATGATGTGTAGATGGAGTTAGATGATAGAAGCGTGTGCAGTGATCGCCTCTCCTTAAAGCCTGTCTGTGGTTAAAGTTGTAAAATGTTAAAACCTGAAGGACTCCTCCAATCTGAGAGCAGCATTGAGCGGCTCTGGCGTGTTTCAGAGTCCTATAGGAGCGTTATGTAATCATTTCTGTTTTCTGTTTAGGGCTCAAAACTGAAAAAGTGAGATTAGAACCAGATGAGCTGCAGGAGTAGGGGGGTCTGGCATTCTGTCATCGGTCGAGTTACAGTGGATTCAGTCTCTGGGGTCCATATTTGACCTCTGTCTTACATGAAGCAGAGCAGCTATGGAAGCTCATTCAGGACAAAAACACTGAGTTATAACGACCTGCTCTGTGAGTGTAAAGATTCTGCAAGTCAAGCTTTAGAGATACGATGTGTTTCACACTCAAGCGTTCAAATTAAGAATACTATTCAATTACTGACAGTTTGGTGGTGCAGACTGGGTGTTTGGGGTTTCAGGGTCAGAGTTTTTCATCATGACCAGACACAGTGTGTTACAGTAGCCTGCACACGGCCGATCACAGGACCAAAAGACTGGACCCTGGTGATTTATATCAGTGCGTGTGTGTTTGATGAGTAGCATTGTCGCTAGCGTCCATGCTAACAGTTCCTCCATTTAGGAGCTGAAGGTGTGTCAGCTGTTATCAGGTTGTGATGTTGAAATTACTGATTTGCACCACTCTTTAACACCTTTTCACCACTGTTTCTGCCCTTTTTTAAAGGTTTTTTTCACATTATTCCACTTTAGCCATTGATCCATTTTCACCTCTTTTAAAAGATTTTCACTTTTCTTCATTGTTTTCCACCAAATCTCTCACACATTTTTGCCCCTTTTTGCCTTCATGGGTCAATTTTTTCACTTTTATTCCATTTGTGCCACTTTTTAACCATTTTTCACTGATTCTACCAGCTCTTTTTTTGCCGCTTTTCTTGACCAATTTTTGCATCTTTTGACCAATTTTTGCCACTTTTTAACCACTTTTCACCAATTCTCCCACCCATTTTTGCTCCTTTCTCAACCTTCCCAACAGGTTTTCCACTTTTATCCCATTTTTGACACTTTTTAACCACTTTTCACCAATTCTCCCACCCATTTTTGCTCCTTTCTCAACCTTCCCAACAGGTTTTCCACTTTTATCCCATTTTTGACACTTTTTAACAGCTTTTTACCAACTCTACCACCCATTTTGCCCCCCTTTTCACCTAACTTTACCCAGTTTTTCCACTTGTTTCTACTTTTTAACCACTTTTCACCAATTGTCACAACCATTTTTTCTCCTTTCTGACCTTTCTCAACACAGTTTCCCATTTTTGCCACTCTTCACTTGCTTTTCAAAAGTTCTCCCTCACATTTTTACCCATTTTTTACCTCACTGTATTCATTTTTTCCTCTTTTTTCCACTTTTTAGCCACTTTTCACCAATTCTCCCACCCATTTTTGCTCATTTTCCCCTTTATCAACACAGTTTTTCAACTTTTACCTGATTTTGCCACTTTTTAACCACTTTCTACTAACTTCCTACCCATTTTTGCCCCTTTTTGGCCTTTCTTGACACATTTTTGCATCCTTTTAACAATTTTCACCACCTTTCACCATTTTCCCATCCATTCTTTTGCTGTCATTATACTGCATAAAGGACTTTAGACTTAAACTTTTATTTTTTACAGCGCTAACATGTTTTGTTTTGTCCCTAATGAGCCTCCGTACAGTGTGGTACTCTCAGTTTCTGCTCTATGGTGTACCACAGTGACAGCAGAGAGGAACAGAAAGGACACAAACTCAGCACCAGAAGCTTCTAAAGACTCTGAGCAAAGACTCAAAGGTGATGGATGTCTGGAGCTGAATGTGTTAAACATCCAGATAATAAACATGAAGAAGTGAGGCTGAAAACATTCCAGACAAATCTAAAACAGAGACTGTGTGCTGGAGGGGAAGCACGCAACAACCGTTAAATATTTAAAATACAGAATCAGCACAGCAGGAAATGTTCATGTAGGACAGTGATTACAGGAATGTCAAAAATGTACATTTATATTGATATTGATCTCGACTGATCACATCCTTTATATTGCACTTTGAAATTCTGCGTTCTGACTTCCTGTTTGAACACAGACCGGCTTTTACAGAGAGATCAAAGATTTTAACAGGACCTTAACCTCAGAAAAAGGAGCTTGGTATGGATGATGAAGGTCACAGTAAAAAGGTAAATGTTTGTCTGAGTTTTTAAAGTGAAATGAGACATTAAGGAGCAGTAGCAGACTGATTTTACATCCCTGTGGCTGCAGAGAGACGCTGACGTGGATAAAAGTCTGATAAGGGACATAAAGCATGAGATTAATTAGATTAATTCATAATCTCCTAAGTATGCATTAATACTGACATCCCTTTAAAGGACTGCTATTTCACAACAAAGAGAGAGGAACACCCCAAGTTTTCTCCATATGTGGATAATGGCTCTGACTGTGGTTGGCTGGAGTCCTGAAGCCTTAGAAATGTCTCTGTAGCCCTTTCCAGACTCATCCATGTCAATGACTGCTTCTCATCCTTTTTTGAATTTCTTAAGCTTTCTCCATTTGTGGGTAATGGCTCTCACTGTGGCTGGTTGAATAAATATGCATAAATATGAAGACAGACTCCAGGTTTAATATGCTCTTATCTCCTATACCCACTGCCACGTGTCGGACGGTTCAGGCCTCCACGCCATCCATTAGTCCCTGATGATCGGACACCTCGTCAGTCCTAATATTACTAATAACTAACTAATAACTGATAACGAATAACTAATATCCTTATAGATGAAACGAAGGAAATCAAGCCTGCACTAAATGTGCAATTAATCACACAATTAACTACAGATTGACTGCGATTAAAAGTTGTAAATGTCTGAAAATGAATGAGATTTCTGCTGTTCTTTAAAGAAAGTCTCACATTATTGGTACCTCTTTGGGATCTTGGAGGCTCTGAGGTGAAATTTAAACCACCTTCAATTCAATTTAAACTCTTTTTGTACCCGTGGAGAGAAAAAAAAAGGCACTGAGAGCAGCAGAACACAATGTGATGTGATGACCGTCTTTCTAGTCTAGGCAGGAAACGAACTCTGTGCCGCAGCGTTATTGACTAAACCATTTACGGCCATCAGCAATCAAATCCAAGAGCTGGAGAATATCGGCCACAGATTTATGTCTCAATAATGTTTCATCACCACGGCGATAAATCAGATAACAGGTCCAAACTTCAGTCATGAGTTAAACCAGAAAACAAGAGGAGGCAAAGAAAACAGCAGATAGGTGCAGAAACCACGCCAAAGAAGACGCTAAAAATCACCAGTTAAAGAGAGAAGACTGGATCTGTCAACCTGCAGCTCTTGTGTAAAATGCTGGTGAAAATATAAATAAAATGCATGAAATATGGAGACTTCCAAGGCGAGGTGAACCCAAGATAGAGACTTAAACACATAAAAAAGCTTCCATTTATACTTTTGTTTGTTTTTCAAAGGTTATTTTAGAGTACGTTCATGCAGAAAAAGATTAACAGTAATCAGCTGATGTGAACCTGCAGATTTTAATGCAACATATGACTGAAGATGCTGCAAATATGCATGAATATGTAGGAAAGAGGGATGATTCCCAAAGCAAAGAGCTGCTAACTAAAGAACATTTCAATTAAGACCAGGAGACAAAAAAAGCATCTGTTTATTCTCATTCTAGAGCCGAGATACTCAACATGTGGCTCTTTTTTATGTGTAGATTTGAAAAATTATTCCACAGGAAAATTAAAAAAAAAGGAAAATTTGAACTCAGTAATAATTAACAAGTCACAATAATCAGTTCGTTCCTCACACTCATCCAGAAGCCTTCATTTATCAAACTTAATCGTCAACCTTTATTTCTGTCTGTATTTCCATTGCCCTTATTTGCAATTTTGTTGCCCCTTTTTTCTTTTTTGCCACTTTCAATCAATTTTGTATAGTTTTAGCCATTTTTTGCCACTTCTTTTTGCCCATTTTTGTCCCTTTTATTCCCTTTTCACCGGTTTTACCACTTTAATCCTGCATTTTTTATATTTTTTGGCCATTAAATGCCACTATCCTCTCATTTTTGCCATTTGCTGCTTTCTGCCCATTTTAGTCACTTTTACTAATTTTTTACCATGTTCTTGCTGCTTTTTGACCATTTATGCCACCTGTAAATATTTTTTGGTCACTTCTTACCTATTTCTTCCACCTATTTCCCCACTTTTATCCTGCATTTTCACCAATTTTTTGCCATTAAATTCCACTTTCCACACATTTCTGCCACTCTGCTGCTTTTTGACCATTTTTGCCACCTGTAACTAATTTTTTGGTCACTTCTCACCCATTTTTCCACTTCTCATCAATTAAGTCCATTTTATATTACTTTGCCCACTGTCACCCGTTTTTTGCCACTTCTTTGAGACTTTAAAATGATTTGTATTCCTACATTAACCCATTTTTGCTACCTTTATCCTGCATTTTTTTGCTATTAAATGCCACTTTCCTCCCTTTTTGGCCATTTTGCTGCTTTTTGCCCATCTAAGTCACTTTCTCCTCATTTTTTTGCCATGTTTTTGCTGCTTTTTGACCATTTTTGCCACCTGTTACTAATTTTTTTGGTCACTTCTCACCCATCTTTTCCACTTTTCCCCAAATTTTGTCCATTTTATATTATTTTGCCCATTGTCACCAAATTTTTGCCATTTCTATGCACTTTTAAATGATTTTTATTCCTACTTTAGCCAATTACTGCCACTTCTTTGTGTCACTCTTTGCCCATTTTCCCCCATTTATCCCATTGATTCCTTTTTTCACAAATTTTCACCACTTTTATCCTGCATTTTTTCCCATTTTGTCCATTAAATGCTACTTTCCTCCCACTTTTGCCACTTTGCTGCTTTTTGCCACTTCTTTAAGTCACTTTCTGCAAATTTTTTTGCCATATTTTTTGCAGCTTTTTGCCCATTTTAGTCACTTTCTCCTGATTTATTGCCATATTTTTGCTGCTTTTTGCCCATTTTTGCCACCTGTAAGTATTTTTTGGTAACTTCTAACCCGTTTTTTTACTGTTTTCAACCAATGTTGTCCATGTGTTTTACTTTGTCCATTGTCATCCATTTTTGGCCACTTCTTTTTGACTTTCAAATTATTTTTATTCCCACTTTAACCCATTTTTGCCAATTTAATCCTGCTTTCTTTCCCATTTTTTGCCATTAAATGCCACTTTCCTCCCTTTTTTGCCACTTTGCTGCTGTTTGCCCATTTTAGCCGGTGGTAAAAAAGTGTTTTAAAAAAAAAGGAAAAAGGGCAGATATGGCAAATATGCATGGGACATGACCCAAAAATAAGTTAAAGATGGAAAAAGTTGTCAAAAGTGGCAAAAATCAGAAAAAAGGTAGGAAAACGAGAATTAAGTGGTTTTTAACTGCAAAAGGCAGCTTAAATTGGCGAGAAGTGGAAAAAGGGTAAAAAAAAAAATGAGTCAAAGTGGGGAAAAAAAAAAAAAAGTGCTAAAAGCAGAAAACACTCGGAGGACATTGGAAAATATTGTCCAAAAGTGTCTAAATCATGTCAAAAAATGAGTCAAAGTGGCAAAAATGGTCCAAAAGTGGCTAAACCATGCAAAAAAATGAGTCAAAGTGGCAAAAATGGTCCAAAAGTTACAAAACCATGCAAAAAATGAGTCAAAGTGGCAAAAATGGTCCAAAAGAGGCTAAACCATGTCAAAAAATGAGTCAAAGTGGCAAAAGTGGTCCAAAAGTAGCAGAACCATGCAAAAAATGAGTCAAAGTGGCAAAAATGGGCAAAAATCAGCAAAAAGGTAGGAAAAATGGGCAAAAAGCATCATGGAGTGGCAGAATTTGAGTCACTTTCCCCTCATTTGTTCCCATGTTTTTGCTGCTTTTTGCCCATTTCTGACAACTGTAACTATTATTTTGGTCACTTCTCACCCATTTTTTTCCACTTTTCCCCCAAATTTGTCCCTTTTATATTACTTTACCAATTTTTGCCACTTCTTTGCTATTTGTGAATTTTATTTTATTCCCACTTTAACCCATTTTTGCCACTTTTCACCACTTAGATTGTGGCTCTTGCTAAGGTATTTTTTTAATGGATGAGCAGGATTGAGTTACACTAATCTACAGCTTTACAAAGGATAATTTCCCTTATTCTCCATAAATCCCTGCACACATTGATTTCCAAAGAGTAAGAGTCAAACCTTTAGAAGTTAAAGGACCCAAACATGATTCTAACTGGAGTTTTCTTCCTCTAAAGACTGGATTGAAGTGATATATAAGAAAACACAGTCCAGTGAAAAGTCTAAAGTGAAGTCCCTTGGCTGAAAACAAACTCTCCTCTGCACACCTGGAGGTATTTCTGCTCAAAGCTGCAGAGCTCTCATGCAGAATTGAGCTCTGGCCTGTTTCCATTCATGCAGGAGTAAAGAGACACTTACAGATGTGCTGCTCTGCGTCCGCACCCTCCGCACGCTCAACACACGAGTCCTGCCATGGAGGGAGGCGCAGGCTTGATCCTGCAGGAGGAACACCTCCCAGCTGTCTGCTCCTCCCACCCCGGAGATCTGAAGAGGTGGAGGAGGGAAATCCTTTACACATGTAGCACAACCTCAGAACTACAGCTCAGAGGAGCAGGTCACTCTGGACTTTCATATGAACTCACTAAAACAGTAGTAAACTTTGGGTTTAACAGCGTCCCTGCCAAATTACAGCTGCATGAATTTACTGATGCAGATGTGATCTAAAACATCTGACATGAACTAAAGCAGTGTTACTCAACCAAAGAGCCAAACTGTTGAAAAATACATTTGACAGCCAAAATCTAAGTGGTGAAAAGTGGCAAATAAATAAGTTTAATGTGGCAAAAGTGGTCAAAAAGCAGCAAACATTGGAAGAAAAGTGGCGAAAAAGGACAGAAAGTGGCAAAAATGTGTGGAACGTGACCCAAAAATAAGTTAAAGGTGGAAAAAAGCTGTCAAAAAGTGGCAAAAATCAGAAAAAAGGTGGGAAAATTGGCAAAAAGTGGCATTTAATTGAAAAAGACAGCTTAAATGGGTAAAAAGTGGCAAAAATGGGCAAAAAAAATGCAAAACACAGGATTAAAGTGTCAAAAATTGGGTGAAAAGTGCCTAAAAGAAGTGGCAAGAATGGGCTTGAAGCAGCAAACACTGGGAGAAAAAGTGGCAAAAATGGCTGAGAAGTGGGAAAAAAGGAGTTACAGGTGGCAAAAATGGTCTTAAAGCGGTAGCTCAACACTGGGAGAAAAAGTGGCAAAAATGGGCTTGAAGTGGCAAAAATGGGGAGAAAAGTGGCAAAAAGTGTCGAAAAAGGGCAGAAAGTGGCAAAAATGGGTGGGACTTGACCCATAAATGAGTTAAAGGTGGCAAATTTGTCAGAAAGTAGAAAAAAAAACAGAAAAAAAGGTAGGAAAATGGAAATTGAGTGGCATTTAACTGCAAAAAGCAGCTTTAATGGGCGGGAAGTGGCAAAAAGCAGCAAAAATAGGCTAAAAAATTGCAAAACGCAGAATAAAAGTGTCAAAAATGGGTGAAAAGTACCAATAAGAAATTGCAAGAATGGTCCAAAATTGGCAAAAATGGGGAGAAAAGTGACAAAAATGGTCCAAAAGTGGTACAAATGGGAATAAAGTAGCAAAAATTGTCCAAAAGTGGCAAAAAATGGGGAGAAAAGTGGCAAAAATGGTCCAAAAGTGGCAAAACCATGGCAAAAAATGAGTGAAAAGTGACTAAAATGGGCAAAAATCAACAAAAAGATGGAAAAAATGGGCAAAAAACGTCAAAGAGTGACAAAATGGGAAATCGGTGGCATTTAATTGCAAAAAGCAGCTTAAATGGGCAAGAAGTGGCAAAAAAGGCAAGAAAAAAAACAGGATGAAAGTGTCAAAATGAAGTATCAAAATGGGAATAATGTTTCAAATGAAGACATAGAAGAGCCACAACTCATTAAAGAGCCACATGTAGCTCCAGAGCCACAGGTTGAGTATCACTGCACTAAAGAGTTAAAAATATCAGCATCAATGTTTAAAACAACCTCAGCTTCTAGGACTAAAACACAGAAACTGTTAAATCCAGACTGCAGGGAGAGTCTGAAGAATACTGTAATCTGGGAACAGAGTCAAACACCTTCATACTTCCTGAATGAGAAAATCTGCAAAGAGGCCAAAAATGTAGCAAGAATGAGAGAGAGCCAAAGATTAAAGGGATAATCCTGAGTTTTTGAACAGCACTCTTTTCCACATACTCAGGATGTAAAACGACACTGATAGCCCTGAGGATAGAATATAAAAGCTTGGAGCTCATGCCAGGATTCATTCAATATTAGATGCATATAGAGAAATTTCAAATACAGCCCCAGTTCCAAAAAAGTTGGGGCGCAGAAGTCGATGGTTGTCAAATCTCACAAACCCATATTTATTCACAATAGAGCATAAACTACATATCAGATGTTAAACTGAGACAGTTTATCATTTTAGGAAAAATATGAGCTCAGTTTGAATTTGATGGCTGTGATACATCTCAAAAAAGTAGGGACAGGGCAATAAAAGGCTGGAAAAGTAAGTGGTTCTAATGAAAAACTTGTTTGTGCACCACACTGTGATCACTAGCAGCTTTGTTTTATAAAGAGAATAAACTTTTCTGGTTTGGATCAATCTTCAGTGAGGCATAAAGAGCTGATGATGGAGGGAAAAGAAAGGAAGCTGCAGTTCTACCACTGAAGTCAGAGCGGTTAAGTGCAGCAGGAACCGAGTCTGCAGCCTCAGAGACTCAGCTCAGATATGATAGACCGGCTTCCTGTGAGGGGCCCTGAGGAAGAGGAGGGGCTCAGGCTCAGGCCTGCTTCTGGTCCAGACCATTACAGATGCAGGCTGTTCCAGAGTACTGTCCCTGTGGAGAGGGGCTTTCCATA
Organism: Cheilinus undulatus; assembly: GCF_018320785.1. Taxonomy (NCBI): domain Eukaryota; kingdom Metazoa; phylum Chordata; class Actinopteri; order Labriformes; family Labridae; genus Cheilinus; species Cheilinus undulatus. Next base: position 52,435,028 of record NC_054872.1, read on the forward strand.
GAAACCCACCATGAGCAGATAAAGCTGAGATGGATAACGTCTGAATGAGGCTGAAACCGTGGAGAGGTTAGGGCGGAGCTTCACCGTCATTAGGACTCTGGTTATTGACTTTAAAGACCAGGCTGCATGTTCTTGCTCTGAGAGTTAAATGTCTGGTTCTTTGGGCCGTTACCCAGAGTTCATGAGCATAGGTGAGGGTTTGAGAGCTCTGCCTTTGGCTTCAGCCCCCTCTTCATACCACTGCACCCTACCACCAAACCCATCCCTGCAGGTGCTGCGGGAGTCCACTAGGGATAAAACATGAGAAAACATTTGAGTAAGTTGAGTTTTTAATCAGTAAAGTGTGCGACCATTTCTGCAAAAGAGTGTCCTCATGGAGGCTGACGCTTGTTGGGCTTAGAAAAGTTTAGGATACCTGATGTCGGACACAGATGCGGAGAAAGGATCCACACCAGAGCAGACGTGAGAGCAGGATCAGAGAAACAGTCTGAGGGCCTCTGGTGGACTGATGAGGAATGGCACAGGAGTGAGAGAGGTGGAGAGCACAGAGGAAGGACAGAGACCAGAGACCAGCACCCGCTGAAAGTCTGAAACCATTAATGAAGACCTCAGCCTGAAAAGACTGAGAGCAAAAGCTATAAAACAGATTTTCCTGTGTTATTGGTTTGGCTGTGAGACTTTCAGATTTGTAGTGTTTATTCCTTTAAGACAATGGTTCCCAGCCTGGGGTCTGTGGACCCCTGGGGGGGCGCCAGAGATCTCAGATGATATGCATCAGTGCCACCCTAAAAGTAAAGAGGATCGGATAATGTTTAAGAAGAAGCTGATCAATCGATCATCTGTAATCTATCTTCTTTAGGGTCTCAGTAGTCATGGGGTAAGAGGGGCTGGGAGCATTCATGCTCAGACTCACATCTATGGGCAATTTAGACTCACCAATTAACCTAACAGGTACGTCTTCTAGAGATGGTTGATACAGCGGTAACAGACGGTGTCGTCCTGAACATGTGACCGTTTTAAAAAAGTAGGTCTTCAGGGCGAAAAGTGTATTTTTTCATTGTGTACCCATAATCCTTTGCATTCCACTCAGCTTGATCTAACAGTGTAAAGATAATGGATATACTACGAGTGGCGAGGGAGGACGAGTCAGTAGGGGTACCTGAGTGACTGAAGTTTCAGGGCGCGGTTGCATTCACATCACAACCGAACCGGGCCAGAGTCCACTTGAATCGTGCTCGAGACCACCAAGTGGGCCCAGGCCCATGCACTGACCAAAACGAACTGGACTTTAGGCTGAAGTGCACTTGGATCCGGGACCGGGCCCCTCGTGTGAAAGCACCCCGAGATTTTTAAATCTGATACGTGGAAGAATTTTGGTTTCCTGGTGTTAAGAAAAGAGAAAGTAGAAACAATGACAAACAAAAAACAGCATGCAGACCCTGTCAGACTGTGGATGAAGAACATGAGCGACATAAGAAGCTACTCAGTAAATCATTACCCAAAGAAGCAAGGAGCCGAATCCGGCCATGCCTGGGCCTGATACCCGGGCGTGGTCCGTTTGCATTTACACTCACCATTTGGTAACGATTCTGGGCTCAAGTGCACTCAGATCCGGGACCGGGCCCCTCATGTAAAAGCCACCTAAATAAATGCTGATGTCACTTGATTCCCCCAAGTCCTTATTTGTTGTCTTGTTTTTAAAAAGCTAGAGTAAACACCATACCGTGGACACGTATCATCACAACCTGAGATTTTGATAAATCCTTGATGTCATCACTAATGCTGTTTCTGAGGGAGAAAAGCTGTTAAAAGTGGCCTTTACAGTTCAAACGTCATGTAAAACATTCTTGAATACACACAGGGCGGCCTCTTTTAACAGCTTTTCTACCTCCTTCTGAAAAATTCACCTGTTTCTGTATTTTAAAGAGATCTTGAACAAGTAGCAATCTTTAACGTGTGTTACATAAACAAAGGGATTGTTTGCCTCTAGACTGTTTTATCATCCCGCTTTTAGACTTTAGTTAGAATGTGATTTTGCTGATTTGTGACTGGACTAGGGCTGGTTAACTAGTCACAAATTCAATGAAATTGGAATTTGGCTTGCTGTAATTTACAAATCGCAGCAGTTGCAATATTTTTTAATTTGAAATGTGTCAAAATAGCATTTTTATATATTCTTATTTTCAGCAGCAGAGATTTTCTGCACATTATGCAAACATTCAAGTGTCAGCACAGTGGCCTGTTTAAACATGACGTACTTCTCAGTAACTCCTGCTCGCATTAATGCTGATGCACCGCTCTGCCTGATGAGTGTGACATCGTTCCCTCTCTGACTAAACGTGCTGCAGATGTTGGAGCCTCAGTCTGTGAGTCTGAGACGGTTATTCTGGCAGACATCGGGGTGGATTTCTAGAGAACAGAGCTGACAGGACTCTTTCGTGGAGAACTATTTGGTTTGGCCGATAGAGAGAGGACGACAGAGGAGACTTCTGGGAGAACTCTGTGGAGAAAATATGAGAGCATGTGTTGTCATGTGACATGAGTGTATGTGGCGGTCAAGAGGAAACACGGAGACAATTAGAGATCATTTGTTGGAATGGAAAACAGATCAATCACGTTTATGCTGCAGATGCTGCTACCAATCATGGTCATTGCTCTGAAATACACTACATGGACAAAAGTATTTGGCTGCACCTGTTAATTATTGAACTCAGGTGTTTCAAGCAGACCCACAGCTGCACAAAACCATCACCTATCCATCTCAAACATCTGTGATCCTAAATGGTCGTTCTGAAGAGCTCAGAGACTCCAGCATGGTTCTGTGATGGATACAGAGCAGGGTCAACAACTGCTAAGGATCATGGGTAAAAGTCTCCAAGTCTCTGCTGATTCCTTCGCTAGAGAGTTCTGAACTTCCTCTGGCATTAATGTAAACACTAAAACTGCAGCAGGAGCTTCATGAGTGGGTTTCTATGGCAACAGCTGCATGCTTGCCTCCCATCACCAAGTCCAATGTTGTCCATTTCTGTCACTGTTTACGTTCATTTTTGATACTTCTTTTTGGTACTTTATCCCATCTGGTCTCTTTTTTCAAGTTTTGACCTTTTTCAGATGTTTGTGGCCATTTTCGCCATTATTTTGCAACTTATTGTTCATTTTTGACTCTTGTTTTTACTACTTTAGCCCCACAAGGGGAAATTCCAAAGAAAATTTGAATTTCCCCTTGTGGGACTAATAACCAAATATCTTATCATTTTTGCTGTTTCGTTTTTTTTTTCTTTTGGGGTACCTTTTAACCCTTTCCACATGCTTGTGGTCCATTTTTTGCCACTTTTTGTCATTTTTCTGACACTCTACATTAATTTTTGATGCTTGTTTTTGGTACTTTTATCCCATTTTGCAGATCTTTGCCAAATCTTGTCTCTTTTTGCCACTTTTGATCATTTTCAGATGTGTCTGGCCCTTTTTTGCCCTTGTTTTGACACTCTACATGAATTTTTGATACATGTTTTTGGGATCTTTATCTCATTTTTACTGTCTTTTGCCACTTTTAACACTTTTTCAAATGTTTGTTGCTTCTTTTTGCCAATTTTGCCACTGTCTGCTAGTTTTTCCCATGCCACTTGTTCATTTTTGCTCTTCTTTTACCACTTTATGCTCTTTTTTTAACACCATTTTTGGTACTTTTATCCCATTTTTGTCACTTTTTGCCATTCTAAACTGACTTTATTGCAGCTTTTCACCCATTTTTGCACATCATTTGCCAGTTCTACACATTTCTGCCACTTCAGCTTACAAAGACTATTATACTACAGTATCAATAAATAAAATGAGTTTTGCTGCATTGGTAAGAGTGGTTATTGTCCAGGCTAAAAATAAAATATGGTTTTCACAGATCACCTTATAATGAACCATGATCCTGACCTCCATGGGCCCCCAGTTTGGCTGGGGCCCAGAAAACTTTACCCTTCACCCCCCTTATGCATGGCCTTGTGCCTGACTGCATTGTTCCATCTGTGAAGTTTGGTGGAGGGATAATGGTATGGGGCTGGTTTTCAGGGTCTGGACTAGACCCCTACAGTGAAGGCAGATCTTAATGCTTCAGCAGACCAAGTCACTCTGGACAATGCTATGCTTCCAACAGTTTGGGGAAGGCCCTTTTCTACTCCAGCAGGACTGTGGCCCAGAGACCAAAGAAGGACTAGAAAGACCTGGTTTGATGAGTTCAGAGTCCAGACCTCAACCCCATCCAGCACCTTTGGGATGAAATTGAACAGAGATTGTGGTCCAGGCCTTCTGGTCCAACATCAGAGCCTGACCTCATAAATGTTCTACAGGATGAATGGACACACATTCCCTCAGAAACACTCCAGAATGTTGAGGAAATCCTTCAAGGAAGAGTGGAGGCTGTTAGAGCTGCAGAAGGGGGACCAACTCCATATTAAAGTGCATGGATTTGATTTTTACAGCCCCCTTGTTGGTGTAAGGGTCAGGTGGCCAAATACTTTTGTCCACATGTCGGTTAAGTAATGTGTTATGTTGGACTCCCTGACGGTCCTGATAGTCCAAAACTCACATCAGCCAACAGACCCTCACTGTGGCTGTCAGAGAGTTATAACTGGGGTCAGAGGTCATCGTTTCATCTGGTTCTTTAACACTCCAGAGCCATGAAGGCTGCAGCATGACGCTGTGTGAACCTCTGACTGTGCCTCAGCGACCACACGTACAGCACAGTCAAACATAACGGCCTCATTTTCAGGATCTGGCTGAGCTTCGTATCTCTGATAGCTTCCACATGCTAGCGTACAAATGTGAATGTTTTCTGTGTTGTTGGATGTGTGAATGTGAGCCAGCTCTCCCTGAGCTGGGAGCAGTCCTGAAGCCAGACCAATCAGAGCTCAGAGAGAGGAGGAACAGCAGGAAACCGTCAGACGTTTGACACTGGACCGCGTGGAGAGAGGATCCTCTCTGCTGCTGCTTCTTATCTCAGCCTGAAGATCATCATTCAGGATGAGAAAAACCACAAAACCAGACACTGTACAGATGACAGCAAGACTACGGAGCCAAAGACTCTTCTAGAAAGAAAACATGCTGTCATGTCTGCAGCAGAATCCCTCATGTCCACTCAGACGGTGCATCACTGTGGATTAACAATTGTTTCAGCATTCAGATACCAAGTAGCTCCACTCTAGTCCATACATCCACACTCTGCAGCAACAACCAGTATTCAGTGATGACCTGATATCAGACCTTCTCTGTCTAACAACAGCCTGTACGTCATTTCTGACCATGTCTTGGCATCCCTCCATGCTCATAAGAATGAAAGGGGGCCAATTATCCATGAGCTAAGAGACTAGCGGTACCTCTTGGACAGCTTTTCTCCCTCATGCTACATAAACATGCTTTTAAAGGACACACTGATACACTATTCATGCAACTTGTGTGTACCGGTTAGACTGAAAGGACAAATCAATATGACAGGATATCAGGGACACACTGTGATGAGTTGTCTGTGGATGAGACGGTTCTAAAAGCTTCCAGATTCCAAATACTCCGTCTGTGCTGCATTCTGGGTGCCCAGCTCTTTGCTCTGACCAATGGGGAGCAGCTGGAGACCAGGAGGCACAAAAGCATTATCAACTAGGAGCTCACACGGGATGGGTATGCAAACAGCAGATTCTTTATTTGAGGGGATTGTTCTGGGATGTCCAGAAGACAGTCATTGACACAGAAGGTTACTGCTGAAGAAGCTGGCTGTCCACAGACAGCTGAATCCAAGCACATTTATGGAAAGATGAATGGAGAGAGCCGCCATGCACGCACGGACCCAGGACATGGACAACAACTGTCACAGTCCTCATGTCAAACCACTCCTGAACCAGAGGGAACGTCAGAGGTGTCTTACCTGGGCTAAGGACAAAAAGGACTGGACTGTTGCTCAGTGCTCCTCTTTTCCCAGAGTCTGGAGAGAGAGAGGAGAGGACCACAATCCAGGTGTCTTGAGATCCAGAGTGAGATTTAAGGAAGTTTCAGAGCCCTTCATGCTTCCTTCTGCTGACAAGCTTTATGGAGATGCTGATATCATTTTCCAGCAGGACTTGCCAACTACGTTTCAGTAGTCCAACATTTTTGTATTAAAAATCCTTTTTATTGGCAACAGAATGCTAACACACTACAATCCATGCCATGTTCAAGCACAGTTGGTTCCAAAGGTCCAGTTTGTTTGACCAGTGTGAGAGCTCTGTGCTGGGCTAAGGCATGGTAATCTCCATCAGCCTTGGCAGGGATGGAGGAGGTGGACTTCAGCGCGATTGCTCATGCATGTGCATAAGCACACAGGTGCACGATCAACAAAAGAGTTTTAAAACTGATCCAACAGTTCCTCTTGACAGTGTGTTTGAGTAATAGTGGATCGTAGAGGATCCTGTGTGACCAGAATGACTCACACCTAAAAAAGTGACAAATTGGCTAAAAAGGCAAAAACTATGGACAAAAAAAAGGCAACAATGGACAAAAAAATGGCAAAAAGCAGTGGCAAAAGTGGCAAAAACACATAAAAGATGGCAAGCAATGTAACAGAAAGTAGTAAAAAATAAGACCAAAATTAGTGAAAAGTGGCAAAAAGATAAAAAAGCAGCATAAATGGGAAAATGGGCTCAAAGTGACAAATTGGCTGAAAAAGGCAAAAAATTGACAAAACTGGTAAGAAATTGGCAGAAAGTAGCCAAAATGGGGTAAATACGGAAAAAGTGGCGACAATGGCCAAAAAAACCCAGCAAAAAGCAGCTAAAGCAGGCAAACAGTTGCAAAAGGATGTTGCAGAAATGGGCAATAAAAAGAGAGGGGTGTAAGGGGTTGGATGTGGTGAATAAGGCCTGGTCTGGACTACAAGCCCCCTGGTTGGGCTGTGGATGTCCTAAAAACCACCAGTGGTCTGTAGGCTTATTTGTGGAAACATGTCTAGAATAACACTCACACATATGACTGCCTGACTTCATGAGCTCGAGCTGAGCTAAACACTGTGATTACTGAACGTTGCATAAGTGTGCAGCTTTCTTCTTCTTCATCCTGCTGTTTTTGGCCTTCCTACACCTATGTCCCATGCCAGCTTTCACTTTCCTTTAACCAGAATACAATCATTTAGTTCACAAGCTTTGAGCAAAACTTGTTCCAGGAGGACTCAGATCCACACTGTGCTACGGTTTAAATGTTAGAACAAGCAAATCTGGTAGAACAATCTCCCAGAAACCAACAATTACTCTGGAAACAGACTCAGAGAAATCAGCAGCAGTCCTAACATGATCCCCGGATAGAGGCCAGAAAAACTATCTCTTACACTCTGGGTAATAAATTTTAATGACTGATGGATGTGGTCCAGCCCTGGTCTGAAGTCTCTGTTAAAGAACCAGAGTCTAAAGGCCAGCTGTCCAACAGGAACAAGTCCAAGTCTCTCCAACAGCCGCAGATTTTTAGTTTTCTCCTGTGACGGTGAGACTGGAGCTTCTCTGTCTGTCTGAGGGTTGATTCTGACCAGGATGAAGGTTGATTTTTTTTTTTTTAACCCTTTACTCCTGGTACCAACCCTGACACAGACACTGGCATGCAGTAAAAGCTTCCTGAAAGGCCTTGCCAGTCAGCCTGCAAATGCAAGTGATTTATAAAAGAGACATGGGTGATAGGGGCAAAAAGTGGTTTATAAAAGAGGCAGGAATGGGTGATAAATAGGAGCAAAAAGTGATTTATAAAAGAGACATGGGTGATAAATAGGAGCAAAAAGTAATTTATAAAAGAGGCAGAAATGGGTGATAAATAGGAGCAAAAAGTGATTTATAAAGAGGCAGAAATGGGTGATAAATAGGAGCAAAAGGTGATTTATAAAGAGGCAGAAATGGGTGATAAATAGGAGCAAAAAGTGATTTATAAAGAGGCAGAAATGGGTGATTAATAGGGGAAAAAAGTGATTTATAAAAGAGGCAGAATTGGTGATCAATAGGGGCGAAAAGTTATTTACAAAAGTGACAGAAATGGGTTATAAAAGAGCAAAAATGGGCAAAAGCAGCAAAAAGAAGTGTCAAAAATAGATTAAAAAAAGGGGGCTAAAATGGGCAAGAAGATTGGCAAAAGTCTGCTAAAGTTGGCAAGAAATTACAAATCTATGTGCAGGAATGGCCAAGAAATAAAACATTTTAAAAAAAAGTAAAATAAAATACTAACCAACTTGTTGACAACTTTTCAGAGCTCCACTAAATGTTTCATTTGAGGTTTTCAGGGGAGCTCAAGCCTTTTTCCTTTGCTCCCCTGTAATTCAAACTTTGCTTAAAATAATATGTCATCAAGTTTGTTTGATTTATAGATTTATTTCTTTTTTTTAAAGATTTATTTTTGGCCTTTTTTTGATAGTATAGGACAGGGGATAGAGTCGGAAACAGGGGAGAGAGCGGGGAGAGACATGCAGGAAATAGTGCCACGGGCCGGATTCGAACCCGGGTTGCCTGCGTATATGGCATGCGCCTTAACCACTCGACTACCGGCGCGCCAATTTATAGATTTATTTCTAGTCGTTTTTTGTGCTTATAGCAAATGTCCTCTAGTGGTCCTCTTAAAGTATCCTGGGCCCACCAGTGGGACCTCGCCCACACTTTGGGAAGCACTGTTATAGCTCATCAAATACACTTATTAATTCCTCTTTACATGGTGCTGTACCACATCTTTTCTTCAGAACAATAAATCTGAATGAAGTCTTTCAGCGTGATCAGAGCCTTAAATCAGACCAGAGAAATCAAACATGCCACACTGATCTGATTAAACTGGACTTCGAAGGTTGAACGAGATGTTTTTAATGCAGGGCTGTACAGTGTGACATATATCCCACAAATGCTACCAGAAAATTAGTCCGTGCTAAGAGGTTTTCACTCCTCATCACACATCCTCATCGGTGCTATGACAAAGTGAGAGAGGTGTGTGAATGCCAGATGCGCAGATAAGACTTTAGGTTTGACTTGTTGCTCCATAAACTTCGCTCCACTTTGATTTGAGATTTGAATTTCATGTCCAGTCCATTTATTTCTTATTTCTGGTACATTTTAGACTCAAGCGGAATGTTATTTCCTCTCATCAAACACAATCCTGTGCATCTGGAGCGTGAGCGGCCACGCTCAGCAATGCTGAGAGAGACCAGCTGCAGCTCTAACAGACGGGGCAGGCTCAGGGCAGACGCTGTACAGGTGTCATTATGTTGAAGAGGAGCGCTGCTATAATCCCAAGTTTTATTTTAAGGCACGTAGGCTAGACGATGTTAAAAACCTGTACAAGCTTACTTCTCCGTTAGCCTCGTCCTCTCCAATTATGCACTGACGGTCGCAGTGTTGGCTGTCAGTGAGAGGACAGAGAGCTCAGTCTGCACTAACTTCTGATTAAAGATTAATGTATAAAATGATGCATGTTTTCTCCACTAATATCGTAGCTGCTGCTGTTTAGTTAACAAGACAATACGCGTCTGAATGTAGCATACAGGTCTGATATGACACTGACAGACAGCAGTGTACAAGGGGGGGAGGGGAGAGACAGGAGTACGGAGAAGTGGATCAATACATCCACACACTGCATTAACTTATTTATTGTTAGGGTAAAGATGCGATTTGGAGATAGTTTTTCTTAATTATCGTTGAACTCCATCAGTACTGATGTTATGATTACACCTTTAGAGAGAAAAGAGCGTCTGTTCATTTACTTTAGCTCTATAAACATCAGACCCCAGTGTGATACTACAATATGGACCAAACTCTAACAGTGTTTCATGAATTTCTACTAATGTTAGGAATATTTTCCTATTACTCTGAGTATCAGTTAATATATAAGGGGTGTCCAAACTATGGGCTGTGGGCCAACTGTGGCCCTTGGTCCTTTTGAATTGGCCTGCAAGAAATCCATTAAAAAGACCCACAGAAGAACATAAAACTTCACTATATTTCTTAGTTTGACTAGAAATGCACAATATTGGGGTTTATACAATATGGAGATATTTACCAATTAAATTTAGCTGATATCAATACCAATAAATAAATATAGTTTAGACCAAACTCTTCAGTCCTTGAAACAGTTTAAGGATGAACAAAGAAACATACTGCTGTCTCTAGAACACACTAAAGTTTAAGTAATAAGGATGAACACAGAAAAAGACTTCAGCTGTCTGTTGGTCCTGCCAAAAGTAAAAAAAAAAAAATGAATATAAACAAAAGTATTCCAGTAGCAAACAGCAGCACTAACTGAGCTCATTTGCTCCTCTGTCTGATCACAAAGTCTGATTTCCAAATCATACTGCTCTGATCACCTTCAAGCACCACACTTCTGTAAAGTTAGTCAGCTTCCAGCAGGTTGCTCTTGTTTTGTGTCTGAATGTGGAGATGAACCATCAGCGTCTCTCTTCTCTGTGATTGGCTGTTTGCTTTGGTAGAAATTAATGAGAACTGAAATTTAGGCTGTTTTGTTTTTGTTTTTCAAGTACATTCACTTACTAAGCATATATTTTGGTTACATGTTGGTTGTAGAGATGTTACAAACATAGCATATATTGTGCTACAGGTTTTTGTTCTGTGCGACAAGATCGTCAACCTCTGTAGCGCCAGCGCTATGGGCAAAAAAAGGTTAACGTACAGCCCTGTAATTTTTTTTTTTTTTTGACTCTGCTACCACCAAGGAGAACATTTTCTGTTTAGGAAGGAAAAGGAGAAAACAACCTTCAGATTCTGGGGGATTTCTGGGGAAGAGACAGTGTGCGGTGAGCACTGCAGCGGTGAGCACTGCAGCGGTGACAACAGCGGTCAATCACAGCCAAAGAGGCGTCTACGTGTATTATGACAGACGGATCATATCCAGAAGAAAGCCTTACTAATGCATTAGATGTTCGTTCCAGAGTATCTGTGACAACCTTAGACTGGCAAAAGAATCATCACATCTGGATCAGACTAATCCTTTTTCCTCAGAATTTCTTCAGAACTCCTGGCTGTCCTCCCTCACTCTCTGCAGTGCCCACTGTATGTCATCTCTTCCCTAGAAATCCCCCAGAATCTGGAGGTTGTTTTCTCCTTTTCCTTCCTAAACAGAAAATGTTCTCCTTGGACAGAGCAGAGTCAAATAAAAACATTAAAAACATCTTGTTCAGCCTTAGAGGTCCAGTTTAATCAGCATCAGATCAGTCTTGCATGTTTGATTTCTCTGGTCTGATTTAAGGCTCTGATCACACTGAAAGACTTCATTCAGATTTATTGTTCTGAAGAAGAGATATGGTACAGAGGAATGAATAACTGGCATTTGAGCTATAACAGTGCTTCCCAAAGTGTGGGCGAGGCCCCACTGGTGGGCCCGCAATACTTTAAGAGGGCCACTAGAGGACATTTACTAGAACTAAAAATCATAGAAAAAAAAAAAAAACTTTTTAAAATGATCATAAGATACTTGATTTCGCGCTGGGGGTGTTAAGGCGCGCCCCATGTAGGCAGTTGGCCTGGGTTTGAATCCAGCCTGTGGCACTTTCCCGCATGTCTCTCCCCAACTCTCTCATCCCTGTTTCTGATTCTATCAATTATCAGCGGAGCTAAGGGGTGGCTACATGGGCTTAAGCCCCAGATGTTTTCATTAAAGCCCCGAACCTTTTTTGTCTCAGAGCAACTCACTCCTGAGTTAAGTTATTGATTGTGTGTGAATTTGGGATAAAGTGAGTGCTCTTGTCATCAGTATTCAATCTTTGGTAAATGCAGGTGGTAAAACCAAAGTTGAATGAAGATACGTTCAGCAGAGAGGACAGCAGATGGTCAGAATTTAGGTCAAGTTTCTACAGTCTGAATTAGCAGACAGCCAACATACAGCTCGTTCACGTTCATTCAGCCTGAGCTCACAGCTCGTTCACCTGTGTCTGCTTGTGTCTGTGCCGTTTCAGTCAGACTCACCACTCTGATTAAACCTACACACACAGACACAGAAAAATTCCAGTCTGGCTTTCAATCAGCCCACAGCACAGAGACTGCCTCGGTCAGAGTCTCGAATGACCTACTTCTGGCAGCTGATAATGGTTCCCTGTCCCTCCTTATCCTCCTCGACCTTACTGCTGCATTCGACACTGTTGACCACAACATCCTACTTCACCGCTTACACCACACTGCTGGTCTCTCTGGTTCTGCCCTGGATTGGTTCAGATCTTACCTCATGGACAGGTCAGAATATGTGGCCCTCGGGGAAGCTAGGTCCAATATCCACTACTCCACCTGTGGAGTCCCCCAAGGATCAGTCCTCGGCCCAACCCTCTTCACTCTCTACACGCTCCATGCTGATGACACACAACTACATTTAAAAACGGACCCCTCTGCTTCTGCCTCTACACCATCACCATCTCCATCCGCACTCACCACCTGCCCGGAGGAGATAAAGAGAGGAGGCTGGGGTCACCACTGTATCAATGATCTCTAGACGACATGCTTCTTGGGTTAATCGGTGATTCTAAATTGCCCACAGATGTGACTCTGAGCATAAATGCTCGTATGCCAGCCCTGTGATTGGCTGGTGACCAGTCCAGGAAATAAACCCCGCCTCTTACCCCATGACATCTGAGACCCTAAAAAAGATAGATTACTGATGATGGATTGATCAGCTTCTTCTCAGAAATGATCAGATCCTCTTTACTTTTAGGGTGGCACTGATGTGTATCATGTCTGCGATCTCTGGCGTCCCCCCAGGGGTCCACAGACCCCAGGTTGGGAACCACTGTCTTAAAGGAATAAACACTACAAATCTGGGTCACAGCCAAACCAATAACACTAGAAAATCTGTTTTATAGTTTTTGCTCTCAGTCTTTGCAGGCTGAGGTCTTTATTAATGTTTCAGACTTTTAGCTGGTGCTGGTCTCTGTGCTCTCCACCTCTCTCACTCCTGTGCCATTCCTCATCAGTCCAGCAGAGGCCCTCAGACTGCTTCGCTGTTCCTCCTCTCAGGTCTGCTCTGATGTGGATCCTCTCTCTGCATCTGTGTCCTACATCAGGCCTTCCTAAACTTTTCTAACCCCAACAAGCATCAGCCTCCATGCGGACCCTCTTTTGCAGAAATGGTCGCACACTTTACTGATTAAAAACTCAACTTATTCAAATGTTTTTTCATGTTTTATCCCCCCTGGACTCAGCGCCTGCAGGGATGGGCTTGGTGGTAGGGTGCAGTGCGTTGGCATGTCGACCACCGATGAAGCAGACTGACCAGAGAGGGTAAACGGGAGAGATCGACAGGCGGGTTGGTGCAGCGTTTGCACCACTGAGGGTGCCGACCCAGGCCACAGGCAAAGCTCTCCAACCCTCACCTCTGCTCATGAACTCTGGGTAACAGCCGAAAGAACCAGATATTTAACTCTAAGAAAAAAAACATGCAGCCTGGTGTTCTCTAAAGTGAATAACCAGAGTCAGGGGCGTAGCTAGGGATTTAGGGCCCCTAGAAAGAATATTACACAGGACCCCCCTTAGCCAGCCAGCCAAGCAACAAATGCTGCATCACTTTTACAATATATAAGCATTTTAATGTATTTTCAACTATCATTTCCCAATTTATGAGCATTTTTTTCTATGGCTACATTAAATGTACTTGCATTATTTTGTAGTGCTGGACCAACCTATTAGGACATTTTTTAAGAGAGGCATCCCAGAATTGTGTTTCACTCTATTTGATACAAATTTCAGTCTGTTGGCTGATTCATTTACTCACTTTTGATTCAATAATGACGCTAATTATGAAGAAAAATTAAATAAAAACTCACTTTTCATTGTAGGCATATGAAAGCCCATTTCTGCCACTTAAAAAAGAAAAATGTGGAAGTAAGAAAATAAAAAAAGAAACCCAAAGTAATAATTATAAGATAAAAATTCAAAATTATGTTATAAAAAAATCATAATTAAAGGATACAAAGTTGAAATTATGAGATAAAAAAAATCATTTAGTCAATTATAACTTTCTATGTCATAATTTTGACTTTTTAATTAATAATCTTGACTTTTTATGTCATAATTATGACATTTTATCTCATTATCATAACTTTTTATCTCATAATCATGACTTTTTATCTCATAATAATGACTTTTACCTCATAATTATGACTTTTATCTCATTATTACGACTTTAATCTCATAATCATGACTTATCTCATAGTTATGACTTTTATGTTATTGTTATGACTTTCTATCTCATTATCATGACTTCTTATCTCATAATTACGACTTTTAGCTCATAATTGTGACATTTTATCTCATAATCATGACTTTTTACCTTATAATCATGACATTTTATCTCATAATCATAACTTTTTATCTCATAATTACGACTTTTATCTCATTTTCATGACTTTTTATCTCATAATTATGACTTTTTATCTCATTATCATAACTTTTTATCTCATAATCATGACTTTTTATCTCATACTTGTGACATTTTATCTCATAATAATGACATTGTATCTCATAATCATGACTTTTTACCTTATAATCATGACTTTTTATCTCATAATCATAACTTTTTATCTCATAATTACAACTTTTATCTCATTTTCATGATTTTTTATCTCATAATTATGATTTTTTATCTCATTATCATAACTTTTTATCTCATAATCATGACTTTTTATCTCATACTTGTGACATTTTATCTCATAATAATGACTTTTTACCTTATAATAATGACTTTTTATCTCATAATCATAACTTTTTATCTCATAATTACGACTTTTATCTCATTTTTCTGCCTTTTATTTCATAATTATGACTTTTGTGTTATTATTATGACTTTTTATCTCATTATCAGTTTCCCTCCTCCACCTCCTCAGATCTCTGGGGTGGGAGGAGCAGACGGCTGGGAGGTGGTCCTCATGCAGGATCAAGCCTGCGCCTCCCTCCATGGCAGGACTCGTGAGTCGAGCGTGCGGAGGGTGTGGACGCAGAGCAAAACATCTGTAAGTGTCTCTTTACTCCTGCATGAATGGAAACAGGCCAGAGCTCAATTCTGCATGAGAGCTCTGCAGCTCTGTGCAGAAATACCTCCAGGTGTGCAGAGGAGAGTTTGTTTTCAGCCAAGGGACTTCACTTTAGACTTTTCACTGGACTGTGTTTTCTTATATATCACTTCAATCCAGTTTTTAGAGGAAGAAAACTCCAGTTAGAATCATGTTTGGGTCCTTTAACTTCTAAAGGTTTGACTCGTACTCTGTGGAAATCAATGTGTGCAGGGATTTATGGAGGATAAGGGACATTATCCTTTATAAAGCTGTAGAACAGTGTTACCCAACCCTGCTCATCCATTAAAAAATACCTCAGCAAGAGCCACAATCTAAGTAGTGAAAAGTGGCAAAATGTTGAGGCGTGTTTGTGGGGAAGGGTGGGGGGTGTACACACATGTTGATACATGCACTCACCCTGAAGGACTGGAGGTTGGCATGAAAGCAGCTGGCACACGCCACAAGACTGAAAACACCCCCTTTAAAGAAAAACACTCTTTTATCCCAATAAACCAGCTGTGAGGGAGATGGTAGATTACGAGAATTACTAACATCAAAATTCAGTGGAAATGCAGAGAGGAGGAGGAGGAGGAGGAGGAGGAGGAGGAGGAGAGTTTCAGGAAATAAGAAGAAGATGTAGAGTTCAAATCCAACACTCACAGAGCAGTTTGTTCATCAGAAACATTTTAGATGAGGAAAACTTTAAAAAGCTTAAAGTGCAGCATAAGTAGAACTACAGCCTAACAGTTAAAGCCTCTTTGAGGAACACAAAGGTCTGATTGTGAAAGAGCACGGAGGGTCGAAAGGTTTCAGACTGCCTGTGAATCTAGAGAATAGAGGGCTTGACAATTTTCCTACAAGCCAGAGCATGTGAGTGGAGCGGGAGCGAGCGGGGAGCGCAAGCGAAAGGATTTTGGCCAGAGCGTGGAGTGTTTTTTTTTTTTTTCAAAAAAGTTGGACCAGCACCTTATCTTGCACTCCATCCCGCTCCAATTTCGCTCCAGTACCGCTCACACCATGTCTCACCCAGAATGCATCTGTGTATAATTAGCTGCTCAGACGCCCATACTGTTTTCTGTAGGCAACTGGACGAAAACCCTCCACCATGGACTTTACCAAGTATTTCAGAAAGTATACGGAGAAACCGAGAAGATGGTAATAACATATTAACCGCGATAGCGCCTTCATTGCCACTGTGAGAGGATTTACAGACGTATCTTTTTTCTTGATCTTTTACGAGATAAGGTGTCAAATTTCTCTCCTATCCAGTGAATGCAATGCACTTCCGGGTTTTCGTTGAGTGAACAGTGAGTGATTTGAGTGGAGCAGGTAGAACTTTGAGAGGAAGGTGGAGCGATAATTAGCAGAGCGGTGTGAATCCCCTCTGAGCAGACGAGCGGGCGCAGGGAACAGCTCTGTGAGCGAGGAGCGGGAAATCTCATCGCTTCACTCCACTCACATGCTCTGCTACAAGCCACACCTGTCTCTCATCCACCATAGACAGGGAAAATGTTAAATTAAGAGCTATATTTACCTGGTTTTTGCAGATATACTTTATGGGAATAAATATTTGGGACCCACTGCAAACAGCTCTGTGACCCACCTGTGGGCCTGAACCAGCATTTGAGTAACCACTGATCTAGAGTTACCACACTCCCAAAAACAAGCTTTTTGTTCATGCATTTTGTACTAAAGCTAACCTGTGAAGCTGATAGATTGTCCAGATTCCATGTCTGTAAAGCTCATATACCACTGCTGCTGAAAAACCTTAACCTCCTCCACCCCAGCCTCCTCCTTTATAGACTAAAGCTTCACCTCCTCCACCCCAGCCTCCTCCTTTATAGCATAAAGCTTCTCCTCCTCCCCCCCAGCCTCCTCCTTTATAGACTAAAGCTTCTCCTCCTCCACCCCAGCCTCCTCCTTTATAGACTAAAACTTCTCCTCCTCCTCCCCCCCAGCCTCCTCCTTTATAGACTAAAGCTTCACCCTCCCCACCCCAGCCTCCTCCTTTATAGACTAAAGCTTCACCTCCTCCACCCCAGCCTTCTCCTCCTTTATAGCTTAAAGCTTGTCGCACCCTTATATTCAGATTCATGCTACTATGGATTTATTGCTTTTGAACTAATTTTATTGTATTAAGCATACACTAACTACTGACAAGCAGCTCCAAACGACCCAAACGTCCCTTCAGAGTAACGCCTCGGCCCAGAGGGAAGGTTTAAGAAAGCAGCATCCCTGAGAATGTCAGCCTTGTTTGTCATAAAGTCTCGCCAACTTCAGCTCTGGAAAGAACAAAGGTTTTAAAGTTCACTAATGCAGAGTCACGGTGGGTTTGTCCTGTTTCTTTGGAAATGCATGTCGATTATCCTAACATGAGTCTCTGGAACAAACGCCCCCCCCCCGCTGCTGCTCCAGATGGGAAACAGATTTGTTCTCTGTATTTACGAGACTTTTTGTCTTTGTGTTGTAGTGAGAGAGAAACCTGAGAGCTGTTCAGCATGGAGGGGAGGCAGGGTCTACTCCTCAGCCTCATCCTGGCAGTGTGTTTCTATGGCAACGCCGCTCAGAGGACAGGTAATATACCAGCACTTCAAGGATCATGGCAAACGTTCCCTCAGCTCAATATTACATCAGACCCAAACATCTGCAAAGCCAGCGTACAATCAGTCAGTGCATGCACACCAAAATCACACATTTACACTCCAACACAGAGAAACACACTCACAACGAGCAGGAAGGTAAGTTTTCTCCTGTCTTAAACACAGAAGAGCACCCTTACTAACCCACTCAGGAATGTTTGCTGCTGAGCACGAACACAAAGTCCGTTAATCCATCAAGAATCCATCACTGTAATTACCAGCGCCTTGTTGCATAAAAGACATTGATCCCTCGATTTCAACCCCACAACCAGACAGAACGATGTACTGGAGACACACTGACCATGCAAAGTCAATGAGGCGTTCAGATTCCACGTCTGTCATCAGGTGGATCGAGCCGTCTTCAGCTTGTTCACAGTCAGAGAATGAACGGACCAATCAGCATCTCATGAAGAGAAAGAGGCGGAAGCTGTACTTTTCATATTGGCTGCCTTTACTAACTCAGCTTCTGTTTCAGTGATCTGAAGAGTGTCTTTTATCCATAAATGTTCCTCACAAAAACAGCAAGAATCATAAATGACAACAGCTGAGTGTCAAGGTTACTCTATGTAGTGAAGGCAAACATCTACGTCATAGTTCTGCTGCTCTGTAATTATTCTGACAGACAGAATGTCTAATCAGCCTCCAGGTTTTATCTTGAAAGGCTCTGTCTGTGAATCTGGGCAATCCATCACGTTTGCAAATATTGCAGAAAGCTTCATTCTCTATCTTTGCAAACAGGGATAGAAATCCTAATTTATGCTTCTGTGTCAGATCTCTGCAGAGCGCTGTGCACAAATGCACAAAGCCGATGTGCAGATTCACAAAAATATGGTTACACATGGAAACAATGCAGACCACAAGCCCTGTGATTGGTCCACTGGGTTGCACTGGATGACTGCCTGTCTCTGAGTGATGTCTGCAAGAAAACTTTGTGTTCTCTCTGTGAGATAAATGGCTGACAACTAGTCAGATCTACTCAGTGACATCTGAAGATATCAGACATGCACGTCCTCATCCATGTCTCTCTTCAGCATGATTGCACAGGACAGCGATACTCAACGTGTGGCTCTTTTATGTCTTAGTTTGAAATATTATTCCCCGAAAAAAACATAAAAAGGAAAACTTTGACCTAAGAATTTATCCATTGCAGGTAACATTAATCAGTTTGTTTCCACACTTATCCAGTAGCTTTAATTGTCAGACTTTCTACCATATTTTTGTCTGTATATTTCCATTGCCCTTATTTGCAATTTTTGCCCCTTATTTCCATTTTTTAATCACTTTCTCCCCATTTTTGCCACTTTTCACCCATTTTTTTTGCCATTTATACCAATTTTGCCCCTTTTTACAAACTTTTGCCACTTTTTGCCACCTTAAATTCATATTTTTAGCACTTCTGACCCATTTTTGCTACCTTCCACCAATTGTTTTGCCTTTTCTGTGCAAGTTTTGCCACTTTTCACCCATTGTTCCCACTTTTTGACCATTTTGCCTCCTGTTAATCTTTTTTTTCACGTCTCACCCAATATTTCCACTTTCTCCCCATTTTAGCTGCTATTCACCCATTATCTGCTGTTCTATTCCAATTCTGCCACTCTGTTCCAAGTTTTGCTAATTTTTGCCACTTTTTGACCAATTCAGTCACTTCTCACTCAATCTTGTATGGTTTTGCTGCTTTTTGACCATTTCTGCCACCTGTAAATCATTTTTTGTCACTTCTCACCAAGTTTTTTCCAAACTTGCCAATTTTTTTCTCCATTTTTGTCACTTTTCACTAATTTTGACTGTGTCTTCTGCTTTTTGACTATTTTTGCCACCTGTAACTCATTTTATATCATTTCTTACCCATTTCTGCCACTTTTTAACAAGTTATTTGACATTTTATGCTATTTTTGCCCTTTTCACCCATTTCTGATGCTTTTTTTGCTGCTTTCCGACCACTTTTGTCACCTTTAACTCATTTTTATTGCCACTTTAACCCTTTTTGCCTCTTTTCACCACTTAGATTGTGGCTCTTGTAAAGGTATTTTTCAACAATCTGGCTCTTTGGTGGGTCAGGGTTGAGTAATGCTGGTACAAGATTAAAATCACAAAAATCCCATGAAATTACTGAAAACTACCAGAGGTGTGTAGTTAATACTGATCTAGTGTGACGGCAGCATTAGTTGCTTAATGTGTACAAAACTTTCTCCATCCTTTCCCTTAATCAGCGGCCATGTTTCCCATATGTCTCCTTTTTTTCCTGTGTAAAAACACCAGTCATCTCCTGGTCAGTATTCATCAGCTCTGATTCAAACATAATATACTTACTATCATGGTTTCCTGAACACAAACAGGCAGATGTGGAGGCAGGACAGCAGCATAAACCAGGAGAGCCAGAGGGAACAGACATGGCTAGAACATGGCGAAGGAGATTAAATCACTGTTGGCAGTCTTTTCTACAGATAGACACAGGCTCTGCATTTCTGTCAAAATGACAACGTCCTTCCCCAGAAATCAGTTATTTTATGCAGCAGGGCACAATCATGAGAGGTTGAAAATGTGGAGGTAATGAACAGATTTTACTGCCATGTCTAACAGTGTACAAAAAGTTCCCGCTCAAACTACAAAGGAAAGAAGGACGTTTAGGTCACGTTCACTCTTTAGAGCCAGCGGCGGCTAGCTAACATTACTAGCTCTTACAAACTGAATCAAAAGTCACTAGCAAAGCAATAAAACTACGGTTTCTTCCTTCATTCTGTTAGATATTCATGTAAACAAGAATACTGACGAGTTTTATGCTTTATGTCCTCAGAATTTACATGTAAAACAGAGTTTATGTCTGAGCGAACAGAGAAGACACTTACCGTTTGTTACTGAGACAAAGCGGAAGTGCACCGAGTTTAGAGCAAGGCAAACTTCCGCTGTGGATTTTCAAAATAAAATACAAAACGGTAAAACTATAGTTCTAGTTCCAGTTTAACAGGAATTTAATATGGAAGTAAATCAGTGCCATCTGAGTTTGAGTTTGAATTTCTAAAACTTAATTTTTTTAGCACCAAAATTGGATTTTGAATTTGAAAAACCATCAAATTAGCACCGAATTTTTTTTTTTGCCACTGATTTTTATCCAATGTGAAAATAAATTCAGTTTCAAAAAATTCAGTTTTTAAAAATTCAACATCGAAAAAAAAATTCATTGTTAAAAAATTCAAATAAAAAAAAAATCAGTGTTAAAAAATTCAATCTCAAAAAAAAAAATCAGTGTAAAAAAAAATTCAATCTCAGTGTAACAAACTTCAACGTCTCAAAAAATTCAGTTTTTAAAAATTCAACATCGAAAAAAAATCAGTGGTAAAAACATTAATCTCAAAAAATTCAGTGTTAAAAATTAAATCTAAAAAAAAATTCAGTGTAAAAAATTTCAATGTCTCAAAAAATTCAACAGCAAAAATTCAACTTCAGCATCAAAAGAGACGAGTAAACTAGGGAGAAGCAATCAACCCCTGTCTTAATTGATCTGGGTGCCCAAATTCTTTTCAGTGAAGGGCCAAAAATGAATCGGGGTGGAGGGTCGCGGGCCAAAACTAAACATTCATGTTGCAGTGCATGAAATGAAATGTGCCTATAGCATAACTGTGCAAAATAATAACTCATACAAAGTAATTTTGAAAATGAATAACACTATTCTTAATGGTGTTTCACAGCATGAAATTACTTAACATCCATATGGCACAGATAATAATTGGGCATTATGCCTTGAAATCAATTTCAGTAAAAAAGTACTCATGTTCCCAACTATTTTTAAACTTTCTCTTATCAGTGTGCCGCTGCCTCACACACTCCATCTCTGCCATGACCCCAGCATCTTCTCACTGACTCACTCTCTGGTCATGGGCTTCCAGATCTGAGCTGACGGGAGCTCAACAGCGCCACCCTACCCCCGATGTAACACAATGTTAATTTGTGGTCAGGAGAGGAAGTGCAACAATAAATAAATATGGAAAGAAATATTTAGACTGTTGGCAGTGGGAAAATAATAATAATTTAAAAAATCAAACATGGGCAGCGGGCCAAAAATAATAGCTCGTTGGCCAAAGTTGGCTCGCGGGCCCCAAATTGGACAGCCCTGGTTTAGACAATCAGGGCAAAATACCAACTTATCAATGTAGAATTACTGCAATATTACAAAGGTTAGAGTAAAATATCAACTCATTATCTCAGCATTGCCACAATATTAGCCCTCGGCTCTTCTAAGAGGTATAGTACCAGTCTAGTCTGGTACCAGCACCCAACACCAGTTCCTCCATGCAGATTGAGATCCAAACTTCATGTTTTTTGTTAAAATGGGGAAGTTTGAACCTGAGATGTAATAATGGATGTGATGGTATTTAGGGTTTAGAGAACATCTCTATTAGATCAACGTGTCTATGGCTGTCATCACCGTCACCAAATAGCATGATATGTAGAAATGACCTTTGACCTCCAAACTCTAGTCAGATCATCCCTGGTGGAGGTTGAACTTATGTGCAAAGTTTGAAGAGAATCCATTAAAGCACTCCTGAGATATAATATTAACAAGAATATCCTGGAAATACAGATAGACAACCCAAACCACAGAGCCAGGTCTGGTCCTCCTTCAGTGTTCCTCTTGGCTTTTTTTTTTTCACTGCCATGTTTGTGAGTTGTGAAAGTACACAACATCTGGTTGGTGTTGCTTCCTGGTCTGCGTGCCCTCATCGGCTATTCCAAGGAAGGCAGTCAGCGATTATTATGGCCTTTAACCATGCACGTCTTCATGTTTTCTCTTTCTTTTTGCAGTTTGTGAAAAACAGAAGGCAGACCTGGTCTTCCTCATGGATGAGTCCAGCACTATAAACACCACCGACTTCACCATCATGAAGAACTTCACTACTGCGCTGGTGAACAGCTTCAAAGTCAGCAAGGATTTGGTGCGTGTGGGATGCGCCAAGTTCAGCGACGGCTTCGAGAACAACTTTTTCCTGAACGAGATGTTCACCGCAGAGGCCGTGACCAAGAAGATCATGGAGATTGGGCAACGTGGAGGAGGCTCCAGAATCAGCGCGGCTCTGCACAGAATCAAAGAGCACTTTGAGTCGGTACACGGCAGCCGCAGATCTGAAGGGGTCTCCCAGAATCTGGTGGTGATCACAGACGGGGATTCTGAGGACGACGTAGAGGACGTAGCATACAGTCTCCGGGAAATGGGGATCGAGGTGTTCGGCATCGGCATCGGAGACGTTCACGACCTAGAGCTCCTGCAGATCACCGGCACACCGGAGAGGTTCTTCACCGTGGAGGACTTTGACAGCTTAGAAAACATCAAGGGCGAAGTCGTCAAGACAATCTGCAAATCAGAACTACCCAAAGAACCTGATGCTTGAGTAGAGACGGGTGACCTCCACGGTAACGGCGGCTTGTCTACTTCCTCGTCTTTCCCTTGTTCTGTCTGTGTTGAACATTTCGGCACTTCTTATTGGCCCGTTTAAGATCAAATTAAATCCCAACCTTGAGAATCAATATACTATTACATTAATTTGTACAGTGTTTAATAATCAAGTGGTAGAATCTGTAGTCTTGAGGATATGGTGTTCACAATAACTCATTCTAACCGAAAATATGACATAAAATCTAAAACAAAAACCTGTTGAATGGTTTAAAGTTGTTTGAATGCATCGTTTTTTCATTTTAACCTTTTACCTACTGAGCCAGCGCCGGCGCTGTGATATATATGTCCGGAGTATTATTAGTGTAACTCTGTCAAAAATCATCTGATCAGAAAAATTCCAACGGTGTTGGAAAGCTGAGAATTGTGGGCATGCGCACATATATGGTTCATTACGGTACTCACAACCATATGATGTGAGCATTCATAGCAAAACACCAGAAGTATCGTGAGACCGCCACACAGATTCTCAACACTGTAACTCCTCCAAAGTTTGCTCAATCTAAAAAATCCCAATGCTGACAGAGAGCTGAGAATCTGTGCTTTCCATCAATATATGATGTGTGGTATATATATTACGGTAATGTCGAACAGCACAGGGAAACGGCATCTTTGCCAGAAGACGAGTGAGAAAGGAGAGTGAAGGAGGAGAGTAAAAGGAGAGTGAACGAGAGTGGCGTTTTGTTTTCAGAAAATAGCGTTAGATAGTGGCATCTGTGCGTGTCTGTTATGTGCAATAATAATATGTTACTGAGAATGCTGAGAATGCATTTTTCCACCTTTATTTGCACTAATTTTTGCCTATGAACAGTTCTTAACAAATGTATTAGACCACCCTAACCCTAACCAAAGTCAGGTTTCTGCCACAGCTGTCCTAAATTAACAGCATTGGTAATTACCACAATCATTGTTTATGTTTCTGCGATGGTTAATACACCAATATGTAGAAGCTCTTTAACCCAAATGATATTTTTAATGCTAAAATAGAATTATTATTGTTATCCATGAATTTTCAAATGTACTGATTTAAAAAAAACTGAAAAATAGTAAAGCACATTAATATTTCTTGATGAATATGTCAGATTATAGTTATTTACTGTCATTCCTGAACAGAAAAATGAGTTTTAGTGGTTGAATGTTATGCTTGATTCATTTCTGACTTCTCAGAGAAGCCCAGTGAGCCGGCTCAAATTTGGGTATAAAAAGGTGAATTCAGTTTGAAATTCCTCATTCCTGTTCAAAATGGTAAAACGTGGAGAGCTGACTGAAAATGACAGAGTCCGCATTAAAGCACTTCATGATGCTGGATGGTCTCTGAGACAGATATGACAGGTGGTCTGATAAATTTGTTAAGCACTGTGTATAGTTATCTTTTGCACACCCAGAGTCCTAGACTCAAAAAAATGACTGCTGATTGTTCTAAACATGTATAGGTTCACATTTCAAATGTCCAGTCAAAACTTCATAGCAATAACAAAATTTCTTCTCATAAAAGCCATGAAAAACAAATCTGTTTATATGTTTTCTTCTTTTAAACTGCTGACAATTCCATATAATGTGCAATAATCATTAACCAGATGTTGAAAAATAAAGTTCAAGTACTCCTGGGAAAAGGGACCAAAGCTCTCAGACTTAGGGAATGATTATGATTATTTTATGATTATTTTACAGCCATAATAACTAAATATGTCCAAATCACCATTTGTAGCCTCAGTAGGTAAAGGGTTAAACAGCAACATTTGTTTTCTCCATATTTTTAAGGTATACTCTTCTGTTGGCTTAAAATAACAACTTAGAAACTTGTTTCCATGTTTGTCAAAAGTCTTGCATATTGTGTGTTCCCTTTGCCTCGTGTTTTGTTTTTGTTTAATAAATATTGCAGAGAAAACATGGCTTCTGTTGTGATTGTTTGAAAATGTTGGTTAATTAAAGGTTTAATGGGGTTTTATTATTGACAAGTAGCCCTTACAGAAGCTTAGCGAGCCTAGGTTTAGGTGACTTTTGAAGGTTTGGATGACTTTTGAAGGTTTGAATGACTTTTGAAGGTTTGGGTGACTTTTGGAGGTTTGGATGACTTTTGAAGGTTTGGATGACTTTTGAAGGTTTGAATGACTTTTGAAGGTTTGGATGACTTTTGAAGGTTTGGGTGACTTTTGGAGGTTTGGATGACTTTTGGAAGTTTGGATGACTTTTGAAGGTCAGGGTGACTTTTGGAGGTCAGGGTGACTTTTGGAGGTTTGGGTGACTTTTGAAGGTTTGGATGACTTTTGAAGGTTTGGGTGACTTTTGGAGGTTTGGATGACTTTTGGAGGTTTGGATGACTTTTGGAGGTTTGTATGACTTTTGGAGGTTTGAATGACTTTTGAAGGTTTGGGTGACTTTTGGAGGTTTGGATGACTTTTGGAGGTTTGGGAGACTTTTGGAGGTTTGGGTGACTTTTGGAGGTTTGAATGACTTTTGAAGGTTTAGGTGACTTTTGAAGGTTTGGGTGACTTTTGGAGGTTTGGGTGACTTTTGAAGGTTTGGATGACTTTTGAAGGTTTGGGTGACTTTTGGAGGTTTGGATGACTTTTGAAGGTTTGGGTGACTTTTGGAGGTCAGGGTGACTTTTAGAGGTTGGGTGACTTTTGGAGGTCTGGGTGACTTTTAGAGGTTGGGTGACTTTTGGAGGTCTGGGTGACTTTTGGAGGTTTGGATGACTTTTGGAGGTTTGGATGACTTTTGGAGGTTTGGGTGACTTTTGGAGGTTTGGGTGACTTTTGGAGGTCCGGTTGACTTTTAGAGGTTGGGTGACTTTTGGAGGTCTGGGTGACTTTTGGAGGTTTGGATGACTTTTGGAGGTTTGGATGACTTTTGGAGGTTTGGGAGACTTTTGGAGGTTTGGGTGACTTTTGGAGGTTTGAATGACTTTTGAAGGTTTAGGTGACTTTTGAAGGTTTGGGTGACTTTTGGAGGTTTGGGTGACTTTTGAAGGTTTGGATGACTTTTGAAGGTTTGGGTGACTTTTGGAGGTTTGGATGACTTTTGAAGGTTTGGGTGACTTTTGGAGGTCAGGGTGACTTTTGGAGGTCTGGGTGACTTTTGGAGGTCAGGGTGACTTTTGGAGGTTTGGGTGACTTTTGGAGGTTGGGTGACTTTTGAAGGTTTGGGTGACTTTTAAATGTTTGGGTGACTTTTGGAGGTCTGGGTGACTTCTGGAGGTTTGGGTGACTTTTGGAGGTTTGGGTGACTTTTGGAGGTTTGGGTGACTTTTGAAGGTTTGGATGACTTTTGGAGGTCTGGGTGACTTTTGGAGGTCTGGGTGACTTGGAGGTCTGGGTGACTTTTGGAGGTCTGGATGACTTTTGGAGGTCTGGGTGACTTTTGGAGGTTTGGGTGACTTTTGGAGGTTTGGATGACTTTTGGAGATTTGGATGACTTTCGGAGGTTTGGGAGACTTTTGGAATTTTGGATGACTTTTGGAGGTCTGGGTGACTTTTGGAGGTCTGGGTGACTTTTGGAGGTTTGGGTGACTTTTGGAGGTCTGGATGACTTTTGGAGGTTTGGATGACTTTTGGAGGTTGGGTGACTTTTGGAGGTTTGGGTGACTTTTGGAGGTTTGGGTGACTTTTGGAGGTCTGGGTGACTTTTGGAGGTTTGGGTGACTTTTGGAGGTTTGGGTGACTTTTGGAGGTTTGGATGACTTTTGGAGGTTTGGGTGACTTTTAGAGGTTGGGTGACTTTTGGAGGTTTGGATGACTTTTGGAGGTCCGGTTGACTTTTAGAGGTTGGGTGACTTTTGGAGGTTTGGGTGACTTTTGGAGGTCTGGGTGACTTTTGGAGGTTTGGATGACTTTTGGAGGTTTGGATGACTTTTGGAGGTCCGGTTGACTTTTAGAGGTTGGGTGACTTTTGGAGGTCTGGGTGACTTTTAGAGGTTGGGTGACTTTTGGAGGTCTGGGTGACTTTTAGAGGTTGGGTGACTTTTGGAGGTCTGGGTGACTTTTGGAGGTTTGGATGACTTTTGGAGGTTTGGATGACTTTTGGAGGTTTGGGTGACTTTTGGAGGTTTGGGTGACTTTTGGAGGTCCGGTTGACTTTTAGAGGTTGGGTGACTTTTGGAGGTCTGGGTGACTTTTGGAGGTTTGGATGACTTTTGGAGGTTTGGATGACTTTTGGAGGTTTGGGAGACTTTTGGAGGTTTGGGTGACTTTTGGAGGTTTGAATGACTTTTGAAGGTTTAGGTGACTTTTGAAGGTTTGGGTGACTTTTGGAGGTTTGGGTGACTTTTGAAGGTCCGGTTGACTTTTAGAGGTTGGGTGACTTTTGGAGGTCTGGGTGACTTTTGGAGGTTTGGGTGACTTTTGGAGGTTTGGATGACTTTTGGAGGTTTAGGTGACTTTTGAAGGTTTGGGTGACTTTTGGAGGTTTGGGTGACTTTTGAAGGTTTGGGTGACTTTTGAAGGTTTGGGTGACTTTTGGAGGTTTGGGTGACTTTTGAAGGTTTGGATGACTTTTGAAGGTTTGGGTGACTTTTGGAGGTTTGGATGACTTTTGAAGGTTTGGGTGACTTTTGGAGGTCAGGGTGACTTTTGGAGGTCTGGGTGACTTTTGGAGGTCAGGGTGACTTTTGGAGGTTTGGGTGACTTTTGGAGGTTTGGATGACTTTTGAAGGTTTGGGTGACTTTTAAATGTTTGGGTGACTTTTGGAGGTCTGGGTGACTTCTGGAGGTTTGGGTGACTTTTGGAGGTTTGGGTGACTTTTGGAGGTTTGGGTGACTTTTGAAGGTTTGGATGACTTTTGGAGGTCTGGGTGACTTTTGGAGGTCTGGGTGACTTGGAGGTCTGGGTGACTTTTGGAGGTCTGGATGACTTTTGGAGGTCTGGGTGACTTTTGGAGGTTTGGGTGACTTTTGGAGGTTTGGATGACTTTTGGAGATTTGGATGACTTTTGGAGGTTTGGATGACTTTCGGAGGTTTGGGAGACTTTTGGAATTTTGGATGACTTTTGGAGGTCTGGGTGACTTTTGGAGGTCTGGGTGACTTTTGGAGGTTTGGGTGACTTTTGGAGGTCTGGATGACTTTTGGAGGTTTGGATGACTTTTGGAGGTCTGGGTGACTTTTGGAGGTTTGGGTGACTTTTGGAGGTTTGGGTGACTTTTGGAGGTCTGGGTGACTTTTGGAGGTTTGGGTGACTTTTGGAGGTTTGGATGACTTTTGGAGGTTTGGGTGACTTTTAGAGGTTGGGTGACTTTTGGAGGTTTGGATGACTTTTGGAGGTCCGGTTGACTTTTAGAGGTTGGGTGACTTTTGGAGGTTTGGGTGACTTTTGGAGGTCTGGGTGACTTTTGGAGGTTTGGATGACTTTTGGAGGTTTGGATGACTTTTGGAGGTCCGGTTGACTTTTAGAGGTTGGGTGACTTTTGGAGGTCTGGGTGACTTTTAGAGGTTGGGTGACTTTTGGAGGTCTGGGTGACTTTTAGAGGTTGGGTGACTTTTGGAGGTCTGGGTGACTTTTGGAGGTTTGGATGACTTTTGGAGGTTTGGATGACTTTTGGAGGTTTGGGTGACTTTTGGAGGTTTGGGTGACTTTTGGAGGTCCGGTTGACTTTTAGAGGTTGGGTGACTTTTGGAGGTCTGGGTGACTTTTGGAGGTTTGGATGACTTTTGGAGGTTTGGATGACTTTTGGAGGTTTGGGTGACTTTTGGAGGTTTGGATGACTTTCGGAGGTTTGGGTGACTTTTGGAGGTTTGGATGACTTTTGGAGGTTTGGGTGACTTTTGGAGGTTTGAGTGACTTTTGGATCTCTTAAAAAAATGATATCTACTTCAGTAAATCTGTTATTGAATGTAGTTTTTAAACCCATTTTTAATGCATTTTCCTTCTTACTCTTTAATTTTAAAATGAGCTGCTCCATTTTAATAATGAACTGGTTAACAGATAATTTTTTGGAACTTAAATATCTTTCATGCCACATTGTTCAAAGTGAAGATGGAATCTAAAAAGCTAATTTAATCATTTTGAGTAAAAAAAAAAATGCACCTTTTTGCTGTTTGTAAGGGGCCTCTTTGTTTCACTCATTAAATCTTGTTCATTTGTTGTCTACGTGTTTTTTATTATTGGGACTTACATGAAAATAAATCATTCACCTACTCTACTCAACAAATCCGGCCCATGGTGCAGTTATAACTGGTCCACCACTATGAGGTCTGCAGATTTCCTCCAGTACAAAAATGTTGATGATTTATAACATCCCTGATGAGTCCTAAAAATTACAACAGTAGAGAGTAGAGATAATTTCACTAAAAGAAATTTGTTTTCATTTTATATTTTGAATGTTGTATCTCACAATTATGACTCAAAGTTACAGTTTTAACTTTCTGTCTCATATTTTAACCTTTTAAAATCACAATATAAAATCTAAAGTCAAAGTTTGATCTTTAAACTCATAACTTTTTATTTTACCTCATATTTTGACCATTAAAACTCATTTTGAATTTTATCTCATATTTTGACCTTTTCATCCCATAATTTTGACTTTTCTCTTATATTCTGATCTTTCAGATCATCAATTTAGATTTTTTTTTTTTTTTAGCAATTTTAACAATATTTCACTTTCAAAACTCATGATTGACTTTTTGCTCACATTTGGACATTTTCAACTCCTAACTTTGACTTTTATTTCTTATTTTGACGGTTAAAACTAATGATTAAAATTTTTATCTTATTGTTTTGACCTTGAAAACTCCTGATTTGGAATTTCATCTCATTTTTGACCTTTAAAACTCACAGTTCTGAATTTTTTCCCTTATTTGGCCTTTTAAACTCATGATTTTGACTTTTATCTCAAATTTTCACCATCAAAAATCATGATATCAACTTTCTATCTCATATATTTGCCTTTTAAATACATTATTTTGTCTTTAATGTCATGTTTTTACCATTTGAACCAATAAGTTTGACTTTTTATCTCAGATTTTGAGCCTTTAGACTTCTCATGTTGACTTGTTTCATATCAAAATGATCTTTTATCAGTGCTAAGTTTTTTCCCTCCCTTAATTCCATTCTGGTGAAAGTGAGGTTGACGTTTTATGGTTAAATATCTATCCTGTTAGGCCCTCAGCTTAGACCCAAAGTCAGAATCTGGCCCTGCTGTGACTGAGTTTGACACCCCTGTACTAACAGGTAGGACCTCCCCTCTGTACCGTGGAGATTATTCCTCCTCTCAGACGGCTTCACCTGTCCCCATGGCTCTGTGTTGAGCCCTGAACCTGTTCAGTCATTGTTGAAGACACTTCTCTTCTCTTTGGCTTTTGTTTCAAGATGAAAATGTTCTATCCAAACAGATTTTAGAGATTTTACAAAGGTCACAAAGCCTCAGTGGGTTGCAAATGTCTGACTTGGGGGAAAAATTTGTGGCAATAATTTTTGGTTTTCTTAAAATTGCAACTCAGTTATCCTGTTATCTTGAGACAAAGCTGACTGAGTGTCTTGATTTCTCACAGTCCCTAGAAAACTACCTAAATCAGTGTTACTCAACCAAAGAGCCAAATTGTTGAAAAACTCCTTTGCAAGAACCACAATCTAAGTGGCGAAAGGTGGCAAAAACGGTTTGAAGTAGCAATAACAATAAGTGAAAGGTGGCTAAAATGGTCAGAAAGCAACAAAAATGGGTGAAAATGGGGAGAAAAGGGGGAAAAGGGTCAGAAGTGACAAAAAAATGAGTTACAGGTGGCAAAAATGCTCCTAAAGTGGCAAAAACATGAGTGAAAAATGACTAAAATGGGCAAAAAGTAGTCAAGAGTGGCAAAAATGGGCAAAAAAATAGGAAACAAGTGGTATTTAATGGCAATAGGTAGCTGAAATGGGTGAGAAGTGGTGAAAAAGGGCAAAAATGGGATAAAATGGCAAAAAGAAAAGGCTAAAACGGGCAAAAAAAGGACAGAAGTCACAAGTAGTAACTAATGGCAAAAGGTATCTTAAATGGGCAAAAAGTGGAAAAAATTGGGAAAGGGGGCAAGAATGGGTGAAAAGTGGCAAAAAGGAGTGGCTAAAATTGGCAAAATCAGGAGAAATTGGTATTTAATCACAAAAGGTAGCTGAAATGGGTGAAAAGTGGCAAAAAAATGGTGAAAAGGGGAAAACGTGGGATAAAAGTGGCAACAACAAGAGGCTAAAACGGGCAAAAAAGGAGGAAACAAGTGGTACCTAATGGCAAAAGG
Source organism: Cheilinus undulatus (assembly GCF_018320785.1). NCBI lineage: Eukaryota > Metazoa > Chordata > Actinopteri > Labriformes > Labridae > Cheilinus > Cheilinus undulatus. Next base: position 52,466,331 of record NC_054872.1, read on the forward strand.
TGTCCTAAATGGACAAAAAGTGGCAAAAAAAAAGGTGAAAAGGGGCAAAAATGGGATAAAAGTGGCAAAAAGAAGTGGCTAAAATGGACAAAAACTAGAAAACAAGTGGTATGTAGTAGCAAAAGGTAGCTTAAATGGGTAAAAAGTGGTGAAAAAAGGTGAAAAGGGCAAAAATGAGATTAAAGTGGAAAATAAATGGGTAAAAGTTGCAAAAAAAGTGTCAAAAATAAGCAAAAAGATATTGTTCAAGGCAAAGGCAGCTTGAGAATGGACAAAAGTGGGATTAAAGTGGCAAAATTTTGAAAAAAAAGTGTTAAAAAAGTAGGGAAAAAGTGGTATTTAAAGACAAAAGGTAGCTTAATGGATCAAAAGTGGCAAAATGGTGAAAAGGGGCAAAAAACGTTTCCTTTTCTAAGCTTTCTGGGGGAATATTTGAAATGAAGACTTAAAAAAAGCCATAAATAATCACAAAAGAGCCACAGGTTGAGCATCACTGACCTAAATGAACCTGTTACTATGGAGAAATCTCCCGGCTGGCCTACAGGTGGATTCTCTCATAGCTCACCGCTGCCACCTAGCGTCAAAGTAAGGAATCGCCACACTGACGTGCTGAAAGTCTGGAGGAGTTTCGTTGACTTTCCTGCAAAAACACAAAACCAGCTCATCTGAGTGTGACCTGCTGCAACAATCAAAGCTTCTGCCGTTCCCTTAGCGTGCATCTTTTGTTTCCACCTGCTTTAACAGGCATTAACCCAGTCCCCTGTACTTACTCAGCAGCCACAGTTTGCGACAGTCCTTCTGGCTTTACGGTGACGGAAACCGTCTCAGCTGAAGTAAACATGTGGAGAGTTCACTAGTCAAACGAATCTTTTCTGGTAAGACTTTCTACATTGAATCTAAGACTGTGTTTTTCTATTAATACTTTAATTCCAACCTTACAGCTCACCGTGGCTGTAGTACCTGATCATGCAGTTCATTCTACGAACATGAACGAGCACTGTTAGCATGTAGCTTAGCTAGACTCGCTAACTCAGTCGGTGCCATTCATTCTGTGAGTTTAGTGAACATTTAGCCCCCAGACATGAAATATTTGGTAGACATGGCCATAAACTGCAGCGAGGGGGCTTTATTTTAATCCACGTTTGACTTCATGGTAGTGTTCTGATGTTTGATGTGATTTTAAACGTGTTTGATGTACAGGGAAGTCAGAGCGCTGAACTTCATTTAGAAATAACGCGAATTTAATGTTTTTACCATGAGAGGGAAATCTGGACAGATATTAGAACACAACCAAACACTTTAATAAATCTTTGAGAAGCCTTCTTTAATTCGGCTTATGTTTTGTGTTCGCAGTGTTGTTGGTTTTAGAGTTATTGGGCTAAATTGACCAATGGTGATGATGGACTTACTCTCTGTCCTGATGGTCAAAGTCAGAAATGCCTCTCTGCTCATACCGTTTCATGATTAAATCATATAATTTAGTTAAAAGTTGTTCAGATGATGCTAAATATTCATGTCGATTAGAATACAGTAAGACATTCAAAGGGAATGACACATTGGTATAAGTGTCTGATATTTAAATGGAGTTTGGTGTTGAGGTTTTCTGCAGGGATCTTCTCCGTTTGTTTTCGTTTTTTTAAACTGTTGTATTCTCACTGGCAGTAGTCTATTTTTTATTTTGATTTAGTTTTTTCAAATTTAATTGTCAGTATTTAGGTATGATAGAGCTCCCAGGAGGACTAGCTTTAACCCATCAGTGCCACTTATTAGCCACATGTCACCCATTGTTGCAAGTTCTTTGACCAAATTTAATCCATTTTGCCTATTTTAACCCATTTTTGTGAGTTCTTTTGTCAGTTTTAACACATTTTGGCTGCTTTTTGCCCACTTTTTTAGCCATTTCTAACCCATTTTTGCTATGGCACTTTTCACTGATACCAACCATATATTATTTTATATTGCCTGGTATGGAAACATGTTGAAATTATGACCTCTATGTTTCCTTTGCAGATGGAGAACTACAGTAAAGCTCGGACGGTGGAGCAGCCGCCAGTCTGCCCGTTCCCTGACCTCCCTCCTGACACGCCTGAGGTCCGAGTAAAAGACGGCAGCAAGATCCGTAATCTGCTGCGTTACGCCCTGAGCCGCATGGAGGCCAAAGCACGAGCGTCTGAAGAGGAAGATCGACCTCCGCCTGAGGAGGGAGGAGGCGGCGAGGCTGCAGAGGGACAAAAGGAAGCGGCGGCCCGGCCGCTCTGCAGTCACATCATCTTCACGGCGAGCGGGAAGGGCGTGTCCAAAGCCATCACGTGTGCCGAGATCGTAAAGCGGCGAGTGAAGGGTCTCCACCAGCTCACCAAGCTGCTGTACAGCACCGTGGTGGAGGTGTGGGAGCCGCTGGAGCCCACCGCTGGACTCGACAGCCTCACCGTGAACCGGAACCTGCCCGCCATCTGGATCCTGCTTTCCAGAGAGCCCCTGGACATCAGCCAGCCCGGGTACCAGCCCCCAGGACGCTACGACCTGCTCTGGGCTCAGTCTGTGTCTAAGGAGGAGGAGAGAGGGTCCACGGGACAGAGACCAGGACATAAGAGGAAGAAAGGAGGAGGAGGAGGAGGAGCGGGCAGAGGGCGGGGAGCAGGGCGCCACAGCGGCCGTCCCAGAGACGCCCCTAAGTGACAGTTTACTGAACTATTTCATAAATCTCACAAACAGGAAATAGAGGAAAACACTGTGAAAGCAAAGACCTTTGACTTTTCTTCAGTTTCAGATACTTTCTTCAAAAATCAGCCTGTAGAGACGTTGAACTCTGCAGCAGAGAATATTCTTTATTAAAGTCTGTGGGTTATCAGAGCAGGATTGTTGATCTGTCGTGTTCATTCTGGGTTCTTTGGGTGTTTTTAGGAGGAGGTTTTGGTTCCAAGCAGGAGAGAGTTTGACATTTTCACACTGAAATAAACCAAATATCTGTGATGAATACCTTTAAACATGCCCCTAAAATAAACATGAACACAACAGATTTAGTTAGTTCACTCTGCTTTTATACAGCACTGATGCAGTCTTTATTTGATCTATCTTTAGGATCAAAACGTGCCAAAACTTTAACCCTTTAACACATTTATCCCTAAGGACAATAAAATGTCCACCTCCCTAAAACTGCTGTAAAAATATCATATATAAATGCTTTTATCCACTTTTAACGAGTCAATCTTTTAAACCTACTTCAGCCTGAAATATCAGATATTAATGACATTTTTGGGATTTTTAACCCCTTAAAGGTCAGTATGTTTGCACAATTCCACTGGTTTTTTATTCAAACAGAAAAACAAAAATAATTTTCATAAAATACATTCAAGGAGTATATATTTCTTCTTCTTATTATTATTATTATTGTTATTACACCCTGAGATGGCCAATGATTGGCAGCAACACTGATTTTGATGCATTATTCTTTTTTATTATTTTTGATTTGCATTGTCAGATTTAAAACCAAAACCTCACACTGGTGGTCCTAAAGACAGAAAATATCAGCTTCCTTGAAATAAGCTGTAAACTACAGGTGCATCCCAAAAAATGAGAATATCATGAAAAAGTTCAATATTTTTTGTCTCTCTTTTCTGAAAGGTAAACCCATGTATTATATAGACTCATTACACATAGAGTGAAATATTTCAAGCCTTTATTTCTTGAAATGTTGATGATTATGGCTTTTAGATAAGAAAACCCAAAACTCAGAAAATTAGAATATTACATAAGATAATTAAAAAAAGTATATTTTAAACAGAAATGTCAGGCTTCTGAAAAGTATGTCCATTTCTATGCCTTCAATACTTGGTTGGGCCTCCTTTTGCATGAATTACTGCATCAATGCGGCGTGGCATGGAGGCGATCAGCCTGTGGCACTGCTCAGGTGTAATGAAGCCCAGGTTGCTTGATAGCGGCCTTCAGGTCATCTGCATTGTTGGGTCTGGTGTCTCTCATCTTCCATAGATTCTCTATGGGGTTCAGGTCTGAATCAAGCACAGTAACACCATGGTCATTGAACCAGCTTTTGGTACCTTTGGCAGTGTGGGCAGGTGCCAAGTCCTGCTGGAAAATGAAATCAGCATCTCCATGAAGCTTGTCAGCAGAAGGAAGCATGAAGGTCTCTAAAATGTCCTGGTAGATGGCTGCGTCGACTGTAGACTTCAGAAAACACAGTGGACCAACACCAGCAGATGCCATGGCAGCCCAAATCATCACTGACTGTGGAAACTTCACACTGGACTTCAAGCAACGTGGATTCTGTGCCTCTCCACTCTTCCTCCAGACTCTGGGACCTTGAAGAGTGGAGAATAAAATCTTAAATAAAATCTTAACATAAAGAATGCATTAGTTTATATCAGGATAGATGTGGGATCAAAAATGTCATTTTCAATGACGATAATTCTAAAAAACATTTAAAATGAATCTCTCCTGGCAGATTTGAGCTGCATTCATTCATTCGCAGCCAAAAATGTCTTAAATATAAAAAGTGAATGTTATAAAACATCCCTGTGGTCTCTTAAGGGCTAAAGAACTACGTCTGTTTAAACAGAGATGTGTAGGAGGGATTAATCTTTAGGTTAACTCCTGTTTACTGTGTAAAATACATGAAAACATCTGAAATGTTTCTGTGCAGTTTGGAAAACTTTTATTATTAAAAACAAGAAATCTACCACAGAAGACGGCCGTTTTAGTTTCCATAGGCCTTTTTATTTTTACTAGAACCACGTCCAAGTTTAAAGTTCTGCTATCACAACAATCCTGCCATCCACCAACGACCTAAATCTGTGTTTATTTACACTTCCTGTCATTGACACCATTGCAGACGTGCAGGATCACTGACAGAATAAGACTGACGTCAGATGCTGTAGAGGGAACACACTCCCTGTTATTCTTGTAGTTCATATACCAAAGCTCCATGAACTCCATCTAAATAATGACCCCTGCTGTTTCTGTTGCTGTAGTATCAAACAGGTGTACCACAGTCCTGCAGCATCCAGAGCATCCAGACTCCTTCCTCTTCCTCAGCGCTCTTCCTCTCATGCTGACATGGAGGAAGCGCTCCATCAGTGAAACCATGACAGATGTCTGCAGCTTACCGGCCATGGTGTTGATGCTGGGAGGATCGTGCATGGTGACATCTTGTGTCCGTGTTGATCCCTTTATCTCCTCAGTGGGCCTCCCCTCCCCGGGCTTACAGGATTAGGGTTTCCCTGCAGGAGGATCAGAGGGGAGCATCTGTCCCAGAGGAAAAGTTTGAGCAGTAGAAGTGAAGCATGGAGCGGCGTGGACGTGTGGAGGCGTTCATGCTGCTGCTGCTGCTGCTGAGTCCAGCTCAGGCTCAGCCCAGACACCCCCTCCCCGTGCTGTGGATGATGCCGGTCAGCTCAGGGTCCGGGAGGGAGAACCTGACAGCCGCTGTGCTCCCTGCTGTGAGGCTGGCTCTACAGGACCTGCAGAGACAACCGGCACCCCTGGGGAACTACGAGGTCCAGCTCCAGCTGCTGGACTCTCAGGTGGGTTTCACACACCGGCTCCAAATGTTCCAGACTGGATGTTTCTGACACGTCAGTACTCGGATTCTCCTCCATACCAGGGCTTCAAAGACGGAGTGTCTCTTCCAGGGGCGTAGCTAGGGATTTTGGGCCCCCGGAAAGAATTTACCCAGGGCCCCCCTGAACCGCTGAGACAAGCAACAAATGTTGAGACTTTTCTACAGATATCTCTGCATTTTATGTATTTGTGAAACATAATTTCCCCATTTGTGAGCAACATTTTTACTATGGTTCAATCAGATTTACTTGCAATATTTCACAGCGCTGGACTATACCATTGGACATTTTTAAGGGAGGAGCAGTTTTGTATTTACTCTATTTTATGCAGATTTCAGTCTGTTGACTGATTCATTTAGTCCAGTGTTTCTCAACCAAAGAGCCAAACTGTTGAAAAATGCATTTAAAAGAGCCACAATCTAGGAGGTGAAAAGTGGCGATTAAGATAGAATAAAGGGAGCAAAAATGGTCAAATAGCAGCAAAAAGTGGCAAAAATGGGTGGGAAGTGACCAAAAGCTGAGTTAACGGTGGCAAAAATGGTCCCAAAGTAGCAAAAAACATGAATGATAAGTAACTAAACTGGGCAAAAATCAGGAAAAAGGTGGGAAAAATTGGCAAAAAGTTAACCTGACACGCCAGGTGGATTTGTTTCACACATCCATCTGGGAAAGCTTCAATAGGAAACGTTTGAGAAAAGGCAGAGGATTTGAAAAACATTCAGAGTGTGATTGGATGAACGTTCTGTCTGTCACATCTCTACGGGCCAATCAGAGCAAAAACACACGTGACGTAGCTGCTACCGAGCTGCGTGTACAGCTACTGAAGAATAATGTGAAACACGGCGACTATAGACATGTCAGTACTCGACTTTTGTTGTTTTTGAAAAGAAAAGAACTCACTGCTGTTCTTTGTTCTTCTTTTAACAAAGAAATGTCGTCAAGTTCTGATAAAACTGGCGCTTTAGCAGCATCCACGCTAAGCTCTTCCTCCATAACTGCACCAGCTCTTGCTGCTGCCTGTTAACGTCACGACTCGGCTGCACCTGAAAGTACTGCCCCTTGTCGCTGATTGGTCCTGTCACTTTCTAACCGGGCCAAAATGGTTCAGATGGGACGGGCGTATCCATCTGCTTTGCAAGGTTAGCAAAAAGTGGCATTTAATTGCAAAAGGCAGCTTAAATAGGCAAGAAGAGACAAAAAGGGGCAAAAAATAGCAAAAAGGAGGATAAGAGTTTAAAAAATGGGCAAGAAGTGACAAAAAGAAGTGGCAATAAAGGGCTGAAAGCAGGAAACACTGGGAGAAAAAGCAGCAAAAATGGTGGGAAGTGACAAAAAACTGAGTTAATGGTGGCAACAATGGTCCCACAGTGGGAAAAAATGAGAGAAAAGTGATTTAAATGGGCAAAAAGCATCAAAGGGTGGCAAAATATGAAATAAGTGTCATTTAATTGACAAAGACAGCTTAAATGAGCGTTGAGGATCACTGCTTTAGTCACTGTTGATTTCATAATGTCACTAACCACTAAGAAAAATAAATCAAATCACACTTTTCATTGCAGGCGTCTCAGGGCCCCCCCTCTACTGAGGGCCTGGTATTCAGTACCCTTTCCCCCCTGTGCCACGGCCCTGGTCTCTTCATTTTAATGGTCACTAACAGCTGGAGCAGCATTCTCCTCAGAGCAGCTTTACTGATGCTCATGTGTGGTTTGGCTCCAGGAGGCGCTCTAAAGATGTCAGAGGGTCCAATAATGACAGAACTCTGGAAAGGATGGGGCTCTAAACTTTCCTCAGAAGCAGCTGAAATATAAAACTACCAGCAAAGACAAGAGCTGAGCCACCTCTCCTCTGGAGTGCTGCTCTGTAACCAGGAGGGTTTGAAAGATGGGGGGATTCCTGCAGGGACAAGACAACGGACAACCCCAGCATGGCCCAAAAACCAGGAAAATAAGCCAGTTTGTTTTTATTAAACATGGTGCATTTGAAGCTGTTTCCTTTTTTAGTTTTCTTCTGTTTCATCCTGATGCCACAGTCATTTAAACTCATTTTTATCCTCATTCATCTACATCACCATGACAACATGAAATCAGAATTTTTACATTTTTGCAGATTTATTGAAGATAAAAAATGAAATTTCACATTGACAGGAGTATTCAGAGCCTTTCCAACACCACTCTAAATGTAGCTCAGGTTCCTCCATGTCTCCGGTCTTTGCTGGAAGTTTCTGCACCTTGACTGGACTCAGAGAGGAGACCAAGAACTCGATGGTCCCTCTGAGATCCAGAGATCCTGTGTGGAGTTGGGACGGAGTTCCAGGAGGACAGCCATGACTGCAGCCCTCCACTGATCTGAGCTTTGTGGAGGAGCGGGTAGACGGAAGTCTCTCCTCAGAGCAAAACACACGAGTTCCACTCAGAGTCAGCAAAAAGCACCTGAAAGACTCTCAGGAGAAACCAGATCCTCTGGTCTGATCCAACCAAGACTGAACTGTTTGGCTTTAATTCTACATCAGGAGGAAACCAGGCAACGCTCATCACCTACCATTACCATCCCAGCAGTGAAGCATGGTGGCAGCATCATGCTGTGGGGGTGCTTCTCAGCAGCAGGGACTGGGAGACTGGTCAGGGGAAGCTGAATGGCACCAAGTACAGAATGAAAACCTGTTCCATGTTACTCAGGACCTCAGACTGAGCCGAAGGTTCACCTCCAAACATAAAAATGTCCTAGAGGGGCCCACCCAGAACCCTGACTAGCAGGGGCGTAGCTAGAGATTTAGGGCCCCTAGAGAGAATATCACACAGGGTTCCCCTTAGCGGGCTCATTTTTAGAAATATATGAGCTTTTTGATGTATTTGTAACCATCATTTTACAATTTATGAGCATTTTTTACTATGGCTAAAATAAATTCACTTGCATTATTTTGCAGTGCTGGACCAACCTGTTTGGACATTTTTAAGAGAGGAGCCCCCAGAATTGTGTTTCACTCTATTTGACACAAATTTCAGTCTGTTGAGCGATATATTTACTCACTTTTGATTCAATAATGACACTAATTATGAAGAAAATTAATTAAAAACACACTTTTCATTGTAGGAATATGGAAGCCCATTTCTGCCACTTAAAAAAGAAAAATGTGGAAGTTAGGAAATAAAAACAGAAATCCAAAGTCATAATTGTAAGATTAAAATGTAAAATTATGAGAAAAAAAAATCATAATTAAAAGATACAAAGTTGAAATTATGAGATAAAGAGTCCTTTAGTCAATAATAACTTTTTAATTCATTATCTTGACTTTGAATCTCATTATTATTACTTTTTTCTTCTAATTCTGACGTTATATATCATAATTTTGACTTTTTATCTCATAATTATGACTTGGAATTTTTTTTCAAGAATTGCTGTACTTTCACATTTTTTCTTTTTATTTGACCTAAATGGGCTTCCATACAGGCATCTCAGGGGCCCCTCCCTGGGCCCGAGGAGTCAGTACCCCCCGTGCTACACCCATGCTGACTAGAACCCTGTCCAATGTCTCTGGAGAGACCGGACTGAAACCGTCCATCCTGACTGAGCTGGAGAGGATTAGAGAAGAAGAATGGAAGAAAATTCCCCAACCCTGATGTGCAAAGCTTGTTGGGTGATATCCAAAAAGACTGGTGTGATGTTTCCGTTATTTTTCATAAGCTTGCAAACATTTCTAGAATTCTGTTTTGGCTCTGTCGTGGTGTGAGTTTAGATTAATGAGAGAAAAAATGAATTTACACGACTGTAGCGCCAGGCTGAGACTTAGAGGTAAAGGAGGTCTGAATCCTCTCTGAATGAGCTGTAAATGTGCCTTAAATGAATCCAGCAAAATAAGAAAGTTGGACCAGACTCCAAAGGTCTTTGAGTCTCCTTCATGAATGATGAAGCCAGCATTTGAACACAGGGGGTGCTGCTCATTTCAAACCTTGCATGCGTCCTCTCTCTTTGACTCCCTCCACCATGATGAAGGATCTTCCATACCAGTGGTCTTTGCAGAGTAAACTGTGGTTCCTGACCTCTCACAGCAACAGTTAAAGATAAGGCTGTGCTCCCAATGCAGCCCTCTGATAGGAAGGTCAAATTTTAGACTAAAACTGAGGAGAGAAACTGCTAAAAGGTCAGCTTTTATACATCTAAAGGCCTGCAGCCTCTCCTCTGCTCTCTGGAGGTCAAATATCTACAATAATTTCAATATTTCCTCTTTATTTTTCAGTGCGATGCTGCTAAATCCCTCAAAGCTCTGTTTGATGCTCTGTGGGCAGGGCCAAAGTTTCTGCTGCTGTTTGGAGGGGTGTGTCCATCAGTGACCACGCTCATCGCTCGCTCTCTGCCCGCTCTAAACCTGGTGCAGGTAAATACAGTCCATGTCAGATTTATTTCCATGTTTGATTTTGTGTTTGGGCTGCACGGCGGCGCAGGGGTTAGCGCTGTTAGCTCACAGCAAGAAGGAGTTTGCATGTTCTCCTCGTGCATGTGTGGGTTCTCTCTGGGTACTCCGGCTTCCTCCCACCGCCAAAAAGATGCTCGTTAGGTTAATTGGTGACTCTAAATTGGCCGTAGGTGTGAGCGTGCCTGGTTGTCTGTCTCTACATGTCAGCCTTGTGATTGGCTGGTGACCAGTCCAGGGTGCACCCCGGGATAAGCGGTGTAGAAGATGAGTGGATGGATTTAGTGTCTGATGTTCCACCATCCTGTCCTGTGCATAGACAGATTTATCATTAGGACAGCGGCCGGTGCCGTGATGAGGGTCCCCGCCGTCAGCGTTAGACGCTCGGTCTTTCCAATGATACCCAAAACTGAGCCATGTTGTCGCAAAGGAGTCCAGTCAGCAAGAGTATAGTAAGACCAGAAGGACCCAAAGACTCTGACTACCAACTGCATGCTCAGATCCCATGCGTGAGTCCAAGTCTCTACAGTAAGTGGATCCATGGATTATGCTGCCAAGATCGGTGAACTGCTCCACATCCTCCACGCGCTCACCGGCACAGATTCAGTGGTAGCATCCAAGTTGTCTCTGAACTCCCCTGAACCCCAGATGAGTAGATAAAAAGGGATGGATATGGACGTTAGGAGGTAATTCAGCAACTAAGACCAGGGTTTAGAACTGAAGAAGATGCCAATAGTGCAGAAAGTAGCATCAAAAGTCCCCTGGGAAGGACCTCTAGAAGCCTTCTGTGTTCAAACCCTCAAATATTCCCACCAGGTCTTCATGTCATGCAGATTATTTCATTGAATATACAAAAGGACGTATCAGATCCAGAGGACTGTGGACTACGGTGTGGTCACTTTTGACTCTTATTAACTAAAACTGTCCCTGGTTCTTTGACGTCCCAGGTGTCTTTTGCAGCCTCGTCCCCCAGCCTCTCCAACAGGAAGTGGTACGGGAACCTGTTCAGCACGGTGCCATCAGACCGAGCTCTGAATCACGCCACAGTGAAGCTGCTGCAACGCCACAGGTGGAGCAGAGTGGGCGTCATCACGCAGGAGGGCCCGCGGCTCTCAGAGGTCTCACAGACTCCTCTCTGTTGAACGTCTACCTGTGTTTGTGTCCTCTACGGTGTGTAACGTCTCTGTTTCTGTGTGAGCGCAGATGAAGAAGGATCTGATGAGGCAGCTGCTAAAGGCCGACGTTCAGGTCCTCTCCTCAGAGAGTCTCTCTGCAGATGTCTGCAGCAGCCTGAGGAGGCTGAAGGTACGCATGAAACAAACCAGCTCCACAAGCAGATTAGAGCCAATCAGGATGAGATGAGGTAAGGTCAGGTAGCTGCGTTTGTTCCTGGAGGCCGATTTAGTTCACAGAGAGAGTCGGCCTCCTTTCACACCACCCAAAGCACGGAACACGGAAAGGCATGAAATAGAGATGTCAGAGCTCAGCGCTTACAAGCTAGTGTAAATAAACTACCCATCCATTAAACCAAGGCAAGTACAACCCCAGTTCCAAAAAAGTTGGGGCGTTTATGGGAGGTTTAGCAAGGGCTCAACACAAGGCCCGATGACCTCCGCCTTTGTCCTAAACTCTCAGTAATCTAATCATCTCTGATTCAGAGTGGATACTAGTGTAAAGTCTGAAGAGTCTAACCACTGACCTGTGACCTCCAAAATCCTAAAAGGTCATCCTGAGTCAGAATGGACATTACTGCCAAATTAGAAGGCTATCCCTGAAACACATGAGATATTGTGTTAAACGAGTGATGAAGGTGAGGCTGGATGACCCCGACCATTGATTCTGTCCTTTTAAAGTTCATTTTGAGTCGGTGGGAATTTATGAGAATTAAAAAAAAAAAAGATTTCTCCATTTCATCCTTTAGTCAGAGTGGACGCTTCTGCAAAAGTTGAAGGAGATTTCTTAAAGAGTTCTACAGGAATCACGTTTGGAAGAACGGCCGGAAAAACCCAAAAACACCACAGGCCTGCGTCTGCCTGTTGATGACATGGAGGCCAAATGATGAATGTAGTTACTGGAGGGTTAATCTGGGGTTCTAACTAAATTAAGACTAGACCTGCTCATAACTTGCTCTCTGTTTTGCAGGAGACTGGTGTTCGGATCATTATTGGACAGATTGAAGAGGGCTCTCTCTCTGAGGTTTTCTGCTGTGTAAGTCCGCATGGACCGGATCTCTTTGGTTTTTATCTCTGTGTCCTGATCCTCAGAAAAAGAGAAGAGAGATTATAATGCTGCTGTTGTAATCGTCTACTAAATGAGACAATGTCAAATTATAACTGGCGTAGACTTCTGTAAACCAGTGGCCGTATCAAAACATAAGCTATGATCAGTATCAGCAGAATCAAAGGTAACAACAGCATGCCTAAAGCGTGTTAACCAGCTGTTAATGATGACTGAGCTCTTTAACCTCCTAAGACCTGAACCGTGAAACTTCATCATGAAGCCTTAAGATTCCAACGTGAAATCCCAAAAAAATTCCATGCCAGTGCCTTAGAAATTTCAAATTCACCTTAATTTTTATATCAATTTCCCCCAAAAAATTAAAATTCAGAATTCCATGAACATTGCAGAAAATTCCTGAAAATCCCCAAAACTGCACAAAAAAATTCAATGGTTTTTATTTTTCATTTTTTTAAAAGTACACTTACCCCACCCCGCCCCACCAAAAAAACATCTCATCCCCCTTTCCCAAAAATGACTAACAATCTTTCATTAAAATGAATTAAAATTTCAGCACAAATCCAACCAGTGAAGGAATTTACCATGAAATTCTTAAAATTTCAGAGGACCATGAATATACTTAAAAATCTCTTATCAAATCTCAGCAGACATCCAAACAACTCTCCTTTAATTTCTATTGAAGTTCTTTATCCAAAGGGAAACTCCATTTCCCACTCAAATAAAAAACAAACAGATTTCTCAAATTTCCATGGAAATGTAAAAAAATTGTAAGCAAACTTTCCCCAAAACTTCCAGTGAAAATCTCCAAAATCTAGAAGTTTATTCCTGAAATTTCAGTGAAAACACTTAAAAAAATATCAGCAAATTCCAAACAAATTCCTTAAAACATTTATAAAAATTCCTGAATATTTCATTGCAAAGTTTCATGACCTTTCAAGCGAAGTTTTTAAACTTTGAAACTCTAAAATGACTTCTACGCTGTAGAAACCTAAACGTCCTCGTCTGTGCACGCAGGCTCTCAGAGGTTAAAGACTCAGCATCCAATAAGGTGTCAATATAAGAGATGATTTAAAACTCCCAGCAGGCCTCTGAGCAGCGATGCCTCTCTCCTCCAGGCCTACAGACTGAGCATGTTCGGCCCGCGGTATCAGTGGTTGGTGGTCGGCGGCGGCGTGGACGGGTGGCGGCTCGGCTGGCAGCTTTCTGGATGTCCGGTTCAGGATCTGCTGACGGCTGCAGACGGATCCATCCGGCTGCAGACCAGACGACTGAGCAACACCAACACGGCAGGAATCTCTGGGCGGGTCAGAAACTCTGAGCACGCACCCTCTGATAGAGCAGTGTACAAAGCCTGATTCCAAAAAAGCTGGGACGTTGTGTAAAATATGCTTATTAACTTACGTTCAACTACATGCAGCACAAAGACACACGGTTTTCTGGAAATATGCACACATTCTGAATTTGATGCCTGCGTCACATTCTAAAAAAGTTGGGACAAGAGCGTGTTTACCACTTTTACCTTGTCCTCTGACATTACTGTGAGTGTCTGTGGACTGAAGACGTGGAGCAGTAACACTGAAAGAGGAATTCTTTCCCATTCTGTTCATCTTAAGTTGCTCAGCATTGCAGGGTTTCCGTTGCTTTATACATGACATGATGGTAGACAGATCTGGCTGGCATGCAGGCTGGTCTAGGCCCTCTTTCACTGTGAAGCCATGATGTTGTAACTCATCCAGAATGTGTCTTGGCATTGTCTTGCTAAAATAAGACAGGACGTTTAAAGCCTGTACCTCTCAGTGTTAATGCTGCCTTCACAGACGTGTGAGTGACCCACGCCACAGGCACTAATACACCCCTACACATCACAGAATCTGGCGGTTCTCTCCGCTGATAACAGTCTGGACCATCCTTTTCCTCTTAACTCCAAAAAACAGTTTGAAATGTGGTCAGTCCATGTCAGGTGAGCTAGAGCAGTGGTTCTCAACCTTTTCAGCCCAGGACCCCCAAAATAAAGGTGCCAGAGACCGGGGACCCCCACTGGACCTGGAAGAGGCCGAACACAGCCATGAACATTCAAGAATAGTCATGTGGAGACAGGGCCGCCCATGAAGGAGGGATAAAGGGGGAGGTTTCTGGGACCCAGCCAAACTGGAGGACCATGGAGGTCCATTGTGAAGTTAAGCTCTAATCAAAGAAACAAATATCTTTATTTATTCATCTGTGTACTAAATAGCCTCCTTAACCCTAAAGAACCCAGCATAGCGCCGGCGCTACGATTAGCATGTCCATTTTTGATTGGCGGTAGATTTGAAAAACATATTTAAAATGTGTTAAAAATGGCTACAATTGGTTAATAATGGCAAAAAAATGGTGGAAAAAGGTGGTGAAATTGGATTATTAATGAACAATGGGTGAAAGTGTCAATAATGGGCAGAAAAAGTTGTCAAAGGGGATGAAAAAGAGGCTGAATTTGCTTTAAAAAGCAAAAACTTGGTGGAAATTTAGTGGAATGGGATGAAAAATTGATATAAACTGACAAAAATGGGTTAACTTGGTTAAAATTGGCAAAAAGGAGTGTATAAGGGGTTAATAGTGGCAATAATAGGTCAACAGAAGCACGAATGGAAGGAAAGTGGCAAAAACAGGCAGAAAAAAGTGGTGGAAAGGGTTTAAAATGGACAAAAAATGGGTTAAAATGGGCAAAATGTGTGTTAAAAAGTGACTCAAAAGGGTTAACATGAGGTAAAATAGGTTGAAAGCGGCAACAGTGTCATTAAAAATATATATTCTTAATTATTTGAGGCATCTGGTAACCCCCTCTCATATCAGTGTCTCGCAACCCCTAGGTGGTCCCGACCCCAAGATTGAGAACCACTGAGCTAGAGAAGTGGGCGGGGCTTCTTTGCTCCTGTCCTAACTTTTTTGAACATGTCACATGCATCAAATCAGAATGTGTGTATGTTTCCAAAAGCACTAAAGTTCATCAGTTTAATCAGGCAGCATCTCGTCTTTGTGTGGAGTTCAGCTGAATAAAGAGTGAAAAGGATTCACCGTACCAACTTTTTTGGAATTTGGGTTTACAGACATCTTTTTCAAGCAATGATTAGAATATGTAGAAAACACATGTGAACTAAGAGTGGTTCAGATTATGTTGCATGACTTAGATCCATGAAGAAAGGGACTCTGACTCAGTTTTAGTCTTTAATGTTCAGAGTCGCACTAACTCCTCCTCCTGCAGACCCCTCAGGATTACCTGGACTCCTACCTGGGAGAGCTGACCCAGGAGGAGTCGGAGGTCAGCCTCCTGCACGCCTTCGCCTACGACGCCGTGTGGGTGGCTGCTAACGCTCTGAGCCAGGTGATGGAGGCGCAGAGGAACAGAGAGAGATACAGCGTGATGAGAAACGTCAGCATCGGCCCCGAGGAGAGCCACAGGATGCTGCTGGAGGCCGTGAAGAGAACGTCGTTTGAGGGAGTCACGGTGAGGAGAAATACACACATTTAACTACACACAACCTGTAACACACTCTAGTACAGGCTGGATCAGACTCAGCTCAGCCCTTGTAGTCTGATGACCCATGACCCTGACCCACAGGACTGAGCTTTTCTTGAGTCTTCTGTCTGGTTTGACGAGTCCATGCCTTTTTTCTTCTTCTTCTTTTCAGAGCTCAAGACTGCTAGCATCACACACAGCTTTCTGTTGTAGCCATGACTGTAATTCCTTGACCCAGCTCCCCAGTGACCTTTGAACTCTCCGAGTGTTTTAGCTATAATGTCAGAAAAATCCAAGTGTGCCTTACCATGAGTACTTGAGTGTGAAATAATATTTGCTCCTGTAGAGCAGTGGTTCTCAACCTTTTCAGCCCGGGACCCCCAAAATAAAGGTGCCAGAGACCGGGGACCCCCACTGGACCTGGAGGTGGTTCAACAGCCATGAACATTCAAGAATAGTCATGTGGAGACAGGGCCGCGCATGAAGGAGGGATAAAGGGGGAGGTTTCTGGGACCCAGCCAAACTGGAAGACCATGGAGGTCCATTGTGAAGTTAAGCTCTAATCAAAGAAACAAATATCTTTATTTATTCATCTGTGTACTAAATAGCCTCCTTAACCCTAAAGAACCCAGCATAGCGCCGGCGCTACGATTGGCATGTCCATTTTTGATTGGCGGTAGATTTGAAACCGGATAAGATAGATGGATCATACTTTTTGCATATAAAATCTGGGGATTTACACTAACATTTCACACGTTCACCATGTTTCAGAGCGCTTTTTCATTGTAGTGACGGGTTTGTTAAAACACAATAAAGAGCACATAACTAAAATCTTTACAAACGAGACCACGGGCACTTCCTATGTTGAAATAAACATCATCAAGTTGTGGGCATGACCTGTCACATGATTCTTACGTGTCCCTATCTGATAGCCCCCCCCCCCAAAGCAGCCAAACTGGGGGACCATGGAGGTCAGCGAAACCATGGTCGAATGTGAAGTTCAGCTTAAAATTAAAATAACTTTTGTTAAAAACACAAAACGGGTAAGAAAAATTTCTTTAAATTAGTGAATAATGGCAAAAAATGGTGGAAAAGGTGTTGAAATTGGATTTTTAAAGAACATAAATGGGTTAAAAGTAGCAAAAATTACATAAAAGTGGTCAAAAAATAACAAAAAATGGATTAAACTTGCAAGAATGGGTACAAAAAGTGGTAAAAGTGGATTAAAAAGCAGCTGAAAGTGCTTGAAAGTGCAAAACATTGAGGGAAATTAGGTGGACAGGGATGAAAAATTGATATAAACTGGCAAAAATGGGATGACTGGTTAAAATGGGTGTAATAAGTGGTTTACAGTGGCAGTAATGAGGCAACAACAGGCAGAAAGTGGTTGAGAAGTGACAAAAACAGGCAGAACAAAAGAGGTGGAAAGGGTATAATATTGACAAAAATGAGTTTTAAGTTACAAAAATGTGTTAAAATTGGCAAAAAGGGTTACACCAATTTTACCAAATTTTAAAGTGGCAACAGTGTAATTTTAAAAAAATTCTTAGTTTTTTTTAAGGCATCTGGTGACCCCCTCTCACTGTCTCACGACCCCCAACGGGGTCCCGACCCCAAGGTTGAGAACCACTGCTGTAGAAGACAAAGTTTGTAAAATATTGGCCTATTTTTTAGGAGAACATTAATCTCTGCTAAAATACGACAGTACCCACAATCCTGATGTATCACAGCGGCATCTCTGATTGGTAGGGTCTCCTGTAACCATGGAAACTACTACTATGACTGTAAACTATTGATGGCGTAGAATGAAGCAATAGAAACGCTAGGTTATATTACATTATCCTGACCTCTGACCTTAACTGAGTCAGTGAGGCAGGTCTTAGATGTTTGCAATTTCTCTTTGCTTCTTTGCTTGTTAAAGCCTAATTTATGTTGTATACATGTACATATCTTTGTTTCACGCTTATTTAAGTTCTGTGTATTTTTGTACAAGAGATCAAAAGTTACCAGAGTCAAATTCCTTGTATGTGCACACATACTTGGCCAGTAAAGCTGATTCTGATTCTGATGTTGTTCTGGGTTCTTCTGGGACCTCCTGGATGAGTCGTCCATGCTCTCTTGGAGTCATGTTAGTAGGCCGGCCACTCCTGGGAGGGTTCACCACTGTTCACAGTTTTCTACATTTGTGGGTAATGGCTCTCGGTGGGGTTCTTTGGAGTCGCAAAGCCTTTAAAATGGCCAAACATTTCTGGGAAGGGTCAGCACTGGTTCAGGTTTTCCCCATTTGTGGGTAATGGCTCTCACTGTGGTTGGGTGGAGTCCCAAAGCCTTAGAAATGTCGTTTTAACCCTTCCAGACTGACAGACATCAGTGACTGTGTTTCTGTAGTGACTTTTTCGGTAGGTTACTTCTAAATCTTGATTTATTTTCCAGGGTCCAGTTTTCTTCAGGAATGGAGAGAGGGTGGCATCCATCGAGCTCATCCAGCTTCAAGGTGCTGTAAATGTCCCCATCCTCTGTTTTTATTCCAGTGCTGTCCCTACTGAGCATGCTCATAATCAGTGTGTGTTTTTGTGTGTGTGTTTTTATGTATCAGGAAGCAGAGGCGTGTCTGTCGGGGAGTTCAGCACATCGACCCAACAGCTTCGACTGATGAGCCACCTGCTGAAGTTCAAAGGTCAGACTCTCAGACACTCACAAACCAGGATTAAAACTCACTGAACTGGTGATGTTTCATGTTTCCTCCTGCAGGTCCAGGACCGACCAGAGACCGGACTCTGGTCTTGGAGCAGTGGCAGCACGTGGGCCTCCTTCTGTACGGTGTGGTCTCATCAGCTGCAGCTGTAACCATCGTCCTCACTCTGACCGCGCTCTGCTTCACCGTCTGCAGCCAAAAACTCCGGTAGGACCTCCAAACACCCCGAACAGTCACTAGAGAGGCTGACATTAAAGGATGATTCTGAAGTTAATTCCCATGCTGATGGTGTTTCTCTCCCTTTGCATGAAGGCTGCTGAGTTGGAACGGTGGATCCCGGGATGAGCTTCTCCTCCTGGGCATCCTGCTCTCCTCCTCCTCTGTCCTGGTCTCTGGTCTGGATGAAGCCCTGCTGTCTGACCAGACCTATGAGATCCTCTGCTCTGTGAGTGCTCTCTCTGCACCTGGTTCACTCTGTGGTCTGTTTCTTTAGAAAGTTTGGCTTTTCTATCTATTTTTACAACATCTCACAGGTTTACTCCAAAAGCCACTGACCTTCTTCAGAGACACAGAGGCTTGGTGGATTTCAGTTTTAATTCCTTTTCTTTTGCTTTTTTCCAGTAATAACAACCATAATAATCTTTGTTTGAGGAGAACATTTTTCAAGAGAAATTTACAAAGAGTTTTCCGAGCAGCAAAGACAAAATAGCCGTTAAAACACAAAGATAATCAGGCAGCACGGTGGGTACATGAAAAAGTTCAGAGCATGTTAAACTCAAACAAGCTTTAGTCTGTAAAGGAGGAGGCTGGGGTGGAGGAGGTGAAGCTTTAGTCTGTAAAGGAGGAGGCTGGGGTGGAGGAGGTGAAGCTTTAGTCTGTAAAGGAGGAGGCTGGGGTGGAGGAGGTGAAGCTTTAGTCCGTAAAGGAGGAGGCTGGGGTGGAGGAGGTGAAGCTTTAGTCTGTAAAGGAGGAGGCTGGGGTGGAGGAGGTGAAGCTTTAGTCTATGAAGGAGGAGGCTGGGATGGAGGAGGTGAAGCTTTAGTCTGTAAAGGAGGAGGCTAGGGTGGAGGAGGTGAAGCTTTAGTCTGTAAAGGAGGAGGCTGGGGTGGAGGAGGTGAAGCTTTAGTCTGTAAAGGAGGAGGCTGGGGTGGAGGAGGTGAAGCTTTAGTCCGTAAAGGAGGAGGCTGGGGTGGAGAAGGTGAAGCTTTAGTGTATAAAGGAGGAGGCTGGGGTGGAGAAGGTGAAGCTTTAGTCTGTAAAGGAGGAGGCTGGGGTGGAGGAGGTGAAGCTTTAGTCTATAAAGGAGGAGGCTGGGGTGGAGGAGGTGAAGCTTTAGTCTATAAAAGAGGAGGCTGGGGTGGAGGAGGTGAAGCTTTAGTCTATAAAGGAGGAGGCTGGGGTGGAGAAGGTGAAGCTTTAGTCTATAAAGGAGGAGACTGGGGTGGAGGAGGTGAAGCTTTAGTCTATAAAGGAGGAGGCTGGGGTGGAGGAGGTGAAGCTTCAGTCTATGAAGGAGGAGGCTGGGATGGAGGAGGTGAAGCTTTAGTCTATAAAGGAGGAGGCTGGGGTGGAGGAGGTGAAGCTTTAGTCTGTAAAGGAGGAGGCTGGGGTGGAGGAGGTGAAGCTTTAGTGTATAAAGGAGGAGGCTGGGGTGGAGGAGGTGAAGCTTTAGTCTATAAAGGAGGAGGCTGGGGTGGAGGAGGTCAAGCCTTAAGCTATAAAAAGGAAACAGCTACATGCTAATGTGTAAACATACATCGGCCTCTGTTTAGATTCTACATTTTTGTGGTTTAAAAACTTCATGCCAAGATTTATAATTTCAGAACATTTTCCACCTTTACTATAAACTACAACAATCTGAAATCTGTTGGAAAACCACCAGAGGAACAACCTGGTTGCATGAACATGCACATCCCTAGAGTAGTATGTCATTAAAGCATCTTTTTTTACACATTTTAACATTCAGTAGTTTTGGCTGGAGTTGATCAGGGTGGCACATCTTCACATGGAAATATCTGTCAGATAATGAGGACCCTAACTCTGAAGAAAACCATCCCAGCCTGATTAAATTTTGCAGAAATGTGCACAAAAGTGTGTGTGAAATGTGTATTCTAATACTGAACTTTTGACCATCATTTTAAAAGATGTTTTGACACAAAAACAGCGGCGCACATAAAAAGAACCATTATATAATTAATTCACGATTAAAATAGTGAGATGTCAATATTTGCTGTTTGTCCCTCACAGGCTCTCTTCCTTGGTCTTCTGTGGCTATCTAATGTGTTTCACTGCCTTTTTGAATCCCTTTATTCTTATTATGGGATGTTTTTGCTGCAGGTTCGTCTGTGGACTCTCTGTGTTGGACACACTGTGGGCTTCGCTGTTCTCTTCACGAAAGCATGGAGGATTTATTCACTCTGCTGCATCAAACACACGGTGATCACAAGCAGGAAAAGCCTCTTTCAGCGCTCATTATGGCGCTTCTTTGACGGTGACACGTCCAATAAATCAGTGCTTCTCAACCGCTCTGTCCTCAGAACCCTCTCCTGCCTCCTTAAAGAGCTTCAGCCCTCTTTGTTAGAGTTTCTTCTCCAGGCTAAGTTAAAGCAGCACGGTGTAAATGTATTAAAACATGTTTACTGAGTTTATAAACCTGTAAATATGTGCACATGGCCAGGGGCGTAGCACAGGGGGAAAAGGTACTGATTACCGGGGCCCACAGTAGGAGGGGCCCTGCAGTGTGTTTTCATTTATTTTTCGTTGTAATTAGAGTCATTATTGAATCAAAAGCATCTAAATCAGTGACACTCAACGTGTGGCTCTTGAGTGATAATTTGAAATATTATTCCTCCAGAAAACCTTAAAAAAGGGAAACTATGAACTCAGAAATTATCCATTACAAGTCACATTCATCAGTTTGAATCCTTATTTACAATTTTTTACCAATTGTTTTCTGTTTTTTGCCACTTTTTATCCATTTTTACTGCTTTAAGCCCACTTTTGCCATTTCTTTTTGCCACTTTTTGCCCATTTGACTACTTCCTGCTTTTTGCCGTTTGCAATTTTTCCCTTTTTTGCCACTTTTTGCCTATTTAAGCTGCGTTTTGCCTTTAAATGCCATTGTTTTCAGCATTAACCATTTTTTTGCCACTTTGTCAATTTTTGCCACTTTTAATAAATTTTTACTGCTTAAAGCCCACTTTTGCCTCTTAATGCCACTTTATCCCATTTTTGACCATTTTTCCCACCTTTTTGCTGCTTTCTGCCTGTTTTATTCACTTTGCACTAATTTTTGCCATGCCTACGGTGTTCTTCTGACAATTTTTGCCTCATTTTTTGTCACTTCTCACCCATTTTCGCCACTTTTTGCCGCTGTCTGACCATTATCTGCCACCTTTAACTTATTTTTATTGCCACTTTAATCAGTTTTTACCACTTAGATTGTGGCTCTTGCACAGGCATTTTTCAACAGTTTGGCTCTTTGGTTGAGTAACGCTGCTCTAATTGAATCGCTCAACAGACTGAAATCCACATCAAATAGAGTGAAATGAAATACTGGGGGGTCTGCTACTCCTTTAAAAATGTCCAAATGGTATAGTCCAGCAACCCTAAATGATGCAAGTAAATTTAATTCAATCATAGTAAAAAAAATGCTCTAATGTTGGGAAATTATGGTTCAGAAATACATTTAAATGCAGAGATATTTGTTAAAATGATGCAGCATTTGTTGCTTGGCTAGTCGGTTAAGGGGGCCCCTGTGTAATATTCTTACTGGGGGCCAAAATCCCTAGCTACGCCCCTGCACATGGCATATGTTTGATTAAAGGGGTAGTTCACTAATAAACAGAGTGATAGTTGGAGACGGCGCAGGCTAATCTGGACTATCAGTGCGTGGATATGTAAGACTGTCCATGTTAGCGTCCATCTCTGATCTCCAGCTAACGCTCTTCGTCTCTGTTTTCATCCAGCCTCGTCTGCGGCCGACCGGCTTCCTGGTCTTCTGGCTCTTCCTGCTGGATGTGTTTGTTTTAGTCACCTGGCAGATCCTGGACCCTCTCAGGCGGGTGGTGCTGCAGCAGAACATACAGGTGACATTAACATGCTAAGAACATTCAGGCATTGGTAGTGATGGGAGAGAGGAGAATATCTTCTTCAGGCAGAGGGAAGAAGACGCTCAGGGTGGGATTTTACTGAAGTTTCGGACCTCGATGTTGCCTCCAAGTCAGTGGACTTCCTCTTACGGTCGTCGGCTCATGTAGTTTCAGCTCTTTTTGTCATTTGTTCCAGTCAAAGGGAGCAGAAAACCTGTAAGCCTTTTCCTAAACTCTCCTTGGACTGATGTAACCTCGAAAAGCAGATGGATACGCCCATTTCCTGCAACTTTAATCAAAAAACAATAATAATTCTGTGTTTACAGTGCCAAATTACAGAAATACTAGGGTGCTTCTTGTCTGATAAGCTGCTAGGTTGAAGGTTTTCTTTAGACTTTAATGACAAAAGTTAAATAATAGCATGCCATATTTTTGCCCTCTCGTATTTTCTGAATTATCAATCCTCTGGGGGCCGGATGGGAAACTGTGGGGGGCCTGATGTGGCCCCGGGCCTCCAGTTGAGTGTCACTGGCCCTGTGGTTAGGTTGGTACCGTGTATGCAGGCGGCCCAGATTCAGATCCACCCTGAGGCTGGGTCACCACATGTCATTCCCCTCTCCAGCTCTGTCCCCTTCCTCTCTATAAAGGATGAAGAAGAAACCATTTTAACCAGCTGCTGAAGGAGGACAGTCAAAGAGATGACGATAAAGATGTGTGGAGCTCTAAGAGGTTTTAAACCGTCTGTTTCAGATGAACTCGTCTCTGGACCAGGACGTGGAGCTTCTCCTCTCCTCTGAGTGCTGCAGCTGCACCAACATGGAGCTGTGGCTCACCGCTGTCTACGGATACAAAGGACCCCTGCTGGTCAGAGACGGAACTACGATCACTCTGCTGTCACAGTCATATACTATATCAGGGTGTCAAACTCAAGGCCCGGGGGCCAAATCTGGCCCGTGGTACAGCTATACCTGGCCCACCAGTATGAGGTCTTCAGATTCCCTCCACAATAAAAATCTAAATTTAACCCCGATGATTTAAACTATCCTTGTTAAATCATAAAAAACTGAAATAGTGGAGAGTAAAAACGATCAGATCCAAAGTCAGGAATGTGGGGAAAAAATATTTGTGTTTTCATTTCATATTTTCAGTTTTGCATCTCCTATGATTTTGACTTTTTATTTCATATCTTAACCTTTTCAATTCATAATTTTGACTTTTATCAGATTTCAACCTTCTAGGATTCAAAATGTTACATTTTAAATCATATTTTTTTCTTTTTAACCAAATATTTCTAAATTCATCTCATGTTTTGACCTTCCGACTCCTAACTTGAGTTTTAATCTCATATTTTTACCTTTTAGACTGAAAATGTATCATTTGAACTGATATTCTGACATTTTAAACTCACGATTTTGACTTCTGAATGTATTTTGACCTTTTGAACGCATACATTTATCTTTTTTATCTCAGACTTTGAGCTCTTAAACTTTTCATTTTGACTTTTTTAATCTCAAACTTTTTCTTTTTCTCCCATAATTCATTTCTGGTGAAAATGAGGTTGACCTTTTATGGTTAAATCTTGACCCTGTTAGACCCTCAGGTTAGACCCAAGTTCAGAATCCGGCCCCTGCTGTGATTGAGCTTGACACCGCTGTACTATATGGACAAAAGTATTTGGCCACCTAAAGGGACTGTAACCATCAAATCCATGTAGTTTAATATGGAGCAGCTCTAACAGCCTCCACTCTTCTTGGAAGGATTTCCAGAAGATTCTGGAGCGTTTCTTTGAGAATGTGTGTCCATTCATTCTGTAGAGCAGGGATGTCAAACTCAGTCACAGCAGGGGCCAGATTCTGAACCTGGGTCTAACCTGAGGGTCTACATTTAACCATAAAAGGTCAAACTCATTTTCACCAGAGATGAATTATGGGAATTATGGCACTAATGATGAATGATTAAAAGGTGAACATGATAAGTTGAAAACTCAAAATCTGAGATAAAAAGTCAAACTTATAATTCAAAAGGTAAAAAGATGACATTTAAAGTCAAAATCATGTTTTTAAAAGGCAAAATATGAGATAGAACACTGAAACCATGAATTTTAAAAGTCAAAAAATGAGCTAAAATTCAAAATCATAATTTTTATCAGTCAAAATATGAGGTTAACATCGAAATCATGAGTTTCAAATGTCAAAATATGAAATAAAATTTAAAAATATTGTGTTTTTAAGGGAAAAAAATGAGATTAAATTTAAAGGTAGGAGTTGAAAGAGGTCAAAATGTGAGATAAAAGTCAAAATCATGATTTTAAAAGGTCAAAAAACTGAAATAAAATAAAACTCCTGCATTTTTAAGGTTAAAAAAATGAGATAACCGTTAAAGTTATTTGTTGAAAAAGGTAAAAATATGAGATAAAAGTCAAAGTTATGAGACTTAAAGTTTAAAATATGAAATAAAAAGTCAAAACCATAACTGTGAGATGCAACATTGAAAATATAGAGAAAACACAAGTTTCTTCTTGACATTTCTGACTTTTTTTCAAATTATTTTTTCTGTTCATTTTTCTAATTTTTATGACTCAACAAGGATGTCAGAAATCATCAAGGTTGAGTTTACATTTTTATACTGGAGGAAATCTGCAGACCTCAGACTGGTGGGACAGTTTTAATAAAAATATCACATGATCTGGTGGGCCTGGTAAAACTGCACCACAGGCCGGATTTGGGCCCCGGGCCTTGAGTTTGACAGCCGTACTGTAGAGCATTTAGGATCAGACTGCATGGTTAGGTGATGACTTTTTAAGCCTGTGGGTCTGATGGCCAAATACTTTTGTCCATGTAGTTTACGTGCTGCATCCATGTTTGAGAGCTCTTAAATCCAGATACACGTCATCATAAACACGCTGAGATTTAGAGCTGCACCTCTTTAATCCCTAGTTATGATGCTAATGTTACATGAACCCTACATCCTCAAACCTCTCCTGAGGATCTCCTGAGGATCTCCTGAGGCTCTCCAGAGAATCTCCTGAGGCTCTCCAGAGGCTCTCCTGAGGCTCTCCAGAGGATCTCCTGAGGCTCTCCAGAGGCTCTCCTGAGGCTCTCCAGAGGATCTCCAGAGGCTCTCCTGAGGCTCTCCAGAGGATCTCCTGAGGCTCTCCAGAGGCTCTCCAGAGGATCTCCTGAGGCTCTCCAGAGGCTCTCCTGAGGCTCTCCAGAGGATCTCCTGAGGCTCTCCAGAGGCTCTCCTGAGGCTCTCCAGAGGATCTCCTGAGGCTCTCCTGAGGCTCTCCAGAGAATCTCCTGAGGCTCTCCTGAGGCTCTCCAGAGGCTCTCCAGAGGCTCTCCTGAGGCTCTCCGTCCATTTTTAGGCTGAAACTCTGAGATGAAAATGTTTGGTTTCAGGGTCTGGGCTGTTTCGTGGCGTGGAGCATCAGATCAGTCCAGGTGGATCATCCCGCCGTCAGCAGCAAACAGCTGACTCTGAGCATGCTCTCTATGACCGTGTTCAGCGTGTCTGGAGTGTCTGGAGCTCTGCTGACGTCCCATAATCCTCCTGTTCAGTTCTGCGTGGTCAGCAGCCTGGTCCTCTGCTGCAGCGTCTTCACTCTCGTCTGCATGTTCGGACCAAAGGTCAGCGGCTCTAAAGACGGCATCACGGCTCCGCTTTTATGAAAACAATCCTCTGAATGCCACCGTTTTCATCTCCATGTCGTTACAGTTTGTGTACGTTTGTTTCCACGGCAACGAGCTGCTGCAGCCGCTGAACCTGCAGGCTGCAGAGGACGAAGAAGAGCAGCTGAGGAGGGTGAACATGCAGCTGAAGAGTCACAGCAAGCAGGTAGGAGGGAGAATCACCTGGTGGATGTCAAGGTTACAACTACATTTCAAAAAAGCTGGGACGCTGTGGATAAAATCTAATTTATTACAGAAAGGTCTGGACTGCTGAGACTCTGTCTCTCTAAAAGGCCTCTTTTATACCCAGTCATGTCACTGACCTGTCGACAGTTAACCCACATAGCTGCAAATGCTCCTCCAGCTGTTTTTATTAGTACCACTTACTTTTCCAGACTTTTGCTGTGCTGTCCCTGCTTTTTTGTGATGTGTTGCTGGCATCAAATTCAAAATGAGCTCATATTTTTCATTTCTCTGATATGTTGTTAAAGTTCTACTGTGAATAAAATATGAGTTTATGAGGTTTGACAATCACTGACTTCTGTTTTTATTTACATTTACAGCGTCCCAACTTTTTTGGGCTAGTGTTCTTCACTTTAATGAAGTCATGTTAATTTTGTCCTTTTCCAGCTGGATTTAGAGATAGAAACCATCACCATGCAGCTCTATGAAGAGTCTGAGATGGCCGATTCTGACCTGAGGAGAGGAGGAAACAATGGTAAACATCACCATCATCATCATCATCACCATCATCACCATCATCATCATCATCATCATCCAGAACACTCTGATTATCTTCCTCAAACTTTGCACAGAAGTCGGGCCTTTTCACACTTTGGTGTGGAGTGCTGCAAGGGCTGCTGGGAAGATGAGTCCCTCTGTGTTTATGGCCCTGTGTCTAAGACAGTAAAACTCACCGTGTGGCTCTTTTATGGTTTTTTTTTTAAACAATATTCCCATTTTTGCTGCTTCTTTTTGGCATTTCTTACCCATTTTTGGCACTTTTTCTCTCCATTTTCGCCACTTTTCTCCCAGTGTTTGCTGCTATTAGCCCATTTTTGGCACTGCTTTTTTGCCACTTTTCACGCATTTTTGCCACTTTTATCCTGCGTTTTGCAAAATTTTTTTAGCTTTTTTTGGTCACTTCTGGCCTATTTTAGCTGCCTTTTGCCGTTACATTAATTCTCGTTTTCCTACCTTTCCTCTGATTTTTGCCACTTTTTGCCAACCTTTTGCCCCCTTTAACTTAGTTTTGGGTCACGTCCCACCCATTTTTGCCACTTTCTGCCCTTTTTCGCCACTTTTTTTTCCCAGTGTTTGACCCTTTTTATCACTTTTGCCACCATTAACCATTAACCTATATTTATTGCCACTTTTCACCTCTTAGATTGTGGCTCTCAAATGTATTTTTCAATAATTTTGCTGTTTGGCTGAGTAACACTGCTCTAGGATGAAATACTCCAAGCTCAGGCTTCCTGAGTCTCTGTTTCCCACATCACTGATCAAACTAACACACTATCAGTGTTTGTCTGTGTTCAGCCCTGAGCTTCATACTTTATGACACTGATCGCTGAATAACTGCTTTTAGACGTCTAGAGATCAAACTAACACACATCTTCCTGTAGCTCCTCATGTTGTTCACTTAAAGCTGCTTCCTCTATATCATGGGTGTCAAACTCAAGGCCCGGGGGCCAAATCCGGCCCGTGGTACAGTTATACCCGGCCCACCAGATCATGTGATATTTTTATTAAAACTGTCCCACCAGTCTGAGGTCTGCAGATTTCCTCCAGTATAAAAATGTAAACTTAACCTTGATGATTTCTGACATCCTCGTTGAGTCATAAAATTGAGAAAAAATGAACGGTAAAAATAATTTGATAAAAAGTCAGAAACATAGGAGAAACTATGTTTCTCTATATTTTCAATTTTTCATCTCACAGTTATGACTAAAAGTTATGATTTTGACTTTTTATTTCCTATTTTAACCTTTACATCTCATAACTTTGACTTTTATCCCACTTTTTTACCTTAAAAACTCATGACTTTTAATTTTCTCATTTCTTGACCTTTTAAAATCAGGATTTTGACCTTTTTCAACTCCGAACTTTGAATTCTATCTCATATTTTGCCTTTTAAAAACATGATTTTGACTTTAAATGTCATGTTTGTACTTTTAAAACTTAGAAGTTTGACTTTTTATCTCAGATTTTGAGTTTTTAACTTATCATGTTGACCTTTTCATCTCAAAATCATTTATCATCAGTGCCATGTTTTTACCCCCATAATTCATTTCTGGTGAGAATGAGTTTGACCTTTCATGGTTAAATGTTGACCCTGTTAGACCCTCAGGTTAGACCCAGGTTCAGAATCCGGCCCCTGCTGTGATTGAGTCTGACACCCCTGCTCTGTATGATAGATGGACGTGTTATTCCTGATATATTCTGTGTCAGCAGGTGAAGCCCGGTCCGTGGTGTCAGCTCTGATCTGCTCTGAGGACACAAACATGGACGGGAATCCTCTGAGTCCAGACCACATCAACTCTCCTGAGCAGTGAGTCCAAAACCAGCCTGAGTCTGGTTTAACCAATCATGTCTCTGCAGTAGTGCCGTCTTTGATTCCTGTCAGTGAGCGATGGACCTTTATCGGTACGTTTCAGTTCTGCAGCTAAAACCGGAGAACTCCAGAGCAGATCTGTGTGTGGGATCAATCTGTGGCCATGTTTTTATTTCACTAGCACAAAGACGTTCATGCAGACATACAGTCACACATGTCTGCATCAACAGTTTGCTCTAAACCAGGGTTGGGCAACTGGCGGCCCGGGGGCCACATGTGGCCCTCCACCTCAATAAGTGTGGCCCTAAATTCAATTAACATCAGTTAATTATAAATCTAAGAGAACTGTCAGAATCTGCTATGACCAGCGGAGACATTCTCATATGATCGTTTGCTGCTGGTAAATGGTTTGTTATTTTATTAGGTATTTTTTATTTTTAATTTGAACCTTTCTTTAAACGTCTATTGTTTTAAATATAATTTTAAATTTATTTTATTTCTAAGTACTTTGAATAATTGATTCATTTTTTAATTTGTCATGAATATACTTCATATTTTTTTCTCTTTAAAAAAATGAAATTTGATTATCAATTTATTAATTTCTTTTATTTGTATTTGCATTTTATTCAAATTTTATTTTTTAAATTAATTTTATTTGTGTTTAAAATTACTTTTTTAAGGTTTTTTAAATTTCATTACGATGTGAATTTTTTTTGTCAAATTCTAAATTTCTTGTTTTTTTTAATCATTTTTACTTTTTTATTTTATCTAATTTAATTTTGTCTGTTAATATTCTTGATATATTTTTATTAATTTATTTTTTTCAGATTTTTTACTTCATTAAAAAAATGAAATTTGATTATCAACGTATTAATTTCTTTTATTTGTATATGCATTTTATTTAACTTTTATTTTTTAAATTATCTTTTTATTTATTTGTATTTAATTTTTTTTTAGTTTTTTATTTCATTACAACAACGTGAAGTTTTTTTAATTCTCAATTTCTTGTATTATTTTGTATTACTTTTACTTTTTATTTTATCCTAATTTTGTCTATGGTAATGTTCTTGATATATTTTTATTAATTTATTTTTCTTCAGATTTTGTATTCATTAAAAAAAATGAAATTTGATGTCAATGTATTAATTTCTTTTATTTTTATTTGAATTTTATTCAACTTTTAAAAAATTTGATTATGTATTTTTTTGTGTTTAACATTATTTTTGTAAGTTTTTTTCATTACAATTTAAAATTTATTCATTAAATTCACAATTTCTTGTATCATTAAATTTTTTTGGTTATTTTTACATTTTTTTTTAATTTTATCTAACTTAATTTCATCTATTTAATTATACTTGATACATTTTTATTTTTTCATCTTTTTGATTTTATTAAAATATTTGACATGTATTTATTCTTATTTTCATTTATTTTAATATTTGTTTTTTTGTATTTTATCTTTATTTATTCTATGTTTATTATTATTATTTTTTTATTTATTAATATCTTTATTTTTAGATGATTTAAATGGCTGCTATTGTTACTGTATTTTTAAAAATGCATCACTAAATGCACTTGAGTAGAATACCAGGTAACAGGCTGGTGATGATTCCTGGTTTATAGACTCTACGCCATGTTTCTCTTTCAGGTGTAGTGGCTGCAGGTTTCCTGTAACTTCCTTCTCGTGTGTCTTTCAGAGTGCGCCGGCGTCTCTCCATCCAGCTGCCCATCCTCCATCACTCCTACCTCCCCGTCATCGGCGGCGTCAGCGCCAGCAGCTCCAGTCTGTTCGGCAGCCGGGAGGCCTTCGTCCACCACGACCTGCTGATCGCAGCCTCCTGAAGACAAGTTTAACCTTAGATATTTCAGAATACAGACTCTTTAGACAGACTGATGCATGGACGTTCTCTCAGCAAAGCCCAGAGTCTGCTCAATAACATGATTCAGAATTTAAACATGGATTTAAATCAACAGCCTCAGGATAGCGGCTCTACAGTGGGGTGAGGTCGGGAATTTAGAGAGACAGACATCTTCTTCCTCTTTCACAGCTCGTTGTTTTTGTTCCTGTTCATTTATGTAGACGTTTTTGTGTCCCAGGGAAGCATGTGGTGCCTTTCTGCCATCTTTTTATACATAAATTGGAAGTTTACGTTGATGTAGTAGCTTCGTGAATCATTGTTATACTGTTTATCAGACATCATATCAGCCCATATTTACACGTTTTCATAAGTGAAATAAAAACATGTTTACATCTAAAGAAACCCTTCAGTGTTTCATTGAGTTTTTACAGCATTTGAAGGGAGCGTTCTTGATTTTTTTTGCCTTTTTTAAAAGTTGGAAAGAGGATAGAGCAGGAAACAGGGATGAATGACATGCACTGGAAGAGCCACAGGCTGGACTGGGACCTGGGTTAGAGTTAGGTTGAACCATATAATCAGGCCATCTGAGCCCCATAAGAGGCCCATTGGTTGTTTTATTAATAATGACTGTTAATTGGCCCAATCACATCTCCTAAACACCTGCATAGCCCTCCCCATTCTGCTCCAGTGTAGACAGTGAAACCAAACGGCCCAGAGAAAAAGCAAACAGTTGGATATGTGAATAAACACGAGGTGGTTTATTATTCAGTCATTTCATGATTGTATTATTTAGAACAAACTGAAGCATTTTAAATGTGAAAATTTAAAGCTTTCTAGCAGAGATTTTTAATTAAGTGCGTGCTTTTTAATGCAGTGAACACCGCTGTAAGTTAGTCAGTGAAAGAGTGAAAACAACATCAGATGTGTCTCTGCAGCTGAACTCTGAACTCTGGGAGGTTTGTGAAAAAGAAAAATGGTAGCTGGACGTACTCAGAGGGGTAAAGGACAGTTCTGTCATGTTTCCTGGTTATGAGGGGCCGGTTTGAGCCAAAGATGCCACGGCAGAGTTTCTTCCCAGTCCAGCCCTGGTCTAATCAAAGCAAAAATCTTATTTTAACAACTTCAGCGCTAACAGAATCCTGCGCCCCCCTGGAGATCTATGGCACCCCCCTAGGGGTCACGGACCCCAGGTTGGGAATCATGACTGAAAATAATCAGGCCTTTTGAGAAAACATCATCATGCTCTGTTTTTGAGTTTTGACCTTATAGACTCACAATTTAAAATTTTAACTCATATTTGGACCAATAAATCATGTTATTATTGTGGATGCTGAGCATTCACACTATTGATACCAACGTCGGCCATTTTGTTTAATATTATTATTCTTCCGCTCTCTCCTTCTTCACATTTTGTCGTATCGACACCGTTTCAACTTTGAAAAATTCAGTTTCTTCGTCATTTTACTGCTATGACTTTTCTCATTTTTAACTTTTATTATTTTGAAAATATAGCTATCTTCATGCTATTTTCAGCCATTAAATGCAATTTTTAGCCACTTTTAGGCCAAAATCAGCTATTTTTATGCTATTTTCAGCTATTTTTGTGCTTTTGGCAATTTTCAGCAGTTCTTCCACAATTCAGCATCCCCACACAATTTCAGCTGAAATTGCAAATCTAAAGTCATATTTAGACCTTTAAAACTCATAGTTTTGACTTTCTGTTTCATATTTTCACCTTTTAGATTCATAATATTGAATTTTTATCTCACATTTTGAAGTTTAAGATTCACAATTTAAATTGTAAGTCATATTTTATTAATTTTAAACTCATGATTTTGAATTTGATCTCTTTTTTTACTTTTACAACTCCTAACTTTGAGTTGTAATCTTTTGATTTTGATCTTTAAGACTCACACTTTAAAATTCTACCTCAATTTGACCTTTAAAACTTGTAATTTCAAATTTTATCTGGCGTTTTGATCTTTTCGTCTCCTAACTTTGACTTTTAATCCCAAATGGTGACATTCTAGAAGAAGAGTGCACGTCTAGCAAAGAGCTTAGAAGAAGAGTGCATGTTTAGGGAAGAGTCTAGAAGAAGAGTGCACGTTTAGGGAAGAGTTTAGAAGAAGAGTGCACGTTTAGGGAAGAGTTTAGAAGAAGAGTGCACATTTAGGGAAGAGTCTAGAAGAAGAGTGCACGTTTAGGGAAGAGTTTAGAAGAAGAGTGCACGTTTAGGGAAGAGTCTAGAAGAAGAGTGCATGTTTAGGGAAGAGTTTAGAAGAAGAGTGCACATTTAGGGAAGAGTCTAGAAGAAGAGTGCACGTTTAGGGAAGAGTTTAGAAGAAGAGTGCACGTTTAGGGAAGAGTTTAGAAGAAGAGTGCACATTTAGGGAAGAGTCTAGAAGAAGAGCGCACGTTTAGGGAAGAGTTTAGAAGAAGAGTGCACGTTTAGGGAAGAGTTTAGAAGAAGAGCGCACATTTAGGGAAGAGTCTAGAAGAAGAGTGCACGTTTAGGGAAGAGTTTAGAAGAAGAGTGCACATTTAGGGAAGAGTCTAGAAGAAGAGTGCACGTTTAGGGAAGAGTTTAGAAGAAGAGTGCACGTTTAGGGAAGAGTCTAGAAGAAGAGTGCACATTTAGGGAAGAGTCTAGAAGAAGAGTGCACATTTAGGGAAGAGTTTAGAAGAAGAGTGCACATTTAGGGAAGAGTTTAGAAGAAGAGTGCACATTTAGGGAAGAGTCTAGAAGAAGAGTGCACGTTTAGGGAAGAGTTTA
This sequence comes from Cheilinus undulatus, assembly GCF_018320785.1. Lineage (NCBI taxonomy): Eukaryota > Metazoa > Chordata > Actinopteri > Labriformes > Labridae > Cheilinus > Cheilinus undulatus. The sequence goes on from NC_054872.1 coordinate 52,499,689, forward strand.
GAAGAAGAGTGCACATTTAGGGAAGAGTCTAGAAGAAGAGTGCACGTTTAGGGAAGAGTTTAGAAGAAGAGTGCACGTTTAGGGAAGAGTCTAGAAGAAGAGTGCACGTTCACGGAAGAGTTTAGAAGAAGAGTGCACATTTAGGGAAGAGTTTAGAAGAAGAGTGCACATTTAGGGAAGAGTCTAGAAGAAGAGTGCACGTTTAGGGAAGAGTTTAGAAGAAGAGTGCACATTTAGGGAAGAGTCTAGAAGAAGAGTGCACGTTTAGGGAAGAGTTTAGAAGAAGAGTGCACGTTTAGGGAAGAGTTTAGAAGAAGAGTGCACATTTAGGGAAGAGTCTAGAAGAAGAGTGCACGTTTAGGGAAGAGTTTAGAAGAAGAGTGCACGTTTAGGGAAGAGTTTAGAAGAAGAGTGCACATTTAGGGAAGAGTCTAGAAGAAGAGTGCACGTTTAGGGAAGAGTTTAGAAGAAGAGTGCACATTTAGGGAAGAGTCTAGAAGAAGAGTGCACGTTTAGGGAAGAGTTTAGAAGAAGAGTGCACGAATAGGGAAGAGTCTAGAAGAAGAGTGCACGTTAGGGAAGAGTTTAGAAGAAGAGTGCACGTTTAGGAAGAGTCTAGAAGAAGAGTGCACGCTTAGGGAAGAGTGTAGAAGAAGAGTGCACATTTAGTGAAGAGTATAGAAGAAGAGTGCACGTTTAGGGAAGAGTTTAGAAGAAGAGTGCACGTTTAGGGAAGAGTTTAGAAGAAGAGTGCACATTTAGGGAAGAGTCTAGAAGAAGAGTGCACGTTTAGGGAAGAGTTTAGAAGAAGAGTGCACGTTTAGGGAAGAGTTTAGAAGAAGAGTGCACATTTAGGGAAGAGTCTAGAAGAAGAGTGCACGTTTAGGGAAGAGTTTAGAAGAAGAGTGCACGTTTAGGGAAGAGTCTAGAAGAAGAGTGCACGTTTAGGGAAGAGTTTGGAAGAAGAGTGCACGTTTAGGGAAGAGTCTAGAAGAAGAGTGCACGTTTAGGGAAGAGTCTAGAAGAAGAGTGCACGTTTAGGGAAGAGTTTGGAAGAAGAGTGCACGTTTAGTTAAGAGTTTGGAAGAAGAGTGCACTTTTAGGGAAGAGTCTAGAAGAAGAGTGCACGTTTAGGGAAGAGTTTGGAAGAAGAGTGCACGTTTAGGGAAGAGTTAGGAAGAAGAGTGCACGTTTAGAGAAGAGTTTAGAAGAAGAGTGCACGTTTAGAGAAGAGTTTAGAAGAAGAGTGCACATTTAGAGAAGACTTTAGAGGAAGAGTGCACGTTTAGAGAAGAGTTTAGAAGAAGAGTGCACATTTAGAGAAGACTTTAGAGGAAGAGTGCACGTTTAGAGAAGAGTTTAGAAGAAGAGTGCACGTCTAGAGAAGGAGGCTGGAGCATCTAAAGGACTGGAGCAGAAGGAGAATCCACAGAGAGTCAGATGAGCTCAGACTAGCAGGTAAATAAGGGGTTAATCTCTCTGCTCTGTGTTTTTCTCTCTGCAGATGATTACCATCAGGATTTTCCAGGCATAAAAACCTCTAACTGTTTGGTGTTATTTTGTCACAGCGGACTTTTTGTGCTTATTGATTTCCCCAAACGTCCTGCTCTCTGCACTGCTGTGATGAAATCCTGGTTTTTCCTCTCACTCATGATGGAATCAGACGTTGTTGATTAACCAGCGTGTGTGGATGTCAGGATATCTGTCCACACAGGGAGGAGCCTCTGCTCTCTTTAAAAGCCACCTAAACCTCTCTCTGAGCAGACCAAGGGACTGGATCTTCTCCTGAAGGGAACCAGATCGAAATCCAACATGGCCGCCATCAAGCTGTTCCTGTGTGCTCTGACTCTGGCTCTGCTGGCTCTCTCAGTGGACTCCTCCACCGGTGGAGGTGAGAATGCTCCTTTTCTTACACCTGTGGAGATTTTCTTCTTCACTTTAATGTCTACATTCAAAATGACATGACAACAAGTTAAAGATGGAACTGTTGGAACAGAATTTTGCATCTCACAGTTACAACTTTAACTTTTGATTTTGACTTTAATCTCAGTTGTTTTGTTTTAAACTCATCATTTTGACTGTTTTATCTCAGATGTTTTGCCTTAAACTCATCATTTTGGCTTTTTATCTCAGATGTTTTGCCTTAAACTCATCATTTTGGCTTTTTATCTCAGTTGTTTTGCCTTAAACTCATCATTTTGGCTTTTTATCTCAGTTGTTTTGCCTTAAACTCATCATTTTGACTGTTTTATCTCAGATGTTTTGCCTTAAACTCATCATTTTGACTGTTTTATCTCAGTTGTTTTGCCTTAAACTCATCATTTTGGCTTTTTATCTCAGATGTTTTGCCTTAAACTCATCATTTTGACTGTTTTATCTCAGGTGTTTTGTCTTAAACTCATCATTTTGACTGTTTTATCTCAGATGTTTTGCCTTAAACTCATCATTTTGACTGTTTTATCTCAGATGTTTTGCCTTAAACTCATCATTTTGACTGTTTTATCTCAGATGTTTTGCCTTAAACTCATCATTTTGACTTTTTATCTCAGATTTTGAACTTTAAGACTCACAATTTTAATTTTAATCCATTTTCTGATCTTTTTAAGGGCATGAATATGACATTTATCTCATTTTTTTTCTTTTACAACTCCTAACTTTGAATTTTAATCTTTTGTTTTGACCTTTCAGACTCACAATTTTAAACTCTAACTCATATTTTGACCCTTAAAACATGTTATTTTGAATTTTATTTCATATTTTGCCTTCTTCAACTCATGATTTCATACTGTATTTGAAGTTTTGACCTTTTTCATCTCCTCACTTTGACTTTTAATCCCAAATTTTGACATTTTAGACTCACAATTTAACCCTTGTGCCCTCCTCTGGCATTTTTGGCCATTTTTCTCAAGTTTTTTTTTTTTTTTTTTTTTTTTTTTAATTTGTGATCCTTTTGTCAGTTTTACAGCTTGTGGCATGAATTTTTACAGGAACTTTTCTCTCTTGTTAAATTTTTGAAATCCAACATATTTTACTCTTACATGTCATTCATACTCTCTCGATGAATTTTCTACTCTCTGGACACCTTCGAGGCAAAAAATGTACACCTACAAAAAACTGCTGTTAAATCAGCATACATTAATATATTTTTTAACTTTTATTTTCATAAATCTCTTAAACAACTTCAGACCTGCTCAAAACTACCAAACATTCAATAATTTTCAAGATTTTAACCCTTTAAATGCCAGTTTGATTATTTGAAATATTTTATCTTTTAACTACAAAAACACAAAAAGTGAATTATTTTCCATAAAATTAATAGTAGAATGAGGGGCTTTGGTGCTGATGAGAGTCTTGGATGGGTCAAAGGTCAGCAACAAAATTGATTTGATTGCCTTTGTATTTTTTATGTAGTGCCAGCTTTAACATTAGGGCACCCTCTGGACACCTTCGAGACAAAAATGTACACATCCAAAAACTGCCATTAAATCAGCATACATCAATATTTTTCTACATTTTTTTCATAAATCTCTTTAACAACTTCAGACTCGCTCAAAACTACCAAACATTCAATAATTCTCAGAATTTTAACCCTTTCAAACTCACACAAAACTCTCCATAATATAACGGGCAAAAATACAAGAATGTGGTGCATGGTCCTACAATGAGTAAATGGTTGAATCTGGTGGAATACGGTAAAAATGTCAAATTTCACCAGACTTCTTCACATTGAAATGCTGACATTAAAGAATGCATGATTTTATACTGCAATGACAGTGAGATTAAAAAACCTGGTTTTAATGGAAGTCAATGGGGGCATTTTTGCCTCGAAGGTGTCCAGAGGGTATTTCTGACATTACATAAAAAATATTAATGCAATCAAATCAATTTTGTTGCTAATCTTTGACCCATCCAAGACTCTCATCACCCCCAAAGTCCCATCTTTCTACTATTTATTATATGAAAAATAATCCACTTTTTGTGTTTTTTTGCTGTAAAAAATGAAATATTTCAAATAATCAAACTGGCATTTAAAGGGTTACAATCTTGAAAATCATTGAATATTTTGTAGATTTGAGCAGGTCTGAAGATTTAAGAGATTTATGAAAAAAATAGAAAAAAATATTGATGTATGCTGATTTAATGGCAATTTTCTGTACGTGTACATTTTTGCCTCGAAGGTGTTTAGAGGGTAGTAAATTTGAGGAGGGCACAAGGGTGAATCTTGAATTTTTAACTCACATTTTAAAGTTTAAGATTCACAATTTCAAAATTTATCTCATATTTTGCCCTCTTTATCTCATGATCCCTAATTTTATCTCATATTTTGACCTTTTCACAATTTAAAATGTAAACTCATATTTTGAACGTTTAAACGTGTTATTTTGACATTCATATATTTCTTTTAAATGTTATTTTGTCTTTTAATATTCATGTTTCAACCTTTTGAACCAAGAAGTTTGACCTTTTTATCTCAGATGTTTTGCCTTAAACTCATCATTTTGACTGTTTTATCTCAGGTGTTTTGCCTTAAACTCATCATTTTGACTGTTTTATCTCAGATGTTTTGCCTTAAACTCATCATTTTGACTGTTTTATCTCAGGTGTTTTGCCTTAAACTCATCATTTTGACTGTTTTATCGTTTTATCCCTTCCTGACAGAGGTTGCGAATCCCCTACTTTAGACCAAAAATGATTATTTCAGTGATTTATTACAAGGTTGTGATCTTTGACAGGTGGAACTCCAAACCATAACTACGACCTGTCGGGACCGGCTCTCACCAGACTCTACAACTCCCCAGTCTACAAGGCAGAGAGGATGAAGAGGCCGCTGGAGGGGACGTCTGTTGTGATTGGACCACTCAGCCACTCTGGAGTCAGGTACGTTACACCTGTGGGTGACACCTGAGAGTCCTTGTTGGTCTGAAGACTGTTCTAACATGTTCTCTGTGATTGTCAGGGTGACTCTGGCTGATGGCACCAGGTGGCTCATTCATAAAGGAGGAAACTACGGCTTCTCCTCCAGTACGGTGGTGACCGATGCTCGCCACATGAGCTCAGACTGGAGGGTAAGTCTCAGACTAGAGGGTAAGTCTCAGACTAGAGGGTAAGTCTGAGACTAGAGAGTAAGTCTCAGACTAGAGGGTAAGTCTCAGACTAGAGGGTAAGTCTCAGACTAAAGGGTAAGTCTCAGACTAGAGGGTAAGTCTCAGACTAGAGGGTAAGTCTCAGACTTGAGGGTAAGTCTCAGACTGGAGGGTAAGTCTCAGACTGGAGGGTAAGTCTCAGACTTGAGGGTAAGTCTCAGACTTGAGGGTAAGTCTCAGACTGGAGGGTAAATCTGAGACTAGAGGGTAAGTCTCAGAGTAGAGGGTAAGTCTCAGACTAGAGGGTAAGTCTCAGACTAGAGGGTAAGTCTCAGACTGGAGGGTAAGTCTCAGACTTGAGGGTAAGTCTCAGACTTGAGGGTAAGTCTCAGACTGGAGGGTAAATCTGAGACTAGAGGGTAAGTCTCAGACTAGAGGGTAAGTCTCAGACTGGAGGGTAAATCTGAGACTAGAGGGTAAGTCTCAGACTTGAGGGTAAGTCCCAGACTGGAGGGTAAGTCTGAGACTGGAGGGTAAGTCTCAGACCTGAGGGTAAGTCTCAGACCGGAGGGTAAGTCTGAGACTAGAGGGTAAGTCTCAGACCGGAGGGTAAGTCTCAGACCGGAGGGTAAGTCTCAGACTAGAGGGGAAGTCTCAGACCGGAGGGTAAGTCTGAGACTAGAGGGTAAGTCTCAGACTAGGGGGTAAGTCTCAGACTGGAGGGTAAGTCTGAGACCGGAGGGTAAGTCTCAGACTAGAGGGTAAGTCTCAGACTAGAGGGTAAGTCTGAGACTAGAGGGGAAGTCTGAGACTAGAGGGTAAGTCTGAGACTAGAGGGTAAGTCTCAGACTAGAGGGTAAGTCTCAGACTGGAAGGTAAGTCTCAGACTGGATTTTACCAGGTCAGAACACAGAGTCAGCTGGTAGCGCTCTGATTGGTGGGTTTTTCTGTCTCGCTGCAGGTTGTTGAAGAGGGGAACTTCCTGGGGAGGAAGACTGTGGCGGACTTCGTAGAGACCGGGGGCTCTGAATACCAGTTTCTCTTTGATAACTGTCACTGGGCGTCCCGGCGGATGATGAACCAGTAAAACCAGGACGGGGTGTGTCTGGGCTCAACTACAGCGTCATCTCTGAACACAAACTCGGCAGATTTCTCTTTGTTATTTCTACTGCAAATTAAAGTGAATCCAGAAGGTGTCCTGTGGTTTTTAATCCACCAGAGGGAGCCATTGAGAGACACTGATGTAAAGATGAATAAAAGCCATTTAAAGAAATCTCCACTGATGTTAAACTCCTTATTTTGACATTCTCCAGGTCAATAGATTTATGTTTTGTTTTTGACTCTAACTCTGGTATTTGGTTTTCTGTGACTTTGATTCACTTCCCTGCTGGCATGTCCATGTGGGTCGCATAGGGGTTATAGGAGAGCTTCAAATATGGGTCCCAAGAGGATTTGTCTTCGGGCTCCATGGTGGCCCCACCTGTGATTACCCATGTGGACTTTAAAGGGATCTATGTGGAACCTCTAGAGATGAAGCCTATATGGGTCCTCTACAGGTACAGGTCTTGAGACCGCCATTGACCCATGTTTGAAGCCCATGTATAACCATGTATAACCCATGGGCCCACATGGACGCACTGGCTGCTGGGAACAAGCTGAGTGTTTTTATAGATTCCTCAGGACGGAAGAGAACATTTAAGACACATTTTCTAAACCGCTACTGTTTCAGATGTTTTAGGCTCAACGTGAATAAAATATGAAAATCATTTCCAAACTGATTCTGATGCTAACAGAGAGGCTTCACGTAGATAAACCTTTAGTTTAAATGCTGTTCTGTGACTATAATTTACCAGAATGTCTCACTATACTAGAGCTACTGATAATTCTGCCTAAACAGTTATTTTTGGTAGTATTATTGTGTTTAAATTTGTAGATTTTATCTGACATATACAGAAGACTGTTAGGGAAAGGGATTTTTATTTTTATTTTCCAAAAAAAGTCTGAAGTCTAAGAGGAAAATAATCTGAATTCTAGATAAAAATAATTCTGATCTCAAAGTCAGAATCCTTGCTAGAGCCGGCCCAATATTGAAGACAATTACAGTAGATGAAAATAAAATTAGCAACTTCTTCTCACCTTTGTGAGGCATAACCCCTGCTGATACATGTCATGAGACACCAGGGGGAAGATAGGCCCCCCTGGCCCCTTTCCACAGGGCACTGCTTGATCCAGGTACTGGTGGCACTGGGTTTCAAACCCCAGCCTCTCCCGCCACAGGTGCTCATGCCCCCTCGAGTGCTTGAGAGTGTGCTGAACCCACTGCACCACCGGTACCTTTCACACTGGGTGATCTTCTCCTGGCACATTTATCATCATCATTGGGATGTTGGACTTTAAAATTCACAACCTCCCCTCAGACTTCCAGAGGTTTACCTTCTCACTTTGAACTCAAGTTGTCACCCAGCCCTGGTAAGACTTGAACCTGCAACCTTCAGACTCCCAGACAGACCTCTACCTCCCTAGCCCACATAGACAGACACCTGCTATCATCTCCTAAAGCCTTTCCCTTCTTTCTTCAGACTCAGCTCTTAAAAACTGACCAAGCCTAAGTAGGACTTGAACCTGCAACCTTCAGACTCCCAAGCAAGCACTCCCAGACTGCTAGAGCCGGCGGCCGGCTGTAGCTGCTAGAGCCGGCGGCCGGCCAGAGTGACCATCAGGTTCTTGGTCACCTCCCTGACTAAGGCCCTTCTCCCCCGATCGCTCAGTTTAGACGGGGGGCCAGCTCTGGGGAGAGTCCTGGTGGTTCTGAACTTCTTCCATTTATGGATGATGGAGGCCACTGTGCTCACTGGGACCTTCAAAGCAGCAGAAATGTTTCTGTACCCTTCCTCAGATTTGTGCCTCCAGACAATCCTGTCTCAGAGGTCTACAGACAGTTCCCCTGACCTCATGCTTGGTTTGTGCTCTGACATGCACTGTCACCTGTGGGACCTTATATAGACAGGTGTGTGCCTTTCCAAATCAGGTCCAATCAGCTGAGTTTACCACAGGTGGACTCCAGTGAAGCTGTAGGAACATCTAAAGGATGATCAGTGGAAACAGGAAGAAACTGCTCAAGCTTGAGCTTTGTGGCAAAGGCTGTGAACACTTATGTACATGTGATATCTTAGTTTTTTATTTTGTATAAATTAGCAAAAATTTCAAAACAACTTTTTTCACATTGTCATTATGGGGTGTTGTGTGTAGAATTTTGAGGAAAAAAAATGAATTTATTCCATTTTGGAATGAAGCTGTAACATAAAATGTGGAAAAAGTGCTGTGTACGGAAGAGTATTAGGGCCACTGAAAAAAAAAAATTTGAGACAATTTTTTTTTTCAATTGTGAGTTTAAAGTTCTGACTTTAAACTCACAATTGAAAAAAAAAAATTGTCTCAAATTTTTTTTTTCAGTGGCCCTAATACTCTTCTGTAGGGGGGGCTGTGAATATTTTCCATTGCACTGTAAATCAGTTTTTCTGTTTTCTTAGTGTAACACTGCCACCTAGTGGCACAGAGCAACAATGGGGCTGTTTTAAGCTAAGTGTCACTTTCATTTATGCTAGAAGAGCACATGGTCAGTGCTGCTGCGCAGTCTCAGCTCCAGGAATATTTGATGTTTCTGAAGCTATCGAAGGCCTTATCCGTAAGTTTTATGATGGGTTTTTATTTTCTCATTGCTACAGACTGACATTTTATTATATATACAGTACATTTTTGAAGCTAACTTGTGTCATTAGCCTGAAAGATGTGCAGGATTGTTGTTTCATGCATACTCAAGTATTTCTTTAGCACTTTATGGCATATTTGTTCATGTGCATTGTGTGAGGATGATTCCGTACATGGTAAATACTTACCTGAACTTGTACGATGAGAATCTGGTTGTAAAATTATGTTGAGGAGCCTCCATTTACTGCTGTTTCTGTGTTTGTATTTTCACAGTCACGTCCCTCAGTAAACTCGACGACGCAACTTCTTCGGTCTGAGAGTCTCCTCTGAGCAGGTTTGATTGTTTAGCTAGCTGGTTAAGCTTTTCCAAGCACGAAGAGTGAGGCCAGTACATTACAAGAAGAGTGAACGTCTAGAGAAGAGGCTGGAGCATCTGTGGGACTGGAACAGACGAGCTCAGACTAGCAGGTAGATAAGGGGTTAATCTCCCTGATCTGTGTTTTTCTCTCTGCAGATGATTACCGTCAGGATTTTCTAGGCATAAAAACCTCGAACTGTTTGGTGTTATTTTGCCACAGAGGACTTTTTGTGCTTATTGATTTCCCCTCCTGCTCTCTACCGCGGTGCAGTTAGTTTTAAGTTGGATATTTGACAGACGTTTGCTCCGGGGGAAACTCTTCTGTACCACCCAGTCCGACTCCGAGCTACTCCTCCAACATTTCGAGTGCACCTGTATTGCAGACTTTACAGTAAACTCAAAGTGTACGGCTACAGCGTGTATCGACTTCCTGTTTCAAAACAAAAATCTGAGTTATTTAAAGCAGAAATACTGCATCCAAAGGCAATAAAAAGAGACGTATCAATAGGTTCAGACATTGACTTTGATTTATAAAATCACATGATCTAATATATATTCAGCTTAAGTGAAAATGTTTTCATAAATAAGAATAATGAATGATTTGAAATTGTAACTTAAACGAGGCATATTTAATGCAACCAGGGGAGCTAAAATGCTAATATTTATAGATAGAATTAATACAAAATTATTTAGAGATTTGAAATGTAAAATCAAGAGGCGTTTCTCATGCAGCCAGCAGAGTACTTTGATCTCATGTTGATTTTGAGTCAATTAATCACATGACCTGGAGGCTATTGAGCTAAAATGCCAATATTTATGTATTAAAATGATTAAAAATTTTGAATAGATTAAAAGTGTAAAAACAATAGGTGTATATCATGCAGCCAGTGGAGTACATTGATCTCAGCCTTATTTGAGTCAATTGATCACATGACCTGGCTGCTATTGAGCTAAAATGCTAATATCTAATTCTGAATACCCTGGCTTCCCAGCACGAGAGGGGCGGGCCTACGATTAGAGGTGGGAGACTGGAGGCTGCAGAAAGTAGTACTACAGTCTTTAGGTAACTGTGGCTTCGAACATGAAGCGCTTCAAAAAAGGGCAGACACAGAGGACCACAGACATGTGGGAAAAAGCTGGGGGGAAAGAAGTTATTGTAAGGTCTTGTATCCGTAATCCTGTGTGTGAGATAAATGTCCCAGCAGATGTTTGGAGATTAATCACACTTGATGTGTTTCAAACCACCAAAAAAAGACTACCAGAATTGGCTGAAAATCATCTGGAGGGAGGACAGACGAGGAGTCCAGACAGCAGCGCTTCAGGCAGGTAATAGCCTACAACTTGAGTTAATATTCTATTAATTTTTTTTTTTTGTTGGAGAGCTGGCACAATCATGTTGTTTGTATATTTCAATGTTTTACTTTTATCATTCTTCTGTGTGTTTTTCATGTCCTCCAACATTTGATATTCCTTTGATATTCAATATATTCTGATGATATTCTGATCACACATGATTTTCTTTTTTATTCAAGTATTTGGGGAGTAAGTGAATGGGAGGAAATATGATGCATACTATATGCTGTATTCTTACTAGGGATATTGGTATCGAGAACCGGTTTCTATTAAGAATCGATAAGAAATTGTCTCATCCATCAATATTGCTAGCCTTTGTGCTTAACGATTTCCTCATCGATTCTTTACATTACATTGGAGTGGCCGGCCTGCTCCAGCTATCTTAGCTTAGCAGATAGACAACAGTTTCCCAAGAAAACTCTAACTCACCAAGAGGTTCCTATTCAATCACTTCAACATGTTATATATACTACAGAGCCTGGGATACAGAGCCCAGGAGGTGACATGAACTTTTTTTTTTTTAATCTCTCACGTGCGATAAAGTATCTTGAACGTACATTGTAGTATCTCAAATGTGCATTTTATTTGTATCTCGTACGAGCGATTTCTCATTATCTCACATGAGCGTTATTTCACGCATCCAAGATACGAATAAAACGCACACCGATTTGTTTGTATTTCGAGACAGTGTTTTTACAGTAGCTCAAATATGGTCAAATATGCAATGTCCAGGTATAAATATGGGACTTTATTTTGGTATTTCTCCATATTGGTGCAGTAAAAAGATATAAAAATTATATTTATTTCTTTTTATTCATCATAGGCACGTGAAACATTTTAATGTAACATATTTTATTTTAATTGTAGGCTCGATATATAGCTTACTGTTCTCAATACCTTTGATTTTAAAACCGGAAGTAAATAAGCCGTATCTCCGCATTTACCATAATGCTGAGAATACTTGTACACTCGAAATTAAATTGTGGTTGATTTGACAATGGAGATCGGAGTTGCAGCTGGCTTGACAGCAGTCAAATGTGGCTAAGTTATAAAGTATCTCTTTTTGAGTCATACCTAAATGAAAGAAAATGTTGATAAGATGCTCTCTGTCCATGAGATTGGCCTTCTCCTCTCACAAATGATGCGAGCGGTACTTTAAGGAACATTTACAAAAGTAAATGGCACGAGCGAGATTTTAAAACGCATGTGCGAGATACTGAGAAATTGCACGTACAAGATACGAATTAAACACATGTACGAGATACGAATAAAACGCACGCACAAGATACTGAAACACGTACAAGATACAACTAAAACACGTAAAACGTACTTGCAAGATACTAAATTGCATATGCGTATTAAAAAAAAATAAAAGTTCATGTCACCTCGCAGGCTCTGTATTATACAGATCCTAATGTACCAAAAATGATATAGAAAACATAGCACTAGCTTGATGCTAACGTATATGGAAAATTGCAATGATATGCTAGCTGTGAGCATACATCGATATAACTTTGGTTTTAAATCAGAATTTGAACTTTCATCACAGAACCATATCACGATTACTGCTCATGAGAGATGGAGAGAGAACTGCTCATGTTGATGTTCAGTGCATTTGGTCCCTGTTTTGAATTTGCTTATAAAGTTTAATTTAGGAATATGTTTTCAATGTCTGTTTTCCTACAGTCATTGTACTTTCTCAGGTCTGGGCGATATGTACCAAAAGTCAAATCCAGATATTTTTTGAATGATTGTAATTTACCATGTTATAACCTAAAACCAACTTGTGTTAACTTCAAACCAACTTCTGAAAAAATATTATGTGAGACTTGTTTCATCATAAGCAAAAACTTTTTTTCATTGTAGATGAGACACAAAAACAGGACAAGAAAAGCCATGGAAAGGGAAAGACAGATGATAAAAAGGATGAAGAGGAGGAGATTTTCACTGTAGACAAAGAAGAGATACCAGCAGCAGAAGAAGGAGACAGTACGGTGGATGATGAAGGTACACAGGATGAAGAGTCTGACAACAGACATTGCAAACCAGGATGAAAGAAGTTCAAAATTTTTATAACTCAAAAAAAATGGGACAAAATAAAACCTAAACATGGCATGAATAAACTCAGATCTCCATGGACTGACATATTATATCATGAGTTTCTGTAAGAGAATCCATGTTGTACACTTGCGTTTAAATACCAGCATGTTAAAAAACATCATAGCCAGAAAAAGAAATGTCACTATTTCAGTGCAAAGGCAAAATGCACTTTTGATGAGTGTGCAGCTGTCTACCTTTTCTCTAAGAGAAAAGCCAAAATCAACAGATAAAAAAATAAGTATTGAAGTGATTCACGTTGGTGTAGTTACACACAGATATAATCAAAGGAGATTTCGACCAGCAAAGTACCTGCAAAGAGGAAAAATAGCAAAAGCTATAACTAAAGGTGTCAGCAATTTCCATTACACTATGCTGGGAAACACACCGGTTCATGAAATAACAGCTGGCAACATAACTCGTAGCATGACCAAGGATGTTTTAAAAAAAATATCCTCTGAAGTGAAGAAGAGCTTAAGGCTTCACAATGATGTAATGTTGGAACTAATGCTCACTCAAAAAGTAATCCAAGAAAGCAGCAGTCATGCATCATTTAAAGGTTATCTGCAGCACCTACAAATCGATCCATTTGCTCTACATTTGTACACAGAGGGTAGACTTAACATTCTGGCTGAACACCTAAAAAAAACATCACCTGTCACTCTCTACCTTGATGCAACAGGCAGTGTTGTCCAGAAAATAACAGATCAGGCGCGCCGGTAGTCGAGTGGTTAAGGCGCATGCCATGTACGCAGGCAACCCAGGTTCAAATCCGGCCCGTGGCACTATTTCCTGCATGTCTCTCCCCTGTTTCCGACTCTATCCACTGTCCTATCAAATAAAGGCAAAAAGGCCAAAAACAAATCTAAAAAAACAAACAAAAAAAGAAAATAACAGATCAAAACAAGAAGGTTCTGTATCATGCTCTAGTTTTGCCCGGCATGGGCAAGGACAGCCCTCCCCTACCTGTCACAGAACTTGTGTCAATCAGCCATTCAGTTCCTACCATATCACACTGGCTTATGGAATTTAAAAGAAAAATATCAAACAAAACAAAAAAACAAATAGCACAGGTTGAGACAGATCATAGCTGGGCTATGATTAACAGTGTGCTTATTGCATTCAACAAAGAAAATGTTTCTGTCTACCTTGACAGAGCATACAAAATCGAAATGGGACAAACCAAAGCAATTCCAGCCTTTACAGTGCTTCATCTTTGCTCCGCCCACATTTTGAAAGCTGTATTACAAGCAATGGTGAAGAAAACCACTGACAAAGGCATAAAGGAATATGCCTTATACACCTTTGCTCACCTTCTAAACTGCACCAGCATGAGGATGGCTGTGGAGGCTTTTTATCACATGTGTGTGCTTTTTGACTCAGAGGAGGACACAGAAGTTGTGAAACAGAGCAAAGCATATCTTGATGTGTGTGTTTTGGAAAACAAGGGCCTTAAGGTGGAAGAAAGTGACCAAATGATGGAAGGTGAGGAGATCCTCCTGGACACATTTGCAAACACCATTATTGGAAAGTCGCCTTTGGCACAAAAAACTAGTACCACTGTCCTGGTGTTATAGACGTGTTACTTAAGAGCTACATGGGAATCTTTCCTTTATGGAGTGGTTTGCTTCTTGGGGATCTCTCATGGCACATGAAGTCGGAAACTACAATAAGTGATGGAAAGCTTAAAACAAGAGACACAAACTGCCACGTTGAGCTGTGGTTTAGTTTAGTGAAGCATTGTATCCTGCAAAAGAAGAGATACTTGCGACCAGCAGAGTTTGCGCCCAAAATGTATGCCTCAATGCAGCGACGATATATTGAGCACATCATGCAACAGAATCTTCCAGAGCAGATTTTGGACACAGTCCGTACAAGTCCAGGCAAGTCAAATGATGACCCTATTGAACACTGGAACAAGCGAGTTAGCTCTGCTGGATGGTCCAAGTCAAAATCAAAATACTTCAATCCACCAAAAAAATTAACTAAACCCAAGAGCAAGATGAAGACACTAACAGTCCAAGAGGATCCCCAAGACAAAGACACACAGGTTTGTTTTTGTATATGTATTGTTATATGTGAAAATTAATTAGTAATTATTATAGGGCAATACTAATAATCTTATCAGACACAATAGGGCTTCGCACCTCCAGTTGCCAGTCCCTGATTGACATAGACTTATAAATAAATCTTTGTCACATCTTTGTCCAAATCCTATCCCAACACATCTATAACATTCACTTTTTTTGTTTTGTTTTTGGTAATCTCGATTTGCAGTTAACCCTACTGTGGAAAAAAAGGGACAGTGAGGTGGTTGTTGCAGTGATTCCCTCACAGATGAAGGGGCAGAACCTCCTTATCCACCACTCAGAGCTGTGCTCACTTAGGCCACACCAGTGGTTGACAGGGGAGGTATGTATCAAGTGTGCAAATGTTCTTTTTAAACTGTCATTGATGTATTGATCCTAAGGAAAACATTAGGAATTATTTTGATAATTATATAGTAAAGCTGATGAAAGTCATATTTCATCCTATTTGAGACTGTTTATTATTATTAACTGGATAATCAATTTGTTGTTTCTGTCAGGTTATTGAGGGCCTCCTTCATGTTTTTGCCCACACATGACAGGAAAAACCTGCCTCGACAAAGTTTACGAAAGGTAAAGGTGTGTGTGTGTGGGGGGGGTGGGGGGGGTGGGGGGTGGGGGGGGTGTATGATGATTATTAAGACCTAAAACTATTTCATAATCACCCTATGAATTATTTTGACTGAACATTAATTTATTCACTCCTAAGCATAAAAAATAATGAAGAAATTCTGAAGTACGACACTAAAACTGGTATGAGAGAGAAATACCATTGTCACAAGTGAACTCTCAGTTTGTCTTAGAATTTTTATTTTGAGTCAGGGATTATTTTCATCCATATGTAATTTTTCTAATTGTAGGCAAACTTCAGCAACTTCAGAGCTGTTCTATCATTTGTGCTGGTCAACAATAACTACTGGAACTTGCTGGTTTGTAAATTTTTGATGTTGATCTCTTGATTTTTGTCTTTAAATGCATATCATCTTTCAAGTAATGTTAGAAATCTTGGGTTTCTATTTGATCAGGATTTATCCTTCAACTGTCACATTAAGCAAATTTCAAGAACAGCCTTTTTCTTCTTCGTAACATCGCTAAAATCAGCCCTATCCTGTCTCAGAGTGATGCTGAAAAGCTAGTCCATGCTTTTGTTACCTCTAGACTGGATTATTGTAATTCTCTTCCATCAGGCAAGTTGCTTAAGATGCTTCAGCTGGTTCAAAATGCTGCAGCACATGTACTGACTAGAACTATGAGAAGAGATCACATTACTCCTGTATTAGACTGAAGTAATGACACAAGAACATATTGCTCATGCCATGGGCCATGTAATAAGGTACACTGACTAAGAAATAACCACAGAGATGAGTGCACAGCACAGTGAAACAGACTAAGAGAGACACAGGGGCGGACAGGCACAAAGCAACTGTCAGACAGTACTAATTAGGTGCCATGTTGCTGCCAAAATTAATAATATTAATATCACACAAATATCCATCACCCTGTGGCGCTCTCAAAATTTTGGGGCAGAAATCTTGTATTTTGACATTGTTTTGTCATGTTTTGTTGTGTCACAGTACATACATGCAGAAACCAGCACGGTATACCTGGTGGATCCAGCGCAAAAGACATCTGAGCTGACGGCCTCACAAACTGCTGCTAAAAGAATCTGGTAGATTAATTTTAAGATACTTTAATTTTATGTTACAAATGCTATCAAATAAAATGTACCTGTTTTAATTCAATGGGCCACATGCCAAGGCTCTTTTAATGATCAATAGCTGGGTATTGATAATTCTAAAAGGTAAAATATGGCATTTCTAAAATGTTATGGGTCAGAGTCTTTATTTGGAAATCATCAAAGATGTAAAGCCAGTGATTTATACAATTGCATTATATGTTCAGATGTTAAAGCTGTGACCGAGGTGCTCAGATAACTTGTAAAATAGATTATAAAAATTACACACGGTACATTTTTTTTTACATCTGCAGCAATGTCAGTACAAAATGTTATCAATTGATGCATGTCCCTGAATACACCACCTAAGAGCTAACAGAGAGGAAACGTTCTCTGTTTTTACAGGTATTACATAACTGTCTGTGTGACTACTTTACATCCATGCAGGATGCAAGCACTATATCCTGCATTGACGTTGCACTGTATCTTTAACTACAAAATTTTACTTTTATTTAGAATTAAAAACAGTTCATAAAATTGAACAGTGTATCCCCATCTTGTGGGTTGATTTGTAAATGGTAATGATGAATAATTGTTTGTAATTAACGAAACTGGTCATTCGTTGTGTTATTGCAAATGTGTATAATAATCTCTGGACACAAAGGACCTGAATTTAAAGAGTATGATGAATATAAAATTTATTCGGGGAGTACTTCAGGATGAGGAGGACATGTCATGGAAAAAACAGAATGGGTGGATGTGAAATGGAAAGGGGGGGGTTATGTCCCATCCAGTCCAACAAGATGGAAGCAGCTGTGGTATGATTGTTGTCAAGGTAAGTGGGAAAAAAGTTGTTTTCATTATGTGAGGTGGGAATTTTTGAAAGATGTGAAAGATGAACTGATGTGAATCGGTATCGGCAAATGTACACATTATAGTGTGAACGGAAATAATTTGTTTTATACCGATCATAAGTGTATTTAATTTATTAGATGCTACTCATTATTGCTGTAACTACCTGCGTTTGATGTTTAGATGGCAGAAGCCCTGCTAAAGGCTTTCCTGGTGATCCCTGACATGGACTTCAGCACCTCCAAAAGAGAAATGGAGAAGGAGAGGAGAGATCTGGCTCTTCACATCCTTGAGGCCAAATTAAACATACTAATCAAAAACAAGATATTCAAGTAGATATATATTCAAAAAAAATGTTCTTTGTTTTTTTTTAGTCTTTGATGAACAAAATTTGTGTGCAATGTGTGCCACCTTTAAGCCACCAGGACCAGGAACTGCCATTATAAAATGGGTGAGTAATTGAAAAACAGTTATAGACATGTTGAATTGTCATATAGCCATGGAAAAAAATCTTATAAAAAATGTTTATGTGTCAAATCATAATATTTAAATAATAAAATCTTTAATTTGTTTTCCATTAAACAGATACAATGTGATTAATGTGACAGGTGGTTCCACAGCTCATGTCTGTCCATGAACAATGAAGAAATAGAGGATGCCAAAGAGAAAAACTGGGATTTCCCTTATGCCAATAAACCAACTGGTGTTGGATCATGTTACGACTCTTGCTTCATGAGATACGCCTCTTGTTTTTACATTTCAAATCTGTTCGTAACTTAAATTAATTTTTATCTCTAAATATTAGCATTTTAGCTCAATAGCTTCCAGGTCATGTGAGTAATTGACCCAAAATCAACACGAGATCAAAGTACCCCACTGGCTACACATTGCCTCGTTTTAATTACAGTTTCAAATCATTCATTATTCTTATTTATGAAAACATTTTCAATTAAGCTGAATATATATTAGGTCGTGATTTTATAAATCAAAATCAATGTCTGAACCTATTGATACGTCTCTTTTTATTGCCTTTGGATGCAGTATTTCTGCTTTAAATAACTCAGATTTTTGTTTTGAAACAGGAAGTCGATACACGCTGTAGCTGTACACTTTGAGTTTACTGTAAAGTCTGCAATACAGGTGCACTCGAAATGTTGGAGGGGTAGCTCGGAGTCGGACTGGGTGGCACAGAAGAGTCTCCCCCAGAGCAAATGTCTGTCAAATATCCAACTTGAAACTAACTGCACCGCGGTCTGCTCTCTGCACTGCTGTGATGAAATCCTGGTTTTTCCTCTCACTCATGATGGAATCAGAAGTTGTTGATTAACCAGCGTGTGTGGATGTCAGGATATCTGTCCACACAGGGAGGAGCCTCTGCTCTCTTTGAAAGCCACCTAAACCTCTCTCTGAGCAGACCGAGGGACTGGATCTTCTCCTGAAGGGAACCAGATCGAAATCCAACATGGCCGCCACCAAGCTGTTCCTGTGTGCTCTGACTCTGGCTCTGCTGGCTCTCTCAGTGGACTCCTCCACCGGTGGAGGTGAGAATGCTCCTTTTCTTACACCTGTGGAGATTTTCTTCTTCACTTTAATGTCTACATTCAAAACGACATGACAAACACACGTTAGAGACAGACCTGTTGAACAGAATTTTGCATCTCACAGTTTAACTTTAGATTTTGACTTTTTATCTCAGATTTTGAATGTTTAGATTCACAATTTGAATTTTAAGTCATATTTTAATCTTTTTAAAGTCATGATTTTGACTTTTATCTTTTTTTTTTTTTTTTGAACATTTATTAAAACATGCTCCTTGACACAAAGTCTCACATACTGCATATCATTAACAAGTTTTACAGAAAGTGTACTAGTGTATAACAACCAGAAATAATCATTCAAAAAAAATTTTTTTTTGACAAACAACTGTAATAAACTGGCTAGCAAAGTCAGAGATCCTAAGAGGGAAGGAGGAGAGGGGCCTATTATTGTATGGTAAATGTTTGCATTCACCCTACCTCATTGCACAACATCTTTACAAGACATTCATTGTGTTAAATAGTCTATGACAGATTTCCATTTATCCCGATATAAGTCCATCCTTAGCTGCAGCATTGCAGTTAAGTTTTCCATACAGTTCACATCTCGAAGCTGTTGTTTCCATTGGTCCACAGTCGGAGGAAGGGGGTTGAGCCAGTTCACTGTGATCATTTTGTGAGTTATTAACAGAAGAGCCTTGAGTATGTATCTTTGTTTTGTCCTAGCCCCTCCAACGATGTACTCCCCAAGATTATATGTAGTGGCTCTGATAGTCTACCAAGATGTAAAATCCCTTCAAACTCTCTCTTCACTTTGTCCCAGAAGGATTGTATTACTGGGCGTTCCCAGAAAATATGAGAGAAGTCTCCACTCGTACCACATCCTCTCCAGCAGAGGGAGCCATAATTTCTATCATACCCCGCTATTACCAGAGGCGTTTTAAAATATCGCATTCTTAACTTCCAACCAAATTCTCTCCAGTTGGGGCGACTTAAAAATTTTTGCCAAGACATCTAGGACTCCTCCCATTCCTCATCTGAAATTACAGAATTTGTCTCCAATTCCCATTTATCTTTTACATCTAAGGCATTAGCAGTTGTATCCAGGTGTATTCTATTGTATAAACATGACACCATACCTTTTGAGCCATTTGATTTCCGACCACTCCAATCCAAAAGATTTCAAAATTAGATGGCAGCATCCTAGCAGCGTCCCATTCTTTGTGTGATAACAAATAATGTCGGATTTGAAAGTATCTAAACAAATCCTTGAATTCTATACCATACTAGGTCTGAAGTTGTGAAAAAGCCCCGAGTTTTTTCCCTTCAAATAACTGATCAATAATAATTAGGCCCTTTTCTGCCCACCTGATAAAACCCCTATCCAATTTGGCTGGCAAGAAATCCCCCATTGAAGCAATTTTTGTTGCTCTTGATAGTGACAATGGTAATGAAGTATTTTCTCATTTTCCTCCAGATCTTTAAGGTGTAGTTTATCCATTCATTCTGTTTACCGAGTTCCTTCACTTTTTTAGGCCGTAAAAAGGGGAGGTCAGAGATCGATACATCTGGAACCGAGTCCTGCTCTATGTGAACCCATTTTGTACTGGTATCCAATCTAATCCATGACACCAGTATGCTGAGCTGTGATGCCAGTTAGTAATTTCTAAAATTAGGTAATGATAAGCCACCTTTTTCCTTGGGTGCACAAAGAACTTTAAGCCTAACCCTGGGCCTTCTATTCTGCCAGATGAATTTGGAAATAAGTCTATCTAAAAGTTTAAGGGTAGATACAGGAACTGTAGCAGGAAGGGCACAAAAAAGGAACAGCAGCCTGGGCAACACATTCATTCTGATTGCCTCTATCCTGCCTATTAACGAGAAAGGAAGCAACTGCCACCTTTCTACATCATTTTAATCTGGGAGATAAGTTTCTCATAATTAGCCTTGTAGAGTCGTGAGGAGTTTTGTGCTGTTGTGACCCCTAGATATCTAAAGCCTTCTTTTGACCATCTAAATTTTGCATGCTGATCTAGTTGTTTGGGCCAGCTTCCAGAAACCATCATTGCCCCAGACTTCCCTTCATTAATTTTATATCCCTATATCACTTCCTCATAGTTTTTCAAGCACTGCATAAGAGCAGGGATAGAAGACTGTGGGTTTTTTATAAACAAAAGAATATCGTCTGCAAACAATGAGATTTTGTGGAACATGCCCCCACCATCCATTATTCCTTCAATTCTGTCATTGCCTCTTATTAGTTCAGTTAGTGGTTCTATACTCAGAGCGAACAAGTCTGGAGAAGCCAGATTTCCTTGACGAACGCCCTTCTTCAAGTTAAAAAACTCAGAACAGCAACCATTCACTCTGACTCCTGATATCGGGTCCCTATTTAAAGTATTAATCCATCTCACAAAGGTCAAACTAAAACCCATTTGTTCCATTGTAAAGTTCACTTAAGGCCAATAAACCCTATCAAATGCCTTCTTGGCATCTAGTCCGAGATGCATCGATGGGCATTTGGATTCTCTTGCTATTGATTGTAAATTTAAGGCTCTTCTAATATTATCTGTCCCCTGCCGCCCTGGTACAAACCTGGTCTGGTCATGGTTGATTAATTTCCCTAAAAATGCTTGCATTCTGATCGCTAGTATGGAGCTAAGAATCTTGACAACATTCCCAAGCAAGCCAATTGGCCTGTAAGAGCCGCACTCAAGCGGGTCTTTTCCTTCTTTATAAATTACTGATGTAATGGCCTCAGACCAGGTTCTGGGTGGGTCATTTTCATCTAAAGCATAATTAAAGACCTCACAGAGTACAGGTGTAAGCTCCTTAACAAAATCCTTATAAAATTCACAAGGAAACCCATCAGTCCCAGGGGATTTGTTGTTTTTTAATGATTTGATGGTTCTTTCGATCTCTGCCTCTGTTAACGGGGCTATTAATTGCTCTGTCCCAGTCAACTTTGCTAATTTAATCCCTTTAAACATCTCCTCCATTTTTGCCATATTTTGAGTTTCATCTGTTGTATCATAAAGGTTTTTGTAAAATGTTTTAAATGCTTCTGCCACATCCAGTGGGTGTGAAACCTCCCTTAGAGAAGTGGGGTGCCTTATTTTGGGTACCGTTCGGTTTGATTGTTCCTTTCTTAATTGAAAAGCAAGTAGGCGGCTGGCTTGGTTTCCTTTTTCATATTTTTGTCTTTTATATTGGAGTGCTCCTTCCGCTTTCCATGTAAGTATCTCGTTTAAAGCTGTTCTACATTCTTGGAGTTGCTTTAATATGTTATCATCTCTGGTTGTCTTGTGTTCCTGTCCTAATCTTTTTATCTCACTTTCCAGTTGTTTTTCTTTTTCAAGTCTTTGTTTGTTCAGTTTAACAGCTATTTCAATACATTTCCCTCTTAGCTTTAGCTCCATCCCAGAGAGTAGAGGGTGAGACAGTTCCATTACCGTTTATCTCAAAATATTCCTCTATGGTCTGTTTTAGTTGTTGTTGTATAACTTTATCTGTCAGCATTGAAACATTTCATCTCCAGTATCTAAAATGTCTTTGAAAACCCAATTTCAACTTCATCCTTACCGGACTGTGACCAGACAGAGTCATGGGCTCAATAACACACTCCTCAACCCAGTACAGATCTTCTTTAGAGATGCAAATCCAACCAATTCTAGAATAGGACCCATGTACAGGAGAGAAAAAGGTGAAATCTTTTGTTTTTGGGTTCAAGGCTCTCCAACAATCAGTCAATCCCAGCTCCTCCAGCTTATACTTAGCTGCTCTAGATTTCTTATTAGCGGGGGCCATGATCTGCAGGCAGCTTGTCAAGTTTCCTATTCAAACTACAATTAAAATCTCCTCCTAGGATTATTGTTCCTTTAGCTTCCTTTGACAATATGGATCCTATATCTTTGAAAAAAGAGGGGTTGTCCTCATTAGGGGCATAAATATTCATGACAGTCAGGTCAAATCCTCTCACTGTCCCTATGACTGCTATATATCTGCCATGTTTATTTTTAAGTTCTTTCTGTACTGTAAATCTAAAGGACCGATTCATTAAAATTGCCAGCCCTCTCTTTCTGTTATTTGGACAAAATGTGTAGAACACCTGTTCCACCCACTCCCTTCTCAGTTTCTTGTGTTCTGCCTCGCTCAGGTGTTTCCTGCAGTAACCCTAGGGAGCAATATGGCCTTTTCAGCTGACCCAAAATTTTTTTCCTCTTTATGGGGTGATTAACCCCTTTAACATTATAGGAAACTACATCTGTGCTAGACATTCTATGCTCGTACTGTTTCCATCTTTTTCTCCTTTCTGTCTTCCTTTTCTCCCCCCTCCTCCTCCAAAATTCCCAGCACTTAAAGGTGCAGTGTGTAAAATTGGGACTATCAACATCTAACAGTCAACTCTGGAGTGTGATGCTCATTTCTCTGGTGATAACTGTGGGAACCAGTGAAGTTTGAAAATCAATACATGCTTAACTGTTATTTGGTTCCTTCTGTGGTGCCATAGAAACAGGCAAAATGCAAAAATCCAAGATGGCAGCGTCCTTGGAGGGGATCCTCCCTATGTATGAATAAAAGGCTTATTCTGAGTTAATTTAAAACATAAATTTAAAAAATGTGTTATCAGATGTCAACACTAATTTAGATCAATCTACTTATAAATGTTATGTTTCATTTTAACCAAGCTTATTTTGCGAAATGCTAATAGGCTAAATATTACACACTGTACCTTTAATTTTCAAAACACAACTGTGAGTGGACCATAATAACATGTCAAGGATATAGTAACTGTTTACAAAAAACTTAAACGGAACAAAATGAACAAGTTTGGCTTCCAAAAGTCCCACTTGGATGCACAAATTTACCCAGCCCTAGCTATAATGTAGGCAGAGAGTGGTGACCTCTAAATCTCCCTGGGGAAAGTGCACAAAGTGCCATCCAAATGACAAACCAAAGAAAAAAAAGGATAATTCTCTGGTGAGATTGCAACCCTATCTTGGGTCTCTAATAACTGAGAAGAGGGTATTTCACTCCCCCCACTCCTAACTATCTAAACTTAAACCTTTAACTGTTATTCAGTGTGGCTCACCATTACAAGTATCTCAAGATTAAATTAAAACATTCTCTTTTACTTATCACTAGAGAAAATAATGTTATACAGCTTACTTGTGTTACCTTAGCTCATTTACTTTCCTCTTAGTCCTGAATTAATACCTGCAAGTCCTCATTGGACAGAGATGCTCCCTCCTCTCCTCCTGTTCTCCTGCCTCTGCCAAGTGTCCCTGGAAAGCTCTCTCTCTATCTTCTCTCTCTCGCCGACCTGCACGGAGATGCCCAGTTCTCTCAGCGTCGGATGAGCCTCAGTTAACATTGGGAAGGTTTTCGCTCCGGTCTCCAAGTTGATTCTCAGCTGGACAGGGAAGCGACATCTGGCCTGAATCCCCCTCTCCTTCAGCTGCTTTATCACCGCCTGAACCTGCGCGCTTTTCATCTGGACCTCTGGAGAACAATCTTGGTCAAAATATATGACTTTCCTTGGAACATAACTTGCTTCTGTACCCAGGCTTGTCTCAGCACCGCTTCCTTCACATTGTAGTCCTTGAATCTCACAATAATGGAGTGTGGTGGTGCCGATTTGGCAGGCTTTATCCCCAGGGATTGGTGCGCTCTCTCCACTTGTAGATCCGACTCTGGCGGGAGCTGCAGGGAGGTTTTAATTAGTGTGATCACGAATCCGGCCATGTCATCCTTCTCACTTTCTTCAGGAACTTGATAAATTGTCAGGTTGTTACGGCACATACGGTTCTGTAAGTCATCACACATGTTGGCGAGGGCCGCTTCTCATCTCACCAGGTGACGGAGCACTCTCTCATGCCACTGGCAGGTGTCCTCCGCCTAGCCTACTCTCGACTCCGCTTCTTCTGTTCTTTGTTCCAGTTTCACCATCCGCTGTTTCAAATCCGTTACAGACTCTTCAAGTCTCATCAAGTAGGCCTTGGTGTTGGTGAATAATTTTTGAATTTCTTGTGTCAGTTCTCATAGGATTCCGCCACATCCATCATGTTCAAAGTTTTGCATGGCAGGCTAAGGGAAGATGGCGTTTGTTTCTTATCGGTCCCTCTTACCAGCGTTTCTTGAAGTTTTCCCGTGTTTCTTGTGTATCTGTACATGCTCATTTTCTCCACTCACGTAAGAAATACCCGTATAGTCAAAGTAAACCTGTTTTTAGTCGAGAAACATCGAACTACAACCGAATTTTGAGGGAGCTAACACCCCATGCGTGTGTTTCAGAACATGGCGTCACGGGAAGTCCCTTTTATCTTTTGTTTTGACCTTATGGACTCACAATTTAAAATCTAACTCATATTTTGACCCTTAAAACGTGTTATTTTGTTGTTGTTTTTTTTTAATTGTGATTGTCATTTTAATTCAATTTTCTTTTTTTTTCTTTTTTTTATACTTTTAATTTGTCAGCTTTTTTAATTTATAAAGACGTAGGTGGAACACCAACGCACATTAACAAAAATAAAAGAACAGACAGTGGAGCGTGCTTGAGATGGAATAATCATACAGTCCTTTACGAGTCCATCAAAGTTCAAAGTCAGAGATCGCACTCCCGTCTTCTGCTGCAAATTGAATCCATTTGAACCACCTATTAGTGAAATCTGCTCCTCTAAGTCTTAGTGAAAAAGTTATTTTCTCCATTTTGTATATTTCAGACACAATTTCCATCCATTCCTTGAGGTTTGGGGGCTCAGGTTTATACCATCTTCTTGAAATTGATTTTTTACAAGCCACAAGCAGTACCAGTCCTTTTTAGAAACATTTTCTGTAAACAAACCAAAATACAATACTTTCACATCATGTGGTATTGCATACCCTAAAATCTTCACTAGAGTTGCTACAATCTTTACCCAGAATAACTGAATTTTTGGACATGTCCAAAAGATATGGGAGTGATTGGCTTTGATGTGCCCACACTGTCTCCAACATGGGTTATGTGTTTTAGACTGTTGATTTTTAATGTGTGGTGTTATAAAATAACGTACCAAATTGTTACTTTGAATTTTATCTCATATGTTGTCTTCTTCATATCACAATTTTAAATTTTATCTGACAATTTGATCTTTTTATTTCCTAAATTTGATTTTTAATCCCAAAATTTGACATTTTAGACTCACATTGTAAAATCTAAAGTCATAGTTTGACCATTAAAACTCGTGGTTTGACTTTTTATTTCATATTTTCTCCCTTAAGATTCATAATTTTGTATTTTTAACTCACATTTTGAACTGTAAGAGTCACAATTTAAAATTTTATCTCATATTTTGACCTTTTAAGATTCACAATTGAAATTTTAAGTCATATTTTAATCTTTTTAAACTCATGATCTTGACTTTTATACTTTTACAACTCCTAACTTTGACTGTTATCTTTTGTTTTGACCTTTCAGACTCACAATTTTAAATTGTAAATCATATTTTGACCTTTAAAACATGTGATTTTGATATTCATATATTTCTTTTAAAATGTCATTTTGTCTTTTAATATTCATGTTTCAACATTTTGAACCAAGAAGTTTGTTTTTTATCTCAGTTTTTTTTGCCTTAAACTCATCATTTTGACTGTTTTATCTCATGTTTTGCCTTAAACTCATCATTTTGACTGTTTTATCTAAGATGTTTTGCCTTAAACTCATCATTTTGACTGTTTTATCTCAGGTGTTTTGCTTTAAACTCATCATTTTGACTGTTTTATCTCCGATGTTTTGCCTTAAACTCATCATTTTGACTTTTTAATCTCATCATTTTGACTTAAACTCATCATTTTGACTGTTTAATCTCATGTTTTGCTTTAAACTCATCATTTTGACTGTTTAATCTCATGTTTTGCCTTAAACTCATCATTTTGACTGTTTTATCTCAGGTGTTTTGCTTTAAACTCATCATTTTGACTGTTTAATCTCAGATGTTTTGCTTTAAACTCATCATTTTGACTGTTTTATCTCCGATCCTTTTATCCCTTCCTGACAGAGGTTGCGAATCCCCTACTTTAGACCAAAAATGATTATTTCAGGGATTTAATACAAGGCTGTGAACTTTGACAGGTGGAACTCCAAACCATAACTACGACCTGTCGGGACCGGCCCTCACCAGACTCTACAACTCCCCGGTCTACAAGGCAGAGAGGATGAAGAGGCCGCTGGAGGGGACGTCTTTTCTGATTGGACCACTCAGCCACTCTGGAGTCAGGTACATCACACCTGTGGGTGACACCTGAGAGTCCTTGTTGGTCTGAAGACTGTTCTAACATGTTCTCTGTGATTGTCAGGGTGACTCTGGCTGACGGCGCCAGGTGGCTCATTCATAAAGGAGGAAACTACGGCATCTCCTCCAGTACGGTGGTGACCGATGCTCGCCACATGAGCTCAGGCTGGAGGGTAAGTCTGAGACTAGAGGGTAAGTCTGAGACTAGAGGGTAAGTCTCAGACTGAAGGGTAAGTCTGAGACTAGAGGGTAAGTCTCAGACTGAAGGGTAAGTCTCAGACTGGAGGGTAAGTCTGAGACTAGAGGGTAAGTCTCAGACTGAAGGGTAAGTCTGAGACTAGAGGGTAAGTCTCAGACTAGAGGGTAAGTCTCAGACTAGAGGGTAAGTCTCAGACTAGAGGGTAAGTCTCAGACTGGAGGGTAAGTCTGAGACTAGAGGGTAAGTCTCAGACTAGAGGGTAAGTCTCAGACTAGAGGGTAAGTCTCAGACTGGAGGGTAAGTCTCAGACTAGAGGGTAAGTCTCAGACTAGAGGGTAAGTCTCAGACTGGAGGGTAAGTCTCAGACTAGAGGATAAGTCTCAGACTAGAGGGTAAGTCTCAGACTAGAGGGTAAGTCTCAGACTAGAGGGTAAGTCTCAGACTGGAGGGTAAGTCTGAGACTAGAGGGTAAGTCTCAGACTAGAGGGTAAGTCTCAGACTGGAGGGTAAGTCTCAGACTAGAGAGTAAGTCTAAGACTAAAAGGTAAGTCTCAGACTGGAGGGTAAGTCTCAGACTAGAGGATAAGTCTCAGACTAGAGGGTAAGTCTCAGACTGGAAGGTAAGTCTCAGACTGGATTTTACCAGGTCAGAACACAGAGTCAGCTGGTAGTGCGCTCTGATTGGTGGGTTTCCCTGTCTTGTTGCAGGTTGTTGAAGAGGGGGACTTCCTGGGGAGGAAGACTGTGGTGGACTTCGTAGAGACCGGGGGCTCTGAATACCAGTTTCTCTTTGATAACTGTCACTGGGCGTCCCGGCGGATGATGAACCAGTAAAACCAGGACGGGGTGTGTCTGGGCTCAACTACAGTGTCATCTCTGAACACAAACTCGGCAGATTTCTCTTTGTTATTTCTACTGCAAATTAAAGTGAATCCAGAAGGTGTCCTGTGGTTTTTAATCCACCAGAGGGAGCCATTGAGAGACACTGATGTAAAGATGAATAAAAGCCATTTAAAGAAATCTCCACTGATGTTAAACTCCTTATTTTGACATTCTCCAGGTCAATAGATTTATGTTTTGTTTTTGACTCTAACTCTGGTATTTGGTTTTCTGTGACTTTGATTCACTTCCCTGCTGGCATGTCCATGTGGGTCGCATAGGGGTTATAGGAGAGCTTCAAATATGGGTCCCAAGAGGATTTGTCTTCGGGCTCCATGGTGGCCCCACCTGTGATTACCCATGTGGACTTTAAAGGGATCTATGTGGAACCTCTAGAGATGAAGCCTATATGGGTCCTCTACAGGTACAGGTCTTGAGACCGCCATTGACCCATGTTTGAAGCCCATGTATAACCATGTATAACCCATGGGCCCACATGGACGCACTGGCTGCTGGGAACAAGCTGAGTGTTTTTATAGATTCCTCAGGACGGAAGAGAACATTTAAGACACATTTTCTAAACCGCTACTGTTTCAGATGTTTTAGGCTCAACGTGAATAAAATATGAAAATCATTTCCAAACTGATTCTGATGCTAACAGAGAGGCTCCACATAGATAAACATTTAGTTTAAATGCTGTTCTGTGACTATAATTTACCAGAATGTCTCACTATACTAGAGCTACTGATAATTCTGCCTAAACAGTTATTTTTGGTAGTATTATTGTGTTTAAATTTGTAGGTTTTATCTGACATATACAGAAGACTGTTAGGGAAAGGGATTTTTATTTTTATTTTCAGTCAGAAGTCAGTCAAAGTCAGAATCCTGACTTTGAGATCAGAATTTTGACTTTGATCTTACAATTAAGCGATCAAAGTCATCATTTCAACATTACAGTCCTGAGTCCTGAGTTTAAAGTCAGAATCCTGAGATCAAAGTCATTATTTTAACATTAAAGTCGGAATCCTGAGATCAAAGTCAGGATCCTAAGATCAAAGTCAGAATCCTGAGATCAAAGTCAGAATCCTGAGATTAAAGTCAGAATCCTGAGATCAAAGTCAGGATCCTGAGATTAAAGTCAGAATCCTGAGATCAAAGTCAGAATCCTGAGATTAAAGTCAGAATCCTGAGATCAAAGTCAGAATCCTGAGATCAAAGTCAGAATCCTGAGATCAAAGTCATTATTTTAAGATCAAAGTCAGAATCCTGAGATCAAAATCAGAATCCTGAGATCAAAGTCAGGATCCTGAGATCAAAGTCAGGATCCTGAGATCAAAGTCAGGATCCTGAGATCAAAGTCAGAATCCTGAGATCAAAGTCATTATTTCAAGATCAAAGTCAGAATCCTGAGATCAAAATCAGAATCCTGAGATCAAAGTCAGAATCCTGAGATCAAAGTCAGGATCCTGAGATCAAAGTCAGGATCCCTGAAATTAAAGTCAGAATCTTGAGATCAGAGTCAGAATCCTGAGATCAAAGTCATCATTTTAACATTAAAGTCAGATCTTGGAGATCAAAGACAGGAGTCAGAACCCTGATGATTGGACTGATTAGGATCCAGACTGATAAAGATGAATTAATAAAGGATTTACGACCTACACTCCTTAAATTCAGTGTTATTTACTTCAGAATCTTTTATTTATTGAAGACGTTTTTAGATACGAGTCTGAGGAATGATTATTTTTCTTTATTTTATTTACATTTATGGATTGGATTCTGGTAAATATAAAAATAATCTCCAGCAGACCTGTGAGTCTGAACTGTTGATGTTACACTTAATGGAATGAGAAAAAAAAAAGTTTTCCCCCTCCCTTTTTTCATACCAAAAATATACCAAAGCTAGTGTACTGGTACAGCCCTAGTTTTGGTGTCTCCTCTCAGAGGCGGGTCAGATGAGCCCAGATCAGAGTTTAAATCTCTCTGACCTGTTTGTAGTTCTGTCTGCAGGTTATTAAACTCTGGAGTTCCTGGATAAAGACATCAGATGTTACTGATTAACTAATGTTTGTAGAAATCAATCAAATCTGTGCCCAAACAGGGAGGAGACTCAGCTCTTTTTAAAGACTATCAGGCATCTCACTGAGCAGACAGAGACCAAATCTTCTCCTGAACTGAACCAGATCCAGATCCAACATGATCTCCATCAAGACGTTCCTGTGTGCTCTGACTCTGGCTCTGCTGGCTTTAGCTGTGGGCTCATCCAACAGTGAGTCAGTTTTTATTTTTTTTATTATCATTTATATTATTATTATTCCGACAGTTTTCTTACATCTCTAAGGGCACATTTTTACCTTTAGCTTGACTTTTAATGTCCACAGTAGGAAATCCTTTGTCATTCCCCAGATCTGCTCTGCAGCAAACATGAAACAGAGAAAACCAAGATAGCAGAATGTAACTAGACCAAACATGGGTCTGCACCAGTGTCTGTTAAGAAAGGTTAAAAAACTGAACACAAAACCATCCTATCAACCATCATCAGACATCAGCAATGAAAAATTAAACGCTTGCTAGGCCAGGGGTGTCAAACTCAGTCCCAGCAGGGGCCGGATTCTGGATTTAGGTCTAACCTGAGGGCCTAACAGGGTACACATTTAACCAGAAACTGTCAACCTCATTTTCACCAGTGATAAAATATGAAAAAACCAGGAATGATGACAAATCATTTGGAAATTCAAAAAAGTAAAAATGTTTAAAGGCTCAAATCTGAGATAAAAATTACAATTTATTACTTCAAAAGATCAGAACACGATAATAAAAATAGAAAAATAATGTTTTTAAAGAGCAAATACATGCAGAAAAAGTTGAAATCATAAGTTTGAAAGGTCAAAATATGACTTAAAATTTAAAATTTTGAGTCTGATTTGTCCAATTATTGAATTAAAAAAACAAAAATTAGCAGTTGAAAATGTCAAAATATGAGCTAGAATTCAAATTGATGACTTATAAAGTTAAAAATATGACTTAAATTTAAAGTTGGGAGTGTATAAGGTCAAAATATGATATAAATGGTAAAAATTATTAATTTAAAATCTCAAAATATGAGAAAAAAATTAAAATCATGTTTTAAAAGTGAAAATATGGGATTTAAAACCCAAAATAAGGAGTTAAAAAGGTCAAAAAAGGCTTTTAATTTAAAATTCGGAATCTGAAAGATTAAAAATGTGACATATAAAGTTCAAATTATGAGTTGAAAAGGTCAAAGTATGAAAGGAAATGGCGAAATCATAAGTTTGAGCCGTAATCTTGAGATGCAAAATTGAAAATATGAAATAAAAACACAAATTAATTTTCTTTCCCCACATTTTTGACTTTTTATGAAATCTTTCTCACTCTACTTTTTCAGATTTTTATGGCTTCACAAGGATATTTTAAATAATCAAGTTGAAGTTTCCATTATTATACTGGAGGAAATCTGCAGAGCTCATACTGGTGGGCCAGTTAGAATACAGATATGATCTCGTGGGCCAGATATGATAGTTCCACGTGCCGGATTTGGCCGGATTGGGTTTGACACCTGTGAGCTTGGAAGTGTACATTTACAACTGTAGAGTGGTAATGTTGCACCATAACAGGTTTCTTTAGACCACACAAAGATTTGTTTCAGGTATCACAGGTATGAGAATATGACGCGGATGATCTTTGACAGGTGGAGGTGGAAACTTTAACTACGACCTGTCGGGGTCGGCCCTGACGGCCCTCTACAACTCCCCGGTTTACAAAGCAGAGAGGATGAAGAGGCCGCTGGATGGGTGGACATCGGAGTTTGGAGCACTCAGCCACTCTGGAGTCAGGTACGTCACACCTGTACCTGTCGTTTGACGTTAATCTTAAAGGTCATGATCAAAGACAGCATTAGCTTTTCAACATTAATAGACATGAGCTCTGAAGAGGCTGTGAGGTCTTAGAAAATCTACAAATAGTTAATCTGATTTATCAACACTCTATTCACTCTGGAGCTCAGGAAGTAGGTACATCATTGCTATCAGAAAAGATCCCTCTTTCTGATTTCTTTTTTTTTTTTTTTGCACATTTGTCACACGTTTCAGACCATCAAACTAATTTTCATATTAGACAAAGATAAGCTGAGTAAATAGAAAAGTCCGTTTTAAATGAAGATTTCATTTATAAGGTAAAAATCTGATGGCCGGACATTCTCCTTCAGGATTTTCTGGCAGAGAGCAGAATTGGTTTTGGTGGTCTAGGTCCTGGTCCAGTCCATCACACTACCACCACCATGTCTGACTGTTGTTCTGATGTTCTTTTGCTGAAATGCTATGATAGTTTAACAGCTTTCCCCCCTTGTTTTGTTATAAAAAATGCCTTTAAAGCACTCTCTGATATACTACTGACCTAATCTTGTAGGGTACTGGGTACACTGGAATGATGACTTCAGGTCTAGACTGGTCTGTGTGCAGAAGGCATGGATGGAATGTTTTTCTTTGAGGATGATGTCATCATTTGAAGATAATTACATCCTATGAAGATGATGTCATGCTTTGAAGATGATGTCATCCTTTGAAGATGATGTTATCCTTTGAAGACATCCTTTGAAGATGATGTCATTCTTTGAAGATGATGTCATCCTTTGAAGATGATGTTATCCTTTGAAGACATCCTTTGAAGATGATGTCATTCTTTGAAGATGATGTCATCCTTTGAAGATGACGTTATCCTGTGAAAATGATGTCATGCTTTGAAGATGATGTTATCCTTTGAAAACATCCTTTGAAGATGATGTCATTCTTTGAAGATGATGTTATCCTTTGAAGACATCCTTTGAAGATGATGTCATTCTTTGAAGGTGCAGTGTGTAAAACTGAATATCAACATCTAGAAGTGGGTTCTAGATTGCATTTCTCAGCTGGAAACTTTGGCAACCAGTTGAATTTAATGTGTATCTGTAATGTGAATACAATACAATAACTTTATTGATCCTTTTTTCCTCTATGTTACCATGGAAACATGTAGAAATCCAAGATGGCGGCTTCATGGAGGGGACCCTCCCTATCTATGAATTAAAGGTTTATTCTGAGTTGTTTTTTTCAAAATAGCTATTTTTGAATTTAGATGACTAAACACTTATTTAGATTGACCGTCTTAGAAATGCTTTGCTTTATTTAACCAAGTGTGTTCAGCTAAATGCTACCAGGCTAAATATTACACTGCACCTTTAAAAAGACACCAAAGGTTTTAAAGGATGACATTATCAAAGGCAGCTGTTGTTCCATGTTGAGGCTTTTTTTTTCCCCTCCATTTTTGCCAGTCGGCCATAGTTGGTAACTTTTTTAAAAGTCTGTGGAACTGCTAAGGAGTGGGGTTTAGCTTCCAGAAAGTTCCTCTTCTGTCTGGTCAGTCCACAGAATATTTTCCCAGAAGTCTTTGGGACCATAAGGATGTTTTTAGGCAATGTGAGACGAGTCTTTGTGTTCTTCTTGCTCAGCAGTGGTTTTGGCCTTGGAACGCTCCCATGATGCCATTGTTGCCCAGTGTCTTTCTGATTGTTGAATCATGAACTCTGACCTTAACTGAGTCAGTGAGGCCTGCAGGACTTCACATGTTGTTCTGGGTTCTTCTGGGACCTCCTGGATGATTCATCCATGTGCTCTCACCACTGTTCACAGTTTTCTCCATTTGTGGGTAATGGCTCCCACAATGGTTGGATGGAGTCCCAAAGCCTTAGAAATGTCTTCCAGACTGATAGATGCCAATGACCTTCTCACATCAGGCCAAGAAGGCTTCTCTGGCTTTTTCCCTTAATAAATGAAACCATCATTTAAAAACTGACTTTTGTATTTACTCAGGCGATTGGTGACTAATACTGAAATTAGTTTGATGATCTGAAACATTCAAGTTTGACAAATGTGCAAAAAATAAGAAATCAGGAAGGGGGAAATATTTTGTCACAGCTCTTAGAGTGTTTTTCATGGAGAGACTAACTCTGGTCTGAAATCTCTGACTGTCAGGGTGACTCTGGGTGACGGCAATCAGTGGCTCATTCATAAAGGAAACAATTACGGCATCTCCTCCAACACGGTGGTGGTCGACGCTCGCCACATGAGCTCACGGTGGAGGGTAAATCTCTGATTGGATTTCATCAGGACAGTCAGCTGATCAGTCCCTCTGATTAATGGGTTTTTGTCCTCATAGGTTGTTGAGGAGGCAGATTTCCTGGGGAGGAAGACCGTGGCGGACTTCGTAGAGACCGGTGGCTCTGATTATCAGCTTCTCTTTGATAACTGTCACTGGGCTGCTCGTCGCATGATGAGACAGTAAAGGCAGAGCTCTGTTCAGCTGTGACCTGATGGTAAACCTTTATGATTTGGTAAAGAATATTTCCTATCATCCTATCTCTCTCTCTCTGATGGTTTTAAACCTCCTTCTTTGTGTTCAGATCCTCCCAGACTGCAGGTTTCCAGGAGCAGATGATCCGTCATCTCTAACTGTCCCAGGGATCTTAGATGATGAATCTTAAAAAACACAAACCAGCTTTAATCTGTTTATTATTTCTGCTGAAAATAAAGTCCACTATTAAAGATGGTGTTGTTGATTTTTATTCCACCAGAGGGCGTCAGAGACATCAATGTAAAGATAAATAAAGGCCGTTAGAGTGGCGTCAACATTTGATTCACAATAGAGAAGTGATACTCAACGTGTGGCTCTTGACCACATGTGGCTCTATTATGTCTTGATTTGAAATATTATTCCCCCAGAAAACCTTAAAAAAGGGAAACTTCGACCTCAGAAATTATCCATTGCAAGTCCCATGAATCAGTTCATTTCCCACATTAGTACAGTTGGCTTTGTCAACCTTTCTTTTCTGTCTGTAGATGTCCATTGCCCTTATTTGTATTTTGTGCCCCTTTTTTGCCACTCTTCATCCATTTTTACTACTTTTGCCACTTCTTTTTGCCATTTTTTGTCCAATTTTTGCCCCTTTATCCCCAGTTTTTGACTGTTTATCCTGCTTTTTGCTATTTTTACCACTTTTCCATCATTTAAGCTGCCTTTTGCCTTTAAATGCCACTTTTCCCAAAATTTTTGCTGCTCTTTGCCCATTTTAGTCACTTTTCACTCATTTTTTTATCATGTTTTTGGAGCTTTTTGACAATTTTTGTCACTTGTAACTCATTTTTGTGTAAGTTCTCACCCAATTTGCCCTTTTTATAGCTATTTTTCCCCTTTTCACCCTTTGTTGCTGCTTTTTGTCCATTTTTGCCCCCTTTAACTTATTTCTTTTTCCACTTTATCCCATTTTTGCCACAGTGAGGGTACCTGTGAGCACTAAGAGAAGGCCAGCCAGATTTGGTATATTTGGTCACAGTGATATAAATAGAATTTTATATATATATATATATATATATATATATATATATATATATACATATATATATATTTATAAAGTGAAAAATCTTTATATAAAATGTCAAAATATGAGAAAAAAATTGAAATCATGAGTTTAAAAGTCAAAATATGACTTAAAATTACAATAGTGAGTCTGACAGGTGGGGGGGTCTAGAGCAACCATGGTTATGAGGGGCTGTTCCTGAGAAAATCTAAGCTGGGACAGTAGCAGCACATTAAACTTGGTGTTAACGTAAACACCTATGCCTCCCCCTTTTCTGGGGCGGTCACAACCAAAGACACTATAACCTCTGATAAAGATATCCTGGTCTTGGACCGATTTATTCAGCCAGGTTTCAAACAAGAATGTCAGTATCAGTTGTCTGAATCCAGACTTGGACTGAGTCTAACTTGGCTTGTCCATGAGAGCGTTTTGGAGTTGTTGGATTGTGTATTTGATGAGTTTGATGAGGGAAAACCGGAATTACCATGAGACTCCATAGAGTTGGCAGAGCAGCTCCTATCTCAGACCGCCGATCTAAAAATAGCTTGCACCAACAACTAAAGGTACCCAACCTACTACTAAGACTATAGGGATTATGGCAATGGGCGAATTTGCCAAAATGTTGAAGTATCCCTTTAACAGTATTTCTTATTTGACAGAAATAAATTAGTTAGCCTGTTAGCTGCTAACTGCTTGCCTGGATCCCATGGCTGTAGAGGTCTGCCCTCGCTGCATGACCTGCTGCTAGCTGCTAGTTAGCCTGCTAGCCTGGAGCTGCAGGCCCGGTGTGAGCCGACAGCAGCTAGTTGCTGAGCAAGCTGCTAGCTGTTACATGCTAACCGTTAGCTACAGCCGGCTCACGGCCTGGTGATCGGATCCTAGCGGACCCGCTGCACAGCCGCGCCTCTGAGCCTCCACGCCTTGGAGCCTCCGAGCCTCCAAACCTCCGAGCCTCCACGCCTTGGAGCCTCCGAGCCTCCGAGCCTCTGAGCCTCCACGCCTTGGAGCCTCCGAGCCTCCAAGCCTCCGAGCCTCCAAACCTCCGAGCCTCCACGCCTTGGAGCCTCCGAGCCTCCAAGCCTCCGAGCCTCCACGCCTACCTCCACAGGTGACCCGGTCTCTCTTCCATCACTCCAGTTTTAAACCGCACCACTCTCCCGACCTGAGTCAGTAACGATGATTTCGACACTCCTGCTAATGAACCTGACGGTGTACCTGAAAAAGTGCCCCGCCCACCTGTGCGCGTGCCCAGTGCATTCACCACCTCTGGTTCGTGGGTCCTACTGGTTTGACTGGGACTGTGGGTGCCCCCTAGTGGGCCAGTCCTGAGAGGTATCAGCGTGTGTAGCAGATGATAAAGTTGCAGCTTGTGAATTCCACCCAAAACACTCATTTCTGGTCCTATTTTACGTTTACTGTTACCTTCTTCTCTCCTACCTGTGTTTGGAGTCTCAGTGCGTGTTTGTGTGCGTAGTGACGTCGTTACATGCGCGCGCAGCACCCGCTCTGACCAAAGCTGCCGCCACCGTGATCGGAGGTAGGCAAATATTCAGCAACGCTCCGCAGAGAAACGTTTCTAAAAGCTGTTATTTGTGATTTACATGCCTTCAAACTGCTGCGTTAAGTTTTGTATAATGTTCGGCTCTTTCTGTGCCAGCTTTGTAACTCTGTGAAGTCGCTAACTGAGATTTTAACGAGTTTAGTTCTGAAAGAAAGAGCTAATGCTAGTGGGATGCAGCAGCTTTCATGCTAGGTGGGAAACTCCGTCTAACGCATGTGTGCTCTTTTATCAGGGAGATGTGCTGCAGAGACACACCGAGGATTTTTCTGTTTTTTAACTATGAATACAGGTATGGAGATGTTTTTCTGTCTTTGAATAATGATGTTAAACTGTTAAAATGAGATAATATTTCGTTGCACTTTTATAATGTTTGTATTCAGAGCTGCTGAAGTAGGCTTGAATGCTTAAATGTGTTATTCAGGTGTTATTTCAGTATTAGGTAGGTACACATACATAGGGTTTTGGCTTCAAATTATAAATAGTTTGGTGTCATAATTGTGTATTTCATAGGTGTTTTTTCTTTGAAATATCTTAAAAATTGTGATTGATGTTTTTTGTGTCAATATTAATTTAAAAGCCTAAAATATGTACATTTTCTTCCACTGCTATATAATTTACATTATTTACTTCCGCCTTAGCACTGGAAGTTTCGCCCATATTCAGATTTACAGTAGCGGCCCCAGGAATATGGTGGCTATACAGTAAAAATGATCTTTTCTTAATGTGAAATAACTAGAAGAGAATATGAATATGTAACCAGGTTGTTTTTATAAGGTGACACTTAACCTAAAGTCAAATGCAGCAGCTGTTTTAGGATGAAATAAGGAATTATTTGCTCTCTGCTGACCTAGAATCTTCTCAGTTTGGCTTTTAGTGTTACTTTTTTTACTTAGGACGTAATGGTTTTTGTAGTGAAGTACAGCACTTCCCTTAAAATGTACTTAAGTAAAAGCAAAAGTACTGATTTTGAAAAGTACTCAGAAAAGTACAAGTACACACAATGCTACTCAATTACGATAATTTGAGGAAATGCAGTTAGTTAGTCTCCACCCTTGATTTCTGTGTTTTGTACATAATTCAAGTTATTACCATTAAGAACCACAATCCTTTCCAGATCCACAACAGTCCAGCTCACAGCTCAGTTTACTGCATGCATGCCAGTGGGCCGAGAGTCTGGATCTAATGGTCACTACCAGTCTGCACAGGGATGATCATCAGTGGACTAAACAGACAGTTCATACACACTGGTCAAATACAGGAGTCTAGTTTCACTCATTTAAAGAGATAAATCAGTGGACTAAACAGACAGTTCATACACACTGGTCAAATACAGGAGTCTAGTTTCACTCATTTAAAGAGATAAATCACTTCAGGTTTAACTAAAGTACCGTACGTGACATTATATGTTGAATTTCTCTCAATATCTATAATGTAGTTTGAAGTAAAATGAACAAGATCTCAACTTCTGTTGCCTCATTTTTCTCCACTGGGGTTTAGATTTGTTGTATATGTGCAGATTGTCTAGCATTGGCTGCATCAGTTACAGTGATCGGTGGTTGGGGGCCCCCCAATCAAATTTTGCTTAGGGCCCCAAGTAAACTTGGGCCGGCCCTGATAGGCACATGAGGGACTTCCTGGATGAGTCGTCCACACGCTCTTTGGGTTGTTTTGGTTTGCAAGCCCCTGCTGGGAAGGGTTACCGTTGTTTCAAGTTTTTCCCTTTTGTGAATAATGGCTCCAAGCCTGGTTGGCTAGAGCAACATTGGGGTCGGGACCCCACTGGGGGTCGCGAGACACCGAGATGGGGTCTCCAGATGCCTTAAAAGACTAAGGACATATTTTAAATAACACTGTTGCCACTTTAAACCAATTTTGCCAAATATTAACAATTTTTTGCCACTTAAAACCCATTTTTTGTCCATTTTAAACTCTTTCCGCCACTTTTTTCTGCCTGTTTTTGACACTTCTTAATAAATCTTGACACTCTCTATTGGCTCGGTTGCACCATTTTTGCCACCATTAACCCCTCTTTAGCACTTTTTAAGCCACATTTCAAAATTTGATATGCCCATTTTTGCCATTTTAACCAATTTCTGCCTCAGCAAACCCTTTTTTGCCAGTTTATATCAATTTTTCATCCCATTTTACCAAATTTCCACCTCTTTTG